>NC_140463.1:17568301-18243301 GCF_051167445.1 Perissodus microlepis | reverse complement strand
GTGAATGAGGTGCGAACCAGACATACTAAACTAAGTAACATGAAAGCATTTCATTAAGACAATACATTAAAGGACAATACACTAAAGAGAAATCCCACAACAAAAGACAAGTGGAAGCAGACAAAAACAACAAGCACGCATGCTACAAACTTTACCCGAGTCATTTAGACAGCCGTTAGCACATGATTCTCCTTATATTTTTTAATATGCATATATTTAATATGCTGCTGAGAATATAGCCCAGAAGAAGCGTATAGTATAGCTTTTATTTTGGAAAGAGACATTTCTCTGTAATAAACTCTCTTTTCCAAAGATGAGTGATTTCTCAATCAGATAGATTTTTTTTTTTAATTATTTTGTTGTTTGAGCAACATTACATTAAAAAACTCTACTTTTGAGTTAAAATATATATTTATAATTTTAATAAATGACAAATTAAAAAGGCATGAACTTTTTTTTGTATCGAAAAAATATCGAACCGAACCGTGAATTTTGTGTATCGTTGCACCCCTAATATATATATAATGTTTTTAAATAATAATATTTAAAAATATTTCTTAACATCATTATGCGGGCCGCAAGTAAGGGTGACATAGGCCACGAGATTGAGACACATGCATTAGAGCCTCTTAATGTTTTATTTGGGTTTCCACCAGCGTGGAATTACCAAAAATAGAGAGGGCATAGCCTAACATATGAAACAGGAAAAGACCGCCGTGTAATCCATTTTTTTCAACAAAGTAACTGTATTCTCAATATCATCTTTTTAAACGGTAACTGTAACGGAATACAGTTACTCATATTCTGTATTTTAAATACGTGACGGTGTTACATGTATTCCGTTACTCCCCAACACTGTCAAAAAGTCCACTGCTTTCTCACCTAAGCATCTCCATTCCTCCACAGATGTGTCATGACAAAAAGACAAATAAAGCAGAACCCTCTGTCATGCTGCTTACACAGAGATTATATTAGAGATTACACCTCAGGAAAAAAAACACTCAAAAGATTTTGAATAAAATCTTTATTTGAACCATAATTCAATTCGATTTTGATTTATAGAGCGCCAAATCACAACAACAATCACAACTGCAAGGTAGACCCTGCAATAATACTTTAAGAACACATAATAAATAAAATAACTAAACAATGAACCAACAGGCCACGAGCATGCAGAATGTTAACCTTCATGAAATGTAAGACCAGAGTTTGCCTGATACAATTATAGGAATGAGGGAAAAAGGCCTAATAAACAATGGTGAGAGTTCTTCACTATTCTGCACAGAAAATACTGACTTTAAAATGGATAATCTTTTCATTCAAGCATTCCAGCGATTAATTTCTGCTCAGTGTGAGCTCACACACAGCTGTCCCACATTTTGAAAGCCTGAAAGTTTAACGTGTGTGAATTCTCATGTGCTTCTTTAAGCTGGTCCTCTGAATGAATATTTTCCCACAAATATTGCAACCATGCGGTTTGTCACCTGTGTGAATTCGTACATGACGGGCCATATCCGATTTCTGACTGAATCTTTTCCCACATGTGCTACAAGGATACGGTTTCTCGCCTGTGTGAAATCTCATGTGTTTTATCACTCCTGAGATGTCAGAAAATCTTTTTCCACAGATACTACAACAACGTGGCTTCTCACCTGTGTGAATTCTTATATGTGTTCTCAATGATGATTTCTCAGTAAACTGTTTTCCACAAGTACTACAGGAATACGGCTTCTCACCGGTGTGAACTCTTATATGAGTTTTCAATGTTGAGTTCAGACGGAATTCTCTCCCACAAGTGCCACATGAATACGGCTTCTCGCCTGTGTGTGTTCTTACATGACGTTCCAAATCTGATTTGTGAATGAATTTTTTCCCACAGGTGATACAAGCATATGGCCTCTCACCAGTGTGAAGTCTTGTGTGGGTTTTCAATGTTGAGTTCAGACTGAAACTCTTCCCACACGTGCTGCAAGAATATGGTTTCTCCCCTGTGTGAATTCGCAGATGTGTCGTCAGGTGATTTTTTTTGCGAAAAGTTTTTCCACAAGTGTCACACTTTAAAGACTTTTTTATTATGTCAGTTTTACTTTGACTCCCTGACACAGCAGTGTTGTCTGCTCTCTTATTGTAACTTCTCTTTGTGTAATGTCTCCTCTCCTTTAGCTCTGCATTTTTAGTAGATATTGAGTCCACATGCTGGCTTTCTTCCTGATCCCGGCTCTCTTCTTCAGGTGAGCTGTGAAAAAGGAGTTGCTTACTGTTTGGTTCTGGTTCACTGTGGTCACTTTCCTCATAAGTCGGAGTCACCATGAATGAAGTATAAGCCTCCTGCTTCAGTCCAAGCTGCTCTCCCTCCTGACTGCTGCACATTTCCTTCTGTTCCTCTTTAATCTGTGGAAGCTCTGGGTCCTCCCGGCCCAGACTGTAGTTCCTCTCCTGATTAAAGACCTGCTGGGCTGTGAGAACCTCCTCGTCCTTAAAGACATGCTGCTGGTGGAGGTCTGGAGAGACAAATGAAGAAAAGAAAAGACAACAT
The DNA here is from genome assembly GCF_051167445.1 of Perissodus microlepis. NCBI lineage: Eukaryota > Metazoa > Chordata > Actinopteri > Cichliformes > Cichlidae > Perissodus > Perissodus microlepis. The sequence goes on along the minus strand of NC_140463.1, from coordinate 18,240,765 downwards.
ATGTGAAATATGAATTACCGTCAATGTAGACAGCAACAGATATGGGATTTTTGAGGATTTATCACAGTTAATTGTTGTATTATCAGAAACAGACTGGATGTAATTTCCAACTTGACCTCATTCAGCTGCAGACTGATATCAGACTGACTCAGACTTATGGCACTATTTACGGGAGGTTTTAGTGACAGTGTTGGTGTGCTCATTTTGCAGAACAAAATTCATTTAGCGTTGACTTATTGAATAAAACAAGCTGACAAAATTTAACTCCAAGGGCCATAATTTGCAGCTGAAAAAAGATGACAAATCACAATATATTCAGTATACTCAGTATATTGCAAAATGCTAAATATCACTATATCAAATCATGAGTGTCGTATTGTGATAGTATCATATTTTGGGGTGTCTGGTGATTCCCACCTCCTACCATTTTTTACTCTGAAAAAAGTTGGATGTTAATTTGATGTCTTCATTGACAGAAGACCAAAGCCACTTAGAAATTAGATTATTTGCCTCTGTTTCATTAGTCAATGATGTTAGCAATTGCTAGTAAATAACAGTTAGCTCATGTGGTCCATGAGGTCAGCAATGCTTTACTCACACTATACACACTGCAGGTAGAGCTTCCGCCACTGCCCGGGCCACTTTCTGCTTGGCCTATCGGTACCTATCAACTGCTTCCGAAGTCCCACAGGCTAACAATGCCCGACAGGACTCCTTCTTTAGCTTGGTGGCTCCCTTCACCTCTGGTGTCCACCATTTGGTTCGGGGGTTACCACAACAACACGCACCTTGTGCCTTGTGGCCACAGCTCAGTGCAATGGCTTCAGCAATGGAGGTACTGCACATGATCCATTTGGACTCAATGTCCCCAGTCTCCCTCAGAATGCTGTTGAAGCTCTGCTGGACGTGTGCGTTGAAGATCTCGCAGACCAGGGCCTCTATCAGGAATTCCCAGCGCACCCTCACTATACGTTTAGGTGTGCCAAGTTTGTCCAACATCCCCAACATCGATTATCGACCTGTGGCCTAAGGTGTCCTGGTGCCACGTACCCTTATAGACACCCTTATTCTTGAACATGGTGTTCATTATGGACAAACTGTGGTTTGCATAGAAGTCCAATAACAAAACACAGCTCGGGTTCAGATCCAGGAGGCTGTTCCTTTCAGTCATACCCCTCCAGGTCTCACTGTTGTTGCCCACATAACCGTTGAAGTCTCCCAGGAGGACAACAGAGTCCCCAGGTGAACACCCTTAAGCACCCCACCCAGGAACTCCAAGAAGGCTGGGTATACTGAACCATCATTCAGCGCATAAGCACAGACAACAGTCAGGACTTGTTCCCCAAACCTGAAGGCATAGGGAACAAACCGTCTTGTCCAACTGGAGAAACCCCAGTGTACAGGCAGCAAGCGGAGGGGATATTAGGATACCCACCCCAGTCTGCCACCTCTCACCAAGGGCAACGCCAGACTGAGACAGAGTCCAGCCCCTCTCCAGCAGACAAGTTCAAAAGCCAAAGCCGTGCACTGAGGTGAGCCCAACTATATCTACTCAGTACCTCTCAACCTAACATACTTAGGCTCCTGTCCCACTAGAGAGGTGACTTTCCATGTCCCAATCACTAGTTTTGGGAGTCGGGGATAGGTCCGCTAGGGCAGGGGTCGGCAACCTGCGGCTCTTTAGTCCTTATACTGCAGCTCCATGTGGTTTGGAAAAAAATTATAAGTATTTAACTGAAGTGTATTTTATTTATGTTAGTTCTTTTTTAACTTGTAGTTCTGAATTGGAAGATTATTGTGATCTTGAAATATAACACTAAAATTATGTTATTATTTATCATCGCTCAAAATAAGCATCACAAAATAAACCATACCCGCCGAAATACCGTGCATTTATCGAGACTTTCAACCCCAGGCAGGCCAAGTATGGATCTTTGGATCCATATACGAGCAGCTATTCTCCTCCATGAACTATGGTAACAACAAACCCTGCTCACGCCTCACAGACGACAGCTTACTAGCGACTTCGTACAGCCCCAGTCTGCAGACACTGTGCGCAGAGGGTCGGGAGCAGGAGTCCCATTGTCAACATACCACAGCAGACCCGATGATGTTTGCATGAACATGCTTTTTTTCTTTATTGACCACTTTTCACACATGGTTGCTGTACCCACACAGCCAGCTGTAGTTTTGCAGCTCACAGCCCGACACACCAACACAACAGCAGAGAGAACACACACTTTAAGCCAGCGAGGCTTGATTGCAAATGCCGCTCAGGTGCGTCCGCCTCCCCTGCAGCGGCACTGCAGACCACGCCCTGCCACACACATTAACCACGTAAAATAAATATTTATGCAGATAATTTGCAAAATATTTATTTTTCATTTTTTAGAAGCATAGTGCTTTTTTCAAATTATTTTTAAAAGTCAGGTCAAGGCTCCGCTACAGGCTGCGAAATCCCAAAGGTGATATAAGGATGACGGCTCACTACAGTTTTTGTTTGCTATATGAATAATTTAAGTTCAGCTTTTTAATTCATTTAAAAGAGACCTTCAACTGGGTGTCTTTCCTTTTTGTTATATTTTTTAAGAGTTCAAAATGTGTTCATTACATAAATTTTTTTTTAAATTTTCTCTGTAGCACTTCATGTATCTCATAAGCAACACACTTTAGTTGTTTATACAAAGCATAAAGGTAAAAAACATTAACAGTGTTATCTTCATTTTAGATGTCAAAAACTATTTACAGCTCCCAGTGTTTTCTTTTCCATGGAAACTGGGTCCAAACAGCTCTTTGGGTGTTAAAGGTTGATGACCCCTGCGCTAGGGCCTCCGCTATTGGCCACTGCCCAACACACACTGCACCCAACCCCTACAGTGCCTTCTGCGAGTGGTGGGCCTACAGGAGGTTGGACCCATGTCCCTTTTTCAGGCTGTTCGATCCTTATACAACGGTTGCAGGAGCTTGGTCTGCATAGCCAGTGACAAGTCGGACTCGTTTGCAGTGTGTGATGGACCGCCAGGGCTGCCTGTTGTCACAGATTCTCTTTATAATTTTTATGGACAGAATTTCTAGGTGTAGCCAAGTGGTAGAAGGCTTTCACTTTGGGGGTCTCAGAATGCCATCGCTGCTTTTCACAGATGATGTGGTTCTGTTGGCTTCATCTGGTGATGCCCTCCAGCTCGCACTGGAATGGTTCCCAGCTGAGTGTGAAGCGGTGGGAATCAGAATCAGTACCTCCACATGTGAGGCCATGGTCTTCAGCCGGAAAAGCGTGAAGTGCCCACACTGGGTCAGGGACAAGTTCCTGAGCCAAGTGGAGGAGTTTAAGTATCTAGTATCTTCCCTTCAGCACCGTAGCCAGGCTGACAAAAAGTCAGAGCACCGCTGAGCCAACCATTCCTTTAACATTAACTAGTAATGACTTTATGAACTTCCTCACAGATAAAATTTTAACCATTAGTACAATTGATATTCATTTAGTCTGTATAGGAATTTCTTTTACTTATGTATTAATCACATTATTTTATTGTATAATGCCTTGGTGCCACTGGATTTTAACATGTCTGACACTCATACATTAAGACAAATGGTGGGGGTGTAGTAAGGAAGTTGGGGGAAGCAGACCACTCCACAGGAAGAGTCTTTTGTCTCTTTGAAGACTCTGGTAGGTAGCAAGGGAGTGTGAACCTTAAGGTGTGAAACAGCTGTGTACTGCCTTTTGTTCCTGAAGAAGGTATTTAACTGAGAGCCATGCTAGGCTCAGAGAGACTCTGCTGACCTGCCCCGCGGTCATGTAGGCTCTCCACAAGCTTGGTTTTCTGTTCTTTGTGTGTTTGGATTAAAGAATGTTAGCTACCGCTCACCGCTCGTCTGCAGGCTTTATTTAATGGAAAACTTCCACAACAAGTCTTTTTTTCCAATCGATCTTTCTGAGTTAACTTCAGTAATTACTTCCTCCAAACCATCAACGTGTCTTTTAGACCCCCTTCCTACAAAACTGCACAAAGAAGTCCTGCCATTAATTAATGCTTCAATTTTAAATATGATCAGCCTATCTCTAATAATCGGCTATGTACCACAGGCCTTCAAGGTGGCTGTAGTTAAACATTTACTCAAAAAGCCATCTCTAGACCCAGCAGTCTCAGCTAATTATAGGCCAATCTCCAACCTTCCTTTCATATCAAAAATCCTTGAAAGAGTAGTTGTCAAACAGCTAACAGATCATCTGCAGAGGAATGGCTTATTTGAAGAGTTTCAGTCAGGTTTCAGAGCCCATCACAGCACAGAAACAGCTTTAGTGAAGGTTACAAATGATCTTTGTTATAAATGATCATTCCTATATTGTTATTAATCTCTGTCTCTCTTCCACAACATGTCTTTTATCCTGTCTTCCTTCTCTCACCCCAACCGGTCGCAGCAGATGGCCGCCCCTCCCTGAGCCTGGTTCTGCCGGAGGTTTCTTCCTGTTAAAAGGGAGTTTTTCCTTCCCACTGTTGCCAAAGTGCTTGCTCATAGGGGGTCATATGATTGTTGGGGTTTTCTCTGTATGTATTATTGTACGATCTACCTTAAAAGCGCCCTGAGGTAACTGTTGTTGTGATTTGGCGCTATATAAATAACACTGAATTGAATTGGCGTCTTGTTCACGAGTGATGGGAAAAGTGAATGGTAGATCGACAGACGGACTAGTGCTGTGAGTGCAGTGATGCAGACGCTGTACTGTTCCATCATGGTGAAGAGCGAGTTGAGTGTAAAAGCAAAGCTGTCAACTTACCGATGGATCTACGTCCCTACCCTCACCTACAGTCATGAGCTGTGGGCCTCCGAGCTATGCCCGGAAGAACAAGATTGCAGATACAAGTGGCAGAAATGAGCTTCCTCCAAAGGGTGGCTTGCTTCTCCCTTAGAGATAAGATGAGGAGTTCGGCCATCTGGGAGGAGCTCAGAGTAGAGCCGCAGCTCCAACGAGCCAGTTGAGGTGGTTCAGGCATCTGACAGGGATGCTTCCTGGGCTCCTCCTGGGTGAGGTGCTCTGGGCATGTCCCACAGGAGGAGGCCTCGGGACAGACCCAAGGCACACTGGAGGGATTATATCTCGTGGCTGGCCCAGAAACGCCTTGGTGTTCCCCTGGACAAGCTAGAGGAGGTGGCTGGGGAGTGAGAGGTCTGGGCATCTCTGCTTAGACTGCTGCCTCATTGATCCAGCCCCGGATGAGCGGAAGAAGATGAATGGATGTAGAAAAAGATGCATTCATGCTGCTTATTGCAGTTTGACCTTTAATTCCTGTGCTTCTAAAACTAAATGTAACTTTGAGCTCTGGTTAGAATCCTACATTACTCATATTCATTGTTATTAAGTCCATCACAGTTTTACATACCTACTCTTTGCAACTTTATCACAGGTTTCCAGATGGTCTTTAGCAGTCTGAGTCGCTCTTCCCCAGTCCAGACGATAATGCCTTCAGCCTCCTGCTTCAGTCCAAGCTGCTCTCCCTCCTGACTGCTGCAGAGTTCCTCCTGTTCCTCTTTAATCTGTGGAGGCTCTGGGTCCTCCTGGACCAGACTGGAGTTCCTCTCCTGGTTACAGACCTGCTGCTCATACAGACCCTCCTCTTCCTCATGTTGGAGGTCTTGAGGAACAAAGAACCACAAAAGGGTTATTAATCTTATAATATAAAAACACACAAAAACTGTTTACCATGGGTCCTACAAGAATAGAGTTTCTCACCTGTGTGAACTCTCTGGTGTTTAGTAAAGTTATATTTTTCGCGAAAAGTTTTTCCACAGACGTCACATTGAAAAGACTTTCCCCTTGTGCCAGTTTGACTCTGACTCATTGACACAGCAGTGTTGTCTACTCTCTTATTGCAACTTCTCTTTCTGTAACGTCTCCTGTTCTTCAGCTCTACATTTCTAGTTGATCCTGAGTCCACATGCTGGCTTTCTTCACTTTCCTCATAAGCAGGCGTCACCATGAAGGTATCAGTCTCCTGTTTCAGTCCAAGCTGCTCTCCCTCCTGACTGCTGCAGAGTTCCTCCTGTTCCTCTTTAATCTGTGGAGGCTCTGGGTCCTCCTGGTCCACACTGGAGTTCATCTCCTGCTGCTCATCCAGACCATCCTCCTCCTCACAGTCATTTTGTTGTGGGAGGTCTTGAGGAACAAATAAAAAGAAGGAAATGGTCATTACTGTGATTACACAAAACTATTTTTACAAAAGCATGTGTTAAAACCTTAAAAAAGTTTTAGGTATTGGAGAGACGGCAACTACAGACTGCAATATGAGTGGTGTGCAGTGAGGTGTTGATCGTGTCAAATAAAATATATGAATATACAATGTTTTCATCAGCTGAGGTGCTCCCTGGTGGCATACTCAGGTGCCATGAGATACTGCAGTAGTTTGGGGTATAATTTAAAGGTATCAATGATGCAGAAATTTTCAGGTATTGATGATGCAGAAAATACATGAATTTTTTTCCATATTTGAAAAAATCAAGTTCAAAGTTTCAGATCTTAAATGTGCAATTCTCAAAAACAAGCAGCAACAACAAACCTGATCAGACACTTAAACATGGAAAAATAAAAAAAATGCTAACAAAAGAAAAGTGGCTAAAGCTAAAGTTTCCAGAGCTCAGAGCCAACCATAAGCTAGCAGCCTCAGTGTAAGCAAAGCCTCAAAACAGTTAGGAGTGAAATTATAGAAACAAGGGGAAAAGAGAAAAGGCTGGATGTTGGATTTATAAGCATACTGGTAATAACACCAGCATGTACCTGACATTTGTTTGTTCTGTAAATGTGCTACAACTACTTTTGTTTGCTAAGGAAGAATATGTCATGTAAATGTGGGTATACAGAAACTCATTTTCAGTTCATTATTTGTAACCTTTTCCAAAATTACAATTGTGGACTTTAATAATTTTGTGATGAAAACATGTTTTGTATTGAAGAAAAGTTTACTTTTGTTTGTAAATGCTGTCAATCAAAGATCTTAGAAAGAAATTCAAACTTAGCAAAAATCTGAAAACTTGGAAATCAGAACGGGCCACAAGTTTATAGACTATACAGGCTGTAGAAACACAGACACACAGAAGACATTACAAAATTTAACCAAACCTATTATTAGACAACACTACAGTAATGAAAGCAGTATTATTGTGATTATGTACACAGCCTTGTATCTTTGCAGTTTTTAATTTTTTTGCATTTTGCTTTTTTTTTTTTTTGTCATTTATCTTTTAGTTGAACCACTTCATTCAAGACTTAAAACTCTAAGGATTTTTCTGAAATGTCAGTGAAGAAAATGAATGGAAAATCATTTTCTTCACTTAAAGTGAGTCCTTAAAAAGACTCACTGCCATTGTTGCTTTTGTCAGCTTATGTTAAGAAAGCCTTTCTATTGAAACTATCATTTGCATTATTAAACAAATATACGAGTTGTGTTGGGGCTCACTTGAATGGCACTCAGATATTTTTTGTTTTTCTTAAACAGATTGTACTTATATAGTGCTTTTCTAGAACAGGTCTCATTCACTCATGCACATTAATTTCTGAACCTAAACACTTCCTGAAATTCACACATTCACAATACAATGGATGCATCAGGGACAGCCCAGGATTCAGCACCATGTCCAAGGATACCACATGCAGACTAGGGGAGCCGGGAATTAAACCACAAACCTTCCAGCTATGAGACAACAAGCTCTACAAGTGAAACCACAGTGGAAACAGAATATTCACTGCTTACTGCATTTCAGCTTATGTTACATGTGCACAACAACAAAACAAGCAAGAGTTACCTGTCTTCTTCAAATGGCCTATTAGTAACAAGGTAACTGCTTCAACAACCCCCAAGACAGCAAAATATCATGTGTTTCATATGCATCATATGCTTTCTGATATGGCACAGTGTAATTCCTGACCATCTTTAATGCTCTCAGAGCAAACACTGCAGTAGAGCTCTTTCTCTATCTCAGCATGTAGTCATCACCTCTCACCTTTACCCAGCTTCAGCAGCTCTTTCCCTGTTCTATGGTACTGATCATCAGTTTATCCCTCTGTAGTACTTACTCCTTACTATTCCTGCGCTTCCTGATTCACTAGCTGTGCCCCATCTGTTCTTCCTCTGTCATTCTCTGCATTCATCAGCTCCTCATTCTTTTAATATTCTCATCACACTCTTTACTTATTTGTATTTCCATCTCTATCCTGACCCGCCCTATCTTGTTGCACACCCCTTCCAGCTCGATCTCTCTGTTTAACCAGTCGATAAAACTCATTTTCTCTGCTAGCTGTTGCTGTAGATGTAAAGACATTAGTTACAGCATTATTTGTAATGTGGACAGCTTTTGTTCTGATGCTTTGGAGAGTCACTGTGTGTGTTCACTTTGAGGCTCCCATGGAGAATAAATGGAATAAACAGTTGGTGTGTAAGAGTGTGTGTGCTCTTCCTGAACTATCACCGTTGGCTCCTCTGAATTCATCACCAAAGTAACAGCTTCCTGCTCTCAGCTAACATCAGCTTAGAGAAATCCTGGAGAAGCTGATAATCTTTCAGATTTATCACCAATCAACCAAATACCGAAGAATCTGAGCTTGAACAGCACAGAGTTAAAAACATGTCCATACCTATGATGTGTGAGTTTCTGTCGGGTTTCCGGCTGATCTCCTCCTCATACTGGACCATCCTCTTCTTGATGCTCTGATCGGTACCTGCGTGATTTGTCTGTCCGTTGGTCCTGATTCATCACACATCAGCCATGTTTCTGGAGCCAACACTTCGCTCCTCCCCATAGTCCCCTGCTCTGCTGTGATTCGCTGTCGTGTGGTCACGTGACTCAGCAAACGCACGCAGATTCGTTGAACTGTAAGAGTTGAAGAGTTGTGTCATCTCCGGTTACACGACTGCACCTGTGTTTATTTATTTATTTTTCATGGATCCTCTTCTTTCTATAAATGAAGCCAAGTATTTTTCTCCTCCCGGTGTCAGTGGGATAACCTTACATGTACACTTATTCTAAATTTGTCTCACATTCCTACATGTATCCTAGATTATTTTATACAGTCCAATGATGTACACTTACTGATGTCTGATAAAGTGGCTATTCTATTCTATTCTATTCTATTCTATTCTATTCTATATAAATCTACGTCAATCAAGTGTCTATATGTGATTATACATATAAACACAATTTTATACTCCAATGTGGTAAACTTGGAGTATAAAATTGTGACTTGAATTTGCGGTATGATGAGGAATATTTTAAAATGAAGATAATTAATTTTGAAATATAACAATAAATGTTAAGGTCTGACTGATATAATGTGGCTGAATGATGAGTAGACCCAAAGAGCTACTGTCTGTATATTTGTATGGTGCAAGGCCACATTCTACAGAGAGCGATAACAGGCTATCAATGACAGCAATAGAGGACAAATTACAGCAGACAACAGGCTTATATGATTTTTTTTTCTGCGTTATCAATTGGATGGAGAAGCTGGTTGATGCTGGATATCGCTTAGACCAGAGGCTAAGCAATATCAAAAAATAGTCTACGAAAAACAAATAATTTTATAGAGTGTTAATATACTGAACTTTCCCCAAGTTCGTCAACTGGGAATAAACCAGCCAAAATACTCTCCACCAGTTAGGGCCAATTTTACTTTCAAACTGATATCTTCATATTTCTCCTTGAGTGCAAATAAAGGAGTGTTAGAGTGTGTGCTGTTTTTCTTTCTTGAAGTTCGACAATCCTTTCTAACAAGTATTTCCAGCTGTTTGTCTCCCCTACGCACGTTCTGACTGTATGTGTCCACCAGGTGTCTCCCTTGGCTCATTTAATCAATGAGCTCAACATGAATTTCTAACAGAAACAACAGAAACAAAAGTGAGTGCAAAGGCAACCAAAATATTTGGAGCATGCTGTGAGGAGTGAGTGGTCAAAATTCAGGAATTCCTTTTTACCATCGAGTTTTACTGTGCTGATGTTAAAACATGTTGTTAGGTTTTAATAAGACTCACATGGCTCTAGATTTGAACTTGGACTGGCTGTATTGTGTCTGGTCAGTTTAAGTCTATTAGTGAGTGATTTAAAAAATGTCCTCATGTAAATCTTAAATGGTCTACATGGAGGTAGTGGAGGGCACATACTAGTGACATAGATGACTGTTTACAGCCATTCAAACATGTTATGATCATAAACTGATTTTTTTTTTCTTCAAAAAAAGCTTTACAGGACCAATAAACACCTGGAACATCAGTTTCCTGGTGAACTTTCAACCCAGAAGTAGTAACATTAACAAGCTAAAATGCACTCATTCATTTTTAGTTTGCTGCAGTTAAACTGAGACATTAGGTAGTTACTACGCCTACAGGAGGGTTTTTTTTAATCCACAGCAGAAAAGCTCTAAGCATGGTAACTTCCATATTTTCTCTCCCATGTTTCCTCAGTATGTTTCCTGTATTAAAACTTAAAAAAACAGCAACTCATTTTTCCAGACTGAATACAAGTCGTAGTCACTGCTGATACAGGAGTATTTGTCTTAAGTATTAATAACTAATATTCTAAAATTCCACTTTCTTAGATTCATGCTGCTGTGGGAAATAAAAATGAGGAGTGATGAATAAAAATGTTAAGTGAAATTAAGCTCATTGTGAAACCTGGCCCCACCTTATCATGCGAATTCCTGAGGTCAGATGGCCCAGGATGTGAGTGGGCGTTAAGGCGTCTGGGGAGGGAACTCAAAACTGGATTATAGATGGCAGACAGTTGGTGTCGTAAACCACCGCCTGTGTTCAAAGATGGTCGCTCACAGTGGACATAGATGGCTTCTTTCACTCCTCTTTCAAACCATCTGTCCTCTGTCCAAAATGTGAACATTGGCATCCTCGAAAGAGTGACCTTTGTCCTTAAGATGCAGATGGACAGCTGAGTCTTGTCCTGTGGAGGTGGCTCTTCTGTGTTGTGCCATGCGCTTGTGAAGTGGCTGTTTGGTCTCTCCAATGTACACAGCCACTTCCAAAGCGCATGGCACAACATAGAAGAGACTCAGCAGTCCATTCGTTTCACAATGAGCTCACCTGAAACCCTGGCTGATTGGGACCCACACCCAATTTCACACCTTGGCTCAGGCGATTAGAGGATCATCAGGGGGTCCTTTTGTCCCTCTGTGGGGGGATACTCCCACTATTTTTAAAACTGGGACTCCCCACCATTTGACCTTAGAACTGAAGAAGCTTCTCGGATGAGAGGTGAAACGTCTTCAAGCAACTTAAAGAAGTCCAGACGCTTTTCTTTGCAAACTCCTTTGACTTCAGATAAAGCAAAGTTTTATTGTGTAATCTTAATCTACACAATCATTTCACACAATCTCCTTTGACTACGATGACCTGGATGACTGAGAACCTTCACAGACATATTCAGGTTTTAGTTGTTTTTCCAGTGTAGGTTTTGTTTGGTTAGACTTTGTTTTGCTTTCGCTTTTTCCTTTGCATGGTTCAGCCATCAATAAAGGATCAATTTTAATTTAGTTTCAGTCTCTGGTGTCTGCATTTGGGTCCACTCTACACTCCACATGGTCTGCCAGCTCAGATCCTGACATCGGGCCAATATTTTGTATGTCAGGAGAAGGATTTTAAATCAAAGTCTGGATTTAACAGGGAGCAAATTAAAAAAAACACAAATATGTCTTCATTAGTTTGAAAGATGTGTCCGCCTCCTCCGAGAGCCAAAGCAAGATATGTATCATTTAGAATTAAATAAACCTATTTTTAATCCAATTTTAAACTTCAACATATTTTTAGTAATTTAGTTTAACATGTTTTAGCTTTTGTTTTATTTTATACAGTTTAATAGTACATCAGATGAGTCATTTATAGCTGCAGATGCTTTCCCTGAAAAATGGTGTTCACGACAAACATTGTCTTCCACAACATGTTGGATTAGACAATGCAGTTATTATTATTTTTCTGTAAAAATAACAACAACAAAAATTAACAACACTCTATAATCAAAATTAATTACTGCATTCAATCAAGAAACAAGGACACATCTATTATAATCTCAGGGTTGAAGGACTCCAATATCTTATTAACATTTTAAGAGTTACAATACAAACACCAAAGATATTAACTTTTTGTAATATGAAAAGAAAAATCATTGGAGCATCATAGTTCAGAAATGTCACAAATAACATTTTAATCATCAGGAAAATCCACTACAGCGAGTGGAAGCCAGTGAGCAGATTAATCATACACATTTAAAATATCTACAATGTGAAGAGAATTTTAATTTAAACTAATCAACTTTGCAGTGTCGCCATAATCCAAAAGCCAAAGTCCAGCATAGAGCGGCTGAGTGAATGTGGTCTGGACTCTGTGGAGGAGAGTCATGGTTTCAGAGACGCTGTAGAAAGACAGAATACCTGCTCTGTGATCCAGGTACACTCCTACTCTGGAGGACCGAGGACCTGAGAGGACAGTTTGGACTTTGTTGTAAAAAAAGGTGGAACTGTCTGCATCACAGCGTAATGCCCAGGATATGTCATTGAATCCAAATTTTCTTTCGCGTGAGCTCCCTGCTCTGCTGATATTCTTGTATGCAACTGCTCTTCAGCTACTCCCCCTCTCCACTCCACCTCCCAGTAACAACGTCCAGTCAGACTCTCTCTACTCAGGACCTGAAACCACTCAGTGAATCTGTCTGGATGATCAGAATAAGACTGTTGGGTTTCCATAAATGTTACTTTTCTGTTCCCCTCAGATAATAACAGATGTGTGTTTGCTGTGTTTGGATCCAGTGTGATTTCATGTGAATATTTTAAGAATCCAGCTCTGGTCATGCACCTTTATGAGCAACATTCTATACTTCCATCATAGCTAAAAGAGCCCTCATTAATTTGATCATATTTGATTCATGTCCTGGGATTCATCTATTCCTGGGACAGATGACAGCGTGAAGGAATTTCCAAACCTGGGTGCATCACTTTGGGTAACTTGTATCAAAAACAAAAAATGATTTCAAGCAGCCATCAACAGACCTTAGATTGCTGCAAAAAGCAGAAACAAATCTATTTTCTGGTACCAGGCAAGATGGGTTACTTTGGTGCCGAATTCTTCTTCTCGATAGAACAAAGCCTTTTCCTGACATTGCGTAGACACCACTTCAGAAATCCAGTTGCTGGCCCATGTGTTCTGCAAGGGCTAACCATGTGTCCTGTAATTTTTAAACGAAAGAAAAGGGTCAGTAAATTAAGATTTAAAAGATTATCTGCAGTTGTTTGGTTAATGTCAAGTTGTTTATAATCCTGCAGCAGTGAGCTCCAACACTATGGCCTGATAGATTTAGTTTATTTACAAGAAATACTCACTTTTCTCCATAGTGCTCCGTTAAGTGTAAAATAAGTATTTGGACCCTCCATTTTTCATGTGTGGATATGTGCTCTCAAGACTGGCAACCAAAGATTCCCCCTCACGTGTACCTCACGGATGTTCTAAAGTTAAACAATTAAAGTTAAAACATTTTTAGTGTTAATTTTAGAATAATTGAATCTACTTGTGATGGCTGCAGTTACAGCCACACAGGGTTAATATCTACCGAACATCAGTGTTACATATATATAAGTTACAAAAAATAAATAAGCAAGTGTGACTGCACAGTTTGTGTACCCTGGACTGATCATTCGGACTATTAAGTCAGTGTCTGTGAAGTAATGACAGGCTGCTTTCACCCAGTGTCATAGAGTAGGTAGCACTGCCTCCATCAAGTGAAGAGCAGATTAGCTGTATACTGAGCAGGGTCTGAGTGCAGCCAACATTCTCAGCCCCACCAGGTTAACCCTTTAACACCTTAGCCTTTTGTTTTGACTAAGAACCAAAAGGCTTAATACAAATGATATTCAGGAGTCAGTAATTTTTTTGCTGTTGTTGTTTTTTTTAAAAAAAAAACAAAAAACTTTGGTTACATGTAAACTTATGAGTGGCAGACCTTAAAGCTACCGAGGTCTCCGAGTGAGGATCGAAGACGGTGGCTAAATATTGGTCGAGGCAGTATGGTGTTGCCATCACGTTTGTATTAGTAGCAAGCAAGCTAAGTGCCCTTTGCGCGGTCTAGTGAACGAGGGAAAAAAGGGGGTCAAGGTAACCTTAAAAAATCTAAATGGGACAAATTATCATTTCCTTTACATTTTAAAATGAAAAGATGTTGTTATCAACATAAAAGTCATTTAGGTTAAATTAAATAATGACATTAAATAATAAAATAATATATTATTAAATAATTAAATAGTTTACATAGACTGTGTTCCTTTTTTTTAAATTTTTTTTTACCTTTTTCCCACAAATGCAACACCCTATCTCATACTTTCTTTGTTCTGTATACAGTGATCTCTAAACAGTTTGTCAAACAGAGCAACATCAGCCTCATTTCAAATTATAGCTTTAAACGATGATATCAAGCATTTTTAAGTAGAAATAACTTTCATCATCACAAGCTAGCTGGTGTTATCTGTTAAAATACCTTTAATGAGTAGGTAAAGTTCTAAATTAAACCAATAAATTGCATAATCAATCATCATGATTTTTAAACTATTAGAATTTACTTTTAACTTACCATGTTTTATTTCATAGTAGTGGAGAAGTCCAGTGATATCTGATCAGGTCACAGTCTAATTGAAAAAGGCAGTTTGTGATTAATGATGTGGCTTCTTCTGAGGCTTATTTTCAACCCAAACAATTGGGTAACATTTTGGCCCAATATTTTATTAAAGCTGCCCAACCTATGACCCAACAGAATTAGTCAAGCTGTGGAGTGAATTGAAGAACACAGCACATTACCAACCCAACTCTTGAGTCATGACTTTTGAACCAATATTTGGTCACAATAAGCCAACTTATGAACCTACAGCTTTTACCCAGCAGTTGAGTTAGGAATATAACCCAGCATTTTTAAGAGTGTATAAATACTCCTAATAGAGCTCTCAGGTCAGCTGATAAGTTGCTTCTAGTTGTCCCTAGAAGCAGGCTAAAAAACAGGAGACCAGGCATTTGCGATTGCTGCGCCCAAACTTTGGAATAGTCTGCCTCTTCAAATTAGGATCTCTCCAACACTCGACATTTTAAAAGGCTGTCTGAAAACAAATTTTTACTCTTTCGCTTTTAATTGTGACTGAGTTTTTCTTTTGTTATATTCATTGTGTGTGTTTGTTCTACTTTTTACTTTTTTACTATGCACAGCACTTTTGTCAGCCTGTGTTGTTTTTAAATGTCCTTATAATAAATTGATTGATTGATTGATTGATTAAACCTAACCCTGACCTGTCTCCCCAATGTGACGTTTGTGTAATGTATGTATGGATGGAAGTGGTCCAGTTTAACTGAAGGCAACTGCAAGCAAGAAATAAAAGCTCATTCATTCACCTGCAACCCTAGATTGCTCAGGGTGGCAGAGCAATAGAAACAAAGAGAAAGAAAAAACAATGTTTATCTCATTGGACCTCATATTGAGAGCGCCAGAGAACAAATGCAAGTTCAAGACTTTGAATGAAGTCCAGTTGTTGTATCTGCTTCATGTTTCCTGGAGTAACAAGGGAACAGGTGTCAAAACCATTTAATGGAATGAGGGAAACAAGGGATTAGACTCTCAACGTGACTCTGTGGATGCGGTATGGTGGTTGATTCTTATCTAGCTGGGATACTGACAATCACTGTTACATGAGATTTTAGACTTCGTGAGGTATCTGCAAGAACTGGTAGGTATATTTTAGTTTTGCTTATTTATTTAGACATAGGCTCCACATGCTAAAGGCAGTATGGAGATGTAATCAAATGCCATCGAATGAAAAGTCAGATAGAGTTGCAAAGGAGGCCGTAAAACATGGGGTGGTTGACATGGCTGTTAGTTTTGGCCAAGCAGAGATAAGGAGTATGGTAAGGCAAGATATGAGAGCAAGATGGCAAAAGCAGTGGGAGGAGGAAAGGAAGGGACGATGGCTGTATAAAATTCAAAGGAGAGTGGGAGGAATGAGAAATGCAGGACGGACTAGGAGGGAGGAGGTGATCATATCCAGACTGAGATTTGGACACAGTGGCTTGAATAATACATTATTCATGATAGGGAAACATAGTACCGGAAAATGTGATTACTGTGGGGTAGAGGAAACTATAGAACATGTCATGTTGCAGTGTCAGAGGTATCAGGTTGAGAGGAGACAATTGATTCAAAATCTCAGTAACCTAAAAATCGAACTGGATCTTGTTGATTTGTTGTGAAAGGAATCGGGAAGTAAAAGTTATCAGGCCTTATTTCAGTTTTTAAAAGAGGGGAACCTGTTTGGAAGGATTTGAGGATTTTTATTTTTATTTTTTTTTTTTGAGCGTCGTTCCAGACCATACTCCATACCAGTTGGTGGCGGTAATGCACCTTTCAGTTGTTTGCCAACTGCCAATACAAATGTAAGAAAGAAGAAGAAAGAAGAATCAAATGCCATCTACTCTGAATAATCAGGCTGGAACGCCGTAAGTTACTTTATATGACAGTTTATACAGATAGCTTTGGATATTAATGTATATTTTGTTAACATGAATGTTTTAGTGAGAGTAATGCACTTTATTGATGTAAACATGCTTCTGCCTGTTGAGATGGAGTTTATTTTCTGTCATTTCAGTTTTCACCACATGTTCATGGAGACAATTAAACAAGCTGCAACTAAACTCCAGGGTCTTCATTTGTGGTTTATCTCGGTGTCACCAACATCCTTGTTGAAAACACTACAGTGAAAAGGCGCCTACTGATGATTCATCACGGTCAAAATGGCATCCAGTAACAAGTCTGCACGCAGTTTAAGGACCAGCCGCTCATCTGGATCAGCAGTAAGCGCTGCCCAAGGTGAGAGCATGCTATGCAACAAAAGAAGCACAGTTAAAGGTTGAAAAAGCTCAAAGCGAACTGGAAAAGGCAAAATTAGATGCAGAATTAGAAGTGTTAACATTACAGAGGGAAGCTGATGCTGCTGTAGCTGAAGCAGAAGTGCTAGACGAAGCTGAAGCAATACAAGAAGAACCTGAGAGTAGAAAATCTCCATCAGAAAGTGTAAAATTAGAACGTACAAATGAATATGTACGATCTCAAATGGACACCAAGCTATCTCCCAGTCCACAAAAATTACGAACCACTTCTTGCCCCCAAGCAAGTTCACCCAACACATTTGTAACGTGGCATCCCTCTGAAGAAGGCAATTTAGAACCACAACCCATCAACTCTGAAACAAGGCTTACCAAAGATAATATCGCTGCTCTAAATAAGCCCAGCCAGCTGAAAGGTGAAACAAAACCTAAAGTGGAGAAACAAAATACCTCTCTCAACCCATGCGGCTCACCATTCATACCTCAACATAACTATAACACCACGGCCAGCATTTTAAATCCAGCAGAACCCTTTGCCCAATACATGGCACGTCGAGATTTAATAATCTCAGGCCTTTACCAATTCGACGATAGGCCAGAGAACTACAGAGCATGGTGCTCTTCGTTTACCAGTGCAACAGCTGAGGTCCAACTCACCCCCATTCAAGAGCTAGATCTCATGACGAAGTGTTTAGGGAGGGAGTCAAGTGATCAGGTGAAACGCATACGTTCAGTATATGTCAACAACCCCACATTAGCTCTATACAAAGCATGGGAAAGACTGAATGAATGTTATGCAGCATCAGAAATAATCGAAAGGTCACTTTTCCAACGGTTGGACAGTTTCCTAAAAATAACAGTCAAATATCATGTCAAGCTACGTGAACTAGAAGATTTACTGCAAGAGATTCAAGGCGCTAAGGAAGACGGCCATCTGCCTGGTCTACTCTATCTGGACACTTCTCGTGGAATTAGCCCAATCGTAGACAAACTCCCATATGGACTTCAGGAGAGGTGGATGTCACACGGCTCTCAATATAAAGACAACAACCAAGGCTGTTTCCCACCCTTTGAGTACTTCTGTGAATTCATATGTAAAGATGCAAAGAAACGCAATGATCCAAGTTTCCACCAGCAAAACCTAAAACCAGAAAAACCTTTTGCAAAAAACTTAAATTCCAGCAAACCAATTACTGTACACAAAACCAATATTTCTCCCCCTAACAAGGACTTTAACCGGAACTGCCCACTGCATAACAAGCCACACCCGCTCAAAAGATGCAGAACATTGAGGAATAAACCACTGGACGAAAGGAAGGCCTTCCTCAAAGAGAAAGGAATATGCTTCAGATGCTGTTCTTCAGACACTCATCTTGCGAAAGAATGCAAATCTTCAGTAAAGTGTTCTCAATGTGACAGCACAAGTCACGAGGCAGTCATGCATCCCGGTCCTCCACCACAGACCAACAAGGCTCCACCTCCGGCACAAGAGAATGGTGGGGAGAGAGAAAACAGTCATGACACGGTTGATGTCACAACAAGCTGCACAGACGTGTGCGGTCCAGGTCAGTGGGGACGTTCATGTTCCAAGATATGTCTTGCATGGGTGTACCCTAAAGGTTACAAGGACAGAGCTGTTAAGGCATATGTAATACTAGACGATCAGAGCAATCGTTCTTTAGCCAAGCCTGAGTTCTTCGAACTTTTTGACATTAAAAGTGAACCTTTCTCCTACAATCTTAGAACATGCTCTGGTGTTGTAGAAACATGGGGTAAAATAGCTGAAGGCTTCCATATCGAGTCATTGGATAGGTCAGTAGTTATCCCTCTACCATCGCTCATAGAGTGTCAGGACATTCCTAACAATAGGAGTGAAATCCCAACTCCCAGCGCAGTGCTACACCAGCCGCACCTCCGAACCATAGCAAAGTACATCCCAGAGCTAGACCCTAAAGCCGAAATACTCCTGCTACTAGGGAGAGACGTTTTACAGGCACACAAGGTCAGGCAGAGAATTAACGGCCCCCATAATGCCCCCTTCGCCCAGCGCCTAGACCTAGGGTGGGTTGTAGTTGGGGAGGTCTGTCTGGGTAATGTTCATAGGCCTACAGTCAGCACCCTGAAGACAGTCGTTCTGGACAATGGCCGCCCTACAGTTTTCAAACCATGCAATAGCCTTCTGCAAGTCAAAGAAATGCCACACACAAACAGGCCAGGTAAAGCGCCCGAACAAACTCTGGGTCAAACGATTTTTAACCGGACAGATAACGACAACAAACCAGCTCACTCAATACAGGACACTCTCTTTCTAAAAATGATGGACAATGCTATGTACAGAGACGTGGACAACAGTTGGGTCGCCCCACTTCCATTTAAGGAACCCCGCCAGCAATTAACAAACAACAGACAGCAGGCGGCCACAAGGTTCTCCTCCTTAAAACGCACCCTTAATAGGAAACCTGAAATGCGGGAGCATTATGTGGCCTTCATGGAAAAAATCCTCTCCAATGGTCACGCTGAGGTGGCCCCCCCCCCACTGGAAAAGGGAGAAGAGTGTTTGTATCTTCCAACATTTGGAGTCTACCACCCACAAAAACCCAATCAGATCAGAGTTATCTTCGATTCTAGCGCCCAGTACTTGGGTGTCTCACTTAACAATGTCCTCCTTACTGGCCCTGATTTAAACAACACACTTGTCGGAGTTCTTCTCCGCTTCTGGACAGAAAGTGTTGCAATCATGGCAGATACACAGCAAATGTTTCACTGTTTTATGGTACGCGAAGACCACCGCAACTTCCTCTGTTTTCTGTGGCATAGGGACAATGACCTAAACAAAGAAGTTGTCGAGTACCGGATGAAAGTCCACGTGTTTGGCAACTCAACATCCCCTGCTGTTGCCATTTATGGACTACGCAAGGCCATCAGAGCAGGTTCGAAAGACTATGGTGCAGATACAGTAAAGTTCGTGGAGAGGCACTTTTATGTAGATGACGGCTTGATCTCTGTCCCCTCTCCTGCTGAGGCTATAGACTTGCTTCAAAGAACACAAGCCTCACTCGCTGAATCCAACCTGCGCCTGCATAAGTTCGTTTCCAACTCTCAGGCAGTTATGCAGGCCTTCTGCCCAAAAGATTGTGCTCCTGTCATTAAAAACTTAGATTTAAGTGGTGAAGAGACACAATCCCAGCGAAGCCTTGGACTCATTTGGGAAATAACAAGAGACACATTCACTTACTCAGTGGCCACCTCAAGCAAGCCATTCACTCGCCGTGGCGTATTGTCCTCTGTCAATAGCGTCTTCGATCCCCTGGGCCTATTGGCACCCGTTACAATCCAAGGTAGGGCCCTACTCAGAGAGCTTACTTCGGAATGTTCAGATTGGGATGTACCCCTTCCAGAGGACAAACAAAGCAGATGGGAAACGTGGAGAAATTCCCTTCAGGATCTAAGAGAACTACATGTTCCCAGAACCTACACATCCACCTCACTAAGTCGAGCAAAGCGAAAGGAACTGTGTTTATTCTCAGATGCATCTACTAAGGCCATAGGAGCCTACTTAAAGGCAATTCAAACAGATGGGAAGGTCGAGGTTGGGTCCATAATGGGCAAAGCAAAACTAGCCCCCGTGTCAGAACCTACAATACCAAGACTTGAACTATGTGCAGCCGTCTTGGCAGCAGAAATGGCTGACCTCATTCAAGATGAGTTGGACTTAGACTTTGATGCAGTGCACTTCTATACGGACAGTAAGGTAGTGCTTGGCTACATCTGTAATGAGTCAAAAAGGTTTTACACATAGGTTCACAACAGAGTACAGCGCATTCGCCAGTCATCAAAGCCAGAACAGTGGCATTATGTGCGCACAGAGGAAAATCCAGCAGACCATGCGTCTAGGTCATTGTCGGCATTCCAACTAAAAAAGTCCACCTGGTTCACCGGACCACCCTTCATCCACCATCCTGCCGCAGAGACAACACAACTGAGTGGAATGTTTGACCTGATTGAACCAGATAAAGACTCAGAAATTAGACCAGAAGTAAAAACGTACGTCACTCACCTCCAAGTACTCATCTGTAAGCGTTTTGAGCACTTTTCTACCTTTCAGTCTTTAGTCAGAGCCATAGCAAATCTTATCCACATTGCAAAGTCCTTCAATGGGACTAATCCAAACAAAAAATGCAAAGGCTGGCACAAATGTCATCTGCCTCAAACTCCAGAGGAGATTGCTCAAGCAAAAACTGTGATCTTCAAAGAGACACAGAAGGCATACTTTGAGAAGGAACTTTCTGCCATTGATGCTGGCAAGCCAATCTCAAAACAGAGCCCCCTCAAGAAGCTCAGCCCAATGTTACAGGACAGTCTCATTTCTGTTGGAGGCCGACTCAAACACGCAGAAATTGAGAGTGTTGAAAAGAGCCCAGTAATTCTTCCGAAAAACAGTCACATCTTCCTTCTGCTCACTCGCCATTACCACGAGCTAACAAGGCACCAAGGTCGTCATCTGACGGAAGGAGCAATCAGAGCTGCTGGGCTGTGGCTTTTAGGCGGCAAAAAACTAGTCAATTCAGTAATCCACAAATGTTTAACCTGCCGCAAACTACGTGGAAAACAAGAACAACAACTCATGGCGGACCTACCACCTGAACGCCTAAAAACTTGTCCTCCTTTCACCTACGTCGGTCTTGATGTCTTCGGACCGTGGTCCATAACAACCAGGCGTACCAGGGGCGGAGTAGCTGAAAGTAAGCGGTGGGCCATCATGTTTACCTGCATGAGTTCGAGAGCTGTGCATATTGAGGTAATCGAATCTCTGGACACATCCAGCTGCATAAACGCCCTCCGCCGCTTCTTCGCTCTGAGAGGCCCCGCCAAACAGCTGCTATCTGACTGTGGCACCAATTTTATTAGCACTTCAAAGGAACTTGGAATGGATAAATCACTCCAACAGTACCTAACTATCCAAGGCTGCAGTTGGGAGTTTAATCCACCACATGCATCCCACATGGGAGGCTCTTGGGAGCGCATGATCGGAGTCGCCCACAGAATCCTGCACTCCATGCTACGACAAAATAAGGTTCAACTGACTCACGACGTGCTATGCACACTCATAGCTGAGGTTACAGCCATAATAAATGCAAGGCCGCTCATTACGCAGATATCTTTCCTCCTATCCCCACCTGGAGACTTTTCGGATAAAGACCTCTACAACAAACAATGGAGACGGGTCCAAGCCCTTTCCAACCAGTTCTGGACACGCTGGAGGCGAGAGTATCTACCCACATTGCAGCAAAGGCAGAAATGGACAGGGTCGTGCAGAAACCGCCAAGTTGGTGACCTGGTTCTGCTCAAGGACAAGCAGGTTGCACGAAACAGCTGGCCCATGGCCAGGGTCACTGCCACATTCCCAAGCAAGGACGATCGAGTAAGGAAAATTGAGGTAAAGACATGCAATCAAGGGTGCATAAAGACATTTATGCGACCAGTTACAGAAGTTATCCTCCTCATGCCAAAGGACTGAATGCATAATGTTTGTTTAGTATAGTGGCCTCCCGAGGCCAGGCGGGGAGTGTGTTGCCCTTAAGGCATTTCTCTGAATAAATAGGTTCATAAGTTTGAAATAAATAATTCTAAAAAGATTTGCCATTAAAAAATTAATATGTGTTGTTAAAATGAATAATTCATGCTTTACATACGTTTTAGTTAAAAGGAAAATATCGCTAAAATGTATTTCCTGTTCTGGCGGAGCACTTCCGGTTCCGGTCAAGCACTTCCGGTTTTGGTCACGCACTCGGTTTTGCTGAGAAACAGGCTCCACATGCTAAAGGCAGTATGGAGATGTAATCAAATGCCATCTACTCCGAATTATCAGGCTGGAACGCCGTAAGTTACTTTATATGACAGTTTATACAGATAGCTTTGGATATTAATGTATATTTTGCTAACATGAATGTTTTAGTGAGAGTAATGCACTTTATTGATGTAAACATGCTTCTGCCTGTTGAGATGGAGTTTATTTTCTGTCATTTCAGTTTTCAACACATGTTCATGGAGACAATTAAACAAGCTGCAACTAAACTCCAGGGTCTTCATTTGTGGTTTAACTCGGTGTCACCAACATCCTTGTTGAAAACACTACAGTAGTCGATAAAATATGAGTTATTTATAGCAGGTGAAACTGTCCAAAGTACACCAATTTTATTGATCATAAACAGATTAAGGGACATTAAACTTCCAGAAACATCCAGCATATAAACCAAAACAACCATTAGATTGGTTGAGTGTGGTGAGTAAAGCATGCATTTCTGAGCAAATAAAATATTTCCTGTATCATTTTGTTACCATAGTTTGATGTATAAGTCTGATAAAAAATCTCTCTTCAAAATCATAATAAAAGATATTTAATGATATCCAAAGGTATTCAGCTTACTAAAAACAAACCAATCAAACTCCAGTGTATTGCTACATTTAATTAATTAAGAATGATTAAGAATGCTGAATAGGAGTAGAAGTATATTTTAGACTTATAATTCTAGATTATAATGAAAAATTAAGGTTTATACTTCTGCAAGAAATGTAGCTACATGTTTATTTACAGCACTATATTTTTTAGACACTAACTTTCAAACTTTCAAACAGAAGTTCTAACATAAACCTACCCACTCTGTCTATTTCAATTTAATGAACTCTGCTGTGTCTCCTCGCTCAAAAAGCATAAGTCCAGCATAGAGCGGCTGAGTGAATGTGGTCTGGACTCTATAGAGTAGAGTCATGGTTTCAGAAACGCTGTAGAAAGACAGAATACCTGCTCTGTGATCCAGGTACACTCCTAATGTGGAAGCCTCAGGACCTGAGAGCTCAGTTTGGACTTTGTTGTAGAAAAATTTATAACTCTTGCTATCACAACTTAATGCCCAAGATTTATCATTTAACCCAAATACACAATCATTTAGCCTCCCTGCTCTGCTGATATTCTTGTATGAAACTGCTACATAAACTTTTCCTTTCCACTTCACCTCCCAGTAACAACGTCCAGTCAGACTCTCTTTACTCAGGACCTGCCAACAAGGAAGAAATCTGTCTGGATGATCAGAATAAGACTGTTGTTGTTCCTTAAATGTTGCTTTTCTGTTCCTCTCAGACAATAACAAATGTGTGTTTGCTGTATTTGGATCCAGTGTGATTGCACATGAATATTTTAAGAATCCAGCTCCGGTCTTTGGCTCTGGTTGTGGTGGTGACAATAAAACACCCACCATAGTCACCACCCGTGAGATGTTTGTCCAGTCCTCTCTCAGAATGTCCTGTAGTTTATCTCTGGTCTCTGACACAGCTGCTGTCACATCCTCAAAGTAGCTCAGAGGACGAATATTGATGCTGGATGAGTGTGTAGACTCACTGAGTGCTGACAGTGAGGGGTAGTTGTGTAGAAACTGGTTGTGATCCTCTGTGTGTGAGAGCTGCTCCAGCTCGCCGTCTTTCCTCTTCAGCTCAGCGATCTCCTGCTCCAGCTTCTCCTGAAGCTCTTTGACTCTACTCACTTCAGTTTCCTGCTGGGATCTGACCTGCTGCTTCACATCAGAGCTTCTTTTCTGGATGAGACGGATCAGCTCAGTGAACATCTTCTCACTGTCCTCCACTGCTTTATCAGCAGAGCCATTGATGGCCTCCACCTCCTGTTGAAGCAGCTTCACATCTTTCTCTCGCTCCTGGATTCTTTGCTGGATGTTTAGTTGTCTCACCTCGAGCTCCTTCTGCTTCTCAGTCCTTTCTGCTGCAGCTGGGACTGTTTCATGGCCTTTATGTTCATCCATCAAGCAGAGATAACAGATACTCTGCTGATCAGTGCGACAGAAAATCTTCATCACCTCATCATGACGAGAGCAGATGTTCTCCTGGAGCTTCTTGGAGGGGGCCACCAGCTTGTGTTTCTTTAATGGAGCTGCATTATAGTGAGGTTGGAGGTGTTTCTCACAGTAAGAGGCTGGACAAGATAAACAGGACTTGATGGCTTTCAGCTTCCTCCCAGTGCAGACATCACAGGCCACATCTTCAGGTCCAGCATAGCAGTGATCAGCTGGAGCAGCTTGGAGTCCAGTCTTCTTCAGCTCCTCCACCAACTCTGTTAACAAGGTATTTTTCTGCAGCACAGGCTTTGGAATGAAAGCTTTCTTGCAGTGGTGGCAGCTGTGGAGTTTCTTGGTTTTCTCCTCTTCATCCCAGAAACCTTTAATACAGTTCATGCAGTAGTTGTGTCCACAGGGAATAGTTACCGGATCCTTTAGTAGATCCAAACAGAGTGAACAAGATAATCTTTTTGAATCCTGCTGATTTCCTCTCTGCGCCATTTCACCTCTCAGCAACAATGATTGGCTGTAGAATAGAGCGGATACCCAGCTGTGTGCAGGAAAAAGCACAGTTTGAACTTTGGAAGCAGCTTATCCCTCTTATAAACTTTATAATCTGTACATTGAAAGTTTTAAGCCATAAAAGTTTAACATGTGATCATACAGGATCACAGGAGCATAAATCGCTTTGTATGAACTTTGAGTAGAGTTTTTTTGTCCATGCAATGTCTTTACAATTAGATGTGCTTTATTTAGGTCAAAATAAAATTGCTGTGTTTGTGTTGCAGCCAAAGTATGACAAACAACATAGCTCAATGAAAAAATACAACACTTGTCATGGCTCCGTAGGGCCTTGTACCCATCCCCTCTCCTTTTGCTTTCCTTGTTCTTGGTCCCTTGTAGAGCTGGGCGATAGAACGATAACGATATGTATTGCGAAATAACTTTTTCTCGATAGAAAAATTAAACTATTGCGATAGGCCTCACCGCTCTTGTCCTCTTAAAAAAAAAAAAGAACAGCCAATCCAAATTAAGTAGTGCAGAGCCGAACCAATCACAGCCGCAGCGTCACGTCACGTGACTTGTTACGTACAGCACAAGTGCCAAACCGCACATGTGTATTTGTTTTGGGAAGCAGCCAGCCGCCGTGCCGCCCGGGTAATGGAGGAAATGAGTGTGCCGACTAGAGAAAAATCAACCGAGAGCGTGCCCGAAGGTTACCGAAGAGAAAACAGATGATGGTTCCAATGCCGGAGAGATTGTCGAACGGAAGAGCCATAGAAGTTCCGTAGTGTGAAGGTATTTCGGCTATTTCAAGTCTGACAAAAAACAGAGTAGCGCGCACTGTAAATTGTGCTGAAAGCAAGTCTGGAAATACAATAAAGCGGTGCATGCTCAATCTCTGACTGGAAGCGCTAATTCGTCATTCGGCTTTTGTCAGACTAAAGTAACTGTTAAAACTGTTTGAAAAGCTAAGCTATACAACAAGGAGAGATTGAGAATTTCCTTTTAGTTCTCACTTTATTTGATATTGACAAAAGTTAGTCAATTTTGTCTGTTCTTCTGTAAAACAAACTAAGATTTATTTTTAGAATTAATAATTTGTTTCTAAGTGGAATTGACAATTTAGTAGTCTGTTTTGTTTGTTCTATTTTGAAACTTAAACGCTTTAGCGGCTGCCTTTTGTGTAGTTTGCAATATTTGCCTTTATTTATCTGAAAAAGTCTCATGTTTCTTAAGTACATCTACCCTGTTGAACTTATTATGGGAAATAAATATTTAAATCAAAACAAGCTGCTGATTATTTCACATTTTACTTGTGAGCAACGGCACATTTAAATCTTACAAATATAGTTATTTGGCTTATATCGTGATATATATCGTTATCGCCTGAAATGAAAAAAACATATCGTGATATGAAAAAATCTCATATCGCCCAGCTCTAGTCCCTTGCATTTGAATTTGAATTTCTCTCCAGGTCTCAGGTGTTCGTGTGACTGGGGTTTCCAGCAGGCATGGTCAGGAGCTGCAGTTTTATTACGTCTGAGTGTCCTCACCTCATTTTCTAAAGTACTTATGGACAGGCTTTTTTTCTCCTTTCATCACCAAATTCTTTAGTTAGCTATGAGTAGTAATATCTAAGTCTAAATGTCTAGTATGTATTTGTGTGTGATTGCCTTGTATTTTGGAGAAAGTCCTCAGTGTGCTGAACTCCACTGTTAACTGGAATTTCATCTCATGGATTTACTGCTGTTTGAACTTTTCTCCTCAAGCTTCAGCTTATTTTATACTCATAGGAAAGTGTAACTGTCTCTGTCTTACAGGTGTGTCTGTGTCCTGTTAGCTTACCTAGCTCAAGTCATTGTTAAGAGTCCAGCAGCTTTTTTTCTGGTGATTTGCGTATGTGGATAAACTGCTGGTCTTTCATGATAAACTGGTGGGAGAGTAGCGTGCTTGGAAATCTGCTGCTGGCTCAGCTTTCAGTTCTCTGAGATCAGTTATGATCTGTGTTTCGACTGAAAGCACAGCTAGCATTAGTAAGTTAACGAACTTTATTGATTTAACATCGTAACAGATGAGTTTCCTCTTCCTGACCACTTTGAACACCTTGTGTGATGTAGAGAAGATGGGAAAAAAGTTGTTGTGAAAAAGTTGTTAATAACGTCTTTAGTACATTAGCAAAGAAAGCTGTCACCATGATGGTGAGGATACGGCAGCATATTTTTTATTCCCCCTGAATATATTGTAACGGGTCAGGGCTGTTTGGGGTTTTGTTTTGACAGCTATGTTCTGTTGTTATGTTGCCATGGTTACAGGTGACGCTCTCTCTCTCTGCGACTGTGTTTTTCTGGGTGGAGAGAGCGCCATTTTGCTTTGTTGTTGTTGTTACGCCAGAGCTGCGCCGAGCGGTGGTGTTAGTGTTGTGTGTTCGTCCGTTGAATGATAATAAAGGGCTAGCTCGCGGGAAGCAAGACAAAACGATACCTCTTTTTCCTCCTTGTCTGAGCTCGCCACAATATTAACAGTTAGCCATCTCACACACTGCTCAAACCTTTTTTAATTCAGCAAATTTTGTTTTATTGTTAATATCATATCATATTTTGATATACTTAAATAAATCAAGATGTAGGCCTGTGTTCCTGAGTCAATGAACAGCTAATTCTTTTCTGAGATTTATACATTTTATTTATAGGTGCCTTTCAGACCCTCAAGGTCCCCTTACAGTAACATGTAAACAATACCATAAAAAACATAAGAAAAATGTATATATAGCAAACATGGTAGATATAATTTAGACATAAACAGTCATAAAAGTATAAAAGCAAATATAAAAACTGAGTAAGGTAAAAAAAAAAAAAAAAACTGACCTTGAGGGTCTGAAAGGCGCCTATAAATAAAATGTATTATTATTATTATTATTATTATTATTATTTATAGAATATAATGCGGGGAAAAAAACTGAATATAAAGTACTTAAAATGACCTAAGTCTTAAACATATGCAGAAGTAGTATCTTTCAATTTAATATTGATGGAGAACATTTTTCTGCAGAATTATTCTTACTTTTGATACTTTATATCATGGTCCTGGGTATGACCCAGTGTTTTGTGTTTGATTTTTACTTCTTGATTATTGTTAAAGAAGCTTGGAGTTTCTGTTTCTCTACCCTCCCTGTGTTTCACGTTTGGTTACTCTTTGTCTCTGTGCTTCACGTTCCCTCTGTCTCCCCGGTCAGTCATGTCTCTCTCAGTGTCAAGTCCGCTTCTCTGTATTATATTTTGTGTTTTACTTTGAAAGAAGACTGGCAAAGGTGAGTCATCCTAAAGCTCAGGCAAAGAATCACTCTCCTCTTGGTTCGGGGCAAGGTTTTTAGCATTGTCCTCCTCCGAAGACATAACGCCATGGACCAGTAACTCCAAGAAGAGCAAGCTAGATTTCGCAGTGGCCTGTCGCGCATGAAGAAGATCTTCATCTTGCGCACCATCATCAAAGTTTGGAATACCAGCAGCGTCTCTTAATCAATTTCGTCAGTTTCAGAAAGGCGTTCAATAGGTGAGATTCCTTCTATAACATTGCGTGGTTACATGGCATCCCTGAGCAGTTCGTCAAAATATTCCAAACCCTCTACCTTCGATCCAGTTGCTGCGTCCGCACAGAGGATGGCTACACAGATTTCCTCACCATTGTGTGTGTTTGTGTGTGTGTGTGTGTTTGTGTAACACACCCAAAGAAAGATTCTAGGTCTGACCAACCGTCTCAGTCGTGGGCAAAAAGATGACAGTCAATAAAATTCTAAAAGATAATTTATTGACAAAAAAATCAAGAGATAAAAGATAAAACAGTCCAGTGTCCCATTTATGAATCAAATAAAAACACACAGTCCCAAGGCCAGAGCCAGCTATGCCACACGGCCAGTTGCACTCCACATGTTGCCTTTAACAGGTCGTCTCTGCTTGCCTTTCTGTAAAAGTACACCACTAGTGATGGTAAATTTGATTCTTTTTACTGAATCGAGTTTTAATGAGTCACTCACCAAAGTGAATCGGGTTTTTTTGAGTCATTTGATTCACTGAGTCAGTCGACCAGAGAGTGCAAAAAATGTACATTTTCACTCAAACTTAATTTGTTTCTCTTTTCATGTAAATCCTACTGCTAAGATGAATGATTCTAAAAGAAAACAACTATTTTATAGAGCAAAAAAGAGCAAAAACATTTCTAAAATTAAGCAATTTCCTATCAAAATTGCTTAATAAACATTTATTTATTTTTATTTTATTTTAATATATTTTTATTTTATTAGTATTTTCCTTAAATGTGTTAAATATATATTTTCTCATCTAAATGTCCACTGAGCTGTGCGCCAGGGGGCGGTAATGCGCCTTAACATTGGTTGCCAACCAAGAAGAAGAAGAAGCTGTGAGCCAGGAGGGAGGGGGTGAGTGAGTGAGTGAGCAAGTCCTGAGTGATTCGCTTATGCTTACGATTCAGCACAGGAGGGAGGGGGTTAGTGAGTCCTGAGTGATTCGTTCGCTCTATGATTCAGCACAGGAGGGAGGGGGTGAGCGAGTCCTGAGTGATTCGCTTACGATTCAGCACAGGAAGGGAGGGGGTGAGTAGCTCAAATGTGCTGTTAGCATGTTAGCAGAGCGATGCTACTGTGAACCGAGGAGCTATTTTCTTGATGTGAGCTTCTACTCAGGGTTTTTTCTTCCAGTTCAGAGCAGAATTTTTTTTGTTACGATACTGGATGTTGTGTTTTTCTCCACAATTTTAATTATAAGCTAGATACATTGCTGCTAACAGCAACAGGGATCAGTCAGTGAGTCAGTTGGGCTTGTGAATCATGAGTCAGTAAAGTGATTCTCGAGTATTGAACGATTCGTTCATGATTCGCGCATCACTATACACCACTATGTGTCAAATCTGTCTAATTTGTGTTATGTTATCTATCCATGTCTCTATGTATGTATGTATGTATGTATGTATGTATGTATGTATGTATGTATCACAAGTTTCCAAAAAACAGCACTTCAACATTTTATCATTGCATTAGTTTAATTTTCACAGTTGAATGCATTTGTTTCCTCAGTACAAATCAGGGTATTCCCCCCCTTCTTCTCCAGCTTAATATCAGCAAACATCCATGTTTCATATGAACACACATCACATTACAGATCATTATTAGCATTAACACATGTCTACAACATGTCGTTAAAACTCTTTTCTTCACTCCTCTCCTTCCACATCAAGCCAAGACTAGTTTTCCTAAAAAGCACCTCAAGGTGAACTTATGGTTAATCTTCCACAGCTTTGAAGAAATTTGAGCTGCAAAGCAAGCCTTTTTTTTCTTGTTGAATTGTCCAGTTTGATTGTGTTAACAAATCGATTGTGTCTAAATTCGTAAATTAAAGATTTTTCATGCAAAATTCCTGTTATTAAATGATTTAAGACATTCTTTAGTAAATTGTACTGACCTTAAAGATCAACCTCAGACTCAGATTTCTTTTTGGAAAACCAGCCCAGTTTGGTTCAAAATCCTAACTTGTCTAGTGCATAAAAAAACATAAATTAAAAAAAAAAAAAAATCAGCTCCTGTCTATAATGAGGCATGATGTAAAATGATCACACACACTCACACAATCAATCACATCCCATAAAAACACAAAGGACCCAGTAATCACAGCCACCCGGGTCAAAGTGAAACTGAATCATCTGTTTCCAACTTTGCTCAAAACAGTTCAAAGTATACTAATGACATAGTAAAACCTTACAGCTCATGATCATCAGGGTTTTAATGTCAAAGTTTTTCATTTACAACCAAAAATAGAGATTTTTTTCATTTGACAGCTACCTTTCTTTGGAGAATTGCAAATGTCATGGACCAAACATCTAAAACATGTAAAACCAGCCAAGCTGTATACAGTGATAATGACAACGATGTACTGACGTGCAAGAATGTTAAATTATTTGCTGGATGCTTGACACACCCAAAGAAATCAGTAAATTTAAGGTCACACATCAGTTAGACTAATTGCAAGAATGTAAAGAATTAAAAAAAAAAACAACAACCCAAAAAAACCCAATCAACTGACTTTGAAAACATAAAATTCATATTAAACTTTGCATGAGAAATTGTTTTCTTCCCAATAATTTGACTGCAAATTGTGTCCCAAAAGTCCTTGAGAAGATTTGGTAAACCATAATAAATTTGAAAACTAAAAGTAATAACAAAGGCAGGAAATGAAACTAAAGTGGATTTGTGAAAATGGCTGGCAGTTAAATTTGCATAATGGGTTCAAAGTCGACAACAGCAAAAACTAATAGATGCTGAAACGCATCAACACAAGTGAAACATCAAGTTTGGCTTCTTGTTGACGCGGGTGGCTGCAACAGTAGCAACAAAAGGCTCTTCTTGGTTTGGTATGAAGTATAAAAAGGAAACAATTAAGACTACTGGGTTCATAGCAGGCATAGAAGGTCAAAGACCGAGCTGCTGACTGAGAGTTTGGCTGCCGCTGAAGGTCTTCAATGTGTTCAATGTGAGAAGATATGTACGGCTAGCTTGTTAGCAACAGTCTAAATACATCGTTGGTGCTACTGAATATTATACTGTCAGTGTTACCGTCAGCAGTTACTGAGTACATGACCGTACCATTGTGATTTATAATACTGCAGGGCTGTAACAAAATGTCCAAACATTAAAACATATGACAGTAACTGGTGCTAATTTGGTGCTAATGATATAATGCCATTCAGAACAAAGTTAAATAATTTTAATTCTGGGGCTTATTTTATTGTTTCACTTAAAAGAAAATGACCCCAACAATGTATCTGTCTGCAGCTATTGTTCTGCTGTACATCACAGGCCATTTAATTGTTTAAAGAAAACAGTCACGTATTCAAGGCTCTGCAAAAGTCCCTTTTCTAGACATTGATGTGTTTAAGAATTTGAAACGTGAGTGTACCAGCAAGGTAAAGTGTGTTTTTTTGACTGTTTTTTTGTGCAGCATGCATTGGTTATTATTACACCAATCATTGGTCCAGGTCTTCTTAAACAGTTGCATATGACATTTTCTTTTATCAACTTGTTCATGTTGCTGGAATTTGTTGTAGGTATTAGTTTATGCATATTTATGATTGTATTATTTATTAAAAGCTTGTTCAGTGGTTCCTGTAATTGCCTAGTTAGAGTCAGGTAGCTGTAATTTTTTAATGTGTGAGATAAATAATTTTCTGCCCTTCAAAACAGTTTGTGAGCTCGAAGTTATTTCATTAGTCCCACTCAGGAACACTTCAAATGCCCCCGCTAAACTCTCAATGAGCAGCTCCAGCCTAAGGTCAAGGCCATGGAAAGGTTATGCTAAGCTCAAAGGTCACGGTAAGGTCATAACACTGCATTAGGTCAACGCATTTACCCAGATGATAATTGACACTTGGTTTCAAGTTTTAAAGAAAGCTGCAAACAGACTCAGAACTTACAAACCTCATACATTCCAGTTTTTCCACAGGACTTCAAACATTATGTCGTGGAAATCAACTACCTACGCACACAAACACACTTTTTTGTCGTTGTTGTTTTTAAAAACAGGCATTCCTTCATTCTCACTGATGTATGATCAGTAATATCACAGACAGCATGATGGATGTGTGGATGGAGCAATATGATTGGTGACACCTCACAGACGCATGACCACATGATGAAAGAGCTCTGTCAGTGTCCAGTCCTTCGTTGCTGCCAAATCTATCAACAACTTGACTTTAAGGTAAGAACTCTTACTTCACACCCTTCAGAAACTCTGCTATTTTTTAAATTTAATAAGTATCTATTGAGAATGACAAAATGTTCCAATATCAATGTGGAAAATCATTTGTTTCATCCAAGAAACACAGTCTCTTTGGGTAGCACAAGGTTTTTTCAGGGTGCTAACACCACATGTCTACAATGAGACTTTTTTTCTTTTTCATTGTCGTAGTATTTGTTCAGGCTGCTACTGTTTCCCTACTTCACAACTGACTCACACAAACAGACAACAACAGACAGAGTCATATTTACATTATTTACAACATATTTTATCCTCCGTAAACTGCTGTGAACCGAGGAGAGGCAGTAAGCTCGGGGACTGGACTCAAAGGTGACCTTTATCTCAGTCATACTGCAGGTAGAAACTTTAAAAGGTTGTTGAAATTGTTTTTGAAAATGTGACATTTTGAAGTCCCTCAGTTCATTTCAGATACAGTGCGAAGCCTGGGGGAATAGGTAAAGGACAGAAGGCGAGTGAGACAACAGGACGTGTCCTTCAGAGGAACAAAAGGAGTCTTTGTACATAAGGCTCATTGTTTTTGGTTTTCAGTGTTCAGAAACTGGCTTGAAAAAACCTTCACTGAAAAATTCCAACTGGAAATTATGCTTTTAATTTAACCATTTATCAAAACCTTTAACTGCTTAATTTTACTTAATTTGTTTAATGACATATTTTAAATATTTGCTAACAATTTGAAGTGCTGTAGTTTAAGATTTATTTAAACCTAGCTTCCTATTTTAACAGTATATTTACTTTCTGTGCAGTACACAGTTATGTGAAAAAGAAACTAAGTGCACCACATGATTTTTATCTTTTACAATCAATTTTAATCTTCCTCTGTATAACTTTATCACAGCTAAAGTTATCAGTCTCTCACACTGTCATGTGGGAATTTTGGCTCACTCTTCTTTACAGCCGGAAGCAAATGATTAGTTCATTACCAGGCCTCTGGAGAACTTTAAGATGTGTCAAGGAGGTGATTTAGTTATTAAAATCAGCTGTGTTGGATCAATGACACATCTAAAACCTGCAGGACACCGGCCCTTGAGGCCTGGAGTTGGACACCTGTCTTAGATCATCGAGGTTTATGTTTATGCACAGCTCTGTTAATGTCCTGTTAGAGGACCTCAATCAGGTAGAGGTCAGGAGTCATTGCAAGCCCTTGATTCTTTTGATTTTCCTGTTACATGACCCAATTTCAGCCAAGCTTTTGTTGTAAAAAAGATGGCCTCAAATTGTACTCTAGAATACTTTGATTACAGAGGAGTTCATGGTCAACTCAATGCACGCAAACCATACTTGTTCAGGCTTTTCTGGTTATACTATAAACTATAAACCTCAATGTTTGTGTGTAAATTTTCATTTGTTTAATCTACACACAAACGTGATGTACATGCATTAACTTAAGATTTCATACAGCAAAATGTGAACTTTGGACAGAGAATTTTTTCTTTTTTTCATGTCTTTTTCCAGCTGATGAAGTATCCTATGTTTAGATTTGCCAGTATCTCTCAGTAGGAAAAGTCAATTTCCCAAAATGCAGACAAATTCTGAATGCTTCAAAACCAAAGCAAACACAATGAGCCTTCATGTGTGGCTATCATAAATATCAAACTTCTAGGGACTTTAACTTGTAAGAGAAAGCAATTAACCAGCAGTGTAAACAGGCACAGTACTCAATCACCTCCCCAGTTTGCAGGTGCAAGTAGAAGAAATGAGAGACGTCCTTCGGGCCAGCAGAAGGAGGGCTGGAGGGCAAAGGCAGAAGAAATGCGACGTTTCCCGGAATAAATGGAAGACATCCTGGTTGCCTAGCAGCAGGGACTACAGAAACGATAACCTCTAAACCAGAGGGAGCATTTGAAAATGAGTCAGGTGTTCATATCTTAATGAAAGTGGTTGACGCCTTTTTACAGCCGTCCAATCAGTTTTTCCAGTGTCATTCAGATAAGAGGTAAGAGCCATTTACAAGAAATGGTAATACAGTCCAATTAGACACTGGATCATAAAACAAGATGAGTTGAATAGCACCTTCATGGTGTCCCGACATCGATATAGTGTGCGTCCTTCAAGTAGCCGGGCATTGTGTCTCACAACAAAATGGGCATTTAATAGCATTCTAATAGAGCTCATCAGCAGCAGAGACGTATATTGTAAAAGTCTTCAGTAGTTTTAATGGCACAGACCAAAGGTGGGATGGTGTTCACAGGATAAACAAATAGTAGAGAAACTGGTTTGCTATCAGTGCAACAAACTCCCATTGTTGCAGACTTGTGCAGCTTCCAGTAGAAATAAAGAAGAAAAAACATACAAAAAAACCCCCAAACAGTACATCCATCCAACCAAGGGAAGCAAAATGACTCCAGAGTAAAAGTAAGGGAACACGACTGCTTCCAGCAAATCAAAATAGTGAACAACTGTTCCAGACACTAAACTAAGTTTGGGAACACTTACTTGGTTGGTTTGAGATGACACAGGTTGTATTCTAAATCATGTAAGAAGGGAAGTGTTTGGTTTTCACTTGATCTAAGGAAACTTATTATTTCCACTAACTTACATATTTGGTTTTCCAGATGGTATAGGATGGGCCACATTTGCTTGTTTTCTAGTCCTCCTCCTCCTTTCCTTTCTTCAGTCAATTTATAGAAAACAATCTGCATTCTTGACTGGACTTTTTGGATTCCACTTGGTGAATAAAGTATGTCATCATGACCCGATAAGGGATATGTTCTAGACCTGAGAGAACCTGTTTGTTTGTGATATGTTTGGGGTAGATTAGAGAGAATGTATTTTGATGAAGAAGATTAAACTGAACATACTTTAAACCACATTCAATTTACTTTTTTTGGTTCTTGGCCAGGTAAGCCAGAGAGACCATATTTAAGGAACTTGTTGGGTTTCCAGACTAATGTTTGCTTTCTAATTAGCAAAGTAAAGATTATAAATAAATAAATTAAAGATCAGTGAGGGATCTTGGTTGGTTGCCAGTGGCTGTAATGGGCTTCAATCACATTTCTGATTAAAGAAACAGTAACAGGTTCTGCACCAGATGTTCAATTCAAGCAGATGACGGGTGACTGACAGGACTTACTGACTTGCAAAGGGAGAAATTGGATAAATTCCACATCACAAGAGAGGGAAATTGTTTTATACCTCACAACCAAAATGGGAATATTTGTGGAAGAAAATTGAACCAAATCATTTTGTTTCACAAAGCATGATGGGACTGGTTTCATGTCAAGTAGATTGAACTAGATTGGTTTTAAATGACGGGACCTCTTTTCGGTCTTTAGAAGGATGAACATGTCCAAGAGAAAGAGGTGTAGAAACTTCTCCAAGTCCGATATGTTCTGTTCAGTTTCCTGAAGATGAAATTAAATAAGAGCCAAGAGGAAGTGATTGGTTTGGTTTTAAATGGAAACGTGAGAAAGCTAGAATTCAAAGCAGAGTTGTTGGCTTCTAGAAGTTAAAACTCATTTAACTAAGGTGACATGATATCATGTAACAGGTTCTAGACCAGATTAAAGGGAACCGATCTGGTCTGGGAATTAATGAGACGTTCAGATATAAAGAAACTTTCTGGGTTTCCAGTGGACCAAACAAAGACTGTTCTGTTCTTCCATTCAATAAGGGGGATGTGTTTTAGACCAGAGGTGAGGGAACTTGCTTGGTTTCAAGTATTGGGGATTCTTCTGGTTCCTCTGGTTCCTCTGTTTCCAGTGCGTTTCCACTGTTCTGCTCTTCAGCGCTGCTCACAGTGTTGGATTCTATAGGAGCCTCATCCTAGACAAACACACCATGTTTTACTATGAAAATGAACATAAACATTGAGTATCGATGACCACCAAATTAATAATTACTGTATTATTGCAGTATTGACGAGATTACAGTGCTACAGACGAGATGACGAGTGCTCTTACCGTCACCCAGGGGTGCGACAGGACCTCCTCGGCAGTGAAACGGGCATCCACATTCACTTGCAGCATCTGACTTATCAGCATCTGAGGACCAGATCATGCAACAGTTACCAGTCTGCAGTACACCGTACCAATGTGCTGCTTACTAGGTCACACCGCTGTATTTCATGCTATGTGCCTTTGCTTTATGTGGTTTCTCTTTTCACTTTGTCCTGCTGAATAGCCTCTAATTTTGAGATGGTTAAATACCAAACAATGTATTTACTGTTTGCAAACTTCATGAATGGTACCTTTGCTGGAAGGCTGATGGTGTCCCAGTCTGGAGACGGAAACTCCAGCTTCCCTCTGAGGATCTGATCAAACAGCTCCTCCTGAATATTATTCTCACTGAGGAAGAGCAAGAATCAGAAAAAGCTGTTTATTAACGTAACCAAAATGATGGTAGGTCACATGATACCAAAACAATACAAAAGACAAGACTGCGTTAATACAACAAATGAAACAATTAACACATGCATGACTGGATAAACAACAACTTTATGCTAACTCACCTTCTGAAAGGAGGAAATCCACACAGCAGGATGTAGGTGATCACGCCTGCCGCCCAGATGTCCACCTTTAGACCATAACTGCACACATACACAAACAAAACAGTGTAATATAAGAGACGGTCAACTATAAATAAACGTTTATAAGAAAAGGTAAGAAGTTTCTCTAAACAACACTATTTTTTTTATAGCAACAGGATACAAAGCAATTATTCTGGAGGTCAATTTTTTTCAAAGACTTATTACATTAACTGTCACTAAATTTAAATATTTATATTTATTTAACATTCATATATATTTTAATAAAGTGAAATTTTGGTCTTTTAATTTGAATAATTCTTTTAAATTGAAGTTTTTTCATTCATTTAATTCATTCATTATCCATTTAAAATTAAAGCTTTAGAATCAGACAATGCATCATATGTAATGTACATATATATAAAACCACCAAATATATTACATTTATTTAGACCACCACCAAATGTAAGGTATATGTCACAGCTGCCCTAAATTCACAGTATTTGTAATTAAAAAATATTTTTTTTTACATTTCTATAATGGTTACTCCACCAGTATGTTCAAACTCTTTAATCAAAGTGATGTTTAATTGCTAAAAATAATGTTGTCACCCTGTGTATTTTCAAATTTACTGTTTTATAAAACAGCTGGAAAAAAAGTAATGCACAACTTTTGAATGAAGATGACAAATTAATGGGTTTTAGAGGTATTTATTTTAGTTTATTTTATTCTGCTAAGCAAAAAACATATTGCATTGTATCAAGAGCCAGGCTTCAACCAAGTCTGTCATACTGACAATTTTAAATTGGTTATTTATTATTTGGATCTGCTATTTTACATTTTTTATGAATGCAGCTGTAGAAATTAGACAGAAAACAGGTCTTTAAATGTGTCCTTCATGTGCACGGCTTAATTTGCAGTATTTTTCTGCAGACCTAACAATCTAATATTCCTGCTTTCAACCATCTGTCCCAATCAACTTCAGAAAAGGAGATTAGCATAAATTTGGGGTTTTGTGACCTCCCTTACCCGGTCTCAGCGATGATCTCCGGGGCGACGTATGTTGGCGTGCCACAAACAGTGTACAGCGGTCCTTCCACCACTGTCGCTAAACCAAAATCCCCCAGCTTCAATGACTTAGTGCCATCTGGATATTCACAAACCTGCGGGATACAAATACATGAAATCTTCCCAAGGTGCACACAAAGACTGCAAACAGAGGAGGTAAACAGCTCCACAGGCTTATTTTATGAACCTGATAATCATGTTTCCAAATAAATCAGGAAGTCAACAGAAGTAATAATTACTCAGCATAATATATAAATATAAGATACCTTTATTAGTCCCACGAGTGGGAAAATCATCAACCTATAGTTTTTTTAAAGAATGACCTAAAAAAAGTATTGTAAATAAATTACTTACAAGGTATACAACTATATTTTACCTTCAATTTATGTTCAAAGTATTCAAAAAAGTAAAAAATTACTCATTAAAACGTGTCATGAACTTACACTGTTCTTAATTTAAAGTTTGCCTTACTTACGTTAGGTAATCATTTTTAATGGTAAATGCCCTGTATTTGTATAGAGCTTTACTAGTTCCTAAGGACCCCAAAGCGCTTTACACAACCAGTCATCCACCCATTCACACACACATTCACACACTGGTGATGGATGGCAAGCTACATAGTAGCCACAGCCGCCCTGGGGCGCACTGACAGAGGCTGCCGGACACTGGCGCCACCGGGCCCTCTGACCACCACCAGTAGGCAACGGGTGAAGTGTCTTGCCCAAGGACACAACGACCGAGACTGTCCAAGCTGGGGCTCGAACCGGCAACCTTCCGATTACAAGGTGAACTCCCAACTCTTGAGCCACGATCGCCCCAAAAACACATTAAAATTGTAAATGTAAAATAAACAATGAAGAGGTACATTGTTTGTAGACTACTGTTAAAATAAAAGCTCCACAATTCTTTTTCATCTTTTCTGAATCTAAAAAACG
This sequence comes from Perissodus microlepis, assembly GCF_051167445.1. NCBI lineage: Eukaryota > Metazoa > Chordata > Actinopteri > Cichliformes > Cichlidae > Perissodus > Perissodus microlepis. The sequence goes on along the minus strand of NC_140463.1, from coordinate 18,201,234 downwards.
TAACTGCAAAATAAAATTCAAGTATTGTGAACACGATGTGTGCATGTTCGTACCAGCAGGTTCTCTGGTTTGATGTCTCGGTGTACGATGTTCATTCGGTGCAGGTACTTGATGGCGCCGGCCAGGTTGAACACCATGGCGCTGGCGTCTCGCTCGCTGTACTTTGTAGAGGAAGTGATGGCGTCGAACAGATCTCCGCCCTGAACAGACAAAGGCATGAAAATAATACATTTGTTGTGTTTCTTAAAAAGAATAAGAGCACTGGAGTGTTAGCAACTTTTGTGGTGATTGAAAAGTTCTTCAGTTTCTTTATTTTTCTACATGAAAAACAGAGGCAGCAACAGAAGCTGAAACCTGAAAAACATTCAGTTCATAGTTTTTGCTTCAATAAGCAGCTGAAAGTTCCCAATGTAATAACACTTTCTGGAGAAAACAGGAAGAAGAGGCGAAACCTTGATGAGCTCCATGACCAGGAACAGCTGAGTGGGCGTTTCGTCCACCTCGATTAACTGGATGATGCTCGGATGTCGAACCCTCCTCAGGACCGCCACTTCATTTTCTATCAGGTGCTCCTGTTTACACACACAGAGAGGTTTGGTGTCTTCATCATTTCAGAGGACTTTACATAAACTCAGGATTAGTCAGAGATCAGTGAGTCATACCTTCCCACAGCAACGAGCTTTGTCTATGATCTTCAGAGCGTACTCCTGTCCTGTTGACCTGTCAGTCAAACAAAGATAAAATATTACAGATTCACACACCTCCTGAATCCCAATGTTGAGCTACTGCACTAAGAGGGCCACACTGAGCCTGAGAATAATACACAAAATCTGTCTGTGTTTGTTTCTTTGACCACAAACTTCTCCAAGACCATCAGAAGTTCAGCAGCCAAACTTGGCACACAGGTATATCTTCGGTCCCTTGAGGTTCTTATGTATATCACATCATGTTGCCTAGCAAACATTTAGCATTTCTGGACCTATAACACCTTATACCTTATAAAAGCATTGCAATGTTTTAATAATAACATTAATTTATATCTACAAAACTTGAATTATGCATGATATGTTGTAACAGCATCATGTTACCTGGCAACTATCTAGCAAAGGGCTAACATGAGGCATTTTTTGCATATAAACTTCACCTACCCCTTCTAGTTTTTGACTTTTCTCAGTGTGATTAAGTATATCAGTTTACAACAGCAGGTACATTCACTGAGTTATGTGATGGTTATTTACCTCTCCACGCACTCCTTCACCACAGCAAAGTTTCCGTCTCCAATCACCTTTCCAACCTTGTACTTCTCGTTGATGGTTGAGGAAGAAACTGTTCGATTGCCGTTCACTGTGAAAAGAAGACTTTTCAAATGTCACTGACTTCCTAAAGTCTGAAAACACAACCTCTGAGTTAACCTGAAAGTTTCAGAGTTTGACAGCTTCCTTCAAAGCATCACCCATGCTGTCATCTTTACCCCCTCCTAAGCCACTGAGCCTTTTCTCTGAGTTTTTATTTGGTCTTTTGACTTTCAAGCACTTGTGCGACCCTCAGAGTGCAAGCCAGGGAGCATGCACTGATGCCAGAGGCTCAATGCTTTCAGCCTGGCACTGGGCACACAGTGAGGTTCTCAGCCACCATGTGTACTTTTATCAAGAAGCTGTTTTTAAATAATTCACTTTGATATTCAGCCTATAGCCTCTCAGGTCTTTCAAACAGCCATCAAACTCACTCAACTTCTGTGTCATGTAGGAGCTTTTTTTGTAAAGTTGCATCTGTTACCAAGAAGTTCACATTTCACGGTCACTGACTTCAGATATTACACTCACAAACTGCAGACTTGATTAAAAGATAAACACACACCTTCACCTTCACCTTCTGCAGTGTCATCTGGCTGTTCGGCCTCTCCGTTTACATCAGTGGAGGAAGCACGACGAGGTGAGATCTGAAGACAAATGTAAGGATGAACCATTAAACATTTTTATTGCAAACAACAATTACAAATAGAAACAATCCATCAATCATCTGATCATTGTGACCTTGAGGCTGCGTCGAGTCCCGGGGCTGGTGGGGGATGGGCTGGACCTGGATGATTTTCCAGAGGTCTCATTAGCTGAAAGCAAAAAGGAAGTGATCTGATTGGTCAAAATAATTGTATACACATACATGTGGATCACTGCATGAGTTTTAAGACAGTGATGAAGAAGTATATGGTGGAAGAAACAGATGGTTAAGTGTGCTAAGAAATTATTCATGTACTTCATTCTTACTTGAGTGCCCATTTTCTGCAATTTAAACCTGGTCCCTTGTGAAAAAATGCCCACAATTCTACCCAGAGAACACTGACAGATGTTCATTATTCCATGTAAACAGGGACAGCTGTTTACCACCAGTTTAACCAGTTTGTGAAAATATTATGAAACGATCTTGCTTTGTAGCCCTTGATGTAACTAACTGAACCTATTGCAATACTAATCTAAATCCTTTTAAACCAGGGATAGGCCATGTGAGTCTTCCAGTGATATCTCTGTGTGACTATCAACACTAAATAAGACTTTTACCTACCACAGATGCCTTAAATCGCTTTGCTAAAAAGCAACAGAAATCAATTACCACACATGCTTTGCCCAATTGTGGGTGCTGACACTGCACCAAGAGCTGGCACACAGTCTGCTGTGCAAATTTCACCGCTAATTTATTTATATTTTGCTCAAAAGATGGGAACTATGTGCAGGGATTCATTAACGTCATCACAGCCTGAACTCTCTTACACAGCTTTCTTGTAATTTCTTTAAGCAGTCTTCAGTAACAGTTCCCCAACTTTCTGAAGGATATTCAAAGCTTTTCTTTGGATGTTTTTGCCATTTGTTCTGTTTTCTGTATAGACGATCTCACACTGCTTGTTGTGGTCTGACCACTGGGAAGGCAATGCATGACTGTCTGTTTTTATCCATGTATGCTTTCACTAATTGGCTGTGTATGTGTTTGGGATCACTGCTGCACTGAAATATGAATTTACTGTTAATCAGATCTTTGCTTTTTTGTTACGTTTTTTTCCTTTGCTCCTCCATGGCATGTTACATAAAGCGCTATGAGTAGAAAAGTGCTTTTTGAGGACACGCTGTACTGCGAGATGACATATGGCAATAAGTTTTTTTGGCTAACAGCTCTTTAGGAATCACTTTGTTGGTGCAAAAATGTTATTTAATTTCTTTTAAAGTGTCTGAGATTTTTCAGAGATTCGAGTAAAGAGGCAGGAACAAGTGATGTGTTTTGCGTTTGTGTTTTGTTGCAGCAAAGTGTCTAAAGATACATTATTTTTACTACGTAAGCTGTGACCATATGTGTAGAAAACACTGGCTGATTATATGAGTTGTTAAAAAAAAAAAAAAAAAGAATTTCAGTGCAAATTTTAATTTGAGTGAGAGAGCACTATGTGAATAAAGGGTTATAGTTCAGATGCCCAAGGCTGAGAAACAAGGACTTTTAGCAACACTTAGATGATGATAGAAGAACTGTGTATGTACTTTTTGTGACATCAACCTGACAAAACTTCTCGTTATATCTTTCTACTGATAGTTATTAGCGGCAGTTTTCTTATTGCTTCATACCTGGACCAGGTGACTTTGTCCTGGGCGGACCTTTGGGTAGAGTCCTAGAGGAGGAGAAGCCGGAGCTGCTGGGGGTCTTGGTTGTTTTCTGAGGGGCAGATGAGCGAGAGACCTTGGTCCTGCACTCTGGAAAGAGAGAAAAGGGTCGTATAAAACTGAGAGCTACTCTTTCTCTCAGTGGTTAACAGGATTGTGTTATGAGCAGGTTTTTGATGTTTTTCATATTTGTATTTGCACATGTAAATACAACTGAATAAACCCTCCCCCAATTTTGTGAGTCTTTGTTTTTCTTTTTACGATTCAAATAATTTGTTGTTTGCTAACAAAAAACAGAAAAACACTCTACAAACAATACAAAGATGGGTGTGCGTCTGTGTTACCATTCACAAAGGCCGGTGTTTTGCCGCTGTGTGTGAGCACAAAGTCGTCCTGAGCGTAGCGAAACTTCTCTGGACCGCAGGCCATAAACACATCGTCATCCCCGAAAAAATCCTGCAAACAGGTCAGCTGCACACACAAAGAGAAGCACACGCTGTGATTCATCAGATTTTAGGAAAAGCTGCAGCGGCATATGTGTGTTGAGAGTGTGTGTGTGTGTGTGTGTAGCAACACCAGACATGTGTGCATGTGTGTGTGTGTGAGAGAGCAACAGAGCAGATGACAGATGGGAAATTTTGAATCATGTTTACAGCTGGCAACGCTTCAATGGGCTCTGACACACACACACACACTCACACACACAAGCACACACGCACACACACAAAGGCACAATGTGCTGTCTAAGGAACTGTTTTGAGGATTAAATAGAAATTGCACATCAAACTGTCCGAGATTCAGAGAGAGGGAGGAGCAAGAGAACAAAGAGTGGGAGAGGAAAAGATGCAGAAAAGAAGGATGAACAAAGGTATAGGAACAGGTATAAAAGATGAGAGGTTTACAGTTAAGGCTCAGTCATCAAAGTGAAATTCATCCCTGTTTCCTCACACAAACGCTGAGACTGCTCACAGGGCTGGTTGGAATATGAATATGAAAAGATCCACTCACATCCCAGTTTTTGACGCAAGTGATTGCTAGATTTTAATCAACCCACAGAGCCTCTCAGAGTGACTACAAACAAATTTGATTTTAGCTAATTAGCTCTTTAAGTTGTCCCAGTTTATTCATTAGTCACATTAAATCATTAAGTCCCGACTCGGCACTGTGAAGGATTCCTCTGTGGTATAGACAAGTTATTTTCCTCCTACAGTGGAGCTTCCTCCATTTCAGACTCTGGTCCGTGCTCTCAAAATGGCTCGCTATTGACCGACTGCACAAATGATTGATTTAGTGAAAAAGGCAAATAGTCAAGTATTGAGAATTAGCTTATACTCATGGTTTCATGGTATCCAGTCATAGCTTCAAATGCTGGTGTGAAGAGGACAAAAATCTAAAACACAAAACCTTGGTGTTTCTTCAGGTTCAACAACGCAAGTGACCAATTACACTGTTGTGTGATGTGGAAGAAAACTGCACATCTCTACTCTATTTGTGTTAGGTTGAGGTCAGGGACGGGGTTAGGGTTCTGGGGTCAGAGTTTCCACATCACAAAACTATGATATCACAACAATGTCATTGGTCACTTGTAATGTTGAAGCTGGACCAATATTGATTATGATTACCATGAAACATCTCCAACATGAGGATATCAGACGATGCCTGCGATTACCAGGTTTCCCTAGCAGCCAGTTTCTGTATCATATCAAGTATGGTGGACCACTCTCGAGCACGTGTCACGCATTTCATTCATTCATTAGTATTCCATGTTACTTTTTCCACTTATGACTTATTTGTATTTATTCTTATCAGTCACCAGTGTACACTGACAATATACAGATGAAATAACTTAATATGAGCCAAACCAATACATTAGACTAATTTCTTCACTGTTAAGCTGCTTTCCACACTCAGAAACTGATACAGAGTCATTTCAATGCTGTACGGTTGCCATGGGGACCACACTCCCCCTAACGGTTCCGGAACTGGACTGAACATTCTGTGTGTGTCTGTAGCAAGGGGCTGTTCCTAGATAGCTGGTTGCTATGGTAACCACACTGCAATGTCAAAGTATGTGAATGTGTGTATGTGAAACGGGGTTTCTGTCCCACTCTTTAAAGAGGCTGCACAAACTGAAGGAACAGGGCAAGGACACACACGCACGCACGCACGCACGCACGCATTTTCGCCTTGTTCCTGTAAGACTGACTGAATGAAATGAAGCAGTCTGAGGCAGAAAGAGAATAAAAGCCTTCATTACAATTCATGTCTTTCAAAATAAAAATATTCATTAACACAAAACTATTATTTGGTTAGGGGTTTTTTTGTTTTGCCATTTTCTTCTCAAAATTGTATTTAAAAAAAGAAAATGGCAATCTGTCTGTTGATGTTGAAGTCAGCTGCATTTATTTTCAGATATAAAATACGGTATAAATACAGCAGAAAACACCAGCATGTTATTCAAGAGGTTGAAGAATTGTGTAAATAAAAATTTCCTGCTGCTACAAGTCAGGGTTGGGCATTTCCAATACCTTATATATTTTCTATTACTGACAAAAATCATCCTCATTATTTTCATCCTCTTACAGACAGACGACCATTTACACTCACATGTATGAGCAATTTAAAATCACAAATTAACCTAACACCACTAACTGTCTGCCATTGGACTGTTGGAGGAAGCTATGAGAGAACCCATGTGAATATGAGGTGAACATGTGAACTCAACAGTACCAACCAATGTGCTATGTTGGTGAAGAGTTGGAGGACGTAGGTGGGGAGAGAGAAGTCCGAGTATGTATTCCTGTTTTGTGCCAGGGCACCAAAACAAATATGAATGATAAAAAAAATACTCATTCCAAGTTTTTTTTAGGGTTTCATCAAATTGGTAATGCTGATTGGTGAATCCTGTTTGTGGATAGGTTAATTTTCTCTTTAAGTCTTTTATAATCTTTTCGTACTATAACTTTTCAAGGGTCAATGTTCATATATAAACTTTGCCTGGGGGAATGCTTTTAAAGTAAAAACAATGAGACTGTTAAGGAGGCAGATGCAATGGATACTTTTATTTTGAAGGAAGCGTCTGCAGAATGTGTTTTTATTTTTCCCAAGGCAATGGTGCAGCTACATCTTAACAAACGGAGACAGTTTTGTGCCTTGTGTGTGTGTTTCTGTGGGTGAACTCAGTAGACTTGTGTGTAAGTGTGTGTGTACAAGTCTGAGCTGCATTCACTACAACAAGCTTCTTTTAGTCACACCGGCGCCTCGACATGCTGTCTTTGCATTTCTTCAGCTCTCCGTTGTCAGCGTCACAGTTATCTGTAACTTCAAAGACAGAGCGCGTGCATGTGTGGGGTAAAAATAACCCTGCCAGTGAACGTGTGATGCGTTTAAATCCTTAACCCAATATGAGCTCACAAAAGCATTTTAAGGAGGATCAGCTCCTAGTCAGACTCTGTTCAAATTAACTTCAGCTGACTGCTGCAGTTCCAGGGCTTCAAACACATGTACTTAAAAAGAGCAGAGGCTGCAGATTTAAACTTCAAGGAGACTACGCTAACCACCCGTACACTTTAAACTGAAAATTGCACCTTAAATGAACTCTTTTATATATGATGAATCCCAAAATGAAACACATTCCTGGAGTAATTTTATAATGAAGTGCTGTAATTTGATTTCCGCAGTCAGCCCTCGTTCACTGGCCCTGTGTTGTCTGAGTGTGCGTCGGTTTAGAGCTCAGCGAAACGGCTGAAATTACTTTAACTGTGTGTCACAGTCAGGCTGTGAACATTACCCACAGTATGTCTAGTTCAACCCTAGCTGAGGTCCATTTGTTGCTGTCATTTTTTCTAATTAAACCATAAATTGCTGCCAAAAAATAGAGAACTTTAGAAGAGAAGATATGACACTTAAAGAATGCTGAATAGAAATCAGTGGGAGAATTCTCCACTCCTAGAGACGACAGATGTCCTGCTCCTGAACTGGGAAATGCATGAGCCATGTGTTGTCACTCTAATGCAAGTTCATGGCAGTTCTAAGTAAAGATGATGGTAAGTGGCTTTCGGTATCTATAACCTGCATTAGCATATGATGAGTGCTTTAGTGGTAGGAAGCACAAATGTTGATGGATTCTAGCTTTAATAAGAGTTTTGTGATTGGTGGTATCAGGATTTCATCCCTGCTTTTTGCAGATGATGCAGTTCTGTTGCCTCCAGCTCCCAAAGGGGAAGCTTATAAGTGAGTGGGAACCGCTCAGATAAAAATCAGCACCTTAAAGTCTAAAGCCATGGTTCTCAGGCAGAAAAGGGTGTGCCCAAAGGAGTGCCCACTCTGGGTGAAGAACAAGTTGTCGACCCAAGAGTTTGTGAATTCTGTGAGGTTGTCTGTTTATCAGACGATCTAAGCTCCTACATAGCCTAACATGTAGCCATTAGGTCAGGGTGGATACCGCCAGTGGAAATAAGCTTTCTAGCAGCGTGTCTGGGCTCAGCCTTAGACACAGGGTAAAAAGTGTTTTCATGGAGGCAGCAGGCGACCATATGCTGCAAGTCTGAAATGTAGCAGCCCGAGTTTGAGTCAGAATCCCATCCCTTTGATGTGTGTCTTCACTCTCTCTCCCTGTACTCCCGTACCCCCAAAAAATCATCTTCAGCTTTATTCTTCTAATTTTCATGAATAACTGGCTCTTATAAGGCAAAAATACAGTGGGCTAAATGAGTATAAATATATGTCACTTTTGGTACATACACAAGATGAATCTGAAATACCTGCATTGACTCCATCAGACCAGCATCGAACTGTAGAAGCACTTAATAGCTTAATAATTCATGGCACAGGATGCAGGAGTGAACTTTTCAGTCTAGAGGCAGGTGTAAATCATTACTTTGTGTTTCACTCATTAAGGATTTCCTCCTGAGCTTCCTCTAGGTGTAAGTGGGACTGAAAAGAAGTGAGCAGGCTCTCTTTAGTTCATGGATTTCTCAGAGTACGAGTACTTTATATGTCTATGATTATGCAGGACAGATGTGTTCTCCACTGAAGCTGCTAAAAGTCTGAACATACTGTGTAAGCCTCCATGTTTGCTGCTTTATCAATCCATGAAGTACCTTCATGTTGCAGCTTTTTCAATGTTTGTGTCAAAGAACAAAACAGGAACACCAAAAGTTATCAAACCTGTTTCCCGTCCAGCGTGTAGAGCTTCTTTACTGCTCCAGAGTCCAGCTTGATGGCCTCGGTGATGTCTGCCAGCACCTGTTCGAAGGAGTGCGCCGTCTTCTTGTTCAGGAGAATCCTCACTGCCTTTCGAGGCTTCACGCCGCTGCGGATCACCGTCACCAACTTGGGTTTGATGAAGTCTTTGCTCTCTCTGCCCTCTCGACTTTCGGGGCGATCTTTGGGGATGGTCGTCGACACTCCTGTGGATGCCGTGGAGGCTCCACTTGATCTTGCTGTTCCAGGCCCAGCGCTGGCACCGGGCTTCCAGCTTGGGACGGAGATCTTGGTGTAGTCGACCTTCCGGTAAGGCTCGTTGGAGGCACAAACGTAGCACTCGCCTGAGCAGCAAGGCAGGGTGTGAGGAGGAAAAGTTACATTAAAAACAAATACTGCAAAGGTTTTATAGGAGAAACTTTTGACTAAAATTAACCAAAAACCATTAAAGCTCAATATCGTACACTGAAAAAAAGCATTAAATATCTTACATAGTTAACTTAAATATTAGGCTTTTATGAAATGGTGTGTTCAAGGACACCAAATGCCACCAAAGACGAACGCTGTTTTAGCACGTTAATTGCAATTTCTATTTCTATTTTGTTGTGTGTTTTAACCGGGGTTAATAAAGCTATTAACTGTATTTTAATTTTCTAATGTATTTTTTATTTTAATTGTACATCAGTTTGTGACTTTGTGTCAATTAAAAGCACTTCACAAATGCCCTTTACTTACATACAAAGTGAAGCAGTGGGCAATAGGCCCTGAAGTACACTTTGCAATATCAACAGCAGCATGGAGAAAGGCAGGCACGATTAATCAGCTGTCATGACTGCAGTCCTTAGGCTTTGAATTCACCACATTTAAATTATATTAAAAAAATCCTTCTGCTACATTTTGTTCACCCGGAACGCAGCCCTGTTCTTCATCCTGTGCCCAGTTTTTTATATTTGCAGTTCATTTCCGTGTGTCTCAGAATTATTTTGCTGCCTTCTGTCTTTTCCTTACTTGGATTTTTATTGCATGTTCTTGGCAGTTTTGTGCATTGCACTAATCCTTTCAAGTAAAAATTAAGTTATCGGTTCTTTAATAGACCATCATCACAAAGATTTTGACCATAACAAAGCAACAATATTCAAGCAACAACTTCGATAGGAACATTAAAGCAAAGTGAACTGGCCCTAAAAGGCAGCCTTGAATACAGGAAGCTATGCTGTGTCATCTGTACCTGCTGGCTGTTGTCATGAACGCAGTTAAAAGGTGAAATAAGTGAGTGATGTACAGGAGGGCGTTCAGGGTCACAGGCTTATTTGAGAGCGCGGTAATACAAGCTTTGTGTGTGACAGTGGATGAAGAGAAGGTGACAGCAGATGTCAGATTCACTCCTCTCACTCTGTCTGATCTGCTGGAAAACTGAACAGCTCGTCACTCGTCAGAGCGTTCAAGCACCCAGGCAGGAAATATGGAAATGATGAGCATGCAGTGTTTTATATTGCAGCGCAGCTCCAATTAATCTGACTGCGATGAGTATGATAATAAAATGTAAAGTCAGACTGATAATCCAGTTTAGTTTCCACATAAGCTGTTATTCAAAAACAGCTTGTTTCACTTAGTGGTCATATTAGAATTAGTTATACTACCTTAACAGATGTACTAGCTATGAATAGAGCCTTATTTACATAAAGTGTTCCCTACAAAATAAAGACGTTACATTGCTATAGTTTGCAACCCAAATTAATTAAAAAGACAGTTTAATCTATTTCTTGCAATTTTTTTGGTTGGGGGAGGGGCTAAGAGTAGAGCTGCTATTACTACACATCAGACTGAGCTGGATGAGGTGGTGGCATCTCACTACAATGCCTCCGGGATGCTTCCTGGGAGTCTTACTGGTAGGAGGCTTCAGGGCAGAGCCAGGACATGCCAGAGAGATTATGTCTCTCATCTCAGCTGGCCTGGGAATGCTGCAGTGTCTCTCCCAAGAAGAGCCAAAGGCGGTGGCTGGTCTCTGCTTACACTGCTGCCTCTGAAACCCAGTCAGTAACCAGCAGGAAATAAGCAGTGGAAACCTAAGAAAGCCACCATTCAAACCCTTTTAATTCAAGGGGTTCTTTTTTTGTATTGTGTTTTTTTTAAACTACAGCTTCAACATGTTGAGATCTCCAAAATCTGCCAGGAGTGGTTAGAAAATGATCATATTATTAGGGGCAAATTATGGCTAACCTATTATTTAAAGACACTTTTAAACACACTATAATTACAAATTTTCTTCCACATCAATGATCTCATTGTCACATTAAAGGGGAAAAGAACCCGTTATCATTTCACATAGACCAAGGTTTCATTTTCAGATTATCAGTCCAAAATCCAATATTTTTAATTTACAGTCCAAAAACATTCAGTTGTGGGGGGGGGGGGGGGGGTGGGGGGGTGTTAGGCTAACTGATCATTTTAACATTGACCATGCGTTTAAATGTGAGTCTCTGTGTTAGCCCTGCAACAACCCGATGTACCACACCTCTCACTTCTCACCCCATCCCACAACCCAGAACAGGATAAGCAGAAGAAAATGGACAGATATACATCCATGATGTGACCATCACTTCACTGCTTGTGCTTATAGTGCCTGCAAAACACATCACACCCTTCATGTCCAGGACTGCATGACAACTCTGAAGGTGTCCTGTAGAGCCTGGCAACCATAGATCATAGCTGCTGTTTTTGTTTTTAATGTTTTTTTATTTGAGCTTTAAATCTGTCATCAGTTAAATCCATTGGGCTGTTTTGTATAAAGAGTTTTTAAATATAAGATAAAATTATAAATCATACTAAGGCTCCAGCAGACTGCAGCTGATCACATGTACAAGAGCCTCCAGCCACATATCCTGTTTTACCTTATATGGTTAAAAATGGCTCACCTAACGCTCCTCTCTCTCTACGTCTTTATCTCACTACCTTTCCAACGTGCACACCTTTCACTCTCTTTTAAAATCAGACACACGCTTATCTGTGCCAGCAAGCCTCTAGAAAAATGCCCCTTTTTTCCTCCCTTTGTTTCATCCCCATTACATGTTGACACACACACTCTTTCTCTGCAGGTATTGTGTGTGTGACCTTGTCTCTCCACATGCAGGCTTTCACTTTGCAATTCAAACCAGATGGACAGGATTGCTGCAGGTATTTATTCAAATACCTCAGTGACTAAACACAGAAGCACTGTCTGTGTGTCGATACGACATTAGAGCTGAGACACCGGCACAGTCTCTGTTCAGGAGCTGTTTAACGTAAAGACGCGACAAACTGGAAATGAAATGAAGGGTACTTTTAATATTTCAGCTTTTAAGGTTAAGAAATTATCGCATTGATTAATTAACAAACATTTGCAGCTTATTTGTGGAGTTTGGGACAATTTTTTAAGCATTAGTTTCAAAATAAAAACTTTTCTGAAGCTATTGTCTTTATTATTTTTATTGTGTCCATTAAATTCACTTGACTCAAGTTTTTGTCTATAAAAAGCTACAAATTCCACCTTCGTGGCTTTTTATAGACAAAAAATAGACCTTCACCCAGGAGACTGAGGTTTGAGCCCCCTTTTCCCTATTATTTTTAGACTTTTTTGTTTTGTTTCATTTTAATTAGGATTTAATAAAACAACGTGCTTTACAAAATCTTATAATTTAAAAGCAATGGAAAAGGATTCAAATAAGATTAAAATCAAGAAGGTTTAAACACTTAAAACCATTTTTGTGTGATTATATTGTTAAAAATAGGGAAAAATTTTAAAAGTTCAAAGAAAATTCCTAGTGATTCATTAATGATGAAGCAAACCAGACTTCCTCAAGCACTGAAATGGTTTAGTTGGGTTTTCTAAAACATGCTTTGGATTAAAAATAATAATAATTTTATTACAACTATAAAACATGATGTATATGAGCTGATTGTTATGGCTGCTGCCAAGCCTAGAAAAACCTGAAAGGTTATGATATTTGAAATTTCTGTCACAGTACTTTTGAAATGCTAAACCAATAATCTTGACATTCAGCAGGACACACTCAGATCAATCATCCCAGTGCATTAGCTGCTTTCCAGCACAGCTAATCAGATAATCCATGTTTCCCCCTCTGTTACAGCTCGAATACTCAGTTAAGTTGTGAGCGATGACTTTTCCACTTCACACTCGCAGCTTTGAGCCGCTGTGGTCTGTTTGTCGTTGTTAAGTGCTTAAGAGCGATGCATCTGTCTTTTAGTAGATCTCTGGCTGAACAGCTTCCTGGCACTAACGCTCATCAGAGGACATTAAACCAGTCACTCATCAATATTGATGATAAGTGATGTTACTCAGCCACTGGTCTGTTTCTCACTAAATGACTTTGGGGCAACAGGATAAGCAGAGTGAGTGGACCTCGGAGTTGCTGTTAAATTATCCAGGAATATTGTTCATGCGTATAAATTTTAGATGTGGAAGATTTATGAGCATTTATGAGATACATGCTTCTTTATAAGATAAAGTACACTTGATGTTTACAAGAGGATATTGGAGACAGGATATAACACATAATGATGGGTCATTAGATGACTGTGCACTGAATATGTGAAGGCATTAGTGGAACTGCTCAGTTTGGTCTTCTAGATATTATCTTTATTACTGTAATTAAGTCACAATAATTTTGAGGGGTTAAAAAGTGCTTGAAAAATTCTGTCAAAAGTGGTGAAAACTTACATAGTTAAAAGGTTTTATACACAAGATGTTTCAAAATTGTTCTGTGTATATAGCACCATTATAGCATATCAATAACATAGCCCGCACGAAACCCAACAGGAAGTCCATTTTTACGGCATTTGCACTAAGCTGAAGTTTTGCCATTTCAAGGCATTATTCTTTAGAATAGTCATTTGTCAAACATTGGCAAAAAACTGCAATGTTAATCCCATTGAAGATTTTGAGCTGACAACTAATTATTCTCATAATATATGGGCAGTCCAATCTAAACATCTTGGTGATGCTAAATGACGAAGCTGGTGGGCTTTCCCTGAACGGTCTGTTGGCAACAGCAAAAGACAAACAAACAAAAAACCCCACAACTGTAATTGTTGGATATTCTGTAATGTCACACGTTGGGCAAAACAATTGATGGATGTATGTGTGCAACAGCCAGTTATCCATCCTGGGCTTAAAATATCCACAGGAAGCAGGTAGACCTATCAAAGGTGTGTGATCCCAATCATCACTGCCTGCAGTTTCAATTAACTGGATATCAGTTTAAAAGAGAAAGGAGTGTGACTAGATGGTGAGAAGGTATCATTTTCAATAAAATGTTAAAAAACACAATTTTCCTTTGCTTCAACTTTAATGAACTATGTGTTTATTGGTGGGTTCAGTTATCCCACATATAGTGTCACCATGGACACAAATCTATGGTAGAGATGATGAGATAGGTCCCTAAGATTTTTCCAAGTACCTTAAATTGCTTCCACCAAAATTTAACCAACACATGTGCACTTATTTATTAATCACAAGCTTTACTTGGAGTCTCCAGCTTAAAATCTTCAATAGGATTAACACTGCTGTAAATCTGACAACTACATGTGCATAAAAACTACACAGGGACAACTTTCTTATAGGATTCTTCACCAAATTACAGGATAAATAGTGTCAGGGGTCGATTCAGTAGTGGACAACATGATACTTTTTATACAGAAACAGCTGTACACCTCAGACAGGTCCTGGGTTATTTCCCCAATGAATATTAAAACCGATATACCCTTGAGTATTACTGTATTGATTATGTACTTATCAGTCTGCTGTTGATGTACACAGAAATAAATAATTCAAGCATGTTTGGATAACAAAAGCCAAGAGGGAGCCGAGAGAAAGGAAACATGAGGAAGTTTAAACGAGACAGGCCATTTGATTGATCTGTGGTGAGAGTAATCAACTGAAGTCTGCACAAAATTATGACTCAGTGACAAATGACTACTGTATATTTATTTTAAGGATATGCAACATTTGCAGACAAAACAAAGATTCAATAGTCAGCAAGACCACTGCTAATATAAAGCACTTTACATCAAAAATCTGACAAAAGGAACAAATGTGTAGGTGGTCAACTAGGAATGGAAATGGCTGTAGACCAATTTTGACTAATTTTATGATGACAAATGATCCAGGAGATCAGATGCTTTCGACAAAGACATTATTGATGAGTATTGGTAGAGTAAATAGGGATCAAATTAAAGAATGCCAAGACTGGCCCTAACCACAATCCAGATAATAGTCTTAAAATATTCGCACTAACCACAGTAAGTGTGCACCCATAGCCTACTAAAGCGTGACATTTTCTACCTCAGCTGGGCATTTTTGCTCATTGCCTAAAGGTTTGTGATTGACAAGTTGTTAGAAAATGAAAACCAAGCTGCCAGTCTTACCTTCCACCAGCTCATCCATACTGGTGATCTTCTTGCTGCCATCTATAGTGTAGATCACCCGCACTCCTTGAGGCAGATGCAGGTTATCCGCCAACGAGCGTGTGAGCTCCATTAGCAGAGCGTCGTACGATCTGAACCGGTCACTAGAAACAGCGTACACCAGGCCCTTAAAGTACCGGTCTCCGTTGCGATAAAACCGGACCTTTTTGGCTCGTTTCTCCGAGGTGAGCGCCTGCAGGGTGCGGGTCCGGTAGTAGCTGCAGTTGGCGCTGTGAGCAGGACTAGGGACCAGGCTGCTGCCCCTGGAGCTCGGGCCAGACCCTCCACCACCAGCACTGCTGGTGGAATCATCTCTCTTGGCCCGGGTGGAGCGTCCTCGCCGAACCTTGTCACGTTCGTCAAAATGCTCCAACTCGAGGGTCTTACTCAGAGACATGGCGGATAACAGTCAAGTAACATTCAACGAAATCCGTGCTAGAAAAGAATCATCCTTCAAACAGCAGGAAAAAGTTTATCCAAGCTATGTAGTCCAGATCTTGCTCACGTTTAGATAATGTGATAAGTAATCCCTAAAAAATGTGCTATAACTTGGAGACTTCCTTCCAGTAGATAGATTCTCATAGACCAGCTGTAGTCCCAAGACTTCTAAGATGATTTGTAGTCCAGTTGGCCTGAACGAAGAACCAGCACTGTGGCAATCAGACCAGTCATGGTTCATTTAAATCAACTGAAATCTTCATAATCCAGGTGAAATCCCCAAAACTACATCAGGTCACTTTGATGTAAATCCAGCTTAAGTCAGAACTCAAAAATATCCTTTATCCAATTTAAAAATCCTTAAAAATCATGTATTATGTTCATGCTCTAATCCGTGATGTCCACTGGTCAATAAGTTCGAGGTTTTTGTTTCACCTTATTTTTAGCAAATTTAATGTGAATATGAAGGCAAGTCTGATCCTTGAATTACAGATTTTTCCCACCAAGCCTAAACCTCCACTTGATTATCTGTCTGTGTCCTCACAGTCACCTACCTGCAGTGTCAGGAACGCAGCTGTAACGTCAGTGATCTGGCTTTGAACTCAGTACTTTGAATGAACAGACTTTAGACAACCCGTTCAATCGACTCCAGGTTTAGATCTGGGCCAGTGCCTCGAAGTCCCTCTAATCCTGCTTGATTTGGGATTTATGTCTCATTCACAATTTCTCTTCTAGTGTCCTCACCATCCCTCCGTCACTGGGGAAAAAAAGAAGAAATGACAATCACGTGGTTTTACTGACAAGACAGAAGTCACCATCATCTCGAGAACAGCCTCCAACTCTATACCAGTGCAGAAATAGAGCAGGAATTAATTTTTAAAAAGGTCATTTTGTATAAAACCATGTAATTAAGAGTCTGTATTGCTTGCATATATTTTGCTTTTATTTAATTATTCAATATTTTATAAACAAAAAGAATTTTTAATTTTGATTAAATTAAACCAGGGTTAAAAAAAACTTTAAAAGTTAGATTTTACAATATTTTTAAATTATTTAGAAAGCACCAAAAACCATGTGAGGAAACAGCTATGACTTTTCCTGTCATGTCTGATACTGAAATTTTTAGGGATGAGCTGTCATCTCACAGAGTACCACATCAAACCACCCCAAAAAATCCAGTGGGCATCCAAACTGCCCTGAGTCAAACATGACACCTAAAAGCATCATGCAAGTTAACATTTGCACAGTTTTGTCACTCTCTCTTAGCAGACTTGCTTTGGAAGTTAGAAGAGCTCAGAGAGTACGGTTTTTAAACAAAAAACATAGAAATATTAGATTAATGAGAGGTACATATAAGATCAAGTACATAGAAGAACAGAACTCTGGGAAAACACTGGTTCCTCTTGGACTCATTCCTGGTTCACATATGTCAGGATGCACAGAGCAGATGCGGAGGGCAGGAAGTCAGACACAGGAGACATTTTAAAAACAAAAGACCTGAAGCCTTTTAAGGCATGAACACTAAACGCTCCACCCCTGAAACACCTGTAATGTCAATCTGTGAAAAAGATATAACCTGAAGCTGCCCGAGCAAGTTGACTAAACCTTTTTTTTCCCCTCGATATCAAGTCTTGGATATTGTGCCAACATCTGAGACTCACAGCCTGCTGGGCTTCATTCGATCACAACCATTTAAATTAGCTATCAATCCAAAACCATATTTAAAATGAATACATGTGTTTGTTTTCTTCATGCAATAATAAAATAAATATTCCTTGTCCTGAAAGAGTCACTGGTCCACAACAGTACCTGAAAACGTCAGCATCTGTCGGTCTACAGTGCAGTTTTTGCCATTGTGCCACAAACACTGTTGACTGGGGTAATTCTAGCACTGTGTCCACTATGTTTGCAGGGTCTGTCAGAGGCACGCACCCGTGGAATTTCCAACTGCCCATAAACTTTCTGGCAAAAATGCTGCCACCTTGTGGTGATGGTCTTTATTGCATTTTGCAGTGCGTTTACAAAAAGTACCTTTAAGGAGCTGGTCTGAGCAGAATGGGCTTCTATTGAAGATCATTAAGACCCCGCCCCCCATGATAAATTGCACATGCACATCAGGACTGATAGGCATCATACAGTCAATGTGTTCAAATGTGTGACATAAATTTGGCTGCACAGCCACTGTGGGAGAATTGCATCGATTGCCAGTGTTATTAGATTTAGCTTAAGCCCAATGAGAAATAAAACCCTGCAGATGAAATGCTTATAAAACCCGTGCTCTCTCTCTCTCTCTCTCTCTCTCTCTCTCTCTCTCTCTCTATCTGATAACAGAATTGACTTTATCCATCTATCCGCCCTAACACTGCTAAGCTGGCTGACAGCGTCATTCAAACACACACACACGTACACTGAAAGGGAGGCACCTACCAATAATGCCGTGGAACCGGTTTGTTACTATGGAGCGTTTCTCCTCTTTCCCCTCCTCGGTGCTCTGGTTACGGTCTGCTCCGGGGGCTCCCGGCGGGCTGAACCGCTCTAACCGAGCCGTTCCGGGTCCGTCCGCTGACCTGGGATACAGGGATGCAGGAGGGAGGCTACACCGGTGGACCGGGATGCACCGAGTCAGGCAGCATGGCCGCTGCTGCAGACAGACACCGGCTGAGGCTCACCCCCGCCCTTCCCTTCTCTCCGCGGCTGTACGTGATGACAGCGTCCCTCCTCCTCCTCCTCTCTCTCTCTGTCTGTCTTTGTCCATCTCGCTCTACCGTGTCTCTCCTCCCTGCCTTTTGTCTGACTCTCCCTCAAATTAAACTTACTTTTCTGTCGTTATTGTTTAATGACAAGGGGTGTCAAACATACTGCCCAGTGCCATGCGGTGGGCCCCCATAGGGTCCAGTTCGGCCCACCGCATGGCACTGGTAATTGCGCGAATTGTCATTAAAAAATATTGCTCTTTATATACAAGATTCAAGGATTACATTTTTTTACATTTTTTTTTTACAAAAATTTTACATGGATAGATTCAAGGATTAAAAAAAATCTACAAAAATCTACATGGATACTGGATCATTTAGTGTACGATTTATAATTATTTGGTGCATGAACTTACAAAACCATTCATTTAATTGTCTTTAGGAAATTCTAAAATGATGTAAATTGTTTCTAATTTTTATATATTTTTTAAATTATATTTTACATGTTTAACACAGAATAGCTGCAAACTAGAAAGGGCACCACGAGTACATGTCTGTGCAAATGACTCGAAAGTTCTTTATTTTCATAGTGAATAAAACATGTAGCAGCTTAAAAGCTTAAAAATAGCCACTAAAAATCCCAATTTAAATTTCACTGAAGTCAATCTAAAGATCGAGGGTACTGGCAAAAAGCAGTGTTGGCAAAGAAGCATGATTTCTTTATTTATTTCGAAATGTAGTAAATATGAAAAACGTTACTATTCTTAGACAAATCTAAGGTTTTTTTTTCTGAAAAACGTCTGTAAAAGTGAATGAAAACTTTCACCACAAGGTGGTAGCATTTTAACAGAAAGTACCAGCCACTTAGCAAAGGATTACTTACAAAAGGCTGTGAGACCCATATGACGTCTATTAAAGTCCGACTTTTCCCTGAGGCTGAAAGCCTGCTCTACTGGATTATGTAACGGAATAATCTCAAGACACTGATTTTTAAAGCACATGTTTCCCATTTGTAAAGACAAAGACTTCTTACATTTGCATATATTGTGAGGGAAAACAATATTTACTTTAAAGTGTGCACAGTGCTGCACCCAGCAAACAAAAAATGTGACTATATTGCATGTGCAGGGCATCACTGGACATCGTGTCACTTCAGCCACAGATCCGTGCAGCATAACAGGCTTACAGCTACAAATCAATGCTAATATATTTGATAGCATGCAGACAATAGAAACATTATCTGTCTTGCTCATAAAAACATACACAACCATTTCTACTTACTACTTTGCCTTAATTTCCTGAAACATCTGATGTGCTCTGATGATCTGAAGTAACAAACTTTACTGAAGACTCTAATTTTTAAATAAGAGGCCCCGAAAAGGACTGAAGCAGCTGAGAAAAACGTTTTTTTATTACAACATTAATGATGTTTTATATAGAGATCAGATTTTTTTAATAACAGAGGGAACTTAGGTTTTTCATTTAAACAGATTTAGTTACGTTTAAATACACAGATGTAGATGATAATGTAGACCAAGAGGAAAACTATAGATGTTCTTCTTTCTGTATTTGTGTTTTTCTTTCACTTCCTGTACTACTCCATACACAGTACAGCTTACTGTCCTTTTAATGCAGTTTTATAACTCATGTTTGCAACATGAGTCTCAATAATAACTAAATATATAACTCACAAAAAGGTCTGCAACACTTAATTGCAAAGTGATTATTGTAAGAACCACGGCTTATAAATAAGTAATAGTGAATGATTATAATGGTAGAAGTAATAAATAATTCTGCTCAATCTTAATATTTGATGAAGCTGTGGTGGACACAGCTGTGGGAGTCAGTGAAGCAGGCTGGAGCTATAAAACCATTAAGAAAGCCTGAAACTAACTCACCAGGCACACATTAGGAGGAATAATTAAGAACAGATGGCATCAACAAAAACATGAAGGTGTCAGGCGTTGTGTGGAGGCGAGGGAGAAGGAACCCAAACGCAGGACTCGCAGGTAGGTGAAGACTGGTGAAGGTTTATTATAAGGAGTGGATGAACAGAACAGAGGTAGGAAATGGCTGGCTGGCTGGCTGGCTGGCTGGACGACTGACTGAAGGACTGACGGAAAGACTGAATGGCTGGCTGGCTGAACGCAGGCGGAAACGACAACATAACATCAATGACACGACAAGGGCTGAAGGGAAGAGAGGGCTTAAATACATAGACTGATGAGGATGATAATGAGAGACCGGTGAGTACACAGCTGAATACAATCTGGCTAATGACACGAGACGAGCTGACACAGGAAAAGCAGGAAGTGAGAACATGGAAGTGGCAAAATAAACTGAACATGAACACAACTGAAAACACTGGGTCACTGACCCAGGAACCCTGACAGAAGGCAGCATTAAATAAGAATAAAGACCCACACATGAACCCAAAAACTGAAATTTAACAAACTGAGATTTTGAGTAAACAACAGACCCGTTAGAATGATGGAGCAAAATTTAATCCAGTCAAAGAAGTAGAAATAAAATGAAATATTAACTAAGGATCAACATTAGTTAACACCAGTAAAATTAATAAAACTCTCCAACAACAATAAATGAAATAAATAGAAATGACATGAAATGCAAATTAAGACCAGGAAAGACAACTGAAAAGGTTAAACTGTGCTTTTAACTTTTGTTTGAAATGCTGCTAATATTGGAAAACGCCTAACACGAGTCAGTAGGTTATTCCAGCAACTTGTAGCATAAAAAGGCAAAAACATGTTGATCAGTGTGGGGAGGGATCAGAAGACCTGTTCCTGAAAGGTTGAGCTGGTTTCATAGTTCTGAGAGATATCTAAATCCAGTACTTTGCAGGACCTTAACAAAAATTAAAACTTATAAACGAGCCCTAAAAGTACCTGTGTTGCCCTCGGCTCAGGTGTTATAGGGTCCCGTTTAATTGTTTCAAACTAAAACACGCTCCTGAAAATTTCCTTTTTACTTCAAGCAGAGAACATCAGCTAGATTCATAAATTAGCCAAGACATCATACAGTACTGCCCCATGTTAAGTTATTTGTACTTTGTTTATGTGGACCAATAAGAAACAATGATTTTGGATGACCGTAAAACTATGTCAGTTTTTTTTTAAATGATTACTTAAAGATATGTGTTGATGTAATATTTTTAAATTACCCAACTTCATTTTCTGTTTTGGTCTGAAAAGTTCAGTTTGACTGTAGTTTTCTGTTGTGTTTATAGGACATGAATTTCCAATCTAATGTCCACTTTAGGCAAACTATAAGTTTGAAGATATGAGGGAAACTCAGAATTTAACGTGTTCCTAAATACAGTTAGTACTGGCAGAGAAAATGTGGCAAGTTTTCCATGGCTCTAACCCACATATACTCTGCTGCTCAACCCACAAATGTATTGAGGACATATGTATTTATAATGCTAAGTTTATTAGGAGAGGTGTGGAGACAATGTGCACTGTCACAATGACAGGGGAGTTAAAAACAACATTAAATAAAACTTTTAAATAACAACTGAATCCCAAACCAGTAAATATACCTGACAGTGATTCATACAGTGGGCTGGGGCCCCCTGTTGTGCTGTGAAGCTACTGCAGTTTTGCTTATTTGTATAAAAACTGAATTAAAAATGGTAAAAGCAGCTGATAAGTTTGCAATGTGACTCATTACTCTGATCTCAGTTTACCTGTCTTGTATTGAAGTGTCCCAGTGTCAGGTAGGTCCCACATTAGCCTTTATGTAGGACTAAATTGTTTTTGTTTGTTTTTTCTCTGGAGGTTTGGTTGGAGTTTGGTGAATGATATCGTGGGATCTGATCTCTAACTTCTGTTCTGTTTCCTTTGATGTAAAAGGCTTTTATTGTGCTGAACAGATAAAGAGCCCCCCCCCTTTCTCTGGGTGGGTTGGTGTTGCTGAGAGCAGCTGTGAGGCAGACTGCCCCACCCTTTACTCTCAGGCCAAGTCACTCCCTCATTAACACGGTTAGTGACCTATAGGAAACATGAGTCAATAATAATATGGTTGGATTAATGAAGGAGGTTTTTTATGTTCTCAGATTAAAATGACAGGTGGTGTTTGTGTGTTTCTTTCAAATGATGCATTTCCTGTATAGATGGCATGTATAAGCAAGTAGACTACATGCATGCTGAACTGTGAAAAGAAAAAGCTTGTTTGATGAAGTGACTTGGGCTTTGTTGTGACAGGTGTGCTTTGTAGCACCTGTTCTGTGCTCCACAACAGCCCAGCTGTGGACCAGGTTATGTTCAACATAAGAGATAATGCCCAATTAGGCCTCTGGAAATTAGCGGCATAATTCCTGGAAGATCCCTCAGACCTCTGTGTGTCGGTAATAGGAGAAACTAGTTTTTTTTAACAGCGTCTGAAGTTATTCCTTAATGAGCATCAGTAAGACAAACCTATTAGAAACTTCTGCTTTACACTGCAAATTTAAAAAAACATTTTATTTTTCAATAAGCAGCCATTTGTGATCTAAAACAGGACACCAGTTTGTACATGTTGAATCACATCTAATAGTCTCACCTCACATTTGAATTCTGGTTATTTTTCACTGTCAGACCATAACATGCCAACCAGTATCTAACATTCATTTAATAAAATACTAAATCCCTCGCTTGTGTTAATTGCAGACCTGTGATACTAAGACTTCTGTTAACTTAAACAGTATTTGTTCCACACAAGCTTCAAGCTAAGTAAAAATAAAGGACAGAAACTAAACGCCTTTGAAACAGCCTCTCTCTCTCACACACACACACACCTGATTTGTAGTGAAAAGGCTGTAAAAGATGCTCAGAGTTGCCACACACATTTTGATTTAAAACAGAGAAAGGTAAATTCTAAATAAAAGAAGACAAAAGAAAATTAATACAGACACCAGCTTCTACATTCTGCATGTCAAATGTGGGCAGCATGGTGGTGTAGTAGCAAGCCTCACAGTAGTCCTGAGTTCGGCTCCACCATCTGGTTAGAAACGTTCTGTTTAAAGTGTGCATGTTCTGGGTCTACTGGTTGTGTTCTCCTCTGTACATCTTCTTGCTCTTTACTTAAATCAGCTGTAGATGGTTGTACTCATAAATTTATGCATTGTTAGTCAGTTTTTTAAAATGTAATCTCCTACTTTGTAATTGTGAAATCATGCTCATTTACATTGAATGTATTTTTCTTAGCACTATGTTCAATTATCAAAGTGAGCAAATTGCTAATTCAAAGTTACAGATTAGGAGTTCAGAGGTTTAGACCTGATTTTGAGTTTGTAGTAAATACAAATAAGTTCTACAAAAAATACATGAAACAGAACTGACCATAACTTAAAATGCTGACATTGTTTCTGACAAGCAACATAAACATAAAATATTAATTTTTACATTTAGAGAAATACAAAACAGGGAAAGTGTAACCAATTGTCACATTGGAGACGTTGGAACAGTTTTTTGTTTGAAGAATGACTTAGTAGTTGAAAATATTATGTAAATCTACCAAACAGATTCATCAGCAAGAGTGCAAATTGCAGTTACAATGCACAGAAAAACGTATTTCCCCCTTTCTGATTTCTTAGTTTTTGGGTTTTTGTGGGGGATATTTGTCACACTTAACTGTTTCAGATCATTAAAAAAATATTAGAAAAAGATAGAGTAAATAAAGAATACCATGTAGCTACAATAGGTGAAACATGACCTAGAACTTCATTAGGACAACATGGAAAAACAATGGGATACTCGTAAAAGCAGTTTAATGTGTGGAACTGATGGACAGAACTTGCAGGTGCAGGTGAAACTTAGGTTAGCTGACAAAATGAAGCAGACGACTGAGAGTGAAGCTCAAAAGCAGGATAAAGGGGTTCGTTAAAGGCTGTTTTGTAGCTATGAAGGAGGATGCAGCTGTCATTAGAAACCCTGTAGAAGGACAGCGTGCCAGCTGAACAATCCACATACAAACCCACCCGACTGGAGCGCCACCCAGCTGAAGGCACGTCTACTTTCTTGTTACGGTGCAGAATGTAAAAACCATCATCAGAGAAAACCAGACACCAGGATTTGTCATCGTATCCCATCTTAAACTCATTTTTCTTTCCTTCTGTGCCTCTTCTTCTGATTGTAATCCCAACGCATAGAAAGCCAAACACTTCCACCTCCCAGTAGCAGCGCCCATTGAGGCTCTGCTCACACAGCACCTGCTGTTTTTTGGGATCAGGATGTGGATGGTCAACTTCCATCCAGGTCACCTTTCTATTCCCATCAGAGAAAAGCAGGTTTGTGTGTGCTGTGTTGGAGTCCAGAGTGAGTTCACAGGCATCTGGAAATAAGAAAACACTTCAATGCAACAACAAAAAGAAGCCATGCCACTTTAAACAATGATCTGTTACTAGATCATAATTTCATTGATTTGTTACTTATTGCCACCAAAACTAACTAAAGTGCTTACATTTCTTGAAGCTTGGTTTCATTCTGTGACTTCCACCGTGTTCAACACTGTGGAGAAAAGTATCTCAGATTTAATTATGTTTCTTAATGAAGTTTTAAAAAATTACTTTAAAAAAAATTCCATTACCTGAGTTTGCTCAGCTTGTATCGGGGATCATTCTTCAGCTTAGACAGCTGCTTCTCTCCAGAGTCTCCTGGGTGGTTGTAGCTCAGATCCAACTCTATCAGATGAAACGGGTTGAGCTGTAGAGCTGAAGCCAGATATGCACAGCCTGTCGCTGTGACCAGACAACCGGATAACCTGATAAAACAGACACTTTTTCAATTGAAATAATTCCAGTAGTACATTTTGTTCTTGCTTACCAAACAAAGCAAGTTATGTGCCTAAACTGATGATTGCAACAGCTGACTATGATTGTTAACTTATTATTGACCTTCTGACCACACATAATAATACCAAACAACCCCCGTCAACCAACCCATGTAACATCACTATGTGAAAAGGTAATATGCCAATGTTAATGGGCTAGTTCAGATGTTCCTATCTTTTTCCACTGGTGGGTTGCCACTCTGGTATCAAACCAAGATGGTGACTCCTGAGTGTCAGAAGTGTACAGTGTTCAAGAAAATTCTTTGTCAATCTAAGTATACTATCTGACTTATTATTGACAAAGACCTCACTGAAATCAGAGCAAGAACTATCATTTTTATTATACAGAGTCACATTTCTAGCAGTTTTCTTTTCAGCTTAAATCTGGCTAAAGGAGGTCCATTACTAGTGTCTTTTGGTGTACTTTATGTGTTACTACCTGAGTATCTCCAGCCTGCAGCACTGACTTGATAGTCCATCACAGAGTAACTTCAACCCTGAATCTTTCAGGTCATTGTCACTGAGGTCTAGATCTCTCAGGGATGAGCAGTAGAACTTGAGAGCAAAAGCCAAATGCTCAGCTGACACCGAGGTCACTTTGCAATCTGCTAACCTGTGGGTGGGTGTTTAAGTGTTAGTATAAAGAGAACAAAGCTGTTTCATTCTGCAGACAAATAAAGAAAAAAATTAAAGGTTTTAAAAAGTGTTATGAGACAGAAGTTTTGAAACCTTTATTTTTACATTTTGGCCATTCTCATCTTTTTGTTGTAAAGTATTGAGTAGATAATGTCAGCTGATTTAGCTAGATGATCTTGGCCTTCTTTGAGCAGAATGTTTTATTATTTTATCAAATAATCTTATCTTGTTTTATTCAACTTGGGATAAAAAAAAGTAACAATTAAGACCATAAAGTCATCAGGGAAGTGGTTGCTGTGGTCATAAATTAAATCCATGCCATGACAAAGGTTTAAGGATGACACTTGATCAGCTTGATCAAGAACAGTTCCTTTCCAGCAAACCCTGACCTTACACAATCTGATTGACAGAAAAGTATATTTAACATATTGTTATTCAACATGAAAGTAAATTATTGCTGCAAACTTACATAG
The DNA here is from genome assembly GCF_051167445.1 of Perissodus microlepis. Taxonomy (NCBI): domain Eukaryota; kingdom Metazoa; phylum Chordata; class Actinopteri; order Cichliformes; family Cichlidae; genus Perissodus; species Perissodus microlepis. The sequence goes on along the minus strand of NC_140463.1, from coordinate 18,174,858 downwards.
CTTTTCTACTCTTCCTCACAGCCGGTATCAGCCTCCGTCTGCCCTCATCTGATGTGTTGTAACTCTTTAAGTCCAAGATTTTCAGATCATTCTTCGATACCTGCAGCATGTAGGCCAGTGCAGAGCAGTGCAGGGGAGTCAACTCTGTTTTTGAACGATCTGACAGTGCGAGATATTCCTGAATCTCATCTTTGACTTTGTGATCTCTCATCTCGACCATAGTCTGGAAAAGGTTGATGCAGCTGTCTGGAGAGAGGTTCTTCCTTCTGATAGACTTGAGGTAAGTCAAGATTTTCTTGTCAGTATCTTGGCTTTGATCTGGTAGAGCCAGCAGACCATGAAGGACTCTCCGGTTGGGTTCAACTAGGAGGCCAAGAAGGAATCTCAGGAAGAAGTCCAGGTGGCCATTTTTCTTCTTCTCCAGCACTTTGTCAACTGTCACCTTTACAAGATCAAGTAACGTATGGTCTTTGTCCTCCAAAATGAGGAAGTTTTTAAGTTCTGTAGTATTATTGTTAATAAAACAGTCATAGACAAAGAGAGCTGCAAAGAACTCCTGTACGGTCAGATGCACAAAGCAAAAGACCCTTTTGTTGGAAAAGAGTTGTTCTTCCAAATGGACTGTGGTGCAAAATCCAGAGTAGATGGATGCTTCTTTAATGTCAATGCCAAAGTCTTCCAGGTCTTCCTCATAGAAGATGAGGTTGCTCTTCAGCAGCTGCTCAAATGCAAGCTTGCCGAGTTTCAGAAGAAATTCTTTGTGTGTCTTCAGAAGCTTTTCTTTGTTTGTCTCAACCTTCTTGTCATATTTTCTGCTTCTACGCTTTGTTTGTGCAAACAGGAAGTGTGACATCATCTCTGTAAGTGTTTGAGGAATTGCAGTTTCAACATCTCCTCCAAAGACTTCCTGAAATAACACTGCAGAAATCCAGCAGAAGATCGGGATCTGACACATGATGTCGAGACTCTGTGAAGACTGAATATGTTTAATGATCCTTTCAGCAAGACCAGGATCATGACTAAATCTCCTCCTGAAGTATTCAGCTTTTTGAGGATCATTGAAACCTCTTATCTCTGTCACCATGTCAACATGTTCTGCAGGGATCTGATTGGCTGCTGCTGGACGGGAAGTAATCCAGAGATTTGCATCAGGAAGAAGCTTACCCTGGATGAGGTTTGCTAGGAGATTACTCACAGGTGTTACTTCCTTGACAGATGATACTGTCTCAGTGCCTTCAAAGTCCAGCTGAAACCTGCTTTCATCCAGACCGTCCAGGATCAGAACAATCTTGGTTTTGGTATAATCCACTGAATCTTTGAGTTCTGACAGTGTGGGGTGAAATAAAGTTAGGAGCTCATGTAGGCTTTTTTCACCTGAAATCAAATTCAACTCTCTGAAAGCAAGACTGAAAACAAAGTCAAGATCTTGGTTTTCCTTCTCTTCGGCCCAGTCAAGAATGAATTTCTGCACAGCCAGAGACTTCCCAATGCCTGCAACGCCCTTCGTCACAACTGTTCTGTGGGGTTTGGTTTGGACAGAAAACGATTTGAATATGTGACTGAGGTTGACTGAACAGTCATTGGATGATTGCGTTTTCCATTTACTTTTGAATTGATGCTCTTCATTTAGTCTTCCACTCTCTCCGGTGGTGATGAACAACATTGTGTAGATGTTCTGGAGTAGATTTTCTTGGTCACCATTACCTTCAAATGTCAGAGCAAATTTCTTTTTCACTGCCTTTTTCAAATTTTCCTTTACTTTGACAAGGAGGATGTTCCCTGGAATCAAACAGAGCAATGTTTTCAGATTTGTAAACAGGAATTTATTACATTTTGTTTAATAAATAAAAGCTGCGTTGGGCAAAATTGTTAAAATTTGGCATCTACCTTTGGCATCCTAAATTTAGATGAAAACTGGAGTCTTAAGGTGTTTTCACACCTATGTTGTTTAGTTCATATAAGTACAACTCTGCTCATTTTCTCCTTTGGTAAAGTTTGTTTGTGCGGGTGTGAACAACAAGTATGATAATCATACTTGAGGAGAAGGTCTTGGTTCGGTTCCAAAGTCCAGATTGGTGCAGTTTGTTTAAAGTGTGAAAAGTGATCCAGCTTCGATTCAACCTAACTACCAGCTGTATTTTCCAAGTTTGAGCTAAACACCTTCCTGTAACTACTTATTCTTTGCATTCTGGACATTGACAGCATTTTAATCCTTGGTGATTTTAATATTCATGTTTTTTTGTCACCAAAAACAACTTGTGAAAGACCTTTTGGATCTTATTAATTCCTTTAATCTCATTCCAATCAGTAAAGACTCCCACCCATGAGCGCGGACAAACTTGGACCTAGTTTTATCCTGCGGTCTGCAGCTATAGGATATTCAAATTTGTAACCTTAACCTTTCGGATCATATGCCTGTCTTATTCAAAATTTCTGTCCCATACTCCTTAGTTAAGCCTCCTCTTCCTGTCCGCCAATACCGCATCATTACACCAGTTACTGCGGAGCAATTCTCTGCTGGTTATCAGAATTCTGGTCTCCCTATCATGGACAATTGCTCCTTTAAGCAAAATGTTGATCATTTGCTTACCATGTTTAATGTCACCTGTACAAATGTCCTAGATATGGCTGCTCCTTTTAGAAAAACTAAACGCTCTAGACCTAAAACTGATCCCTGGCTAAACAAGGACACCCGGGCCATTAGAAGGACCTGTAGAAAGGCCGAAAGAAAATGGAAAAAGACAAACTTCAGATTTCCTTTGCTATGTTAAGAGATGCTCTGTCTCTTTATCAAGATGCTGTGCATAAAGCAAAAACTACCTATCCAATAGTACCTATCGGATATTATCAGCAAACACAGCTACAGCCCTTGTATCTTATTCAATACTAATCACTCTGTTATCAACCCTCCATCCACCTCTCAATTACTAGGGTCCCTTGGTACCTGTGAAAACTTTTTACGTTTTTTTGTTGATAAGGTGGATACTATTAGGTCTTATTTCATTCCTCCGCCCTATGATCCCTCTGTTCCCTTGTTTTCCTCAGTTGTGTTTGATCACTTCGAGCCGATTTCTCTGAACTCTCTGGCTGAACTAGTCTCCCGTCTTAAGGACTCTATGTGTCACCTTGACACTATCTCCTCTAGTCTTTTTAAAGAAGTCTTTGACACTATTGGCCCTCATGTTTTAACTGTTATCAACACCTCTCTTTTTACGGGAGGAGTTCCACTTGATCTTAAACATACTATTGTCCACCCACTTCTTAAAAAAGACTAACCTTGATGCAACTGTTATTTCAAATTTTAGACCAATCTCTAAACTTTCTTTTCTGTCTAAAATTTTAGAAAAATTTGCTTTTATTCAGCTCCAGGCCTTTCTGGAGACTAATGCCATCTTAGAATCATTTCAGTCTGGTTTTAAAGAACCACATACCACTGAAATTGTGCTTTTAAACGTTCTTAATGGTCTTTTATGACTACCGATTCTGGTAATCACATCATTTTAGTGCTTTTAGATTTTGAGTGCGGCATTTGATACAGTGGATCATGGGATTCTGCTATCGAGATTGGAAAATTGTGTGGGCATTAAGGGTACTGCACTTAAATGGTTCAGATCCTACTTAACTGATTGGAGTTTTAAAGTTTTACTTGACTGACTTGATGACATTAAATCATGGTTCTTTTTGAATATTTTGCATATAAATGATTAAAAAACTGAGATTATACTATTCGGACCCTCTGACCTCCGTTTTTCCCTTAATGTTGACCTTGGTCCACTGGAAAAGTTCAGAATGCCGTTTGCTAAAAATTTAGGAGTGTTTCCCGATAGCTCTTTCTCATTTGAGAAACAAATAAATTCTGTTATTAAAACCAGCTTTTTCCAGTTGAGAGCCATTGCAAAAAACAAGACCATGTTGTCATCTGCCGATTTCGAGAGAGTGATTCATGCATTTGTTTCATCTAGGCTTGACTATTGCAATAGTCTCTATTTTGGTATTAACCAGGTCCTACTCTCTCGTTTGCAGCTAGTTCAGAATGCGGCGGCCCTACTCCTAACAGTCACTCGCCATTTTGAACATATCACTCTAATCCTGGCACGTTTAAACTGGTTACCAGTACGTCGTAGAATCAAAATCAAGATTTTGTTGTTTGTTTTTAAATCTCTGAATGGATTAGCTCCATCTTATCTCTTGGACCTTTTAACTAATACTTTTAACTTTTTAACTTTAAATAATACTCCAAGCAGAGTTCTTAAGTCGGCAGATAAGTTGCTTCTGGATATCCCCAGAACCAGACAGAAAAACAGATATGACTGAGCTTTTGCCGTTGCTGCCCCCAAGCTCTGGAACAGTCTGCCCCTTAACATTAGGTCTTCACCAACGCTTGACATCTTTAAAACCCGCTTGAAAACGCACTTGTATTTTCTAGCCTTCAATTGTGACTAGTCTTCCATTGTATTTTCTATGAATGTTCACCATTTTCATTATGTACAGCACTTTGGTTCAACCCGTGTTGTTTTTAAATGTGCTCATGAATGCATTTGATTTGATTGAAATTTGAAGTTTTATAACTTGTCAACTAAGTCAGACCAGAGTAAAAGAACTATAGATGTGAAAACAACCTTAGGTCAGAAGCTATACACATAGTAAAACGGTAAATGGCCTGTATTTATATAGCGCTTTACTAGTCCCTAAGGACTAGACCCCACTTTACACATCCAGTCATCCACCCATTCACACACACATTCACACACTGGTGATGGCAAGCTACTTCTCTCTATGTCAAAAGAACATGTCACACAACAAGAAAAGGTTATCAGTATCAATGCAGTTTAGCTGGTGTAAGATTGCTGCAATCACTTTTATTTCCAAGGATAAATGGTGCACACATATCAAAGATCCCAGTGACAGTAGCATTTACCTGTGGAAGCTTACCTGTGCTTTCAACATTCTTAAGTCGGCATTTCTCAATACAACCCAGGCAGAGATTTTCTGCATGTGAGCCAGATTGATCCCAGTTTAAGCTCACACACTGTTTGCATAACCAGTGTCCACACTTGAAGTGGACTGGATCCCTCAAAACCTTCTTACACATTAGACAGCTGTTTGGATCCACATTGGGATAACTGTAGGAAAAACAATACAAAGCCTTCATTTATATTCATGAGCAGTTTATATGATAACATAAGCAAAACGATTTTCTCAGAGGCCAAATTCTTAAATAACATTTTTAAAAAGCTTCTTCACTCTGTTAAGGTGAGGTTATGCCCTGTTGACATCTTGTCCTCACCTGTGCTGATGTTTTGCCAAATATCACTGCTAAATATAATCATGAACAAAAACTTTAGGTCAGGTAAAATTCAAGGACGATGCAGCACAGGTTAGGTTTGTAAAGTTGCATCTGAATAAACCACAAGAGTTCTGGAAAAACGTCCTTTGAACAAATGAGACCAAAGTAAAGACATTTGTCCATGATGCACAGCAACACGTTTGATGAAAACCTCTGTTTACCAAAGTATTCTAGAAACAAATGTGAGGCCATTTGTCTGACAGTTAAATATTGGCAGAAATTGTTTAATGAAACAGAACCTGTCATGTTATTAATTATACACGTGTCCACTGTATGATTCCCATCCCTGGTGCTTCCCAACTTCTGGACATACATATTTGAAAATTACAAACTTTAGCTTTTCCCTTACTGTGCAAAGAATACTGTGACAGAGGGGTGTGCTTTTCATGTGATCCGTTACAAGTCTAGTCTGGTTGGTCTCACAACTACTCTCCCAGATCTGGTTCTGGGTGTAGATGGAAGTTCTGAAGAAACTGTCACTGGAATGTCCGTGGAGCACTGCTCCCTGGATCCTGCCAATTCTGGCTCCCCACTATCACTCTCTGTTTGGTCTGGAGGGCGTTTCATGGGAACAAGATGCCGAGGGTTCCGCCTAATTGTCCCACGAGGTCCCTCCACGAGATATGATTGTGGTGTGGTGTGGCTGTCAATAACGGCGCCACTGGCTCTCTGAACTGTGATCCACACTTCTTGCCATGGAGTGAGTCTGTCGAGGCTATGTGCGCGATGACGACGGTTGTATGACCGCCTTGAGGCGACTTTTGTCGTGATTTGGCGCTATATAAATAAAATTGAATTGAATTGAATTGAAATTGAATGACTGTGCCTCTTTAGTCCTACTCTCCTTCTCTCTCCGGGCGACAACCACACTATCAGGATGTGCAGGGTCAAGCAGAGATAGCAGTATTGGCACTGTGGTGCAAAGCTGTCTCCCCATCAAGAGTTGGGCTGGACTAGCCATTCTGTAGTGGGATGGCTCTGTAAGCGAGTAGAGTCAATTGTGGATCAGCAGCTTTCTGTAATAGGTTCTTGACAGTCTTAACTGCCCGTTCGGCTTCGCCGTTGCTTTGGGGATATTTCAGGCTGCTCGTGATGTGACGAAAGCCATACACTTTTGCAAAATGTCCACAGCAGACTCAGCAGCAGCTTATGGTTTGTTTCCATTTGAAAGTGTTTGCCAATAAGAAAGCTGCGGAACCTCCCACAAGCCCAGGTCAGACCTAAAGCCTCCTTTTTAACCTGAGCGTATCTCTGTTCTGTTGCAGTGAGGGAACATGATGCATAGGCAACAGGTCTCCACTCCTCATCCCATCTTTGAAGCTGCACAACCCCTAAGCCAGTGGTGTCAAATTCAAATATACAGTGGGCCAAAATTCAAAACTGGAACAAAGTCGCGGGCTAACATTAATATTTATTGAAAAAAATCTTCCTCCAGATATAACAAGGAACCTTTTCTTACAGACTCAAATAAGTTTTGCTGAAAAACTGAATATGGAATAAGCAACGCTTAATACTGAACGATATATAACTTATATAAAAATATATAACTTAATATTGCACACACGCAAAATTGAAATTCCAATTAAATAACATATCATTGGAATGCATTTCTTAAATAAAAATTGTATTTGCAGCCTTCTGAATTAAATTTTAGCAGTAAACTTTTTCCCCAGGCTAATAATAAATGTAAAAATAAAATAACAATAATAAACCATCCATCCATCCATCCATCCATTTGCTACCGCTTATCCTTTTCAGGGTCGCGGGGGGCGCTGGAGCCAATCCCAGCTGTCATAGGGCGAGAGGCGGGGTACACCCTGGACAGGTCGCCAGTCTGTCGCAGGGCCAACACACAGGGACAGATAACCATTCACACTCACATTCACTCGCACATTCACACCTAGTGGCAATTTGGATTATCCAATTAACCTATCCCCACAAGCTGCATGTCTTTGGACGGTGGGAGGAAGCCGGAGTACCCGGAGGGAACCCACGCAGACACGGGGAGAACATGCAAACTCCACACAGAAAGACCCCGGCCTGATGGTGGAATTGAACTCAGGACCTTCTTGCTGTGCGGCAACAGTGCTAACCACCGTGCCACCGTGCTAAACCACTTAACTAATAAAAATATCATTAAACGTGAAACCATTCAAGCCCATGTCTGGGAGTAGCAAGACAAATTGCACAAAGAAAATGGTAATTATAGCTCCGTTTGCTACACACTGATCTACTCTGATGCGTCCAAGCCAGATACCTGGCATCTCTTCTTGGATGCTAGTTCCTCAATGTCTGGGCTCAGGCTCTGAGCTGAGGAAATCCTCAGGATCGAGTGAAGGTGTTCATCGGTCAGACGTCTCCTGTGAGATGTTTTAGCCATCTTCATTGAGGAGAATAGTTGCTCACATAGGTAAGTGCTGCCGAACATGGAGAGCATCTGAGCAGCGTGGGTGCGGAGCCCAGGCATTGTGTCAGGGATGAAATGTGGAAATTGTGAAGCGCCCACAGCATCATACTTTGATTTCAGCGTGTCACTACACTGGAGTTCAATCAGCTCCATTTGGAGGTTTGTTGGTGCTTTTGCCACGTCAACTGCAAAAGGATTACTGAGCAGTTCAAATCGACATTTCTGGGCGTCAAAGTCGGCAAACCGCCGGGTAAACTCAGTACTGAGTACACAGAGTTTTTCAGCAAACTGTACACATGGGAACACAGCAGTAGAGATTTGCATGTTCATCGTTTGGCAGCAGGGAAAATGGCCCAGGTTTCCTTGTAGCATCTGATTCTGCCACAGGCACAATTTCATTTTAAAAGCCCTCACTGCAGCGTACATATCTGTGATGATACGCCCCCGTCCCTGAAGCTGCAGGTTCAGCGCATCGAGATGGCTCGTGATATCACACATAAAGGCCAGCTCACACAGAAACTCTTGCTCCCTGAGCTCAGCTGTGTCTTGCCCTTTGCTTTCCAGAAACTGAAATATTTCCTCGCGTAGCTCGAAACATCTGTTCAGTACTTTTCCTCGGCTTAACCACCTCACCTCCATGTGATACGGCACGTCTCCGTATTCCGAACCACACTCCTCAAGAAAAGATTTGAATTGGCGGTGATTCAGACCTTTGGCTCTTATAAAGTTAACTACTCGTGTTACTGCGGTCATAACATGTTCCATCTTTAGGGCTTTGCCACAAAGTGATTCTTGATGTATGATGCAGTGATAAACAGTCAGCTCACCTGCACAGTTCTCCGCTCGCATCTTCTCCTGTACCCTGCCCACCAGTCCGCTCCTTTGACCACACATCGCTGGTGCACCATCTGTCGTTAACCCCACAAGTTTTTCCCATGGCAACTTCATTTCAGTTAGACATTTGGAAACCTCTTCAAATATTTCCTTCCCTGTGGTTGTGCCATGCATTGATTTTAATCCTAAAAGTTCTTCCGTAACACAGAGAGTTGAGTCCACACCACGGATGAAGACTGAAAGCTGCTCTCATCCACAGCGAGGGAGAATGCAACGAAACTGTTTCCCTTCTCCATCAGCTGGTTATTTAGATTGTTGGCAAGTTCACGTGTGCGATCAGCTACTGTGTTTCTGCTCAGGCTAACATTTGAAAATGCTTGCTTTTTCTCTGGGCACACAACGTCGCAAACTTTCATCATACAACTTTTCACAAACTCTCCCTCACTGAAGGGCCGGGCTGATTTTGCGATCTCTGCTGCCACAACAAAACTAGCCTTTACAGCAGCCTCACTTTGTGATATGGCTTTTTTGAACATAGTCTGTTGTGAAACAAAACTTCTTTTCATCTCTTCTGCTTTCCGGCACCTTTGAGTCATGTCCAGGTCCTTGTACTTCTCTTGGTGTTTCGTTTCATAGTGTCGTCTAATGTTGTACTCCTTGGTTATAGCCACATGAGCTCCACATACAAGACAAACAGGTCTGTCTTTTACATAGGTAAACAGATATTCTGTCTCCCACCTGTCCAGAAAGCTCCTGTTTTCGTTCTTTCTTTTCGCCATTTTGGGAGCGGTAGCTCGGCAGTATTCGCACGGTTGCTATGACTACGGTCAACAGAGGAGAGGACTGTGGAAGAAACTTTCCATGCTGGTTAACCATTTCCATTGGGTGCCCTGCATACGCGCCTGTAATGTCCTTTTTTCCCCACATGCATGGCATTTTACTTCATGTGCAGGACAATCTTGCTTTGAATGTGATGGAGCGCCACCACATTTTTGACACGTTGCCCCTTTCTTGCCGTCTTCTCAGAACCCACGTGTTTTAGCTTGACGACTATCAGTTTGGAGAGGTTTGATTCTAGCAGGCTTACGACTAATTTTGTGCACTCTATCTATGGACTTAGCATCGATAGCCTCAGCTCTAGAGTCACCTCGTAAGGAGGATTGTTCTTGCTTTACCTCTTCACTTTGCCTCGCCATCTTGATAGCTTTCTGCAGGGTCAAATCTGGGTCAAGCTGCATGCGTTCTGACAGCCGTTTGTCCGTGAGACCGACAACGAGCCTGTCGCGTATCAGTTCATCATGTAGCCCTCCACAGTTGCAGTGTTCTGCTAGTACATACAGTGCAGTCACAAAAGCATCCACCATCTCATTTTCTCCCTGTCAGCGCATGTTGAATTTGGAAAATTCGTAGATCACATTTTTCTTCACAATGAAAAAAGCCTGGAATCCATCACGTGCCCCCACGTACGTTGTCCTTTGCTCAGCTGTTAAACTCAGACTGCTGTTGTGCCAAAGTAGGGATCCCCGACAGAATTTGTTTCCCCTGCGTCGGGAGCACACAGGAAGTACTGATGCTTTACTTTTGTGAAAAAGTTAACAATTACTATCGTTGCATTACCATTCAGTTTGAGGGTTACAACAGAGAATTGTATATATTTATTGTTCTCACGTGGTGACGGGATTATTTTAACACAAGAACATTTTGCCTGATAATTGTTTTTATCCTCCTGTAACTTTACTGTATAAAGAGCTAAGTCCTCCAAAGTTTCCGGAGTAATACCTGATAATAAGAAGTGTTTGTGTACTACAAATCAGGAATGTGGGATACTGTTTGTCCATGATTTACACAGGAGGGACAAATTGTGGCAGGATCATCCTGATATTATTTGTATCCCACTATAAATTTCCTGTATAAAGAGGTAACATCTCAAAAATTTCAGGAGTAGTTAGTCATTATAAGAAGTGTTTGTAAAGTAAAAATCAACACTCTGGGATGCTGTTTGTCCTTGATTTGGACAGCCCAGCGTTTGCTCCCGACGCAGGGGAAACAAATTACAAACTACTTTGGCACGACACCAGCGTTCTCTGTGCACTTTCATCCGCCATATTCTCCCTCTCGTTTTCCACAAGCTACACAAGATACAGGTTCATTCGGTCGAGGTTGCATGGATCAGTACAGGACTTCTGACACCGTGCCGTGCTATTAATTATATGCGGGTCCACTGTATGATTCATAACCAACTCTTTATTTTTCCGTTCTTCTCTGTTCCACATAATATTCCATTTTTGTTCAAACCCACCGGTCTCGCCCTCTAGCTGCCATCAGGCCTAACTACACTGACTGGCTCTATTAACATCTACCGTGCAATGCAATTACACCACAGAACCATGATCTCAAACACAAAAGCAAATCTGCAACAGAAAGGCTGAAAGGAAATAATTAAGGTGTTGCAATGGTCAGTTGTCAAACTCGAGACCTAAACCTGATTGAAATCCTGTACTAACGTAAAGAGAGCTGTGGATAAATGAGTGCTCACAAACCTCAATGAAATCAAGAAATGCAGTAATGATCAGATATTTTGTGTGGTAAAACTGATGTCATTTCTGATGTCATACCACAAGGCAACAGTATCTATTTTGTAGGGACTGAAGGCATGATCTCTATGGTAGGAAGGTGAAAAAAGATATAGCCTGGTGTGCTGTACATTCTACTTGCCTAAAGTAAAGGAAAATTAATAAAGGTATGTTGCAGGGGCTTAAATGACTCATTCTGCAGAAGTACAGAGACAAACAGTGCCAGGAGCAAAATTCCAAGCTTAAGTGCATTGTAGAAAACGATATGTTTGAAGCTGATGGAAAATGTCAACAGTAAGTGGCACACCTTCCAGCTGTATATCTGAAGCCAAGCCGGATGTAAGAAAGGTAATGTTATTGCTTACAATAGCAGGGACTCGGGTTATTGAAGTGTTCAACACATTCATATGCGGCAAACCAGATTAGGATGAAGGGAAGTTTGATAAAGTTATCTCGAAATTTGATGCCCATTGTCCTCCTAAATAGAATAAAACATCTAAGAGATAAATTTTCACTTACAAATTCAATACCAATGTGAGTCTTTTGAAACCTTTCTGATAAACCTGAAGCTCATGTACAACTTTGCTACACTAAGTGACTCTACACTATTGACATTGGGGACAAAAATTCAGAAAAAAGCTTCTGAGGGAAATCAACATGGCATTGCATGTGAGTTTTCACATCAGTATGTCAAGACATTCAGTGAAATGGCCACAAATGCCATCAGTGACATCGCTACTGTGGGAGCAGGTCCCAGCCAAAGAGGGAGATGCACACATGCAGTCTGAAAAAAGGATCTTTGACTGACTTGTCACAAAGAAACTAGAAATTGGTGCATTAATATGAACACTGAAAGAGATATCCTGGTAAAAAAAAAAAAAAAAAAAGACTCCAATATTCCTTAGTGTTACAAAAAAACAACTCAATCACTTCTAATCCTACCCTTCAGTATTTTTAAGAAACTGAGAGAAGATTTAGCAGAAATGAGAATTACCTGAGCTGCTGGTGAGTGGATTCATCGCTCTGCACAGAAACTGAACTTTCAGATGTGAACTCCGTTGCACTCTGTAAACTATAAAGATATATATATATATTTAGTGTAAAAACTTTATAAGCATTAACTGAGCAGTCAACGCTTTGCTCAACTATTGAAACTTTTAGTGGAAATGCACTTTTTTATCTATACACTGTGGTTTATTGTAACAGAAAGAGATCAGTAAGATATTTTATATTAGTAAGAACAATGTTTACTGTTTCCATTTTGATTCCTCATCTCTAAAGACGAGAGGTTCAATCCTGGATCGATCACTCTTAATGGAGACACATCTGGGACCCGTGGACTCGGCAACACTTTTCTGTGAACTAAGACGAAAGTTTATTTAAGTTTTATTTAACACTTCATTGATGTAGAGAGAAGTCACCTACACAAAAACTGTAAACATTTAATGCAAAAACTGCAGGGGAAATCCTGAGACCACTCAACTGCACTAAAAAAACTTTTTTCACAAATCAAATATGCCGTTAGCAAAACACACACATACAGTAAACGACACCCTAAACAAGTAAAACATCAGGATTTCCATTAAATGTATTTAAACATTTTACAACCCTGTTTATTAAATTGATAACACAACATATAAAATGTAAATATAAACAGAATCCAGTGAGATACAAATTATTTAATTGGAAATAGCACAAAGACGACACATCAAACATTGAAACTAGGAAAATGTATTTATTTATCAAACAAAGTAGGCTACTTTTTAAATTGAATTGAAGCTGAAACAGGGGTGTGTTTACTGCTGTAATACATCGTCTTTCTCTAAGAGACTGATGACACTAAGTGTTGGAAAACATTATTCTTTAAATTCCCCGGCACAATCTTTGAAGTCCCGAACCCCAACTTTACTTCTGAAGAATGTCTTGCAAATCATTTGATTTTGCATTTATTTACATTTTACACTCATTCCCTCTGCTTTGGAAACATGGCTACATGTGATGATTTATGAATAGTTGAATAATACCTGGCTGATGGCTCACAAGGTTCAGAAGCTGTTGTTGAAAGCTTCCTCTTCTTCTCCCCAGACATATCTGAACATGCACCTGCTGCAGAAAAATGCATCCTTGAAATACTAATTTAATAACACAATCCTTCCTCATTGGGTTTTGAGTCATTATGAGACATTTTAAGTCCAAGTTCACTGAGAAACTATCATGTTTGTATTGAAATAAGGGGTTCAACATAACCAGTGGCTGTAGTATGAAGCAGGAGTTTAGCTTATCCAGGACTTCAGGATGAACCCTGGGTTAACCCTGCGACCCAGCTCACTTGCTGTGTATCATCCAAAGCAGGTCAAGTTTCAGATTAGAGACTAACAGGTACTAAATCACCACCTACTGAACAATCAGTTCTCCAGAAAATAGTAAAAAGTAAGAAGTGAATCACCTTCACAGTACAGAAATCCAAGGTTATTCCTGAAGATACCTGCATAAGTCAAAATCCAGCTTTGTTGTATAGGCCTCTATACATAGGTTACAGGATCCTCCCATGACTTCAGTCTTTACTTTTAAACCCTTAAACTGCACCAAGTCTGAAGCTGAGAGAATAAAAGCTTAAACTGTCTGGAGCAAGTTATATCAAAATACCGGGTCTTCAAAAATTGTCAACAATGTTTTCGCTGATTCTCTATTTTACAGCATGTATTAAGTGTGATATAGATTCTCTGCTGTGGCAATATGTTTTATATGTTTTGTTTAGCCGTCCTTAAAGCCACTAAATGAAGTACAGATTTTGTTATAAGTATCTAATCTGAATCTAATCTATGTCAAACTGATGTTTTTTGTTTTGTTTTTTTAGGCTTTGGAATTGTAAGCTTTAAAGTTTAAAAGGATCCAGTTTATATTTCCAGAGCTCTGATGGGCACCTATCACCTTAGACATAAACAGCAGCACTGAGAGCAAGCTTGGTCATACAATTTTAATTAAAATGTTTATTTTCCCATCATGTGCATTAAATCATCATATTAATGATTTTCTGCACCAACAGTGTTGGTTTTTAAGGTATTTAGAAAGTTCTGATCAGAATTTTATCATCATCATGTAATGTCTCTAATAAAATGTTGCACTCATAGGGATCACTTTGCGCGGTGGAAGAGTCATATGACCCATGAAACGGCTCTTTTACATTGGCTAGATCACAGGTGTCGAACTCCATGCCTCGAGGGCCGGTGTCCTGCAGGTTTTAGATGTGTCCTTGATCCAACACAGCTGATTTAAATGGCTGAATGACCTCCTCAACATGTCTTGAAGTTCTCCAGAAGCCTGGTAACGAACTAATTATTTGATTCAGGTGTGTTGACCCAGGGTATTATCTAAAACCTGCAGGACACCGGCCCTCCAGGCCTGGAGTTCGACACCCCTGGGCTAGATGCTGCCAAGACCACCCTGTTCTTGTGAACGTGTAGGGGCGCATGGGGAATTCCAGGCCTCAAGGGCTGGTGTCCTGTAGGTTTTAGATGTGACCTTGATCCAACACATCTTATTCAAATTGTTAAATTATCTCTTCAATATGTCTTGAAGTTCTCCAGAAACCTGGTAATGAAGAGGGTGATATCTAAACCTGCAAGACACCGGCCCTGGAGGCCTGGAGTTTCCCACCCCTGGCGTAGGGGAAACCCAAATTAATGTTTGAACTTGTTAACCAGCTTCATGTGACGGTTTATCCTGATCGCCAGCTTCTGTCTCAGTCTGGCAGTAGCAGACTTTGTGGATTGACAAAAAGGACCCAAAATGCAGACTCCAAGGAAGAGAGAAAAAAATTGAATGCTAACAAAAACCAAGCCGTTTAATGAGGCTGGTAAAATAAGGTACAAACAAAGGGCAAGGCAAACTGAAGTAAAACTGACATTAACCTAAACTGGGAGAACTAAACAAACAAGAAGAAAAACCTAGACATGAAACTTGGAAACATGGCGTGGAAAACATGACATGAGCAATAGATGACCTGACAAAGAATGAACACACAGTCTAAATACACACAAGGGTGATTAGGGGAAGTGGAAACACATGGGGAAACAGCGGATACAAGTCTGACATAACGACACAAAGGCTGTGTCCCAATTCAGGGTCTGCACGCTTGAAGTACGCATTTTGAGTGCGATTACGTCACCGCCACGCGACGACGGCTGTCCCAATTCGAAGTGTACTTCAAATGCATACTCCAAATGCGCCATCGATTTCCCCAAATATCAAGCGTGGTCCGGTGCACGCTTCGTGGTCCCATATATCCCACAATTCATAGCGCAGCGGTGGGTGTGGATAATTTTGCCGCAAAATACGGCAGAAGGGAGCGGCTGAAGAGTGAACTGTCAAAAGTAAGTACTGAATATTATGTCACTTATTTAAGTGCGAATGTTTAATAATGAAGAACATTAAAACATTACTGTTGGCCACATGTCGGCAAAGTTGTGTGACATTAGTAATGTTTGTACTTTCAGCGTTAACTTGGTTTCAAAGCGTCTACTTCAAAATATATATATAGTTGACGTTAATCTTACAGAGAATGTGATGATTTTGTGGATAATTAAAGTCAGTCATATATCCACAAACACAACAAGCTGAAAGTCAGTGATGCTGCTCGGTTTGCAGTCCTGAATATCACGCCACAAGCAGGATTCACTGCACTGTTAATGTTAGCTATGTTATATTGCTGCCTCTGTTCGGTGGTGTCGAGCCAAACGGACTTTAACGTGTGTTTGAACGAGCTGACGGTTCACTCGTTAAGCTGAAAGAAAGATGCTTTAATCACAGGAGTCACACATGTGTCCACTGTACCATCTGGGAACTCTTCTTGTTTAGCACTCGTAATAACACAAACTAAATCCTCCTTCTTTTGTGCTGTTTTGTAGCAGTGTATACACCTGAGACTGTCACCTGTCTGTCTGTCCTGCACTCTCTCTCTGTTTCTTTCTCTCTGATTGTGGAATAAAAGTATGAACATGTATTTATAAGTTACACTTGTGTTTGAATCCTGCAGCTTATCACACATTTGATTTCCACGTGTGACAACTGCAAGTGTCCAGAGTGAGGACAGACTGAGGGACCCACTGCTGCACATCATCTGTGAGGCTTTGCACCCCTGATGATCCACCAGGACAAACTCAGCAGTGTGTGAGGAAGAGGAGGAGGAAGAGCCAGCAGCAGCTGACAGATGGAGAGAATAGACAGACTGTTCCCTGTTTGTGAAGGACTGCTAGGAAAGTTTAGAATAACTAATTGTCTGTCCTGAATCAGTCTTATTAGGTAATGTTCAAATAATGTTCTCATTCCAGTGTTTTCAGTGTGGGAGAAAGTACTCAGGGCCTTCAAGTTACACACTATGAAAGGCAGCAACAAGTTTAATGTTCAGAAACCTAAAGTATGTATCAGCAGCAGAATGGACCTAAAAATAAATGTTTGTTTCAGTTCTATGAAGCTTTGAGTATTTTGGATTAGTAGCACTGCTGTGTTTGTTGCATCATATTGCTGTAATTGTTTATATGCTTTATATATCCTGAGGTAAGTTGATCTATAGTGTTACATCATATTCTATAAGGATGTTATGTGTTTGTATACTTTCTGCCCAGTTTGACCCATTTAGCAGAAGTCAGCCTGTTTAAGGCTCTGATATCTATTCTGTATGACTTAAAGCAGTTATGACATGGTCTGATTTTCTCACCCAATAAAGGAATATTTAATATATCAGTCTACTCTTCATTTTATCAGAAACAGTTATCACAGCTCGTACATTTTCTTTTTATAAATATATGTAAGCAATGAGCCAAATTTAGTAATGCCAACATACTGAAGGAACAACATTTGTCTCATATATAATACATCTATATATGCACTGTCAAAGGTAGTTGTCTTTGAGTGAAGATTTAAGGTGATAGGAAATATAAATAACTGCAACTTGAATCTTTGACCCAGAGTTCAAGCTCACTGCTGTAATATATCCTGTAATATATATCATAATAATCTGACAATACATATAATATTGGCCATATTATATTTACATTACAACAGTGAGATGATTTTAGTCTCATGAACAACATTAGCTAATTGTTATTTACTAACTAATCTTAAATGACTGTTCAGCACAGAAATGAAGCCCAACAATCATGTTTTACAGTCCCGTGGTCTCAGCCTCAGATACTCAACTAATCAAAGTGATGTCATGACAAAAATGAACTAACAAAAAAAAAAAATTTCTCCTTCATTTCTGTCACACAAAGCTGTATGTAATGTTTCTCGTGGTTAGTATCATGGTTGCTAGGCAACCTGAACAGCGCGACGAAGGCTTGACCGTCCCATTTCACAAGCCTCTCACTTCCGCACCGTACGTAGTATGCGTAGTGCGCGTACTTCAAGCGTGCGGTCTCTTAATTGGGACACAGCCAAAGGAAGCAAAGCTGACATAGGACATAGACCTTCAAAATAAAACAGGAAACATGAGAGCAGACAAGACAATATAAACTTGACAACATAAGACACGCAGCAAGACAACAGGGAGAGGGAAACTTAAATACAGGGGTAGAAAACTCCAAGAGAAACTAATAAACAAACGAACTTAGCTACCCTAAAGAACTTAAACATAACATCCAAATAAACTAAAACTCAAAAGGCTGGGTCAAAATATACGTTTTTAAGTTATAAAAAAAACCATCTGAACAAATAATGAACCCCTCTCACAAAATAAGCTTAGCAACAGCAAAAACTAGGAAAACACATTACTGTAGCTTTGCAGAGGAAATATGAATGAAAATTGTCTTGTCAATGCAAATCACAGAACGAAAGCTACAGTTTAGGGGAGAGCGGGGTAAGTTGTCACACTTTTCACACTGACTAACTTTTACTGAGCACCATACATCACAACGTAATAAATGTTTCACCAAATGAAAGAAGGAAGTCTCGGGCACATATGATGTATTCATTACATTTTCATATCTTATCTCATTACGGAGTTGTAGACTGTTGAATGGAGAATGTGCACTTGTGACAATTTGCCCCATCGGCAGGTAAGTTGTCACACTAGATTATCTTAAAATAAGAACACAAATACTTAATTGTGATTATTGATTTTAATTGTTAAATTCAAACCAAAACTGGAAATTTGAACAATTATGCCAAGAGAATTTGGAAAAAAACAATTATTTCAATCCAATACACATTTTAATCAAAACATTAAGTAGAAAGAAAACTTTAGTTTGAACTTTAAACTCAAATGTTCTCTGGCTTGCACATAAATCCATCATAACTGAATGGAATGCTGCAAATAACTTGCTTTACTTAACATGTTTATCCTCTGAACAAAACAGATGCCCTATTTCTGATTAATCAGACTCAACTTCAGAGTCACAATTCTGGCACACATAAATTGCCTGGCCTGAGGTGCAAGCATCATGGGCCCATTTGTTGCATTTTACGCATTTTACCCAGGTCTCTTTTGGACGACTGTTTGAAAATGGCTCCACACAGACAAGGCAGAAGCACTCTTCATCATCTGATGATGACTCTTGAATTATTTTTCTTCTTTTAGCTGCGTTGTTCTTCATAGGTCCAGATGTTTTCCCCCCTCGCGTCCCTCTCTTTTGAAACAGCTTTTTGCTAGATTCAGCCTTATTCTTTTCTTTTTCTAGTTGCTGCTTCACTGGCGTGTCGGTTAGAATTGCTGATTTGCGTCGTTTTCTTCCTTTGCTGGATGGTTTTCGGCGGCCATCTTTTGGATATGGCCGGATGTCCTCTGGAGTTGGTAGTCCGCTGTCAGTAATTGAAGTGCTGGGTAAGGGTGAGCTCGTGATAGAGATGGTGCTGGAGCTTGGCAGTTCAGAGTTGGTGCTGGGGCCTAGCAGTGCAGAGTTGGTGCTGGGGCCTGGCAGTGCAGAGGTAGTGCTGGGGCCTGGCAGGTCAGAGTTGGTGCTGGGGCCTGGCAGTGCAGAGGTAGTGCTGGGGCCTGGCAGTGCAGAGTTGGTGCTGGGGCCTGGCAGGGCAGGGTCCGGAATAGGGCGATCTGTGACGTAGGATGGTGCAAACTCGGCTTCCAGAAATACATTTCTGTTGTAAGGTTGAATCCCAGCCACCCTAAAACCAGCCTGAATGTTCAATGGGGTTGCAGCCAGAGGATATGCAATTGCCACAATCCCAGGAATGTCATAAATAGACATTGTCTTCCCAGGGTTGTTCCTCATCCAGGCATCACACGTGCTGTTGATGTGCCTCTTTAGTGGCCCGTAGACAGACCTGTCTAATGGTTGGAGCCGATGTGAGCAGTGGGGTGGGAATGACAGCATGATTATGCCATTTTCTTTGGCATAATTGAGTCCATCAATGGACAGATGAGACTCGTGGTTGTGCAAAAGGAGTAAACAGGGCTTCTCCTTTGAACACTTTGTATGTTCATTGAAATGTTGCAGGAAGTCAACAAAGTGTGTGTCTTTCATCCATCCAGAGGAATTTGCCCCTCCTTTGCTGCCGAGTGGCCCGTTGATCAGGAAATGGTCACGGAAGTGGACACGCGGGAAAATAAAGTATGGAGGTAAACTATTCCCTATGGCTGAGACAGCACAGGCCAGTGTGACAAGGGTTCCCCTTTCAGCAGAGGTCAATGACCCTACTTGTTTGAATCCACGTCTGGCCAACACTTTGTCTGGTTTATGTACAGTGGTGACCCCAGTTTCATCAACATTCCAAATGTCTCCTGGTCCAAACTCATATTTGCATAACACTTTCTCTAAGTTGTCAAAGAAAGCATTGACATTCTCTCTGTTGAAGCTACTTGCCCTGGCAAGGCTAGTTGCTTCTGGCTTTCTCAGTGACAATGTTGTATGCCGCTTTAAAAAGCCTGTAAACCACTCTTTGCTGGCCTTTTCTTTTTCTGCCCACAAAGGCACAAACTTCAGTTCGTGTGCCACAGCAAACTGGTAGGCAAGCTTTCTGACCTCACTTGGTGACAGACCAAAATAAATGTCAGCTGACCTAGTAATATACTCAACAAGCTGCTTTTCCAAATCAGGGGAAAAAATCTTCCTTGGCGTTGTATAACCAACCATTGTTGTTGGCATGGCTGTCTGACTTTCAATTTCTTCTCTGGTAATCTTTTGACAATACCGAGTTAGAGTACGGTAATTTATGTCAAAATCCTTTGCTGTACTTCTGATTGATTTGTTCTGCATCTTTACCTGCCTGACTGCCTTTAACATAATGTCAGGTGGTGTTCTGCCACGCTCTGTCTTTCGTTGATAATTTCGAACCATCTTACTTTCTTCCTTCCTTCCTTAATTCCTGCCTCTCCTTCCTTTTCTTCAAAAACCTTATTACAAATACAAATGAATTACAATATCACAATTTTTTGGAGCATTTATTTGTACTGGGGCAAGTTGTCACATGTGACGACTTGCCCCAAAGTTAATGAGACAACTTGCCCCAAACTGACATTTATGCTAATTTTGGCTAAATGTCAGGGTTAGCTCAACATAGCACATCAGCTGAAGTATCAAAAGACACGTTAATGTCTCCTCTATTTTGTGTAAAATAATAATTTGTAACATCTATACCTAACAAAGTTGTACTGAAGAAAATTTAAAGTGATTTATTTTTCCTTTTAGGTCAAAAAAATAAAAAAAAGATGTGCACACCTCAGATTAGAGCAGTCTTGACCACATGTGAACAGGAGGTTGACTATAGAAGAAGAAGTCACACAAAGTGGCTATTTCATTTTTGAGATAGAGCCTCTAGTGTTGGAGTTATGAACAGTGTGACAACTTACCCCGCTCTCCCCTACTATAAGTACTAACATTATCTTAAACCGACTAAAACACACCCGCATCCGGGCATACACGTTATAACGGTCGTCTCACTGTGCTACCACATCTGTATTTGCACAGAAAAGATGTGCAATATAATGTATTGTAATACATTAAAACATAGGTTCCAAAGTTTGGACAAATATATTAACTGCTATGAGAATCTGAATGAGCTGATACTGGCTGACAGCATTAATGCTGAAGCACACTCACCTGAGGATCGCTTCTATTTTGAAATCAGGTCTCAGGATCTCTTTTCTTATAAACATAAAGCAATGATGTATATATAATCTATTAACTGAGTCGGTGTAAACCTGGTTAGTCATAGAAACTGGTCACTGTGCAGACATCACCTTAGAAACCAGCCACAACTGTGGCTTACCTGAATTCATTAATTATTCAGGTAAGCCGGTTTTGGGAAATAAAACCATGGAGACAAAGGACACGAGTCACTTCCTCTAACGACTACAATGCAATCTAAACTGTAGCTGTTTTAAGGAAGCACACTAAAAAGAGGGAAAACGCGCAAAATGAGCAAAATATTCTTCCTTTAATCAAATAACAGATATTTTAATCAAACCCAGCGGACAAGCTCGCTGCCCACGTGATACACGGAGGATCTTACTTACTTTTGTTTGAAGGACAAAAAGCCTCGTCCCGGTCCCTCCTGCCTTTGTTCTTCTTGTTTAAATAAACAATATATAAAGTCAGGTCTCTGTTTCGTTTCCTTGTGTCCACAGATGATGGACACAGCAAATCCACGTGCTGCAACAGACTTCGGACCTCACAGGCTCCAAGTGTTTAAAAGTAATTATCGTGAATACAACTACTTAAATGAACCTAAAGTTTCATTAATGGAGTTATAGCTGTCTTTTTCTCTTTATATCGTTACGTTATAGTGAAGCACGATCCCCTCGTGCTTCACTATTTGCAAACAGGCAAGTGACGTGTTCACGAACGAAACGGTCTGCTTTGTGTCTGCTTGTTCACACTACAAATAAAATGTGACAGCGAACACGTTCTAGTCTGTGAACCCTCAAAGCGGCCCGCATGCGCAAAAGAAGACGTCACATACAACGCGCTCTGTTTAGATCCAGACCAAACAGTATTGTTTGACTGTTGGCCCTTAATATAAAGACTTCGGACTTTACGTTTCCCAATTTTTCTTTAAACTATAAAGTTATTTTGTTATTTACATATGGCCTAATAATGATCCTAATTGCTGTTTTAGAGAGGAGCGGTGCTTCAAAGTATAGTTGCAGATTTCTGTCAAAATCTGCAGATTATGCAGTACAAATAAAATGTTCACGTTTCTCCAACGTTGTCTTCCCAACAGTTTCTCTGGATGGACAGGAAGCGTTCACGATGTCTTCTCCGGCGCTGATAATCGGCGTCTGTCTTGTGTCAGTGACGTAAAAGACGGATTTAATGCGACGTGACCGTTCAAACAGCAGTCGCTTTCTAAAACATCAGATATGTATCGGATTCAGCACCACATACGAAAGTGACCTTGATCGGATTTGTGCCGTTCACACTGTCATACCATGATCGGATATGGGTCGCATAGGGTCAGAAAAGTCGGATTTGATGTGCTTTCGCCTGCAGTGTGAACGTAGCCAAAGAGTGAACAGTAGACTCTCAGTAAATTATATATTTTTCATCTCTGTTCACAATTTTCTGGATTTCTTTTTTGTAAGACTAAGACTGAACTTTATTTTTCCATGTTTGGCAGTGTTCACATTCTGTTTAACTTGTTGCTTTTTTGAAGAAGTGATGCAGACTAATGAATCAGTCTAGTGACAAAAGTTACAAATAGTTGTTTGAAATGAAAGCTGTTTGTTCAAAACAGAAATTGTGAATGAGTTTATTATCTAAATAAATTTGCTGCTAGGCTTTCTGTCATAGTTTTGTTTAGATGGAAAATGAGAAGGATTCCTGCCATGTGGGGAATGATGTAAAAAGTTTGAGAATAACTGGATTATTGCAATATCAAGTTGTGCCTTGTTCTCAGATGGACAGCAAGTGGAGAGTGATAGATGAGATGAGGAGATGGAAGGAGGAAGAGAGGCAAAGAGTGATTCACAGGCAGAGCCGAGTTTATTTCTCACTTTTGTTGCCTTATGGTTCCAAGCACTGTCGCCAATCTTTGCATTTTATTATTATCTCATAACACTTGTTTTATCAGCTACCATTTCTCCTGTGGATTTACAGTCTCAGATCAGCACAGCCCTGCCCTCCAGCACTATCAGCAGCAGGAGCAGGAGCAACATTGTACCCATCAGGTAACACATAGACTACGTTTGCTTTGCATTGTCCCTACCTGATGACACTAATATAGTATGATATGATCCCATATTGGATTCTTGGACAATTTACAGTATATAGGTACTTCTCAATCAACACGACAAATACTAGAACTACTGATAGCTGAATAAAAGGGGAAAAAAGTCATATCTCACAGAATCCCACAGAAAATAAAAAGCAATATCACAACTGAATGAGAAACATGCCTGATTAGCTACATCAGAATCTTTTAAAATAGCCAGTGCTGGTGCTTAGCTTAGGAACAGATGGTGCAGCTGCTGTGATGATTTATTATAAGGGTAGCCACAATCCAAAGCTCAGTCATTCCAAAGTAATTTGTCAGTGAGACAGGATGACATCTGTGAAGGGTAGGGTCTTTTTTCTTTAAAACAAACTAAGTATTTTTTTTTTTTAAATTGTGAAACAAAATATTTGATTAACAAAAAATACAAAACGACAATAAAGTTTATGGTGCCTAAACCTAGTGGGTTTAAGTGAAAGTAAAAAGCAAGTAAAGAAGGGAATTTCAATAGAAAACAATTCCCACAGGAAACAAACCAGGATGTGTTTGGCAGTTAACTGGTGGTGTTATGTTTAAGTAGCATGGGTGCAAAACACAGTTATGCTGCTCTTTGATCACACAGTGAATGAGGCTTGTAGAAAAGGGACAGAACTTGACACTGAGAACAATGTGAATAGTCTGTCAGTAGACGATCTACACCACTGCCGCCTGCCAGATTGTGTATATTATGTATGTATTTGTATGAATTCTAGCTGTGCCAGCTGGTTTAGAATTTTACAGTTTACGAGCATCCTGTGTCGAATCTGTACAAATACAGTGACCATTAGAAATAAGTGAGCATCTGAAGGTACCCATTTATTTTATATTTATTTTTTGACTGGAGACATGATGTCATTTATTTAAAAAAAAAAAAACTAAGAGTTTTTTTTTTTTAAAGCAATACTACTGCTAAGGAATATCTTTCTCATATGATAAATGAAATGAACTGAATTCTGGTGAGAACATCAAAAATATTTTAGGATTAAGACGTAGTGCATTGTAATGATGTGTATATTTGAACAAATACACTTAAATATTGTTTGAACATATTTAGATAAATTCCTGTGTTTTCAGAGCTTTAAATTTTCCAAATTTCATCAAAACTCAGTTAATACAGTTGCTTTGAGTGTACCTCCCTTACTCCTGGGTACTACTTTATCTGCTAAACAGCTGCTACCTGACTGTAGCTGTTTCTTTGTTTTTGTTTTTTTTTAAATAAACAGACATCACTGATTTATGTGATACCAACCTGTACCACTGTGCGCCAGTCAAATCCGTATTTAACCAGGTAAGTCACAGCCTCTTGAAGAAACCTGAGGTGCTGAAAAGATATTGCAAAAGTTAACAGAACAGCAGCACTTGATGGTACAGATTACTTTAATATTCCAGTCTATTTTTTAAAAAGCACATTTAAAACTAAATGTACATATAGAAAATATTAAAAGCAGTTTTTCATCAGTCTAACATCAGAGGAAGGGGAACAAACTTGCTGCCAATCAAAAAAGAAACACACACACACACACACACACTGCTAAGGTATCTTTTATTCTCTGCTTTATTGTATACTTTACATTCAAATCGACATAAAAGAACCAGACTAATACTTAAGATAAAAGCTTATCTTAAGTACATAAGGACTAGTACATAAGGAATGTTAATTCCTTATGTACTAGTGCAACTTTGCTGCTTGCTCCATTTTTACTTCATCCCGAGAGAGCAGCTTAAGCTATCAAATCAACACTGACATAATGCTTTTAAAGTAGTGAGACCTCGACCATATTTACCTCGTTAATGTATCACAAAACTTTAATGTAAGGAATCATTTTTTCCTACAACACACTTGTTTCAAAACTTTGAGTATAATTTTGATATAAAATATTGTGAGCTGGAAACCAAGAGACAAACACTTTTTTTCCTCGGGGTGGTTATATTTCAAACTAACAACACTCCCATTAGCTGTAAATAAATATAGTATACACTTCATGTAAAACACTTTTTAGCACTGATACTGTAAGCATGTTGGTCTGCTAAAGAAAGTATGTAATACAAACGCATTCATTCAAAAGATAATATGTTTAAAATGAGATCTACACCAACAGGTAACAGCCAGTGTGTAGACTTAACCTGGGCGGCGGTAAACTGCAGGTAAACTAGCAAATTAACAATGTGGCTTATGTGTAAGTACAAGAAAGAAGATCTGCTATCAACCACCTGCCTGCTTCCTGGCTGTTCAGCTACTAGTCTATTCTGTCGTTTACCACACTGTCAAACTCAATGCTAACATCATTTTCCCAGTCCTGTGTGACAAATATGTGGTTTTAGAAATCATGTTTCATTATGATGAGTCATATAAATAACTCACATTACATATAATATTTTATATGTAGCATAAAAACTGTTAGGCCACTTAGTGAAGACAGGAGCTCCACGCCCTTTTCCCACAACTTAGGCACTATTCCAGAGTCAGGAGAGCTTATTTTTGACATTTTATGACAGTATTGACAGTATCCATATAGATGTGTTGGCTAAAAGTGTAGCTATTTTGCAATCAAGCAGTTGAAGGTGTAAAAAAAAAAAGTGAAATGAAAATTATCTATGGATGTTCATTTTCCTCAAATGAACCAAATTGTTATTTATTTAACTTAATCTGTCAAGAAATCATGCACTTCTTAAAAAACCTGAAAACATTTTTCATCACTTTAAAAACTGTATGTGTCACTAAAATAACCATATATACATATTCATACTTAAGGTTATGTTTATAAAACAAGGTTACTAACAGAATAGTGAGCACATGTTTTCTTGTGTTATCCTCTCTGCAGGATCAACTGATCACTTCAAGAGGGCAACTTTTTTTGACCTTGTGTTTGTCTGTTTGATAAAGATAATGAACTGGTTCCTATATAGCACTTTTCTGCTCTATTGGAGCACTCAAAGCACTTGTCATATTTACCCATTCACAAAAGCACTATTTCTATGCTCTTTCTACCTAACATTCACACTCCAACAGGTGCGGAGTGTCAGAGAGGGCGGAGTTAGTATCTTATCCCAGGATAGTTGGCATGCAGGCTGAAGCAGACTAAGATTGAACCGCCATCCTTGTAATTACTAGGTAACCTGTGCTACCACCTGAGCTACAGCCTTCTCCACAGTGCTGAGGCTTCAACTGATGTCTAGCCTTCCTGAAGTTGTTTAGCAGGCGTTCATTTTCTAACCTACAGTGAAACTTCTTTCTACGGTAGCTGACAAAACAATACAGAGGAATGGGTGGGAAGTTCAACAGCAGGGTACAGGGGATCAGTGAAGGTTGTTTTGAAGGTGTGGAGGTGAATGAGGCTACCAGAAAAAACTCTGTAAAAGGACAAAGTGCCAGCTTCCCAATCCAGATACACCCCAACCCGACTGCAGCGCAAACACTGAGATGATACACAGACCTTCTCTTTGTTGTGCTGAACAAAACAACCATCATCAGAGCAAATCAGACACCAAGACTTGTTGTTTTGTCCCAGCTTGCAGTCATCCACATCTCCTTTCTTGCCAATGCTTCTGTATGTTAACCCAACACATAAGGGCTCTGACACCTCCATCTCCAGGTAGCAGCGCTCTTTTAGTCCCTGCTCACACAGCACTTGCTGACAGCAATCAAACCTCTCTGTATGATCAGGATAAGCCTGCTCCTCCTCTACCCAGGTCACTTTTCTTTTGTCTTCAGAGAGCAGCAGGTTCTTGTGAGCTGTGTTGGAGTCCAAAGTGAGCGCACAGGCATCTGGAGGTAAGAAAACACTTATATAGTCAGTAAAGACTTTAATAGTATACCGTTTGTCCACCACTGGCAGTATGAAGTACATAGCTGTTGGGCAGTAATTAAAAAAAAAAATCCATCAAAAGAAAGTTGTTCCTGAGTTAAAAGTCAACATTCTTCTCAAAATAACATTTCTGAATACACGAGTGATGTTTATTTTTCCTCTTAAAGGCAGAACCATGACAGGAATGTTTAAAATCCATTACAATGAAGTTAATGTACATGGAATTGATCTTAAAAAGAAACAATGTATTTCTACAATTCTTAATATTTTATTGCTGTCCTTCAATATCCAGTATTTTTACATGTACCATTAGATCTAATAAGTCTAAATCCTTTCTCACAGAAAACACTATGTAAAGAGGACCCACTGAAACTGATGGTGATTGTTTGTGGTGTGTGGTAGAGACTGAGGGAGGCTCCTCGCTGGAAGCTCAGGTGAAACACAGAAAGCTGCTTTAAAACAAAAGTTCTGCCACATTAACCTGAAATGAGCATGTCGTAATTAAGTCCTGTAGGATCTTAATGCCTTTAGAATTCAGACATTGAAACATTCAACAAACAGATTCCTGTAGATACTCACATTTCTTCAATCCTGGGTGTATCCGGTGACTTCCACCATGTTCAAAACTGTGGAGGAAATTGAGTTTAAGAAATAGAAATGAAACTATTAATTAGTAATATGTGCATCTATTCTGTTCACCACCCAACATCCAATATTGGTCTCTTGCTGGCCAAGAAAACAGAGTGATGATAAAGCTGAGTGCATGCTGAGCCCAGCAGCCGGAGTCTGATCTTCACCAGGTAACAGAGGCAGTGATGATTATTCAGGATTGCAGCATTTTAGCTTTAATTTCTATCCATACAGGTTGATGTATTAAATTTACTGTAGTCCAAGCTTTGCTTTGTGTTGTCGACTTTGTGCCTGTACTCACTAAAAGAAAGACAGTGTAGCGATTTGTTTGGCAGTAATGTAATAAGAGGTGTAACAAATTACCTTCTTCAGTGGGTAATTAAGTAAAATACTCCATTACGTTTAAGAAAAGTATGTTACTTTTTTGAGTAACAACCAGGGTACTTGACTTGTTAGGAAACAGAAAATTACTCTTTATCACTCTACGAGTATCACAGCATGAAACTCCAGTAAAAAGGTGGCTGTGCTCTAATCTTTAGGAGGTGAAAAAGCAAAAACTAAAATTTAAAACACTTTAGATTAAGATCAGATTTTCTTCTCCTCGTTGTGGTGCATCTACTTGTAAATGGTACATATACAAATAATAATAATAATATAGTGATGTGTTCTGTTTGTTTGTTAACTAGCTGTTATTATTATTATTATTATTATTATTATTATTATTACTATTTTTAGTTTGTTCAAGGGCTACAAGAGGGAAATAAACTTATTCTCAATCGTTAACAGGAAATAGAAAGCATTTTGGGATGAAGACTAACAGAACATTTTGAGCTGGCTCTCATCCATTAAAAAACTTGTCAAACAGCTTCCTGGGGTGTCTCCGTGCTTGCTTTGAGCTTGGGGACCATTTTCCAAACAGTGGATGATAAAGGAAAAAATTACTTGACTTGGCTGAGTCGGTATTGTGGATCATTCCTCAGCTCAGACAGCTTCTTCTCTCCATATTCTCCTGGATAGTTGTAACTCAGGTCCAACTCTTTCAGATGTGAGGGGTTTAACTTTAGAGCTTTGACCAAATAATCACAGCCTTTTTCTGTCACCAGACACCCAGATAACCTGAGAAAAGAATAATTTGATACATATAAATGCAGGTTTTAGAAGATTTAGAAATCCATCAGCAGGACTACATCTGTTGCATCGCTGAAAGAATAAATGACTGCAGGAATGAGTATTTACAGGGCAGATGCTATGAAGAACAAGACCTGTGCTAAAATAACTTCTGCCAGGTGATATCTGTTTCACTTTGTAGGAGGTTGGATGGGTTGTCTATGTTTACATTATGATACATAAAAATTTAATGTACCTCAGAGTTTCCAGTCTGCAGCACTGACTCGACAGTCCTTTACAGAGCAGCTCCACTCCTGAATCTTTCAGGTCATTGTTGCTCAGGTCCAGATCTCTCAGCGGTGAGAAGGGGTATTTGAGAGCAGCGACCAGATGATCAACCCACTCTTCACTTACTTTACAGTCTGCTAGTCTATGGAGGGTGATGGGTGTTTATTAATTTTTATAGAAACAGATAGATGTAAGGAAAAGGCATGTTTAAAGATACTTAATGGCCAACCATGTGATTGCCATTTGTAATACAGAGAACTTGTCCCCTCTCCTTCCTCTTTTGCATTCTGGCTAATAGTCCAGTTCGCTGAAATTATTTAAGGGTGAAGAGTTTATCTCACAAACAAGAGTGAAAAAACTTACAAGGCCTTTTTGCTGCTCCTCACTGCTGGTATCAGCCTCCGTCTGCCCTCATCTGATGTGTTGTAACTCTTTAAGTCCAAGACTTCCAAATCATTCTTCGATACCTGCAGCATGTAGGCCAGTGCAGAGCAGTGCAGGGGAGTCAACTCTGTTTTTGAGCGATCTGACAGTGCGAGATATTCCTGAATCTCATCTTTGACTTTGTAATCTCTCATCTCGACCATAGCCTGGAAAAGGTTGATGCAGCTGTCTGGAGAGAGGTTCTTCCTTCGCATAGATTTGATGTGAGTCAACATTTTCTTGTCAGTATCTTGGCTTCGATCTGTTGGAGTCAGCAGACCATGAAGGACTCTGTGATTGGGTTCAACCATGAGGCCAAGGAGGAATCTCAGGAAGAAGTCCAGGTGGCCATTTTTCTTCTCCAGCACTTTGTCTACTGTTATTTTAAGAAGTTCAATTAAAGTATGCTCCTTGCCCTTAAAATCAAAGAAGATGCTGAGATCTTTAGTATCATTGTTAATGAAACAGTCATAGATGTAGAGAGCTGCAAAGAACTCCTGCACAGTCAGATGCACAAAGAAGAAGACATTTTTCTGGAAAATTATTTTTTCTTCCCGAAGAACTGTGGTGCAAAATCCAGAGTAGATGGATGCTGCTTTAACATCAATGCCACAGGCCTCCAGGTCTTCCTCATAGAAGATAAGATTTTTCTTCAGCAGCTGCTCAAATGCAAGCTTGCCGAGTTTCAGAAGAAATTTCCTCTGTGTTTTCAGAAGCTTCTCTTTGTTTGTCTCAACGTCCTTGTCATATTTTCTACTTCTGTGCTTTGTTTGGACACAAAGAAAGTGTGCCATCATTTCTGTAAGAGTTTGAGGAATTGCAGTTTCAACATCTCCTCCAAAGACTTCCTGGAATAACACTGCAGAAATCCAGCAGAAGATCGGGATCTGACACATGCTGTTGAGACTCTGTGAAGACTGAATATGTTTAATGATCCTGTCAGCAAGATCTGGATCATGACTAAATCTCCTCCTGAAGTATTCAGCTTTTTGTGAGTCAATGAACCCTCTTATCTCTGTCACCATGTCAACATGCTCAGCAGGGATCTGATTGGCTGCTGCTGGACGGGAAGTAATCCAGAGGTTTGCATCAGGAAGAAGGTTACCCTGGATGATGTTTGCTAGGAGATTACTCACAGGTGCTGCTTCCTTGACAGATGTTATAGTCTTAAAGCCTTCAAAGTCCAGCTGAAACCTGCTTTCATCCAGACCGTCCAGGATCAGGACAGTCTTGGTTTTGGTATAATCCACTGAATCTTTGAGATCAGACAGTGTGGGGTGAAATAAAGTCAGGAGCTCATGTAGGCTTTTTTCACCTGTAATCAAATTCAGCTCTCTGAAAGCAAGACTGAAAACAAAGTCTACATCCTGGTTTGCCTTCTCTTCGGCCCAGTCAAGAATCAATTTCTGCACAGAAAATGATTTGCCAATTCCTGCGACGCCCTTTGTCACAACTGTTCTGTGAGGTTTGTCTTGATCAGGCAACGGTCTGAAGATGTCACTCAGACTGACTGATGAACACGTTTCCAGTTTACTTGTGCCATATCTGAACTCATGCTCTGTACGAGGCCCTTCACTCTCCCCAGTGGTGATGTAGAGCTCTGTATAGATGTTGTTCAAAGGACTCGGCTTGTCACCATTACCTTCAGACACCAAAAAAAATTTTTTTTGCATCGCTTCTTTCCATGTCTTCTTTGCCTCAAACAGTTTGATGTCATCTGTAACAATGAAATGCAAGATGAACAAGCCCAAAATTACATTGTTAATACCAAATGATTTCATTTTTTTAAATGGTAAATATGCAAAATCAGAAAATGACAAAGAGAACAAATCTTGAAATTAAAGTTTTCATTGGTTTAATTGTTGAAATTTTGGGTAAGATGAAAAAAAAAATTTAAATCCAGAAAATTCACCAATTACAAAGAACCCTACACACCTAAAAAACTGTGTATAAAAGAGATGTTTTATTAACAAGAAAATCCCAAATATTCAAACATTCAAAATACCGCTCAAACTCATTTTACATCTAATGAGAGTTTAAAACTTTTCTCATAGTAGTTATACAAATTCTTCATACATACCATTGTCATCTTCAGTATCTTTCAAGCTTTTCAATGTTATTCTGGATTTCTTTCCACACTGTGGACAGGAGTCCTCTGCTGGTGAATCAGACTGATCTGAACTGACACACTGTTTGCAGGACTCATGTCCACACATGAACTGGACTGGATCCCTTAAAACTTCCTTGCACACTGGACAGCTGGATTAGATGGGAGATGAAGAAAACATTTCGTTATTATTGTGCATCACACACAGTGATATGACTGTATCTGAGGCAGCATTTGATCTACAAACAAAGAAATTATTGTCCTGTATTCAGAAACCTGTTGGTCTGGAGATTTATATCTATATTGCTATGGAAAATAAACAGCCTTAAAACATCACCTTCATGCACCATCAACGTTCACTCAGTCTGCATCTGCATCAGTTTAGAATTCACAAACATCAAACGTAATATTCCTCAGCAGAAACTAATGTTGCCCCTTTAGCAGGATTAATCTAGACCCTGTTGAAAAGATCTCCAGGTTCTTCAAGTATTTTTTCACACGATGCAGAATTCATAATTTAATTTGTGACTGTTGGAAAACATTGATCTATATTCTGCATGAAAGCTCATTGTTGTTACTAGATCAAGGTTTTTCTTTGAAAAAGCTATCTATTGTGTGCCAATATCTATTGAGGCCACATAACTCTTTCGCAATTAATCTGTTCTATGACATTATTCCAAAAAGCCTGCCTTTGTGTTCACGAGCAAACTAGATTTAGTGTGATGTTTCTGTATGAAAGCAAAGGGTTTTCCTGGTAAAATCCCATGCAGCTAAAACGTGCTGAACAGCTGCACTTAACAACACCGACAGTTGAAGAGCACATTGTCTCATCAAATTTGGGGCCCTTGAAGATTTCTTTTTTTCATCAGATACACTATTGTTAGGCTAAATTTAATGAAGCATTAAGCAATACTCCACCAAAGTGACTGTGAGTGCTCTGAAATCTAATCCAGTTTTGTATTATGCTTCTTAAGGTGAAATGATTATAACTTTTTCAAGGAATCAAAATCTGAATCGTAGCATGAGCGAATCACTCAGGACTCACTCACCCCCTCCCTCCTGGCTCACAGCTTCTTCTTCTTCTTGGTTGGCAACTAATGTTAAGGCGCATTACCGCCCCCTGGCTCACAGCTCAGTGGATATTTACATGAGAAAATATATATTTGACACATTTGAAGAAAATACTAATAAAATAAAATAAAAATAAATAAAATAAATGTTCCCTTTAGAATTTTTTCCCTCGTTTTTCCTCCATGAAAAGAGAAACAAATTAGGTTTGAGTGAAAATGTACATTTTTTGCACTCTCTGGGCAACTGACTAAGTGACTCAAATGACGGAAAAATCCGATTCAATTTGGTGAGTGACTCATTCAAACTCGATTCAGTAAAAAGAATCAAATTTACCATCACTATGATTCTCATACACAACTTTGTGATCTGTAGTGAGAGTAGGGAACAAGTGGGAAAGAACCAGGAGAGGTGGAGTTATGCTAATCCTCTGACTATTAGTGCTAAAAGTCTACTCCTCAGTATTATACTTCGGATGGGAACATGTTCAGTGCGGTTCAGCACTGCTGAGAGGTGTGTTGGAGGTGTAACGTACTTGCATTCCTGTGTGAGTTAAAACTGTGTGCGTGGTTACCACGTGAGTATTGTAAGATAAGAATGATGTTTGTTTAACTTTATCTGTGTTTTTTGCTAAGTAAGAAGCTAGTCCCATTACTATCACTAAGATGCGGGAGAAAATTCATTTGTGGTCTTAGGGTGCCATCTAGTGGCTATGTCGTTATAATTTAGATTGTATAACATTACGCTGAAAACCCACAGTATAGTGTAAGTAGTATAGTGTTATACATAGTGGTTAATACACATATTCGTTCTTTCTGTTTACAGATGACCACACACACACACACACACACACACACACTCACACCCCCTTTACCTGCATTTAAATATATTGTAATTCAATCACATCCTGTTTATGCCATCTGCTACCTCCTTCATTAAACCTATTTGAACTGCATCACTGTGGCGGACCATTCCTTCTGACCGAGGACGACTCAGCTGAAGCGTGATCGGCAATCAGTGCAATCATATATTACAATTAGCATACCCGTAGAGAAGAGGAATGATAGTCAGTGGAAACAAGACAGAACAGGTGAGAAAGAGAGGGAGACATGTGGAAGGGTAAACATGCAGAGATAGTGAAGGTGGATGAGTTTAATACCTGGGATCAACCATCCAAAGCAACAGACAGTGCACAAGAGATCTGAAGCATAGAGTGATGGCACGGTGCAGCGGGTGGAGATGAGTGTCAATGGGTAATTTGTGATAGAAGGCTAACAGTAAGAGTAAAAGGGAAGGTTTACAAGATGGCAGTAAGAGCTGTTACAATGTACGGTTTAGAGACGGTGACTGAAAAAGAAACAGGAGGCCGAGTTGAAAATTTTCATTGGGAGTGAGCAGAATGGACAATATCAGACATGCATACATCAGAGGGACAGCTCAGGTTTGGAGACAAAGTTAGAGGTAAGGCTGAGATTGTTTGGACATGTGCAGAGAGAGGATGGTGGATTTACTTGACAAAGGACTCTAACAGAGAGCTGCCAGGCAGGAGGAAAAGAGGAAGACCTCATGACCATGGATGTAGTGAAGAATGACACGCAGAGGATTGTTGTAAAAAAGGAGCATGCTGGGAGCTTTATGTGACTCCTAAAGAAGATGAACACAGCCTATATAGGTGCTGTTTTTAAGAGGATCAAATGTTTGCTTTTTCAGATGGGTTTGAAAACTCAATATGAAAACATGTCTGGGTGGAGTGTACACTTTGTTTCCATGCATGCTATGATTTGGGTAACTGGGTAAATATTGGGATCAAATTTGAAAATTGAACTGAATAAAATTGCCATGCAAAAATACAGAAAAATCAACATGCTACATGTGAAACTGCAGGTCAGTCAAATCAGTCTGTCACTTAATCTTTAATGTGCTACATTTATTCCTTTGGGGGGGAAAAAACTTTACCTTTGTGTCTTTCCAAAGTTGACTGGTGTGTACATGGATCCTTCACTCTTCATGGAGACAACACTGGGAGCTCTGGACTCAGTTCCACTAAAAACGGAGATATTTGTATTTATTCCACAAACAAGAAACCATCTGTGTTTCTATTGTATTTGTTTCCAGGAAAAGTGAAAGAAGAATAACTAACAAATTAATGGAAAACATTTTAAAGTACAAAATAAGGATTACCCCTGATGTTGCTTGTCACCAAAATTAGCTGGCTGGTACATGGATGCATCACTCTTCATAGACACACGGCTGGAACCGGGAGAGTCATCTCTATTCTTCTGTGAACTGTTCAGAATAGGATATGAATCTTTTTTTTTCCTTTAAAAAAATAACAGTGAACCTTGATCCATGATGGACCTCTGAGCTAAATGCTAATAGGATGGCAGAAAAGGAATCTGAAGGCAGGTGACAAATGAAAGGAAAAACAACAATATGTTGGTGCGCTGGTTACAAGAAGTGCATCAAGTGTCTTGTGAACTTTACGTGAGGGTGAACTCCATTCTCCTAAAAGATTTCCCTCTCACCTGATAAAGAAGCCCCAAACTTTTCCACAGCTGCTCAGCTGTTTGAGATCAGGCAAACATGTTAGACCAGAGTAACATCATTTTCATCCTCATCGGATCATTCAGTGAGACCTCATGTCATGTTCTATCACTCAGAACAACTCCTTAATAATTTATAGACTCTTCCCTCTAAGGGGGTCCAAATCCTGCCAGCATAACATAGCCACTTTTTTTCCTTTAATATGTCACCTATCTGTAAGTATTAAACAAAGAGAGCTCTGTGTAGATAATAAACTGTAACCACACTGCATTAAAAACCGTTTTCCAATGTAGAGTTTCTTTATTTATGATCGGACATACCTGACTAGCAGCCCACTGCGGGAGCTGATTGGCTGTTTGGAGAGTGAGGGGGCGGAGTCAGCTTGTTTTCTCTTTCTTGTCTCAGACATTTCTGCAGCTGAAACACAACTAACAGGAAAAAAAAACAGAGAATAGTTTGTAAATGATAAAATTCCAGCTGTACAGACTTCATACAGTTTATTGGCAATTCCACTGTTAAACATCCTTCTTCCTGAACCTGAACTGAGATGAGCTGCAGTGACAGCCGGCAGCCTGTAGGTGGCAGCTGTCATTGCCACCTACAGGCTGCCAGCTGTCACTGCCACCTATAGTGACAGCTGTAGCTTTATTTACCCTCCTAGACACTAAATGCACTTTTTTAATATTCAATAAAGTTACTCTTTGTTTACAGACCTAATATTTTTGGTAATCACTGCACTGTCAGGTAAGATTTAAGATTGGTGCGACAGTGCAGGGCCTCTTTAACGGTCTTTTGTTTACACGGATGATCGATGACAGCGTGAAGGTGAAGCAGGTATTAAAAACAAGTTAGAGTATCTATTTCCATCATATTATAAAGCAAGTCAATGGAAAATGGAAGTAAAAGACTTACAATGCGAATTTGACTCGGTTTTATAACGTTACTGGAGTGTTTACAGGGTTAAACGTGGACATATGGATAAACACACGCAGCACCCTCGATCGCTCCTAAATAGTGAATTATAAAAATAATCGATGGCAGAGTTTGAGTTCGTTCATACTGAGTCGCCGTAAACTGTGAAATCTGCTGCTGCGATGATCCTTCTTATGTGCGCAGTTACTGCAGTAAAACAAAATGTCGGCTGATTAAAAAAACACGGATCGCTCTGCCCGACAAAAGTCGACATAAAGCAGGAAGATAGGCGGTGACTTACTTTCACGCCATAAGAGTTTTCTTCTTTCTTATAACTCAATCAAGTATTCGTAAGGTTCTCAAGGTTCTCCTGACAATGAAACTCGCTGCTGCACTACAGCATGGCACAGACGGGAGATACCCTCTGTGTGTGTGTGTGTGTGTGTGTGCGCGTGTGTGTGCGCGCGCGCGTGTGTGTGAGCGTGTAGGGTTTTGTTGTTGTTGTTGTTGCTTTTTTTTTTTAGTTTCACTTTCGTTTCTATGCTCTTTTATGCACCTTTTTTTGTCTATCAGGTCTGTTGCTGATCGGACTGGAGTGTTAGAGCCACATTAAAAATATATATTTTTGATCTTTTCTAGAAAGAAGCTGAAATTTTATTTGTTGTTTCAGGACAAACTGCCACAGCTGCTTATCTGTCTACAAAATACCTTGTTTAGATGAATTAGTAAAAACTTACTTCATATC
The DNA here is from genome assembly GCF_051167445.1 of Perissodus microlepis. Classification (NCBI taxonomy): domain Eukaryota; kingdom Metazoa; phylum Chordata; class Actinopteri; order Cichliformes; family Cichlidae; genus Perissodus; species Perissodus microlepis. Next base: position 18,137,863 of record NC_140463.1, on the reverse strand, counting down.
AGATTTTGTAACAAAGAAAAAAAATATTTCTCAGGATAAAGACACTGAAACGAAAAACTGGTGCAGACAGCTGCATCTTGAAAGAGTGGAGTTGAACAAAATGAAAAGTCTGGTAATGGACAGATGCAAGTTTATCCATAATGAGGATGGTTAAAACCTCAGGCAATAAAGAGGATGTTTGTTGCATCACAGACATGATAGGATGTTGCACTAACTCATCTAGACACAGCATGTTGTGGAGGGCATAGCAGTTTGTCTTGAAACAACTTTAATCTCGAAATTTCGACTTTATTCTCTTTTTTCTTCTTTTGGGGCCTTAATACTCGGCCATAGTACAGTGTAAACGTTTTTTTTTTAATTTAACAGTATTTTTACAGGAATATGTATGTATAAGATACTCTAAAATGCTTTTAAATTATTTTACTGCACAAAGCAAAGGCTTGACTGCTTTACTTTGTCTGTACTGTAAATTATTTTTACAGCAGTGATCCAACGCGGGAAAAACTGACCAATAACAACAGAGATTTCTTTCAAACTTCTTTCTTTTTTTTTTAACCGTTTGGTGGAACCAACGGTAAAAGGAAAAAAGAAGAAAACATTAACTCAACAAAAGGTTAGTAGATTCTTATTATGTTCTAGAAAACGAAGCTATTTTCTAGAATCATTTACTTCTAAGCTGATTTCAACTTTTTACAGTAAACACTAAAGTAGTGTATAGTGGAGTAGTGTGTTGTCATACACTGGTCATAGCTTACATTTGTTATTGAGACCATCAAATGTTTAAATAATAGTTTTTGGCCTTATTCTCTTCTGAAAATGATTTTTTTTAATGCCGTATTCCTACATGATGCTATAAAATGTTTATATTTATAATTTTATATTAAGAAACAGAAACTAGCAGTTGTGCAAGTGCAAGTGGCAAGGGAGGAGTTATGTAAGCATATTTTATATTTTCAAAAGCATCTTTTTTTTTCCCTTCAAGCTTTTAGCCGACTCATCATTAGTGAGGTGTTCACTGGAGCCTTTTGTGGCTGGACTGGGTTGGGAACTCGATTAGTAAGCTAACATGACTGAATTCACTGAAGTAAACTGAAACTAATGACAAATCAAACGTGCATCTATGTTCTTTGCATAATGAGTGTAGATGCTTTCTGCAAAAATGTAATTTGTCAAATAACTTTCATTCATTTCTGAATAAATTCACTAGATGCAGACCACTGTGTGTTTTACATTTTCCTCTGTTCTTCATAATTCAGTTCTTGCTTTAACTTCGACCTCTTTTTCTGTTTTCAGTGAAAACTGGACCAACACGTTTCTTAAGCACCATAAGCCATAGCAACCTTTAGCAGTTCATTAATGTCACCAACTTGCTCGATACCTGCTATAGACTCTGCACACACGGAAGCCAATCAGAGATCGTACACTGTTAAACTTCCAACATCTGAGTTTATTATTAGCTGTTGAGGTTAAGCATTCAGTCAACACAGAAACACTGGGGAGGATGTTTTCTGTACTCTGTAAGGACCAGCGATGGATGTGGGGCTGAAGCCTTTAGGTTTATATTGTTAAAAAGTAATTATGAGAGAATTTGTTTCAGGTCATTTTTCAGAGTAACATGAAAGTAACATAATGAATAATGTAACAAATTAATTTTTAGTAAACTACTGCATTACTTCTAAGAAACGTGTTCTGTGTAATATGTTTATTTATTTCTCGAGTAATAACCTCAACAGCGGTAAGCACAGATAATTTTTGTTGATGATGAGAAACTGCTCATTAAGTTTTAAAATGACATTTTAAAAGTCAAATGAACATAATGTGTGTCAAAACAAGCATTTAGCTCGATTTCAACTTCTCTGGTCTCTGCAGTAACCTCTTTGTGGTGTATTTTTTTCCACTTTAACAGATGTTTCTTTCCTATCTTCCTGTTAAACAGTCAAATATTAACCACAGGCACTAAAACTGTGTCCTTTACATCTTCTTCCTCTCTATTTTATGGCCAGAGTCTCACAGAGAGTAGTAGTAACATGTGGTGTAGCTTACTGATTGCCACTTTAACATGAATTCAAATTGAAATTTCCACAAGTCATAATAGCTAAACACAGAGATTTAAATTATTTTGGCACTTACAATCAAGGCCTGTGAGCACCAGTCAATTTACATGAAAGTAAATGAAGTGTAAAATATAACTGTGCACAGTTTGTAGATTTTCTATGAGTTCCTCATTTTTTTCATTTCTTAGCAGTCATATAATGCTTATTTTCTTTGTCACTTATTTGTGTATTTACTGTGTAAATGTTTGTAATAGATAAGTCAGGGCAAGTTTGTTGACGGTGTAAGCCTCATTTATTCTCCAAGTTTCAGTACTGTTGTTTACTGTGGCTTGATTTTCTGTAGAAAGTGCAATGAAGAAAACTTTTGTTATGAAACAGCACATTCCTCATTTCAAAAGCGCAAATTAAAAAAATTATACAATTAATTTTTTCGTTTTATTTTTTAGAAAATAACATCATTAAATACAGAAATAAGACTTTGCAGAGCTCTGCACAGAATCCAACATGAGCTCGGTTAGCACCAAAGAAAAAACCCTTGATATGGGCCCCCCTGTTATGCTTCTATGTTTCTGTTTAAACTTGCCCTGTTTTCATTTCCTTTCCTTTCTTTTCACTTCATTTCAACATGTCTGAACACAAATGTTTTTTCTTTATTTCTAATTTCTCTTTTCTGTCATTCTTGCACACCCTTAAATCATTGCCGCACAGCAGAATGGCTGATTTTGGGTGGACATGGTTTTACAGTCAACTTTGTGCAGAATATTAACAAAAGTATTAAATTTAGGAAAAACCCAAGTGTGAAAAGAGGAAGTAAAAATAAAACTGTGTAGGGGAATGAAGCTGTGGGGCCCAGTGCAAGAGGACCCCGATGTGAAACGTGAAGTAAAACTAAGGTGATTTTTTTAAGGTAAAATGCACAGAAAATTCTCAAAGTTATTGATAATTTTTTTAAATTCTTCACAGAGAAATTCCTTGTGATGAAAGTTTTTAGAGTCTGAGTTGGGTCAGATTATTCTGCACACTGGCCCACAGTTGGGCCCCCAGCCAGGAAGCAAGAAGGAAAACCTTTTTTTTTTTTAAAGGCACCAGGATTATATTTCCTTAAATATTCAGTTTTAAAACCAATTGGAGGACAGAATTTAGTAGTCTGTTACTAAACTGTCCAGACTGTCTGCCAGACTCAGCTGAGTTTCTGGTAAAACTTCTAGAATCAATTAAACAAGAAAATGAAAGAGGAATAAGACACCGATCTGCCTCCTTTAAGGAACAACACACCATAAAATGTAGTTAATTTCTGAGTTACTGTTCAACAATATTGAATGACGGCTGACCCAGAGGCTGCAGCAGCACATGTGCTCAGACTGCTTCATTTTCAATTTTGAGATGTGATGGTTGCTTTTATTTTCCAGTGAGGTGGAAAAAGTTTGAGAAGCAGCATTTCAGAGGAAGTTAACCTTAAACACACTTTTATTCTAAAAGAACGAAAGTTTAAACAATGTCAGAGGAGGTCTTAATTTTTATGGCAATGACTCACTGACAAGAAAACTTAATTTGAATAAAATATTTTGTGTGAACACTGGCTTTGGAAACTGCACATTTACAGCTGGCAAGTTCACAAATGTTGCACGAAATTTGGCAAAGTACGAAACAGTAATTATAGCTACAGGTAAAACTAGTTTTTGGTTAATGAAAAGATCTAAAAAGTGTTTGCAGCAGTATGTGTTTATATGATGTTTTTATATTTAAGTTTTACAGTGAAAAAGATCATCTGTAATTAAATATTAATAGCATTTACCATTATGTCCTCTCTCCTGTCCCTGCCAGTGTAGTGACCTGTACAACACGGCCTGTGGCTGTAATCTGGGGGAGTAAAACGTGACTAAATGATACAACAACTGCCATATGTGTGCACACGCATGGAAGGTCAGACACAGCATCCCATTAAGCTGCACAAATTGTATTGTAATTAGAGCTTTTGAGGTGAGTATTCGGGTTGCAGGACTTATTCTGGCACAGCTCCATACTGAAATATCTTGAGGGTCGACCGCGTGCTGAACTGAAATACACTGCATGTATCAACGTGCTCTGTGTGACTCTGACAAAGTATTTGTGGGAAATATTTTTTAAGCATTTTTTTTTTTAGTTAACTGAACAGCAACATGACAAAGACACAAAACACACCCCTAACATGCACCAACAAGAATAAACTGCCTTCAAGTTTTAAGATCAGCTTCTTAAAGTTGTAAAAGTGTACTTACGTCAACAAGAGGCCTTCAGCTTGAGCTTTGTGGCTTTTCAAAGCGCGGTCATTTCTGCTTATCTCACATGATCACATTAACTGACATTTCCTTCTTCTTTGTGTTCAGTTTTTTTACTGTCTAAACCAGGGGTCTGCAACCTGCGGCTCCGGAGCCGCATGCGGCTGGTTTGGGAAAATAAATTAGAAGTATTTAGAAGTGTATTTTATTTATGTTAGTTTTTTTAACATGTAGTTCTAAATTGGAAGATTATTGTAATATTGAAATATAAAAATAAATATAAAAATAAAATTATATTCTATATATTATTTTTTCATCAATCAAAATAAGTGTCAAACTCGCGGAAGCTGGTGTACCCGCTGAAACGCCGTGCATTTATCGAGACTTTCTTCCCCAAGTAGGCCAATTATGGATCTTTGGATCCACATTATGTCAGCAGCTATTCTCCACCGTGAACTATGTTAAAAACAAACACCCCTCACAGATGACAGTTTACAGTCCTGCGTAGATGAAAGTGACTTCTTACAGCCCCGATTTGCAGACGCTGTGCGCAGAGGTTCAGGAGCAGCAGTCCCATTGTAAACATATCACGGCAGACCCGACGATGTTTGCATGAACACGCTTTTCAGCATCTCTTTATTGACCACTTTTCACACACGGTTGCTGTACGCATACAGCCGGCTGTAGCTTTGCAGCTCACAGCTCGACACATACCAACAACAGCACAGATAGCACAGACGTTAAGTAGGCGAGGCGTGATTGCGGGTGCTGCTCAGGTGCGTCCGCCTCCCCTGCAGCGGCGCTGCAGACCACGCCCCGCCACACACATTAACCAGGTAAAATACATATTTAGACAGAGTTTTGCAAATATCTATTTTTTTTTTTTTTTAGCAGCATAGTGCTTTTTTCCAATTATTTTTTTAAAAGTCAGGTCAAGGCTCCAAAAGCGCAAAGGCGACATAAGGGTGGCGACGCACAACAGTTTTTCTTTGCTACATGGATCATTTTAGTTCAGCTGGGTGTCTTTCCTTTTGTTATATTTCTTCAAGAGTTCAAAATGTGTTAATTACATAAATAAAATGTAATTTTCTCTGTAGCACTTCATGGATTTCATAAGCAACACACCTTAGTTGTTCACACAAAGCATAAAGGTAAAAAAAACAACAACAATATATACGGTGTTATCTTCATTGTAGATGTCAAAAAGTATTTGCGGCTCCCAGTGTTTTCTTTTGCGTGGAAACCGGGTCCAAGTGGCTCTTTGGGTGTTAACGGTTGCTGACCCCTGGTCTAAACTTTTCAGAGATCCTGCCGCACAGTGGACAAAGGGTTAACGGGTAATGCCACTGCTGAGACTCATGGCTAATCAAAAATCTTGCCTGTAGAAAAGTTGGATTACAAAGCTGACGTAATCTTGGTAGTTTGTAAAAAGTCTTCATATTGAAAAAACCCACTAGGAATATCATAAAGATTTATTGACCTTTGATTTTTTTAAAACATTAAAACCAGTTTTTGTTCAAGCGCCAGTTTGGTTCCTACTGACAATGCAAATCTCCTTAAAATAGTTCAAATGAAAAGATCTCGGTGCTTATTTAGTCTTGTTCTTGTTCAAATCTAAGAATCTGAGGACTTTTCTCATAGATGTAAACATTTACAGTTCCTGGCCCCTTCATTAGGCACACCTTGCTGGTACATCCATGATGTGAATCTGCCGTTCCAGTAAATACTCTACTGGATTTAAATCTGGTGACAGTAGAAGCTGTTTGGGTACAGCAAGCTCATTGTCATGTTCAAGAAAGCACTTTGAGATAATTTGAGCTTTGTGACATGGTTTTTTATCCTCCTGGAAGTAGCCGTCAGAAGATGGCAGTGCTGTGGTCATAAAGGGATGGACATGGACGCAAAGTGTGTGGAAATATCCCCCACACCATTACTATAGCTTGAAACAGTTAAACAAAGTAGGATGGATCCATGCGTTCATCTTCTTTACACCAAATTCTGACCATCTCAAAGTTGTAGCAGAAACCTCTACTGTGCAGTTTTGGTGACGCCTCAGTTTCTTGATCTTATTTGAGAGAAGCAGCACACATGGTTTCCTGCTGCCGTAGCACATTTGATTAAAGGTTCAACATTAAGAAAAAAAAAGTGTATTTGCCATGAAATTTGAGTGTTTAGCAGTATAAATATAATCTTTATGCCGGATCAGTATGCGAGTACTGGGCTAAAGTGAGGATGACGTCACTTCTTGCAAAACGTCTGCTTTGAGCTTTCTATCCCTGATATTCTAGCTTCACCTGATTTGAACCAAAAATTTAAATTTAGATTCAGGTTAAAAAAAGGTCACGAAAAGCGTTTCAACATATGATCAGTTTGAGAAGAATCAGCCTTAATGTTCAGCATGTTTCCAGCAATGGATCTGTTTCATCAGTGGACTGATTCTTATTTAACAGAGACTCAGATCACTTTATACAACATTCATCCAGTCACACATAAACTTCTTCTATACTCGAGTGATTTTTATCTTTCTAACATTCTCACTCTGATGGATGCATCAGGGTTAGTGTCTTGCAGGATGGCATGCAGATTTGAGGAGCCAAGGATCAAACCACCAACCTTCTTTGTATGTATGTATGTATATATTTTAATTACAACAACAGTTGTCAGGCACTTTGTTGTAAAGCAACAACCCAGAAAAACAGTTCAACCTGAAACTGGTCTTGAACTCATGATCTCAGGTCAGGCGATAACTCTCAGTGGATCTGTCACTGGGAGTGTCAGTCATTCCACACGCTTTTATAAACATCTTTTACATGTCTGATGTCATCAGAGGGATTCCCTCCTGCTTCACTACACAGGGAGAACCATGTAAACAAACACAGGAAACACACTCATGTGGATTTACACAGATGAGTCCAGCTGTTGTGTAACACGTGAAATGTTCTGTATTGCAGATAAAGTGAACCCTGCTGTCTCGTACACTGATATTACCGTCACACAGGAAGTGAAACCTCGTACTTTCAGAGGTAAGAACATAAAAACTCACTCATTGGCTGTATCCCAATTCAGGGTCTGCAGACCCTGAATTGGGATATGTAGAAACAAACAAACAAATGAACAAATGAACTCCTTCCTTGTTTACCGTCAAGGTGTACACTGAACAAACAGCTCGTTCCTCTGGTCTTAGTGGATCTGTGCTCTCTTCCGGTCAAATTTTTCCTTGCTATGTTTATTTCTTTATTTTTTAATCTTAAGTGTCAAAAGAATCCTGTTCATTTATTTTCAGCAGCAGTTCTGTGTGTTTACTTTATTACTGGAACAGTTTTCTGGATTTACATGTTTGAATCCAGCTGTTGTGTGAACACATGAAAATTTGCAGATAAAGTGAACACAGCTGGAAACACTGAGGAAACAGAACAATAACACAAGTAATTATACTGTAACATCACATATTTTAATCATGAATGGCTTCTAAACATGTTAGCATGTACCACTCGTGTGAAGAGTGATCTATACTGGTTACAGTGGTTAAAATACTGATCGTGGCCCCTCACAAAAAGAGGAATCCTCCACAGCTCCCGGAGCAAATCAGCTGGGTCGGTACAGAGGTAACAAAGAACCAGCACCACACACGGGCAGGGGATCACTCTCGCCCGGCCGCGTGGGCACAAATATGAACAACAGTCCACAAATAGACCAAATGAAACAAAGCAAAGTGAAAGAAAATGAAACCAATAAAAATAAAACCAACTGGGACAAGACAGCAGGGTCCAAAAACAGCGGCTGCTACAGGAGTTTCTATAGTTCAATTAGGCTGGAACACAAACCGCTGAGAAGGTTTAGAACAGCAGACAGAGCCTGAAAAATGCATTTAGCTCTTAACCTTCTCTAGTTAGGAGTCAAGATGCTCAGGACTGAAGTCGCTATACTGAATCTGCTTAAATACAGCAGCTACCTCTCTCCACGACAGCTGGAGTCAAAAAGGAATAAGACAGCCACGCTGGGACCACAAATGTGTCACTATACAACTTAAATGTCCCAAAAAAGAAAGAATCGCAGGACAAACGTGCAGCCTACCTGTGGCGTACATAACACTGCCCTATGATGATTTAAATATATTTGATCAAACGTGAAAACAGGAAAAACATTCAATTATAATTTATTCTATGACCATGTGAAACCATTACAGCTGTTAAACTCTGTCTTCACTGCTGTATCATAACAAACCCTTTTAACTACCATCCATAATGATCAGTATTAATTAAGCATTAACAGTTAGAACACACACAAAAAAAAAAAAAAAAAAAAAAAAAGGCAGCTCAGGTGGATCACATGAGCTTTGATTTCAGTCTTACTGCCCACTCAAAGTGTTGCTAACTACAAATCAGATTTTGTCTTCATGCAACACTTTAATCTGAGCACTTCAAGCACTTTAGTTTCCTCACAATTTAGAATAACTAATGAACTCAAGAAGCACGTTTCTCAACCAGCAACCTTTTCACTGTCAGGCAACAGTACTAACCACTAAATCAACATATGGACCATCATGCTGACCATTTACTGATTTTACTGTTTAGGGTTGCCGACCCCTGGTTTAGACAGTAAAAAAACTGAACACAAAGAAGAAGGAAATGTCAGTTAATGTGATCATGTGAGATAAGCAGAAATGACCGCGCTTTGAAAAGCCACAAAGCTCAAGCTGAAGGCCTCTTGTTGACGTAAGTACACTTTTACCAGAAAAGAAACAACAGTAAGATGAGCTCTCTTATTGTATTAAAATGAATATCCATATGCATATTACTTCAGCTGATGTTTTCACTTTATGAATACTAAACTCAGCTGAATACGCCTGTAGTGCATTTAAATATCCCTGAAACACAACCCATGTTCAAAAAAAAAAAATACAAACACAGAACTTTCATTCAGTGCAACAACAAAAAAGAGTTTGACTGCAAACAGACAGAAATAAATAAAAACAATAAATGAATAAAATACAACAATAGCAATAAAACATAAGTTATGTAATGACATCACTGATGGCACAACAAAGTTTATACAGACGAGCAAAAGCAAAAAAGGCAACTTAACACATTAAAGATGAACAAAACAATAAATCTAGACAAATCTTAATCTTCTGAATGCTTCTGTTCAAAGTAGTTGAAGTCAGTCTGACACCACAACATGTCCGTGTTTGTCTGTGTCAGACTTGCTTTTAGTTCCTGATGAAGGCGTTGAGAAAAATATGCAGCAAGAGCAGCGACAACTGAGGTGGAAATGATCAGGAACAGGTTGACCCTGGACAGACCTGCTGATGTAAAATTAAAATAAAAAAAACAAACAAACAGAAAAACAAGATTATCACAAAAACTCATACAAACGGAAACGATGCAGAGACAAGTTGGACTGGTTTCTCACCGATTCTTGCGCTGTTGCAGTTTGGAGGGTTCAGCTGCATCTCAGAGCTGCAAAGTTTTAGTGTAGATTAAATTTTAGAAGAGTCATTATCTGTCAGTATGATGATCTCAGTACTGCTGGGCCTGACTGTCTCCCTGTGGTTGCAGGTTTGAACTCCCAACCTGACTGAAGATCCAGCAAAGATAAAAAAAAAAACCCTCAGTTTCATTAACACCAATGTTCCTTTGAGCAAGGCAGTTAGACTGGTAGTGGTTGTTTTTGTGTCTCAGCATCCTCTGGATGCTTCTGTTGAAAGAAGGAGAATAATGAGTCAGTCTGACGGCACAAGAAGCAACAACATGTTTGTTTCTTTCTTTCTTACAGTTCGATTCTGATGTTGGCAGCAAAAATGTACAGCAAGACCAGCAACAGCTGCAGCGATTATAAAAGCGATGACAGTGACGACCACAGGAACCCTGGATCGACCTGCGGAAATAGAAAAAACAACAAGGTCACCACAAAAACCCAAACAGGAATGATGCAGAGTAAAGTTGGACTGTTTTCTCACCATTTGCTGGAGTCGTGTCCTGATGATCTGGAGTTTGCAGCGACGTCTCTATCGTCGAGGTTTTAGCAAAGTTTGGATCTAGAAAACCACAAACTTGCAGTCACACAACAACAAGCTGATCTTTTTCTTACTGATCAAACAGATCTTTGAGTCTTTGTACAGTTTGTTTACTGAAGGTCCAAATAAACTCAAACTTGTGCCCAACTATTGTTTAATCATCAAAGACAAACACTGTAGAGTTGAAAGAAACCATTAAACGCCCCAAATTACCATCGCATTCAAGCACATGAAGATGAGTGGATGTAAACATCTGAACACAATAAGTGGGTGCAAAGAAATTTAACCCTCAGTACAGCTGTGGAAACTATCAAAGAGACAAAACTCTTCTTTTTGTTAGATTGTTAACAAAAAGAAGGCAAGTGTTTGACACAATGTTAGATTTATAAATATACTCTTATCTCAGGTTCCAGACTAAGATCACAGTGATCACATGTGTATAAATGAATTGTCTTACCAGAGACGGTGACTCTGCAGCTGTTGTAGCCGCGGCCATAACCTGTGTCCACCTCACACAGGTACAGACCCGAGTCCTCAGTCCTGAGTCTGGACAGCTGGAGTCTGATTCGTCCTTCTCTAAGGGCGTCTTTGTCACTCTGGACTCGTCCTGAAAACTCTTCATCCTGATCCTCTGAGAACTCGACACCATCATAAAGATGATAAAAAGTCCAGTATTTATGGCCAATTTTCAGGATACAGAAGACCTTCAGTGTTGAGATGGACGTGTCTGGTTTGGTGGTGAACGTCCACTCCAGTGTGATGTTGTGGTTCTCCTCTGCCTGATAGGAGCTCTGTGTCACATCCACTACAAATGATCCTGTTGAGGAGACAGAGAGGAGCAGACACACAACTTTATACAACATCAGAAGTTTCCAACATTTTGTGTCCAACGCACTAAATACATCCTCCTGCTTGGCAGCAACATCTTACAACATCCAGTGATCCACTGTCCCTCCTCTGCACATGTCTAAACCATCTCAGGTTTGCCTCTCTAACTTCATCTTCAAACCTGAGCCGTCCCTCAGACTCATTTCTGATCTTTTCCATTCTGATCACATCAAATGAAAATCTGAGCTTCTTCAGCTCTGCCTCCTGTTTCTTGTCAGCAACACCATCTCCAAACCATAAATCATAGGAGGTCCCTTTTTAAAATCTTGTAAACTAATGTATGCCATGTTAAACTATGCTTTTAACATTGGATTTGCATTTACTTCTTATACAGCACTTTTGTACTCGAACATTCACACTTCGATGGATGCATCGGAGAGCGACTCAAGGTTAATATCGTGTCCAAGAATATCTGGCATATTTTGCAGATTTTACTTCCGATTGATCGAGGACCTGCTCTACCTCCTGAGCTACAGCCAGCCCACCTGGAGAGCACAGAGGAACTTGTTATTTTAATATCCAGCTAAGTTTCATAATTTTGCATGGCTTGTCTCTGCATTTTGTTTGCTGATCGCTGCTCTCCTGCCTGGTTCTGCAGGAGTTTCTTCCTGTTAAAATTGAGTTTTTCCTTCCCAAAACCATATTTACCTTTAACTGAACCCAAGTGGAGGATGAGAGTCGATAGTGGGACCATGAAGAAAGGCATGAAATCCATGATCACGTCTTGTTAACAGTCTGTGAAGATCCAAAGCTGATTCTTCCTCATTTTCACATTCAGGCTGCAGACGGAAAAAACAAATAAATAAAAACTGTTACGTTTCAAAACACAGACATGCTTCAAATTACATTACACTTTAATTTAACTATATATATTTGACTATTTTTGGGATAAAAAAATAAAAACATGTCCCCGGCATGAAGATGGCCTCGTACTTCAGGAGGACGGAGCTGTTCATGGACGACATGAAACACGGGAACATTTCACTGAAGATCCTGAACGTGTCGGAGGAAGACAACGGCAGATACAGATGTTTCATCCCCAAGCTGCAGAGCAGAGTGAAAGCTGCTGTTGTTGAACTTGTAGTCGGTCAGAACATTTGTTTTGTTGATGTTTATGGTTCCAAATTGAAAGACTCTGATTTGTGTTTTTATTTTGTTTTGGTTTTTTTTGTTTTTTGTCCCGTCATAAACTTTAAGCATCATTTTAATAACAGATTTTGATTGTTTTGTCTCTTAGATCAAAACTTTGCTAAAAGGCATTTGACAGAATCGAGTGGACATATTTATTTAATGTATTAGAAAGATTTGGCTTAGGCGAGGGGTTTATTGCATGGATTAAAACTATCTACAAATTTCCAGAAGCTTGTGTCATAACTGATGGTGTACAATCATCAGCGTTTCCACTGCAAAGAGGTACGAGGCAAGGCTGTCCCCTGTCCCCTCTCCTCTTTGCATTAGCACTTGAACCTCTAGCTGAGGCCATTTGCCAGCACCAAGATGTGCATGGTATAATAGTGGGTGGAACAAATCATAAGATAGCATTGTATGCTGACGATATTCTGCTGTTCTTATCAAAACCAGAACAATCAATACCAGCTATTATGTCTACTATACATGAGTTCAGCTCATTCTCTGGTTACAGAATTAATTTTGGGAAATCAGAAGTCATGCCACTGGGTGATCAGATTAACTCTTTGCCAGATATTTCTAATCCCTTTCAATGGTCCCCCAGCGGCTTTACATACCTTGGGCTAAACATTCCACCAGTTCTTAAAGACTTATGGAAACTGAACTTATCACCAGTTCTAATAAAAATCAAAAAAGATTTAGATAGATGGCAAAAATTGCCGCTTTCTCTTATGGGGCGTGTGAACTTAATCAAAATGAGTATTCTCCCGCGTTTATTATATCCCCTACAAATGCTACCTTTACTGATCACCCAGAAAGTTTCTTGTGATATAGAAAAAGCTTTTTCAAAATTTATCTGGCGTGGTAAGAAACCTAGATTAAGGATTGGAACTTTACAACTGCCTACAGATAGGGGAGGCTTAGGCTTACCAAATTTAATTTTTTATAATTGGGCATGTCATAACCGTGTCTTATGGGAGTGGCTACAAGCTTATCTAAATTCTCACTCTCACCTAGACTCTTGGTCCATTTTACCTTATTCCCTTTGGAGCTTAGCTGTCTGTGACAAAAAAACAAACAAAACAATATTACAAATGGGGATTAAGAATAACCCAATCATTTATAATACAATAAGGGTCTGGGGGGAAATGCGTAAAAGGTTGGGTAGAGAAGATTGCACTTCATTCTTGACTCCTTTACTGAGAAACAAAGATTTTGTTCCAGGAATGTCTCGCAGTATGTTCGATAAGTGGCACAAAAAGGGATTAAGGGTAATTGGCGATTTGTATCAAAACAACACACTGATGAACTTTGAGCAATTGCAGTCAAATTTTAATATTCCTAGAGACCAGTTTTTTGGCTTTCTCCAGGTTCGTAACTTTGTTCATTCAAAAATTCCACAGTCCTCAGAAATAGTTATATATGATGATATTGAGACATTTCTTATTACGGGAAAAGACAGAACTCATTTTATCTCAGCCTTTTATTCTCTCCTATATACTCTCAGTAGCAACACATTGAGCGATATTCATAAATGGGAGAGAGATCTTAATAATCAATATACCGAAGAGGAGTGGAAAGGAGCCATTAACATGGGTAGTTCCACTTTTACTTGCAACCGCTTGCGAGAAACCCAATACAAAATCATACATCGCCTTTACATAGCTCCTAATGTCTTGCATAAGATTGCACCTCATATTTCCCATTTTTGTAGTAAATGTCAAAAAGAAACTGGCACTTTTTTTCATTACTTTTGGGAATGTAAATTAATCAAAAGATTTTGGAGCTTCATATCTCAAGAACTAAGTAATATTTTTAACAATCTGATTCAAAGGGACCCCGGGTATTTTCTTCTTGGCCTACCCTCAAAAGAAATAACATTGAATCACTTGCAGCGCAAATTATGTGACAAACTATTGCTGGTAGCTAGGAAATGTATTCTCATTAACTGGGTTAAGGATAAACCTCCCTCTGTGACTTTGTGGTACAGAGAATTGTTTAAAGTTATTCCTCACGAAAGAACTGCTGCTATTTTAGGAGGAAATGAGGGTCTCTTTCTCAATGTTTGGTCCCCTTTGCTTTCTTATTTGCCAAATGATTTGTCCCAACTGTTGAGCGGGGGTGGTTGTGATTAAGATGTTCTCAGTTAAATAGGAAGTAAGCGTAAAGGACAAGATTCATTCTTGGAGTTTATCTTTTTCTCTTTCTAAATCTGTGGGTAATTGAGTGAAAATATGTTGTTTTCTGTGTTTGTTTTTTTCTCTCTCTCCTCTTTACCCCATATGTGTATTTGTACAGGTATATAATGACTTTAATATATTCCCTTTGGGGTTTTTTTTCTCTTTTCTTTTTTTTCCTCTTTCTTTCTTTTTTGTTTGCTTTGTTATGTTTTATGCTTTTCTTGATAATTAATAAAAACTGTTTAAAAAAAAAAACTTTGCTAAAACCTCAACGACAGCAAACTCTAGATCCTCAGGACACGATTTGCATGACGCACAAACAGACACAATTGAAAGGTACAAATGTGTTGTGCATGAAACGAATTCAAACGTGGTGCAGATGTGTGTCACAAGTTGATCTGGCTGTAGGCTGTGGCACTTGGCCAGAGGTGGCGCTGGTTGACTCGAGTCCATGTTAGTGCACACAAAGTAAATTGCACGCTTTAGTTGTGAAGCAAAAACGCTGAAACCGGAGAAATAAAACGTGCGAGGGGGACGATAACAAGATTCTCCCGATCGTTTACTCTTGCTGTCCTGTGAACAACATCGGCGTGGTGTTAATTGTTTGCTGTTTTCGCGATCGCGTCGCGCATGAGGATATCACCAGGTAAACAGCATCAAGACTGACGGAGTGTGTTTGAGATAACCTCACAAGTGTCACAGATGACACATTTGGCGGTTTTTTTGCTGGCTTGTCAGTAGCAGCTCCTGGAACGCAAGTCTGCCATACATCTGTTCGACCAACGCCAGTTGCTCTAAACGCCAGTAGATCTGGAACACCGGCCCGCCCTCTCCTCCCTGTGCCGCAAGCAGCAGGCGCACCTCGCAAACGGAGGGCGCCCTAACTAACATGCAGCTAGAAGCTGGACACATCGGCTTACCTTGTACAGGAGTCCAGACGGACAAAGCCGAGCACAGGAGAAAAGTCCAGAGTGACATAAAGGAAGAGTCCTTAAAGTAGAAGTTGTTCAGAGACATGATCGATGATTTAAAAATTCCGTTTTCTGACTGACGCGAGTTTTCTGGAAAGCTGCAGTCCAACCAGTCCCTGCCTGCTTCGAGCGAATTGAATGAATGAGCTGCGAGGCTCACTCGCGGTTTATATATAACAGTCCCCGCCAACGGAGCGGTGTAAGTTAGCCCTAGAGGGTTATGAAGTCCCGTGATGTGATTACGCAGGGGAAACCTCACAGCGAAACCTGTCTGTCGCGCTTTAAATTACTTTGTACTTGGATCACTTAGAAACTCCGAGGCTCAGCTTCATGTAACTAATCTGCTCGGTCTCACTTTCTGTTCAGTTTGAAGACTCAGACATTATAATGTGTCTCACTGATCAAAAATAAAAACAAGCCAACCTGTCAGGTGAAGTAAGCGACTCTGAACTTTAATAATAGAGAAACATGAAAGTCATGTTGACAAAAACAAAAACGTGCTGTGTCATTAATGATTCAGCAGTATGTAGCACAGCATCCAGAGACTAACTTGGAAATATGACTGTTTAATCAATCTAATAGATACAGAAGGTGACTTTGATCATTTATCTGTGAGATAAAACCTGCAGCAAAGCAGCAGCAAAGATTCAACGCAGTTTAAAATGTTGTGATGATGTAACATCCTCCACCTGCCAGTATAAATGCTCAGACATGTCAGTACAGAGAACAATGGAAGTTCTGCTGATTAAACTGATGCTGGGAGCACTGCACTCCTCCTTATATGCTATTAGTTAATACAGATATTGTACAGCTTTCACATTACTGCTAATAATAACCATAATTATAGTTATAATAATATATCTGTATTTATAAATGACAGACCAAAGAGGAGTAATGATATATAAATGATGAATTAAGCACATTTTAATTTATGCTTAATAGTGTGGCATTAATATATAAAGTGCTACCATTATTTTTAATATATCTAAAATAAAATCAGGACTCGTACCTCTGAGTTTCTCTGACATTAATTAAATGGATGAATTCTCAATAACAACATTGATTAGCTCCACAGAAGCTCAAACAATAGCTTCTGGCTTAAGCCCGGGTTGTTTTTTCAGAAGCCCGGGGTCTTTTGGAGTGTAATTTTTTCATAGTTAGATGCCTGGCTGACAACTGTATAAAACAAAAACTACACACAATATTCGAAGCACATAGTGCACACTGTGGGAATTTACGACTGTGCGTAAATCCCCCCTAATATTGGTATGATCCGAGCTCAGACACTAAGGCTGTGTCCCAATTCAGGGTCTGCACGTGTAACCGGTTTCTGCTTCATCCCGCTGCAACAGTTTGGCCCAAACAGACTCCTTGACTCTGAGTTGTGTTGTGTTTTAAGAAGACAAGGAGTCTCTTATCGATCGTTGCCACTTTATTGCCTGAATGGAAACAACGGTGTTGTATCAGTGCACAGGCTCGCCACACACCACTCCGCACAGCACACTACGGCAGAACATCCCATTAGCATTCCGCTTTAGCATACAGTTTTACACAATAATAAACAAATGGAAAGTACATAAAACTGGTGTTGAACATGTGTCCACTAAGCACTTATTACACTCGGTGCCCATCAGCTAATCAAACATGTTTTATGTGTCTGTACTACTTAGCTATATCGTGTGCGGAACAATACAGCTCACCTCTCGTATGGCTACGGCAGACTGGCAGCGACTACTGCAGCCAGCGGCCAGCCTCACCTAACCAGCCACACCGAGAAGGGGGGGGGGGCGCTGTTTCCCCATTACACTGACATTTGTGGCAAGTGGAATACTACCACATAAACACTGTGGCTGTATCCCAATTCAGGGTCTGCAGCCTAAAAGTACGCAGCCTCAACGGTCCTCAAGGGCCGCGTACTCAAAGACTGCTAAGGCCGGAAGTGCGAGGCTTGTGAAATGGGACAGCCTCCGTCGCTCTGCCCGGGTTGCCTAGCAACCATGATAGCTGGAAACGTGTGGTTGACAGAAATGAAGGAGAACATATTTTGTTCGTTTGTTTGTTTCTACACGAGCTTTGTGTGATTTAATGAGTATCTGAGGCTGAGACCACAGGACTGTAAAACATGATTGTTGGGCTTCATATCTGTACTGAACAGTCATATAAGATTAGCTAGTAAATAACAAATAGTTAATGTTGTTCATGAGACTAAAGTCAGTGTAAATATGATATGGCCAATATTATAGTTATTATATTAATCATTATTAGTTATTACAGCAGTGAGTTTGAACTCCCAAATCAAATCACTTCTATTGTCACATCACATGTGCAGGTACACTGGTACAGCACATGTGAGTGAAATTCATGTGTCAAATACTGAGCTTCACTACAGATTCAAGTTGCAGCTATTTATATGTCCTATCACCTTAAATCTTCACTCAAAGACACTCAAGTATCTTTGACAGTGTATATATAGATGTATTATATATAAGAGACAAATGTTGTTCCTTCAGTATGTTGGCATTACTAAATTTGTCTCAATGCTTACATATATGTGTAAAAAGCAAATGTACGAGCTGTGAAAACTGTTTCTGATAGAATGAAGAGTAGACCGATATATTAAATATTCCTTTATTGGGTGATTAAATCAGACCATATCATAACTGCTTTAAGTCATACAGAATAGATATCAGAGCCTTAAACAGGCTGACTTCTGTTAAATGGGTCAAACTGGGCAGAAAGTATACAAACACATAACATCCTTATAGAATATGATGTAACACTATAGATCAACTTACCTCAGAATATATAAAGCATATAAACAATTACAGCAATATGATGCAACAAACACAGCAGTGCTACTAATCCAAAATACTCAAAGCTTCATAGAACTGAAACAAACATTTATTTTTAGCTCCATTCTGCTGCTGATACATAATTTAGGTTTCTGAATATTAAACTTGTTGCTGCCTTTCATAGTGTGTAACTTGAAGGCCCTGAGTACTTTCTCCCACACTGAAAACACTGGAATGAGAACATTATTTGAACATTACCTAATAAGACTGATTCAGGATAGACAATTAGTTATTTTAAACTTTTCTAGCAGTCCTTCACAAACAGGGAACAGTCTGTCTATTCTCTCCATCTGTCAGCTGCTGCTGGCTCTTCCTCCTCTTCCTCACACACTGCTGAGTTTGTCCTGGTGGATCATCAGGGGTGCAAAGCCTCACAGATGATGTGCAGCAGTGGGTCCCTCAGTCTGTCCTCACTCTGGACACTTGCAGTTGTCACACATGGAAATCAAATGTGTGATAAGCTGCAGGATTCAAACACAAGTGTAACTTATAAATACATGTTCATACTTTTATTACACAATCAGAGAGAAAGAAATAGAGAGAGTGCAGGACAGACAGACAGGTGACAGTCTCAGGTGTACACACTGCTACAAAACAGCACAAGAGAAGGATGATTTAGTGTTTGTGTTATTACGAGTGCTAAACAAGAAGAGTTCCCAGATGGTACAGTGGACACATGTGTGACTCCTGTGATTAAAGCATCTTTCTTTCAGCTTAACGAGTGAACCGTCAGCTCGTTCAAACACACGTTAAAGTCCGTTTGGCTCGACACCACCGAACAGAGGCAGCAATATAACATAGCTAACATTAACAGTGCAGTGAATCCTGCTTGTGCCGTGATATTCAGGACTGCAAACCGAGCAGCATCACTGACTTTCAGCTTGTTGAAAAATGAGACATGGAGACAATACTGGCAGCGCTGCACTCAGCTCTGCTGAATAAAGAGATCTTTTTACTCATGTACAACACTGACAACTAGTCAGCTAATCATTCACGATCAAACAAATCTGATTGGTTTCCAAGCTGAGTAAAAGTAGATGACCTCTCCATCCCTCCATCTCACCTGACCACCTAGCTCTTTTTCTGCAATAGTTTTAGCATATTTAATTAACTTGTGCTAAAATGATCTGTTTTACTATGTAGACTTGCAGGCCTTCAGGTAGGACTAAGTTGAAATTTGGTGTTTTTTTTAAGTTGACAGCATTTTTGAGCCCTCTGAACTTCACAATTACAGAAACATGACATTTTTTAAAGGGCACAAAACTAGGGCACGGAATTTAACGTGTTAATTGCGATTACTTAATTTGAAAAAACTAATGCGTTAAATTATTTTACGCATTTAATCGCACTTTGCATTCCAAGCAGGGGGAAACTTCTGTCAATGCATGATTTTCTGGTGTACCAATTACACTGATGCACACAGCTACAAAAATGGAAGAATCGGAAGAAAGTGCGTTGCTAGGACTGATCAGAAGGAAATTTAATTTCAAAAGACTGCCTGACGGAAGCCTTGATAAAAGCGTGGTTTTTTGCACAGTGTGCAAAAAGGAGTTTGTATACCAGCAAAGCACTTCAAACTCACTGTACCATCTAAATGCAAAGCATATTGCAGCCAGCACAGAAACTGTAGGAGCTGTTAGCACTAGCAGTTCGAGTACCAACAAAAGGTTTAGGCAGGCCAAACTTAATGAAATGACTGGTTACAGGACCAAAATTAGTAAGTCATTGGAAAACCTTAGAAATTCACCCGCAAAATAGATTGCTCTGGACTGTGAACCAATATGGGTGAAAGAAAATAGGAGGTTAGAAAATGTTCTACAGTTAGCGTGAGATGATCAAGCTTTCCAATTGCCATACCAAAAAACTATTTCAAGTAAAATTCAACAGCATTATGACACTGAAAAACAAGCAATGTAATGCAACTAACAAGCATCAGATGCATTAGAGAGAGTGGACTTTGTGGCACTTACTGGGGATCACTGGACTTTGGTTAGTAATTTTAATTACATGGGAGTCACTGCACATAATGTTGATGTCGAAGACGAGACATGGAATCTACAGTCCTGTCCTCCAGTCATTTGTCCTGACTGTGGAGAAGTCAGAAGCCGGAAGGTGCGTGAGCGGTTTCTCTCTGTGGAATGGAAATGGGGAATTCTAAAAAGGGCCACGACATTTGCAAAGACAGTGCACAAACAATGGGAGCTGCAGAAAGACACCTCCCAATCTAACACATTGATGAGGTTTAAAGCCAGCATTAACCTGTTGCTCACATCTTTCAAAGAACAGCCTTGCAAATAAACATTTGCCACAGGAAACAACATGCATTCGTTATGAGCACTGACTATTGTGGAAACAAAGTATCTTTTGGCCATTTAACATAAGTAGAAACAGGTGTCAACGAAGATGGGATTCGAACCCACGTGTGCAGAGCACAATGGATTAGCAGTCCATCGCCTTAACCACTCGGCCACCTCATCTCCTTGCCGTGGTTTTTTTGCCAGCAGAATTGGGAATTTATTCTGTGACCATGTAGTCTGGATGGACAAAATGCGAGCTGAGCGCTAGTGTATCGACGCAGGGAAATCTACTCCAGATCCCCGACGAGGGGCTGCGTAACACTTTGGTAGAAGCCTGGAGTGATGCTGGCTTCTTCTTTGAGGCTGTTCTTCTTGGGGGTTGCCAGAGGGGATCATCTGCCTCCATCTCACCCTGCCCCTAGCATTCTCCTCTGTCACAGCAGCCCTCTTCATGTCCTCCTCAACTAGATCCATGAACTTTCTCTTCCGTATTTTTCTTTTCCTCCTGCCTAGCAGCTCCATATTTTACACCCTTTTCCCAGTATATCTTATATTCCTCCTCTGCCCATTTCCAAACCACCGCAGCCTTACCGGTCTAACTTTGTCTCCAAACCGCTCAACCCCAGCTGTCCCTCTGACATAGTCAGTTCTAATCTTTTTCCATCCTGGACACTCCCAACATAAAAAAACTTACCATCTTCAACTCTGACAACTCCATCTCGGCCTCTCGTCTTTTCCTCCGTGCCACAGTCATAAAACAATACATCAGAGCAGTTCTCACCACCGTCCTGTAAAGCTTGCCTTTCACACCTGCTGCTATCCTGGTGTCACAAATCACCCCTTTATTTGGTCTCCACCCACATCTTCCCTTCAAAGTACTCCTTCCCTTGTTAGCACATTACCATTTCTACCCTTAATGACTTTAAACTGCTGTCCATCCTTTCCAGCTTCATCTCTCTGCCATACCAATTGGTACAAGTCCCTTTCTCCATGCTTAGTGTCAAGGCTCACCTTGAACTCACTATAAGGCTTTTCCTTTGCCATTGGTCTAGCACCCCTAGCATTCTTATTTACACGACAACATTACTTTTTCTTTTCCTTCCTTTTCCTTTGAATGCTTCCCTGAAGTGATGACACAAAGCCTTGAAAAATGAGTATAATGAGTAAAGTCGTAGACATAATGTGACAAAACCAATGGAGTGGCTACAGAGCACGCGGGTGGGCTGCTCAGGGATGTGCAAAGGGTCCCTGGAGAATGCGGGTATCGATCCCGCTACCTCTCGCATGCGAAGCGAGCACTCTCCCATTTCAGCTAATTCCCCTTTGTCGGTTGAGGATTGTAGCTTCATCTTGTCATATGGACCTTTAACTCCGGCGGATCTAAAAAGGACGCCTCGCCTTCATTGGTTTCTGGGCATGCCAACGACAACAAGACCCCATGGTAGAATCACTGCGCATACGAGACATTAAGGACCAACTCTAGTCTGGGCACTACACATTATGGTGGGAGACTGTCACCGTTTGTGGAAGCACCTTTCAGCTGCTTCTGGAGAAAAAGAGATGTCAGACTGGACTGGGGGCGTTGCTGCGTGATTCTTTGCTGCCATTGGCCAGTATTGTGATGGTAAGAGGGGAGACAATCACCTCAGATGGACAAACACTGATGAGGTTTAAAGCCAGCGTTAACCTGACAGTACCTGAAAGGTACTCAGAGGAGACGTGCAAATAAACATTTGCCAAAGGAAGCCACATGCGTTCGTTTGGAGCACTGACTATTCTGGAAACAAAGTATCTTTTGGCCATTGTATTAGCAGACCATTCTCTTTAACGTGACCTGTGCAACAAGACCACATGGTGAACTATGGGGAGTACTGAGCCAAAGAAGAGCTGAGGCATTGCATCATGCCTACTTTGGCAGCCAATCTCACAACATGCATTAAGATAAGTAGAAAGAGGTCTCGACGAGGATGGGATTCGAACCCACGTGTGCAGAGCACAATGGATTAGCAGTCCATCGCCTTAACCACTCGGCCACCTCATCTCCTTGCCGTGGTTTTTTTGCCAGCAGAATTGGGAATTTATTCTGTGACCATGTAGTCTGGATGGACAAAATGCGAGCTGAGCGCTAGTGTATCGACGCAGGGAAATCTACTCCAGATCCCCGACGAGGAGCTGCGTAACACTTTGGTAGAAGCCTGGAGTGATGCTGGCTTCTTCTTTGAGTCTGTTCTTCTTGGGGGTTGCCAGAGGGGATCATCTGCCTCCATCTCACCCTGCCCCTAGCATTCTCCTCTGTCACAGCAACCCTCTTCATGTCCTCCTCAACTAGATCCATGAACTTTCTCTTCCGTATTTTTCTTTTCCTTCTGCCTAGCAGCTCCATATTTTACACCCTTTTCCCAGTATATCTTATATTCCTCCTCTGCCCATTTCCAAACCACCGCAGCCTTACCGGTCTAACTTTGTCTCCAAACCGCTCAACCTCAGCTGCCCCTCTGACATAGTCAGTTCTAATCTTTTTCCATCCTGGACACTCCCAACATAAAAAAACTTACCATCTTCAACTCTGACAACTCCATCTCGGCCTCTCGTCTTTTCCTCCGTGCCACAGTCATAAAACAATACATCAGAGCAGTTCTCACCACCGTCCTGTAAAGCTTGCCTTTCACACCTGCTGCTATCCTGGTGTCACAAATCACCCCTTTATTTGGTCTCCACCCACATCTTCCCTTCAAAGTACTCCTTCCCTTGTTAGCACATTACCATTTCCACCCTTAATGACTTTAAACTGCTGTCCATCCTTTCCAGCTTCATCTCTCTGCCATACCAATTGGTACAAGTCCCTTTCTCCATGCTTAGTGTCAAGGCTCACCTTGAACTCACTATAAGGCTTTTCCTTTGCCATTGGTCTAGCACCCCTAGCATTCTTATTTACAAGACAACATTACTTTTTCTTTTCCTTCCTTTTCCTTTGAATGCTTCCCTGAAGTGATGACACAAAGCCTTGAAAAATGAGTATAATGAGTAAAGTCGTACACATAATGTGACAAAACCAATGGTTTGGCTACAGAGCATGCTGCTCGGGGATGTGCAAAGGGTCCCTGGAGAATGCGGGTATCGATCCCGCTACCTCTCGCATGCGAAGCGAGCGCTCTCCCATTTGAGCTAATTCCCCTTCGTCTGTTCAGGATTGTAGCTTCATCTTGTCATATGGACCTTTAACTCCGGCGGATCTAATAAAGGACGCCTCGCCTGCATGGGTTTCTGGGCATGCCAACGACAACAAGACCCCATGGTAGAATCACTGCGCATACGAGACATTAAGGACCAACTCTAGTCTGGGCACTACACATTATGGTGGGAGACTGTCACCGTTTGTGGAAGCACCTTTCAGCTGCTTCTGGAGAAAAAGAGATGTCAGACTGGACTGGGGGCGTTGCTGCGTGATTCTTTGCTGCCATTGGCCAGTATTGTGATGGTAAGAGGGGAGACAATCACCTCAGATGGACAAACACTGATGAGGTTTAAAGCCAGCGTTAACCTGACAGTACCTGAAAGGTACTCAGAGGAGACGTGCAAATAAACATTTGCCAAAGGAAGCCACATGCGTTCGTTTGGAGCACTGACTATTCTGGAAACAAAGTATCTTTTGGCCATTGTATTAGCAGACCATTCTCTTTAACGTGACCTGTGCAACAAGACCACATGGTGAACTATGGGGAGTACTTAGCCAAAGAAGAGCTGAGGCATTGCATCATGCCTACTTTGGCAGCCAATCTCACAACATGCATTAAGATACAGTTTTTCTCAGTCGCTTTGGTGCGTTCCTCAGAACACCATTAACATTTGCACAGCAGTTAGTTCATTTCCCAAAACAATTAGTGCAAACTGCAAAACCTAGTGGATAGCCTGCAAAAGCACGTCACATGCACAGAATTGATTATCCATACCTCAAAAGCAAGTATCCATGTCAATGAAACTGTCAGTGCCATCAAAATGAAAAGTCTTGACACCATCTTTATGAACAAGATAGTCAAATGGCATTGTCATGTTTCCACTATGACAGTTTATAATTTCAGACAATTGGTGACACCTAAAAATGCTGACGACAGCACTATGGCCTACCTGTACAGCCATCTGAAATGTGCAGTAAAGTCACTGTAGATGTTATGGGAGTCTTGGGAGTAACTGAGACACTGAATACGTACGTTTCACATTTCCATTGTGTAGAAGTGTTTGTAATCCTACAGAATTGTGCAAAAGAAAAATATGCTACAGTCACTTGTTCACTGTAGAATACATGTAAACATAAAATCACCCATTTGGTAGAGCTGTGCACTAATGTGAACAATAAACAGCATATGTAACAGTACAGTAAATCATTCTGGCACATCCAGACGTTCCTGTCTGTCTGGCCACATATTTTCATCTACATCACAACAGATGTTATCCCTCGCAATGCAGCGAGGAAAGTATCTCCTGGAGTGGCAAATCCATCCTCTGCAGGACCCTGCTGTGATGTCGTCACATGCTGCATCCATGGCTGCTAGCAGGGCCATTTGCTCATGTGGATGCCGGTCATAAACTTTCCACCTCCAGGCAGAGAAAAACTCCTCTATTGGATTAAGGAATGGGGAATATGGAGGGAGATATTCAACCAGAAGTCTGTCATGTGCTGCAAACCACTCTCTGACCTGATGGGAGTGGTGAAAACTGACATTATCCCAGACAACAACATACTTGCTGAGTTGGCCTCCACCTCTCTCATTCTCAGGGACTAGGTCCCTGTAAAGAGTGTCTAAAAATGTCAGGAGATGTTGGGTATTGTATGGACCAAGAAGGGGGATATGGGTGAGGACGCCGTTGTCTGAGATGGCTGCACACATGGTAATATTCCCTCCGCGCTGACCAGGGACTTCAGTGGTTGCCCTCTGTCCAATGCGATTTCTTCCACGCCTTCTGCCTTTGGCCAGATTGAAACCTGCCTCATCAACATATATGAATGTGTGCAGTGTTTCCCTGGCTTCCAGCTCCAGTACACGCTTTAGAGAGAGACAGAAATGCAATGTCACAATATGCCTGTGTACAGTAACAAACAGTAATGCATGCATTTGGTAAAACACATTGTAGAGTATGTGCTGTGGAATTGCAAGTGTACTGCATGAAACTACGAAGTACTGTAAAACAGTTTGCAGTGCAGAACATAGAAGACCAGCTTTACCTGCACATACTGGTGACGGATCTCCTTCACCCTGTCACTGTTTCGTTCAAATGGCACCTTATACAATTGCTTCATGTGGATTTCATTTTTCTTGAGTACTCTGTCAATTGTTGAAATTGAAACAGATTCAATATTGCCAAATACCGTGTGATTCTCTATGACAGCGCTTTGTATTTCTCTCAGCTTTATTGCATTGTTTGCAATGACCATTGCACAAATGGCTTCTTCTTGCTGTGGGGTAAAAAGGGGCCCTCTTCCGCCTCCGCGAGGTTGTCTTACAATCCTATGTGGTGCAGAGTGAACTCTTTGTGAAATTGCAAATACAGTACAGTAACATGTGATGTGTCTGAGATGGCACAGTACAGTACAGTGTATTACTGTTTGCATACCTGTTTTCCCTACGGAATGTTTGGATGATTGAACTGACAGTAGTTCTTCCAATATTGGGTTGCACCCTTCGACCAGCCTCCTCCATGGTGAGGCCGTGATTGACAACATGGTCCACAATTGTAGCCCTTATTTCATTAGGAATCCGCCTATATCTGCCTCTTCTCCCTCTTCCCCTTCCCCTTCCTCCCCACATCCTCACCCCTCTTCCACGGTGCTGACCTTCCATTTTGTGTCACAGAAGTGTAGAAATGGTACACACTAGCTCCTGCGCAGTTTATATATGCTTGCCAATTGGGGATTCACAGGATTCATCCATAATTGACAGTGAACAAGTTGTTTGTCATTGGTTACAACTAAACTTTCACACGCCGCCTCATGAGTGACAGCTGTGATTCACCTGAGATCAATTGTTCAATTTCGGAGACATTTCCAGGAAAAATGATACAGAAAGGTATAGGATTTGCTTGAAAGATGGCCAATATTTGGCATGTGATAACTAGTTCAACAATTTTGTGTGTGATGACTCAAGCAATGGATGTATGACTATTAGTTTTATTGGGAACGACTATTCAGCATCCATAGGTATGATTACTTTTGACTGACATGACATAAGCAAATGGAAATGTCAGAAAGCAGCAGGGAAATGTATGGAAGCAACTGATTCATGTCCAAAATCATTTGCAGTTTGTTCAGAGAGAGGAGAAATTGCTACTATGATGTGCACAAATGACTGAGTGTTGTGGAGGTTGAACTAATAGTTATGAGAATTTCAATTCTGATCTGAGAAACGCACCAAAGCGACTGAGAAAAACTGTAAATCCCAACCGGAGCTTTGTAACATGAAAAGATGGGTGCAGAATGTTAGTGAATCCGGCTGTGGACACAGTTATTAATGCAGATGATCTCATTAAATATATATATTTAGATTCCCTTTCAGAGCCTGCAGCAGAGCCACAATACAAGACACATGCAGGCAGTGTCCAGCTCTGAAACCAAACCAATCACTTTCATGTAGTTTGTTTTTTCTAGGACTCAAAGATTAGCATTGTCTTAGTATAATGTCTAAATCATAAAGTGACAAAATATTGACTTCAATAAATACCCATATTACATGACATACAGAGAAAAAAACAGGATTTATATGAGAGTAAATCCCGTTTTATGTTTTCTTGCACAGTATGTAAGGTGAATTTTTTTCCAATATTGAATAAATAACATGTGTCATATTGATAAAACAACTAAAGAATTAAGAACCATAATAATGTAAGTTGTTTCCCTGTAATGGACTAAAAACGCTCTTGTTATAGTTTTAGTGGCATTACAAGAAAAATAAAGATCAATGATATATTCAGAGATGTTATTTTGAGAAGCACGTTGACTCAAACCCACCTCGATGTTCTCATCTTTACAGCCCACTGAGCGCTTATTTTTTTCTTAAATCTGTGACTCTGCTGCCCCCTGGTGGTTTTTGTTGTTATGTTACTGCTTATTTGGTACAGGTGGCAGAGCAGGTCAGCCACTAATCAGAAGGTCGGTGGTTCGATCCCAGGCTGCCTCCTGGCTGCATGCCAAATATCCTTGGGCAAGATACTAACCCCATGTTTGCCTACTGGTGGTGGTCAGAGGGCCCGGTGGCGCCAGTGTCCGGCAGCCTCGCCTCTGTCAGTGCGCCCCAGGGTGGCTGTGGCTACAATGTAGCTTGCCATTGCCAGTGTGTGAATGTGTGTGTGAATGGGTGGATGACTGAATGTAGTGTAAAGCGCTTTGGGGTCCTTAGGGACTGAATAAAGCGCTATACAAATGCAGGCCATTTACTTATTTTTGTCAGTTATCTTTTCAAACCTGAAATACAACCAATTTTTTTTTTGTTAAGTTTTTGTATGGCTGCTGGCAACATGAGCTGTCTGGTTTCAGTTTCTCCTGTTATGCTTAGTATAAGTTCAGATTCATTTAGGGAAGAATGCCATATTTGTACATGTATGTACATAGAGTAAAATATGTGTACATACATATTTTATTGTATATTTTATATACAGGGGCGGTCCTAGCCTGTTTGGTGCCCTGGGTGAACACTCCCTCTACCGCCCTCTTGCTTATTTCTCCTCTTCTTTTCTGTTTTTTTTCAAGGACCATGGCTTTGACCTTTTCTTGTCCATCTCTCATCAGTAATTTTGCACTCCAGTATCAACACCCAATCCCACAACATAAACTCATAGACCTACACCTTGTATAGGGTTTTTTTTCCCTGGGAGTTCACATAACCCAGGAAAAAATAATTAATTAATAATATTATGAATGAAATGTGCACTATTTGGAAGAAGCCCCCCCCGATAGAATTTAGAAAACACATCTGTGCAAAAAGTCTGTATCGTAAGTCAGTTTTCGTGTGTTTGGTAGGGCAGTCAACTCTAACACATTAATGCTGACATCACGATTAATGCGATTACAATTTTTAATGCAATCAACCCATCTGGAGCACTGAATGAACAAACTCCCCAACAGAAATATTTCAGGGATTTTTACTTTCCAAAATATTGACTTTAAAGCTTGTCGGAAACAGGCTTTTTTTTGGGCCTTGTATTGCATCCCATTCTGTCATCAAAGCCTTTCAGAAAAGAGTCTATTTGTCATGTTTCGGCTAAGCACTCGGAGAACACAGCTGAGGACAATTACACATGACCAAGTGGGGAGGACATGAACGGAAAACGCTGACACCAAGACGCGGACATTAAACGTAACACAGGAAGTACAGAGACAGCCAAGAGAGGCAGAGAGAGAGAACACGAAGGAGCACACAATGGAAAGAGGAAAACACGGAACACAAGGAGTGGGAGCAAAGCACAATAACTCACATCACTATATACACAGTCACACAGAGGGAGACACAGGGCAACAACACAGGGGGGAAATCTAATAATTAATACAGAACAGAATGACCTAGGAAACCTGGAGTAAGCCTCAACATAATGCAAAATATGACAGAAAAAACAGGAAACCTAAACCGCGGGGTCAAAATGACCCAGGACCATGGAACTATTTTATTCTGTGGATGGTAAAATGAGTAAATATTTGCAGTTAAATTCAGTTCAGAGAAACCAGAAACAAAACTGGAAGTTAGAAGAATTCAGAGATTTGTCCATGTTGTGCTGCACCATTGAGTCTCCTCATCAGGAAGGTTTCAGGATATTTGATCCAAATTTCGCTGAACAACAACACAACTGTGAAAGTAAGTACCGACATATCCAATTCAAACCAATTTTATTTATAAAGAACCAAACTGTACAGAACACAAGTTAAAAACAATAGAATAACAAAAAACAGCAAACATAAATAAATAAAAAAACATAATACATAAAAATTAAAACAGCCCTATAAATAAAATCAACTAAAAACAACTAAAAAAAAACCCAAAAAAACCAACAACATCTCACGTGGTGTCACAGGCCAGAGTAAAGAGATGGGTATTCAGGAGTGACTTAAAAACAGGTAGGGAAGAGGCCTGTGTAATCTATAAAGGGAGATCATTCCACACACTGTAAAAACTGTGATTGGGGTTAATTAGAATCTAATAGGAGAGTAATAGTAATTATTACTCAGTAAAAACGTGTATGAGTAGTTTTAATCAAATCTAAGCAAAATTCAACAATTTTGAGATGTTCAGTTATTTAAATTTACACAGTTTTGTTTGGGGTAAATTCAGCAATGGTTTGTTGAGTAGATTTTAAAAAAAATGTTTGAGTACCAAAAAAATTTAAGAAATCTAATAGATTTAACTGATGAAAGCATTTTCATTTTAATCATTGTACACTTCCGCCCATAATCCTTTGTGCCACGTGCAGGACACACGTGCTTCATGAGTGGACATCTCCATTTTGTCAGAGGTAAGACTTCTTAATTTGTTCGAATATAAGACACGGTTTAAACAATAACGTATATCGGTTTTGAGTAAAGGTTTTAAACAGTATGATACGTCAAAATTAGATTAATAATCATCACTGTAATGATAGTATCGTATTTTTACACAAATGGCAGTTAGTTGTCTGCTAGCACAAGGTCACTTTCCAAGCCTTCACGACTGTGTTACTGAACAGCTTTAACTAACCACATGTTTTACCGTATTAAAAAATATCAACGATATATTCCGATGAGTTTTAACGTCTTTCATCCACGTTTAAAAGTTCATGAAAAGGTTTTGCGCTCAGTTGTGAGTGATTTAGTTTAAATCATTTGTGCCGGATTTTGTCAGCCACAGTCAGTTTTTCGAAGCTTTTGTCTCGATGCAGTGGTTTTCAGTTGTGGTTAATGAAGCTAAAGTGGCTCAGTCCAGCGACATAACTGTTTTTTCGCATCATGCTGTCGGAGCCCCGTGACTTTATGGCGTTATTTTTGTGCCACTATTCTGAGCGCATGTAAAAAAAAAGTTTGCAGGTGCAAGTGTTGCATTTTGAGGAGAAATTTATTTTGAGCCGACAAATGCGTCCTCCTTTTCCCCGAATTTGAAGGATGGGTCGGGTGTGTCCTTCGTGGCCTACCATATCCCAGAATTCATAGCGCAGCCCAGCCAAACTCCAGTTTCCAATAATGGCGGCCGCTACTAAGTTTTAAAATTACTCTTACTAATCTTTCTGGGTCACAAAATAAACTTTTAACATATTTTCATGCGAGAATGGTGGTGTGTAAACTTCAAATACCTGCTCGGTTTATCAAGACATCGCATATTTGCAAAAGTGCTCTAACGTTTTGTGTTCGTTTAGAGGCGTTAAGTCAGTGTCAGTGAGTTTATATTTACTGTTAAGAGTAAATATCTCACCAGAAAATTTGTAACCAGAAAATAACAGTAAACATCCTTATATGTTTTGAAATGTGTTAATCTATTGGAATGACTGCATATCAAGTGCTCACATTTGCAATTTTGAAAAAAGGGGGAAGAATTATCTTAAACATCTTTAGTCAGAGATTTTATTACTTTACCTATTACTGTTTATTTCATGTTGTGATCTGTCACCAAATTGCTACAGAAACCAGGGCCTATCCCCTTTTTAATCTAATAAAGAATTTCCTTGTGTTATATAGGAACCTCACCTTTAAAATTTTAGCATTAATTTAAACATGTCTTTAACAATCTGCGTGTGTTTGTGTAAATTTTTTATTTTGGAGACTGCTATTAATGATAATGTTGCTTTCCTTTCAGGCAATGGAAGATCCCTCAACTTGAAGCTTACAAGCATACAACTTGTTGAAGCATACAACTTGGAATTGTCTTTACCTATATAATGTTGACAATACCTTTGTGTTGACTGTCAGCACCCAGGCATGTGCATTAACATCAGCTAATTATCGCACATAATGTTCCATGTGATGATAATTTGATATTTAACAGGGTTTTTTTTAATACTGCCAATTCTCACAGTTTTGTCTTAATAAATGGTCACTTATCTGATGGTAATTTTTGGAATTCTTGCTCATTTTCAGTCACCAAGCAATCCTAGCAATAACATAACCAGAAATCTGGTTATTCAGTGCTTGATGGTGTACCTTGGGGAGTCCATTGATCAACTGATCAAAGAGTACAGTGTAAGTGTTGAAGTAGAAACATTATTCTGTTTTTGTTATTCATATGTGTTTGTGTATGTGTTTGTCAAGTTTCAAATAATTTGAGGCATTATCATGTTTTATTTGTCATTCAGCTACAGGATGTGTCCAGGAAATATTTCATGTGTGCAACTACAGTCAGAAAACCCATGTGTTTGTTGTTTCAGGATGCTGATGAGGATGCTGTGTCACAAGATCTTTCTGAACAGAGGATGAAAATCTACAAAATCAAGGCTGTTGGATCTGAGGAGGATGACATTGGCATTGTGCTGGAGGGTGTGAGAGTTATGCCTGCTCTGGGTAATTTTCCAAGAGCATGCGCAATGCTGGTTGGATTGACATATGCAGTCGATCTTGCCTATCCCAAAGAGCTAAAATACACCTAGGAAGTATTCCAGAAACTTTTCCTTGAACTGGATTGTGCTAAGCTCTCACCAAAAGTGAACAGCCTCAAGAACAAGTTATTGGCTTAAACGAGGACTCTGAAAGAATGAAAGGGAAGTAAGCTCACTGAAAACCTTTGGTTTGTCTTTGTTAGATGCAGCTATCTTTTCAGTTTTCAAGTTAATTTCAACTTATTCATATCTTACCCAAATGACCTGCAATGTGTCAGGCTGTATTTGTGCTCTTCATTTTAATGTTTGTTTTTTATTACCTACAAGTTTCTTAGGAATATTCTGCTTGAAAGGCAACAAATTGGAGGAATCACTAGTGAAGCTTTTCTTTGTTTATAGTGTATGTTACTATAAAACATTAGTTTAAAACAACTTTAAAATTTAACAGAAGTGCAGTCCTGTAGCTGTAGAAATGTTACTTCCTCTTACATGTGTCTTAGATTTTCTCAGGTTAAACATCCAAATTGGGATAAAAGGTTGCTTTACATTATTGATATTCCATGTACATGAGTGAAAAACCTTTGTTCTACAGTTATATTGAGTGATTCCATTTTTTTAAAAGTTTTTGTTAGTCAATCATAAAGTAACAGAGATAAAGGAAACAGTAAAGGATATTCAAATTTCAGGTTCATATTGATATTACAGTCTAATCTAAAGATTCATTTCTTTTTTACAAAATTGGTTTACATTCATGCAGTTCCTTTATGTTGCTGTTGCTCTGTACACAAAGCTGTGTGATAAACTGTTTATGACACTAAAACAAATTTACAGCAGGGGAATGTATTTAGGAGATCAGGAGATTGTTGATAAGAATTCAGTGTATACAAGCAGAAAAATGTTATATTATAAATTACCGTGTTTTATTTTCCACAATAAAACAAATTACTGTTTTGATGTTTTCTTTGTGAAATTGATTCATTTTACTCAGAAAATAAGTTAAATTCATTTGATTTTCTCTTATTATTCAGTCATTATTTTTAAGGTTTATTTGGAAAATTATTGAATCCAATTTGAGTTTTACTGAAAAAACAAAAAAAAATTATTTCTTTGTAATGGCTATTTTAGGAAGTTTTTACTAAACCTTTGCCAGATAGTTAGTAAATTCAAAGTAATTTTTCTCAGAGACTTATTTCATATCAATTATTTTTTTTGTTAAAGTTGGGCAATTTCAACCTTCAGTTTGAGATTTTGTCCCTAAATCCAACACATATTTACAGTTTAATTCTATTAATATCTACTTTTGTTTTCTATTTGAATTTAATTAACATTTTCTCTACATTTTACATAAATCTTTTGAAATTAAAATCTACTTAATTATTTCAAGTGTCACTTTGTTGCCATAACTTTTTTAAGTAACCTCTAGTCACAGTTTTTACAGTGCAGTTTTGTGGACATATTTCTCTATTTACCTCAAGAAATAATGTCAGCATGTAGTTTTGTTTTAGTTTTAGTGTGTGTGGGACAGTCACCAGAGCAGCAGCAGGTACAGCTTACGGTGAGTTCATGAACTAATAAAAACTGCAGTATTTTTTATAATAAATGTTTTTTATGACAAACTAAGAGCTGTGTTTGCAGCCGAGTTTAGAATTTTACATTTAGAGAAATCTATGTAAAACCATGTGACTTGTAAACACTGAAGTTTCAAGTTTAAAAGGTTTGTTTTTCACTTTGTCATGAAGATGATGATGACGTAAGTAGTGTTCATATGTTTGTTGTTGTTTAACCTGCTTAAACTCCACATGACAAACTATGACAGTCTGTGTAAACAAATCATTGTAGTGAGCCTCTGCACACACCACTGAACTTCATGGACCCACTCATACTCTGTATTGCTGAAACCTTTTCTTTATTGGTCCACAGCCATAAACTGACTCCAGTGTAGAGGAGAAAAGCTCTGCTGCCATCTATAGGCTGTATGCTAAGGCGCTTGGAAAGAAAAGCGTCTGGACTTCTTCAAGTTGCTTGAAGACGTTTCACATCTCATCTGAGAAGCTTATTCAGTTCTAAGGGTCAAATGGTGTATAGTCCCAGATTTAAACCTAGATTTAAACCTAAACCTCGCTCCAAAGAGGGACAAAGGACCCCCTGATGATCCTCTACCTAATCACATGAGCCGAGGTGTGAAAATGGAACAAAGTTAGGCCGGTAAGGCTGCGGTGGTTTGGAAATGTGCAGAGGAGGAATATAAGATATACTGGGAAAAGGGTGTAAAATATGGAGGTGGCCGAGAGGTTAAGGCGATGGACTGCTAATCCATTGTGCTCTGCACGCGTGGGTTCGAAGCCCGTCCTCGTCGAGTCCTCTTTCTACTTATCTTAATGCATGTTGTGAGATTGGCTGCCAAAGTAGGCATGATGCAATCCCTCAGCTCTTCTTTGGCTCAGTACTCCCTATAGTTCACCATGTGGTCTTGTTGCACAGGTCATGTTAAAGAGAATTGTCTGCTAATACAATGGCCAAAAGATACTTTGTTTCCAGAATAGTCAGTGCTCCAAACGAACGCATGTGGCTTCCTTTGGCAAATGTTTATTTGCACGTCTCCTCTGAGTACCTTTCAGGTACTGTCAGGTTAACGCTGGCTTTAAACCTCATCAGTGTTTGTCCATCTGAGGTGATTGTCTCCCCTCTTACCTTCACAATACTGGCCAATGGCAGCAAAGAGTCACGCAGCAACGCCCCCAGTCCAGTCTGACATCTCTTTTTCTCCAGAAGCAGCTGAAAGGTGCTTCCACAAACGGTGACAGTCTCCCACCATAATGTGTAGTGCCCAGACTAGAGTTGGTCCTTAATGTCTCGTATGCGCAGTGATTCTACCACGGGGTCTTGTTGTCGTTGGCATGCCCAGAAACCCATGCAGGCGAGGTGTCCTTTTTAGATCCGCCGGAGTTAAAGGTCCATATGACAAGATGAAGCTACAATCCCCAACCGACAAAGGGGAATTAGCTCAAATGGGAGAGCGCTCGCTTCGCATGCGAGAGGTAGCGGGATCGATACCCGCATTCTCCAGGGACCCTTTGCACATCCCTGAGCAGCCCACCCGCGTGCTCTGTAGCCAAACCATTGGTTTTGTCACATTATGTCTACGACTTTACTCATTATACTCATTTTTCAAGGCTTTGTGTCATCACTTCAGGGAAGCATTCAAAGGAAAAGGAAGGAAAAGAAAAAGTAATGTTGTCGTGTAAATAAGAATGCTAGGGGTGCTAGACCAATGGCAAAGGAAAAGCCTTATAGTGAGTTCAAGGTGAGCCTTGACACTAAGCATGGAGAAAGGGACTTGTACCAATTGGTATGGCAGAGAGATGAAGCTGGAAAGGATGGACAGCAGTTTAAAGTCATTAAGGGTGGAAATGGTAATGTGCTAACAAGGGAAGGAGTACTTTGAAGGGAAGATGTGGGTGGAGACCAAATAAAGGGGTGATTTGTGACACCAGGATAGCAGCAGGTGTGAAAGGCAAGCTTTACAGGACAGTGGTGAGAACTGCTCTGATGTATTGTTTTATGACTGTGGCACGGAGGAAAAGACGAGAGGCCGAGATGGAGTTGTCAGAGTTGAAGATGGTAAGTTTTTTTATGTTGGGAGTGTCCAGGATGGAAAAAGATTAGAACTGACTATGTCAGAGGGACAGCTGGGGTTGAGCGGTTTGGAGACAAAATTAGACCGGTAAGGCTGCGGTGGTTTGGAAATGGGCAGAGGAGGAATATAAGATATACTGGGAAAAGGGTGTAAAATATGGAGCTGCTAGGCAGGAGGAAAAGAAAAATACGGAAGAGAAAGTTCATGGATCTAGTTGAGGAGGACATGAAGAGGGCTGCTGTGACAGAGGAGAATGCTAGGGGCAGGGTGAGATGGAGGCAGATGATCCACTCTGGCAACCCCCAAGAAGAACAGACTCAAAGAAGAAGCCAGCATCACTCCAGGCTTCTACCAAAGTGTTACGCAGCCCCTCGTCGGGGATCTGGAGTAGATTTCCCTGCGTCGATACACTAGCGCTCAGCTCGCATTTTGTCCATCCAGACTACATGGTCACAGAATAAATTCCCAATTCTGCTGGCAAAAAAACCACGGCAAGGAGATGAGGTGGCCGAGTGGTTAAGGCGATGGACTGCTAATCCATTGTGCTCTGCACGCGTGGGTTCGAATCCCATCCTCGTCGAGACCTCTTTCTACTTACAGTTTTTCTCAGTCGCTTTGGTGCGTTTCTCAGATCAGAATTGAAATTCTCATAACTATTAGTTCAACCTCCACAACACTCAGTCATTTGTGCACATCATAGTAGCAATTTCTCCTCTCTCTGAACAAACTGCAAATGATTTTGGACATGAATCAGTTGCTTCCATACATTTCCCTGCTGCTTTCTGACATTTCCATTTGCTTATGTCATGTCAGTCAAAAGTAATCATACCTATGGATGCTGAATAGTCGTTCCCAATAAAACTAATAGTCATACATCCATTGCTTGAGTCATCACACACAAAATTGTTGAACTAGTTATCACATGCCAAATATTGGCCATCTTTCAAGCAAATCCTATACCTTTCTGTATCATTTTTCCTGGAAATGTCTCCGAAATTGAACAATTGATCTCAGGTGAATCACAGCTGTCACTCATGAGGCGGCGTGTGAAAGTTTAGTTGTAACCAATGACAAACAACTTGTTCACTGTCAATTATGGATGAATCCTGTGAATCCCCAATTGGCAAGCATATATAAACTGCGCAGGAGCTAGTGTGTACCATTTCTACACTTCTGTGACACAAAATGGAAGGTCAGCACCGTGGAAGAGGGGTGAGGATGCGGGGAGGAAGGGGAAGGGGAAGAGGGAGAAGAGGCAGATATAGGCGGATTCCTAATGAAATAAGGGCTACAATTGTGGACCATGTTGTCAATCACGGCCTCACCATGGAGGAGGCTGGTCGAAGGGTGCAACCCAATATTGGAAGAACTACTGTCAGTTCAATCATCCAAACATTCCGTAGGGAAAACAGGTATGCAAACAGTAATACACTGTACTGTACTGTGCCATCTCAGACACATCACATGTTACTGTACTGTATTTGCAATTTCACAAAGAGTTCACTCTGCACCACATAGGATTGTAAGACAACCTCGCGGAGGCGGAAGAGGGCCCCTTTTTACCCCACAGCAAGAAGAAGCCATTTGTGCAATGGTCATTGCAAACAATGCAATAAAGCTGAGAGAAATACAAAGCGCTGTCATAGAGAATCACACGGTATTTGGCAATATTGAATCTGTTTCAATTTCAACAATTGACAGAGTACTCAAGAAAAATGAAATCCACATGAAGCAATTGTATAAGGTGCCATTTGAACGAAACAGTGACAGGGTGAAGGAGATCCGTCACCAGTATGTGCAGGTAAAGCTGGTCTTCTATGTTCTGCACTGCAAACTGTTTTAC
This sequence comes from Perissodus microlepis, assembly GCF_051167445.1. NCBI lineage: Eukaryota > Metazoa > Chordata > Actinopteri > Cichliformes > Cichlidae > Perissodus > Perissodus microlepis. Next base: position 18,100,201 of record NC_140463.1, on the reverse strand, counting down.
AGTACTTCGTAGTTTCATGCAGTACACTTGCAATTCCACAGCACATACTCTACAATGTGTTTTACCAAATGCATGCATTACTGTTTGTTACTGTACACAGGCATATTGTGACATTGCATTTCTGTCTCTCTCTCTAAAGCGTGTACTGGAGCTGGAAGCCAGGGAAACACTGCACACATTCATATATGTTGATGAGGCAGGTTTCAATCTGGCCAAAGGCAGAAGGCGTGGAAGAAATCGCATTGGACAGAGGGCAACCACTGAAGTCCCTGGTCAGCGCGGAGGGAATATTACCATGTGTGCAGCCATCTCAGACAACGGCGTCCTCACCCATATCCCCCTTCTTGGTCCATACAATACCCAACATCTCCTGACATTTTTAGACACTCTTTACAGGGACCTAGTCCCTGAGAATGAGAGAGGTGGAGGCCAACTCAGCAAGTATGTTGTTGTCTGGGATAATGTCCGTTTTCACCACTCCCATCAGGTCAGAGAGTGGTTTGCAGCACATGACAGACTTCTGGTTGAATATCTCCCTCCATATTCCCCATTCCTTAATCCAATAGAGGAGTTTTTCTCTGCCTGGAGGTGGAAAGTTTATGACCGGCATCCACATGAGCAAATGGCCCTGCTAGCAGCCATGGATGCAGCATGTGACGACATCACAGCAGGGTCCTGCAGAGGATGGATTCGCCACTCCAGGAGATACTTTCCTCGCTGCATTGCGAGGGATAACATCTGTTGTGATGTAGATGAAAATATGTGGCCAGACAGACAGGAACGTCTGGATGTGCCAGAATGATTTACTGTACTGTTACATGTGCTGTTTATTGTTCACATTAGTGCACAGCTCTACCAAATGGGTGATTTTATGTTTACATGTATTCTACAGTGAACAAGTGACTGTAGCATATTTTTCTTTTGCACAATTCTGTAGGATTACAAACACTTCTACACAATGGAAATGTGAAACGTACGTATTCAGTGTCTCAGTTACTCCCATAACATCTACAGTGACTTTACTGCACATTTCAGATGGCTGTACAGGTAGGCCATAGTGCTGTCGTCAGCATTTTCAGGTGTCACCAATTGTTTTTGCAATGGGAAACACTGAAATTATAAACTGTCATAGTGGAAACATGACAATGCCATTTGACTATCTTGTTCATAAAGATGGTGTCAAGACTTTTCATTTTGATGGCACTGACAGTTTCATTGACATGGATACTTGCTTTTGAGGTATGGATAATCAATTCTGTGCATGTGACGTGCTTTTGCAGGCTATCCACTAGGTTTTGCAGTTTGCACTAATTGTTTTGGGAAATGCACTAACTGCTGTGCAAATGTTAATGGTGTTCTGAGGAACGCACCAAAGCGACTGAGAAAAACTGTAATGAAGAGTTGCATATTGGCCTTATTGCACATGCATTTGGTGGAGCTTCCATTTCACAGCATGAAATCCTGGGAACAGATTATTTAAATGAGTTACACAAATGTGATTTATTGTAACCGAACTATTCTGTTTCAAGTATGGAATGATTGTAAAGCATGCATCTTTAATTACAAGAATTGGGAGCTAGAGTTTGAATGTATTTTGTATTTTATCTAATCCACACAGGGTCAAAAGTATAAATAAATCATCACTAATACTTGGATAAATGTCCCTTAGTAAGTTCCACCTGAACTGGATGTTTTTGGTTGCCATCAACAAGCTTCTAACATAATTCTGGCTGATATCTGACCACTTCTCACGACACAATTTGTAGAATTTATTTAAATTGGTTGGTATAACTTTCAAGTCAACAAATATTCAACAGGGTTGGGGTCGGGGCTTTGGGAAGCCTATTCCAGAATCTTAATGTTAGCCTACTTTATCCATTACAAAGACAGTTTTAATGTGAGTTTGGGAACATCACGGTTGTGTCCAAGTTTATAGCCGTTGACTTGACGAGAAGTTGAAGAATTTAGAGCTAGTCCTCCTTCTTCATTATTCCAACCACTCTGTGTAGTGTACCAGCACCACTGGCAGCAAAACAGCCCCAGAGCATGATGCTGCCACCACTATGCTTCACAGCAGGTTCAGTGTTCCTAGGTTTGAAAACTTCACCATTGTCCTTCCAAACATACCTCAAGTCATTTTGCCGAAACAGCATAATCTTTGTTTCATCTGATTATAAAACTTTTGGTTTGGTTTGTTCATGTGGGCAGCTGCATATCAAGCTTCAAGGTGCTGACTTTGCAGCAGCAGCCTCTTTGTTGATCGGGCAGATTTATGTTCAGCTTGTTGCAGTTGTGTTTTTGCTCATGTGATTTTAAATTAGGGTTATATAGGGTTATATTTATCTTTTTGATATGTGAAATAAAATGTTCATGTTTTTTTAACATGACATTAAGCAGTGACAGTTTATTTCAGTGTGATGATACTCACTCGATATTCTAATATTCTCATTATTAATCTATTTTAATTTATCAAATGCAACAAGAGAAAGCATAAAACAACTTCTCACAAGTGGAGCTTTTTTTCCCCAATGCTTGGTTTTTCTTTCATTGGAAGATCAAAAAGCGTGACAAAGTTTAGTATTTAGGAACAAGTCAGAGCTCACAGTCAGACTCACTGAGCAAAGTGGCAGCAGCACATCTAACCAGCCTGGAAGCAGCATTTACATGTATGTATATCTATGGTTTCTGGTTCACTGGTTCACACTTAGATAAAGGATCTAATGACTGAAGATGATTTACTATGCTGATGTTTGTTCTTCAGATAGTTAAGGGATGTTTTTGAGTTATCAGAGGTACAGGACTACACTTGTGATTGCTCATAGCACAGTCTGTTTATTTATGTATAATAAGTTAGAAGAAATAGTCAAAGCTAGCTCGAATAACCTGCTGAAAACTCTCCAATCCTTTTCCTTCACACGCGACAGATACATTTATCAAAATTACATCATTTGACATCAAAATACATATTCAGACATTGAAATCTGAGTAGTTATTTTTAAATACCAAAGATTTCCAACAAACATGGCTTTAACGTTACAGTATGCTTGTATGCTTGGCCTCGTTTTTTTTAAACGTAAGTGCAGAAAGTTCAGAAGAGTTCATGTTTATAGTTTGTTTTAGATTTGAATACAGACAGAGTCTCTTTCTCTCCTCTTTGCTGTACGTCCCTGTTGTTATTGGGCTCCACCCGCCTGTGGAGGGGAACCTTCGCTGTCTTCATCCCAAGACGAGGACGTGAACCCAGCAGGAGCGGAGATAGAATGGGGTGCCGTGGTGTGGCCGAGCCCCTGATAGCGCCCACTTGACGAAGGGGAGGTGGGCATCGACGTGGCTGCCACGGCGATGGGGTCCTGCGAGGTGGCTGCGAGGAGGCCGGTGTGCTCAGTGTGCTCGGGTCGAGCCACAGCACCGAAATACATCTTGTTGGGACGACCCAGGAACGTCCGGCCTGAGAGGGGAGGGAGGAAACAAACATGAAACAGCTGCAATGTCTTTTTTCCCTTTTTCTACACTCAAAATTAAGAACATCTAAAACAGAGAGAGCAGTAGCACCAAAGCAGTTTAGCCCCATTTCCAATCACTGATGTGTTCCTCAACAAACTGCTTCAGTGTCATTTCCACATACTGTGATGATTTCTGAGTCAGACACTCACCAACATGGCGGACCTGCTCACTGACATCAGCTCTGATATCAGAGAAATCCCACATGGCCAAAAAGCTGTCAAAACACGACCCCTCCTCTGCTTCCTGATGGACGGAAACAGATAGATAGATAGATAGATAGATAGATAGATAGATAGATAGATAGATAGATAGACAGATAGACAGATAGATAGATAGATAGATAGATAATAAGGTTACCTGTACATAGGGCTTGTAGGTGAAGGTATAGTGGTGAGCGATGGCAGCCAGAAACATCTCTATGCAGATGATGAAGTCCTATATGAGTTAAAAACTCAATTACCTTTCAGAATAGAAACAGCAGCGTAAAATGTGTTTAACTGTTTTTAAAAAAAATAGATTTCCTTTTTTTGTGCCTTGTGTTTTTGTGTGCCTCTTGCAGTCATTTCACCTTAAGAAGTCAGTTTTTCTGATGTTTCATCCTGTTTCATTTTAGCTGTTCCATCAATTCATGCAGAAAGACCAGAAATATATACAAATTTATACTGAATGGTTTACTTTTCCATCATCTTTTGTGTTTGTTTGATTCCAGATGTGAGAGTCAGAGTTCTGTCTGATATCAGGCAGCTTTTCTGTCATATTTCAAGGATGTACCTGTTTAAATCCCTCCCTGCTGCTCAGTCTTCTTCTTCTTCTTCCTGGACCCTCAAATTTATCAGTGTACCTTACTGTTTTCACAAAGTGCTATAGGAAACACTGCACTGCTGCTGAGTGTGATCCTAATATCACACTAATGATGTTTACAGTACTTCATTTCACCTAATGTCTCCATATTATTTTGTGACTTTGCTTCTGTTTTTGGTGTGATACTTCATTTTTTGCATTTTTAGTTCGACTCCTTGATGTTTGGGCTATTGTTGGTTTCTTCTGCAGCACCCATCAGCAAGTGTCATTAAAGTCCTCTTTTTATTCTGCTACTCAGTTTTCATGCTTTATCTGAACACTGTGGCATTTATTTTCATCACTTTTACTGTTTTTAGTTCATTTGTCTTCTAATCTGTACAGAAAGCTGAACGTTGCTAAATTTTAATCTCTGCTAAAAGTCCAGGAAATCTCACCTGTTATCTAAACATGAAGACAAATAAATCAAAGGTCAGCTGACTGTGATGCAGCAGTATGATCTGTACCTGCAGACCAGTAGCCACAGCCTCCACGCTGTCCCAGTCCCAGGTGTGTTTGTCAGAGATCACACCAACTTTCACCAGCAGTGCTATTAAAACCGCCTGCCTGGAGACAAAATGAATGTATCAGCACTGCCTCTGTTTAAAGGGAAAAATGAAACGGCTCAAAACCCAAAGCTATTACAATCACACTCCCATCCTTACCAGAAGGAGACGAACACGACCAGTTTGACACAGAGGAACTTCCCCACAGGCCTGATGGGCATCAGCTCCTCCCTGAGAGCTCGATAGAGCAACACCAGACAATACATGGCAAACTGCAGCGAAAGAAACAAAAATATAATTTTGGAATTTCACTTGATCTCTTTCTCACAGAAATCATAGATTTTAAATTTAGTATTAACTGAGATAACCTAAAAAAAAAAGCCTCAGCAGACCAGTTTTCACTTTTTCTGAAGGATACTGGCTTAAAAAAAACTGTGTAAAGGTAAACAGGGTTCAGATAAGTTTCGGGCTGGGGGCTAATGTTTGTACTACATGCTCTGATGTAATGCAGTCTCATACCAGATGTTCAAATACAAAAAAAACCCAAAATAATCCAGATGTAACCAGGTGTGCTAACAACCAGAAACAGGGGTATTTGACACACTGGGAATGTGAAACTGCTGCTCTGTGATGATGACGCTGAGTCTTTACCAGCTGTGATATGTTGTTGATTATGACCAGGTAGGACCAGGCGTTTCTGAAGCTGAAGTTTGCTTCATCATAAACCCCACAGAGCTGACAGATGCTGCACACAAAAGCAATCAGTCACTTTAGCAGGTCACAAACTTCACTGTTTTTTTCAGTTTGCTCTCAGATTACAAAACATATGAAAACATCTACACTTTCCCAAACTGAGGTAGAAAAATAAAGAAAATGGTGTACAGTACTCTACTGTTCCATGTGGATATCGCTGTGAATACATACGTGGGAAAAACAAGTTACTGCAAATTTTTACAGTAGAAAAAACGGCTTTTATTTTAATCTTCAGTCAAGTCAGAGGTGATTTTCATTCTGCTGTTTTTTAAATATTACTGGTGTTAGTTGATTTTGAACATTTCTTTCTAGTTCAAGTAAAAATATCAAGACAGTGATGTTTATAAAATAATATATAATGAAAACATTTTGTTTCACTTATAAATCAAAACTGTTGAATGAGGTTTGAATAAAAATGTCATGGTTGCTAACAGCAGGATTCTGTACAGCCTTAACAAGCAGAAGATCAGTGAAAACGCAGTAAAGGCAGTAACTTCCTCTTAGGCTCATGTGATGAGCACAGCTCTGAGTAAAGGTCTGTTTGGACCACAGGAGTGTTTTAGGTGATAAAATGGGCCACGGCTGCTCTAAGTAGGTTAGCAGTGATTGAATTATCACACTAAACACAAGGAGAGGTTTCATCCTGCATTACTAATCATGTTGGAAAAAATAGATATATTTCAACAGCTAACAGAAAGACTACAGCCAATAGCTGGAATCAACATCAAGTATTACTGCTACAGTTACAAACATTAGGCTATAAAACATTACAGTTATAGCATGAAACTCACAGCGCTATCACTGTGGTAACTGGTCTGACCACAGTGTACTGCAGGACTCCCAGCTTACACCTGAACAGCAGCACCCTGACAGAGAGAGAAAAAAACTTAACATGCATCCATTCATCACACACTTTGAACTCCCTCTCTGTGACCTCCCTCTTCTTACTCTCCCATGGGCCATGGTGGGCAGCAGCACAGCGGGGGCAGATGTGGCTGCTGCTGCTGGACCTCCAGCATGAGCACCAGGCTGGGGTACTGGTTACTCAGGAAGTTCAGCAGGAAAACCAGGAAGTTGTAAATGACGTAGGCCTCGTAGCACTCCCTGCACGTGTCCACGTAGATGGCCAGGTTGGGATATCGCAGGGCCAGCCACTGAAAGACGTTCAACAAGCAGAAATCATAAAGGTCACATGAGGGAAAGAATTTAATGAATTTCATTAAGTGTAAAAGAGTTATAAACACGGCAAAGGAAGAAAATACTGAAGGGTCTGTGTCGCTGGATGTCTGTGTTCGTTTGTGTGTAACAATGACTCACACTGTCCAAACTGTAGATCGGCACCATCCACAGTATCCTGTTGAAAAGAGACAGAGAGGGTCCTAAATGGACTGGTTGGACTGGTAAACAACAAGTTTACCCAATTATGCAGCAAGTTATCATTCTATGACCCTCAGGGTAAAAATGAATTGTTACCATGTTGATATCCAGTGTCACTAACAGTTCATCCAAAAGGTTTATGCTTGCTTTTTGTTGAGTATAATTCTAGTATTTTATTAGTGTGTGCATTTACACCTGTACAGTTTATGGATGCACCATGCTAACAAAGCAAGCTAACTTTAGCTCATAAGTTAGCACTCCACTAAACATCACACAGCCACTTATAGTCCCAAAAACAACATGGCGACAACCATAATGCTAAAGTTAACGCTTCAGAACAAGAGTTTAAAAAATAGTGGGTGAAGTCAAAGTCATTTTTTTTCAAACTCCTGTTTGACTAAAAAAAAATTTAATATAGTGTGGAGCAAGTAATTATAATTTATCTTGCTGTAATCATCCCTGCTGCTCACATTGGCCTTTCTGAAGTGTTCCCAGCGTAACAGATGGAGGAAAACATCCTCAGAGCTTCTCCGGTGAAGCTAATTTTAGACTTTTCAAATTAGATTAAATTTAATAGCTACCAACAAGAGTAGGCTTTTAGGCACAAAATACCCACTTTCTGCTTTTTCCTTCAACTTCAGCATCCAGCTTAAAATCTGCAGCTTATTTCATTTTTACACCTGACGCCTCGTAGCTGACGTCAAATACAACAGTCCTAAAGTCAGACTCTATCAGACCTGCTTCAGTGTATGTGTGGAGACATTTAGAGTGTTTGAAGACAGAACTGAAGTGTGTGTGTGTGTGTGTTTACCTGATGATGGGCTTCTGCAGCTCAGGCTGTGTGTAGTGCACCATGTGCTGCAGGATCCCCCACAGCGAGATCGGGATGGTCAGAAACACAAAGACGCCAGCGATGAACCAGGCTTTACTGTGAGTGCCGACCTGCACGCAGACACAGACCGCAGGCTTTAAAGTGTATCCAACATCCTTCCTGCAACATCACAGTTAGTCACTGCAGGACTGTTGTGTTTTTTTGTGCAGTGAGAACACTGCATAAATAAAACTCCACCTTTTTTATGCATTAAAGATAAAAAACAGATAAACTACTAATGATGAGTCCATCTTTTATATACAGTCTGCTTATTACAGCATGAACAGGGGGCTATGAGATCATGCGACTATGTTTGGTCCACAGATGAGCACAGGACGAGGTGTCAGTACTTTGTCCTTCTGCAGCTCCCAGATGCAGAGCGGCAGCACGGCGACCAGCAGGAGGGCATAAAGCACCAGAACCAGCGGGCGGATCCACCTCCTCCACTCTGCACATGTACACGGCATGACGGCAGCTTCACCCTCAACGCGGACTACAGGCACGCATCCTAAACCACAGACCACAGGCAGGTTGTTAAGGCGGAGACATTAAAATTGCTGCAGCATGTGTAATTAACCCGTTCATTTCATTACACACTCTTCATTTGACCTGAAAATCACAATTTTGTGCAAATGATTGCATAAAAATCTTAGCAAACTGCACAAAAAGAGCACCGATTTAATTTATGATGGCATTTGTCTGGATTAATAATGACAAAAGGATGTGTAATTTGACTTGTGCTTACTTAACAACTTAACATTCTGCAAGCTGGCATTGATTCAAACCAGGTAAACAGACATTTCTGCAGAATATCTCTGTGAAAAACCCTCCACACAATCTTTCAAATGTGAAAACACACATTTGAAAGTATGGACACACTTGTTACAGACACAACTTTTATGTTATGGCAGTTGGAGTTTTTAGTATTTAAAACACCTGTTAATTAGCCCATAAACAAACTAAAGTATGACACTAGTGCTGAGCGAAGAAAACTGCCTTATATTTATTTATTCTGTCAGTAAAAGCCAATAAAATATCAATAAAACTTTGTAAAACGCAACCTTGGACTTAAAATCTCCACTAACTGCATAAAAAGTTTGTATTTTGCCAAATTAGAAATGATAGAATACATTAAAAAAAAATCTAACTTATGTCTAAATAAGTAAAAAGTAATTATTTATGGGTCCTACTCTTGAAGTTAGACTGATTTATAGCACTAAAACTCAAATAAACTGAAATCTGTGGGTAATATTTTGGTAAACAGTGTACTATGTGATCCCTATTATACCAAAAAACACATAAGTTTAATATCTTAAGGGCTCTAGGGACCACCACTGTATCCATCCATATTAATTAGGTATATTAGCCTTAAACGTGTTAAAATGACCGCTGGGGTTAAAGCATCCCTCTTCGCGGACATGTAGCCTCTTAAAGGCGTATTACAGCTTTAAAATGTCGTAAAAATCTTAAATGTCCAGCGTGTAATGAGGTCAGTACACGGTGTATTCTTCAGGCATCACCACCTTTATCCGCTGATCAGTTAAAAGGCTGCTGGTTTGATACAATAGATTTAAACCGAACTGTTAAAAGAAGAAAATGTGGACCGTTACGGCGGAAGACGTTCACTCAGAGCGACGGTTGGCCTGCTTTCATCCTCACTCCGGTCTCTGTTACCAGGCAACGCATCCTTCCTCCGCCCAACCACACACTGCAAAATGAAGCCCAGCTGATCCCCTTTGATGTTTTCAGTAGACCCCAGATCACTGTCAGACCACCGGACTGATCCGGATCGATCGACCACACACACCGATGTCCGTGTTCGCCCTTTCCCGTGTTTACGCGCCCACGTCATAGGCTGGGACCTCACCCAGCTCCCCGCTGTCCGTCAGTCACGTGGTCAGCGGAAAAGCGCCACAAACAGGGCGTGAACTTTCAAATTAAATTACCTCTGCTCAAGGACATGTTTTTCGTAATGTATGGAAGCTCGTTGACGCCAATAAAAAAATACTTCTTAAAATAATTTTAGACTTAAACAATATTGTAAACATTATTAGTAATAATGCAGAAAAAAAAATATCAAAATGCTAAATTACAATTATGAGATTAAAAGTCAGAATTATGAATCAACTAATTCAAACTATGAGACATATTATGAAATTAAAAACTAGGTTACAAAATAGCAGAGTAAAATAATAAAAGTATCTGAAAACAATAAAGTTATGAGACAAAGAAAATGTATGAGATACAAAGCTAAACTAATTTATAAAACATAAAATCCTCAGATTAAATATTTTTGTAAAATTTCAATATATAATCTGAAATATGTAAAATAAAATTGCCTCACAGAGCCTCACAGAGCTGACAGCGTGATGCGTGTCCCTCTGAAAGCCCCATCTGGGAACCAAAGGACTGAGTGCATTTACAGAAGCTCTTAACTGCAGTGCACTGGAAAACGAATCAAATCAGACATTTAGCACTCACACACATATATAAAAACCAAAGCAGAGCTTCATGAGCATGTGGAGAATATACTTTTATTAACAAACACGTGTAATACTTATTAAACAAGTCACAGTAAGTATAGATATAAAACAGATGAATAGTTCAACACTAGTAACTTCAGTCCATGTGCTGACAGAGGTGGAAAGTAACGAATTACATTTACTTGCGTTACTGTAATTGAGTAGTTTTTTTATGTATTTGTACTTTTTAAAGTCATTTTTCAAGTCTGTAATTTTACTTTTACTTAAGTATATTTTTTAAAAAGTATTGTAGTTCGCTACGTTTTCAATCACACCCGTTACTGAGTAAATTAAAAATAAAAAAAAAACATTGCGGTTCGGAAATACTGCAGGGAACAATGGGTAGTAGAACAAATTGGCGCTAAGGTCACGTTAAAGATGGAGTCTGACATCGGTGTTACGGATCCAGTGAAAAAAGAAGCCCCATCGAATTCTGCTGACCCTGAATTCGAAGAAACGGATGTGAACCCCTGGCCGTATTTAAGGGACCATTTCGGCTTCAAGTGCAAGAAAGGCAACAGCTTTATTATGCAGTGTAAGCTGTGTTTGCCCAGAGAGACCGAGTTAGCAGCTTTTAAAAATTCCACATCAAACCTGCGCAAGCATGTAGAGGTAAGTTAAATACAACTCGTACCGTTATGGTAGCAAAAAGGCTGTGTTCAAATTAATCACATTAAGTTAAGACATCTGTGAAGAACACAGATAACGTTGGTTGGTACTAGCAACTTGCTGTAATCGGGCACGTTGTTGTCCACACAACTTACATTTTTTTTACTGGGTTGGTAAATTGCCAAAAGAAAATGTGTTTACCTACGTTTTTCCTGTTTGTTAATAATAATAATTTATTTAAAAAAATACTTAAATTAAAGACAGAAGCGGCTACTTTCTTACTTAACCCACATATGTTCACACTGCAGGCAAAAGAATAACAGAGCGCTCACTTACCTTAGATTAGTCAAAGACAGCTGACTTCTGTTACTTGTTAATTAGCACTTGCAACCTCCCGTTAACTAGCCTGTTACTGTCCAATAAAAAAAAAACACGAGGTATATTGGTATAATTTACCAGCGGTAGCTATGTAATGCATTGATGTCTTATTAGGGACGTTAAAAAACTTTCTCTCAAACTTAACACTGGCCTGCCTGCCTCAGCTGCCTTCGAGCGTCTCTTTAGCTGTGCTGGACTACTGTTCACTGCAAAGTGAGCAAGGATGAACTCTGCTAACTTTGAAAATCAACTGCTCCTCAAAATTAACAGGAAGTTCAGAGAGTAACACTCTAGGATGGATACAAAGGAACTTTAATCTAGAGGTACAGTAGGGCAGGGCCAAGTTTAAAAAATTAAAAAACATTTTTAAAGCAGCTGCCGTTCAGTTCAGTACTTGTTCTCTTATTTGACAGTTTAGAACACATTCTCATGTGAAAGAATGATATGGTTTTGTATTGAAAACACTGTGATACCTGACAGTTTGGTTGATTGGTTTGGTGACCATTATCCATTTTCATTTATAGACTTGCAGTTTAACTGCCACTGCACTTTAATTTGTAAGTTTTTCTTTTCACTAAAAAAGAACTACTTTGAGATTTATATCCCACTGTCTTTTTTTGCACTACTCAGAAGCGGCTGTCCTCCTGCTGACAGAAAAGTAACTATGTAACTTTTACTCTGAGTACATTTTAAATGAGCTACTTTTTACTTTTACTTGAGTACATTTTTGGACAGGTAATTTTACTTGTACTTGAGTAAAATTTCAGCAAAGTAATAGTACTTTTACTTGAGTAAAATATTTTAGTACTCTTTCCACCTCTGTGTGCTGACATGTTTAGAGACTTTGGTGGAAGTCAGATTGTCTGATCGCTGCTCCACAGCACACACAGGTTTTATATTTCACTTCATTTAAATTTCAGCTTCAGCTGCAAAAGCAGAAAGACCCTGACGTTTGCATTTACCATCACGTGTGACGTTTGATTTTGTGCGATGTGATGCAAAATTTCAGCCTCTAGAGGACGCTATTGTACCATTTGACATCACAATTGTTTCTGTTTGCACTAACTGAATATTATTTTACATATTTAAAAAACAATAAATAGGATCTATAAAAGAAAAAAGAAAAAAATGTCTGCGTGCAACTCAGACACATCTAAGATCTAGAAAAATGAAACGTTTCTGTTAATTAAGAGAAAATGCACTGTTTTTGTGGACACACTTCAAAATCCACAGAAAAAAAGATCAAAACAAGATTTTTTGTTTTTTTTAATCAAGTATGAAAATAAAACAAGAAATTCTCTCTTGTTTTAGATGTTTTTCTATCATGAAAAAATATTGCTATTTCAAATTGATCTGATAAAATAAAATTTTGTTAATTTTCTTTTCTTTAGTAAAAACAAAGATTTGCTGTCATTTAACAGCTTATCTGCAGTAAAAGTTAAAGGACACAAAAACACATTATTTATGTTATCATAATTAATGTAATACTTTGTTTAGCCACAAGAGGCCCAACACAGACCTTGGGTGATGAGGTCCGGCTCATTTGGCTTTCCAATTCATCCCAAAGGTGTTGGATGAGGTTGAATTCGGAGCTCAGGCTTTGAGGAAAACCTTTTTCTTTTCCTTTTTTCGAAGGAACTCTCTACTTGTCACTAAACATCACTACACTGCAGCTATAAGGTCTAACACATAGTATAACTATATCACATATAATACACATAATATAATACAGAATTGAATAAATGCACTAATAAAGGTAAAGACTACACATGAAAGCGCTGGTGTACTCTGTGCTGTATTTCACACACAGTCAGTGTCTCTGTGTGGCTGCTGGTTCAGCGCTCAGAGCTGCAGATGGAGGCCAGTGTCCTGCTCGCTCAGTGGTCAGTGTGTTTGTACTGCAGGCTCGTCCCGTGGTGGAGAGGCAGCATGCTGTTAGAGAGAGAGCCAGAGTAACACCAGCAGCACAGACAGGACTGCAGAGAGACAGACAGACAGACAGAGGGGAGTCAGGTTAAAGGGGTACCTCTTTCAGGTGGGCGACTCACAGGAGACACATTGTTGAAAGAGCAGAGAACCACCTCAGCGCCTTTAGTATCCTGATATAGCATTATCATCAGCTTGACCTTCAGATCAATCTATTGACCTTGAAGAGGAGGTCAGTGGTCAAATGTGGCATGATATTTTAAGTCTTTATAGGGTATTTTCTCCTGTATGTGTTGCATACACACCACACATGTAGGGATCATAGTTCTTAAGTTATAAGGCTTTAATTCAACCATTAATTCGTTGAGTTGACCTTGAAGGTGTTGGTGGATGTGAGCTAAAATTTAATGGATTGTTAACATGACCTCACTCACACCCCTACAAGGTTTTATTGGAATTCATTCAAAACTTTTCGAGCTGTCGTGTTTACAGACAGAATGACAAGAACCAAAAAACATCAGCATAACGTTTTATTACCTAAGGTTTAAAAATCTCCACTGTAAAAAGTGTTTACTGTCTAGGATTGGACCTAATCATTGTTTTAGAAATTAAATGTCCGAATGTCTCTGCTCATTTGCTAAATTAACTGAACAAGAGTTAAGTATCAGTATGACGTGCTGTTCTTTTAGGCACATGTGCTGCTTATTTAGATCTTGTTCTGATGCTAACTGGTCAAAAATAGTCAGTCCAAACAGAAAACCAAAAAGGTTTGCACACAAGAGCGCTCTGACATGAACATCATCAGCTCTGTATGATATCTGCATTTGTCCTAAAAGTCATCAGCTTAAACACAAACATCACTACAAGTTTGACCATGATGACCTTTATGTGCTAATTCGGTGGAGTGCCTCTTTAACCCTACAGAACTAACTTCCCATAAGTCTCCTATCAAAGGTCACAACCTTTCCATGTTTAAACATCTCCCCTCTCATTCTGTCCTCTAGATAATTCCAGTCTGGGAGCATCTGATAAGTCTCTGTTTCTCTGTTATATCTATCTCACGCCCTTTGACCCCGTGACCTTGCTGCGATGCTACGCTGGCACAGAAACAAGCAGATTCTTGGCAGTCTAGATTAAAAACTCGCTCTCACACAGCGCAGCCATGTTCAGTGTTTACCTTGAAGCAGTTTTTGAACTTCTTGGACACAAAGAAGAGGATTATGGGATTGATGCAGGAGTTGATGGTGGCCATGTTGATGCCGATGTAGTCGAGGACCAGCAGGAAACTAGAAAATGTAGACACATGTAAACAGCCAGAAAAAAACAAACAGAAAAAGCTTTGTTTTCCCAGCAGTGCATGATGGTTGGCCTACTTCAGGAGTTCACATCGCTGCTCACTGAGGTCTCGATCATAGATGATCTTCTTCAGCAGGCGACCCAGATGGAGAGGAAACCAGCACAAGGCGAAGATCAACACCAGGCAGAACACGACCTTAGCGACTTCTCTCCGCTGCAGAGAGGACTTTGCATAAGAAGCTTGTTTGTGTGTTAAAGATAAACAGCCTTTTTTTCAGTGTTGGTGATCACCTGCTTGAGGTGCTCGGTCAGCGAGATCTTCAGACTTTCTTTCTCGTGTTGGATCATCTCGCAGGTCATGAGGCTGTAGAAAATGGCTGAGCAGGCCAGAGGGATGCAGAAGTAGAAACCAAAAAACCACCAGTCCTTGGCTTCGATGTAGTGCTGAAAAACACAGAAACAACCACATTACACCCACAGACTGTACATAAAGGATGGACACAGTAATGTTGGTTTTGGAAACTTCAGCTTTAACATTCTGGCCACCATCGTCTTGTTTTTGGAGACACGAGTGACCATATTTCAATGCTAGTCTGTATTCACAGATTTTTTTTCTGGATGTAAAAACTTTCTAGAATCTGTTGGTTCACATCACAGTGCTCTAGAGCCAACAGCTGACACATGCAGCACAGACCTGAAACAGCTTTACTACATAGCATCCTGCAGGTGTTTTATACCTATCTCTCTGTGCTCTCGTTTTTTCTCTCAGCAGATGGTTACCCGTCATAAAACACTCCTCACAGGCAACTGTCTGGTTGTTCCCCATAAACGTGCCCGTGTTGGCCCACCATGGGTAGCTGTGGGTAAATGAGCCTCTGCATGGCCTCGTCCGGGGTCACTGACCCAGTGTTTTTGAGTTTGGGGGCTTTCAAGTTTTGTTTATTTAAGTATTCTGCTTGTTTCTGAGTTTGCTTTTTGTTTAAATTTTCTGCATGTGTTTTCTTTAGAGTGTTTAGTCTCATTCTTAGTTTCTGGTTGCATTACAGTTTAGTTACCCTCAGTGTATTTGTTCCATCCTCTCCTGTTAGTTTCCTAGTATTAAGTTAATTTGTTTCTGCATGCTGCTATTTAGATTTCACTTCCTGCTTTATTTTGATAGTTATGTGTCCTTTTTTTTTTCTTTGTTTATGGATTTTGCATAATATTTATCTGCCAATAAAGGTGGGTTTTTTTCTGTTTAATTCTTACTGCCTCCACACATCTGCATCTGGATCCTCAGTTTCACTATCCACACAGTCTGTAAAATCCACAGACTGCAGCAGTGTGGGCAGGACAAACCCACGTTTATCTCCCGTGATCCCCAAACGAGTGCACATACACAGAGTCGACAGCAGTTTAGCCCTTTTGGGTTTTCTATAGACATACCCACTATGGGCTTGTCCAAAGAAAACACGTGGGCCCCATAGCTGTTGCTTTTTGGGCCTCCATATGGGCCTCAAGGGGGCATGTATCGTCTCTTAGGCTTTTTATCTTACATTATAAATCACCTCTAGGGTATTGTTTGCGGTTCTGTATACTATATAAAATTGATCCTGGATTTGAGTTCAGCTGGGACCTTTGTGTTAGCAATTTAACCCCCCCTCCTTGCGTAAATCTCTCCTGACTGTACATAGATGTGCTTGGTAGGTTAACTGATGATTCCAAATTGGCTGTAGGTATGCATATGAGTGTGAACAGTTGTCTATCTCTCTGTGTTGGCACCATGATGTTCTGGCCTCCTGTCCAGGTGTACACCACCTCTCACTCTAAGACTACTGTGATAGGCTCCTGAAAATCTGCAGCATACTGTAATTGGCAGCTGGATGTTGGTGTAGGTGGAGGGGTTGAAACAGCAATCACTGACATGGTGCATTGACATGTTGGAGGAAGAGATGGGAAATTAAATAGACTGACAGTTTGCGAGGGTGTGTTTGGTTTTCTGTTGGTTATACTAACTTTGCACTTGTTTTCCAGAGATTCAGGAAAAGGAGGAGCACAACAAACACCAGCTGTCTGATAAATCAAATTAGTGTGTGTGGATAAATATGCTGGTGATTTGATTTCAGCTCCCTTCTGTGTCAGATCCAAAACATGTTGGAAATGACTCATTAATTAATCCATGTTCCTTGAATGCTGCAGGAGGCTGGCATTACCATCATGAATCAAAACTTTTCCATGTAGGAGAGTGCAACATTAGAGTGAACCAAGCCTACAGCCACACTAATGGGAAATGAACTGGGTTAAAATAAACCCACATTATCCTTTAATAAGCCCATGTGAACATGTTCGTCTTTCTAAACTTTGCTTTTTGTTTATGACCATGATTGTGATCTGTGTTTGGAGCTGGTAGCTTGTACTTGAACCCAGCTGCTTTGTTACATCAAAGATTCAGTTTTAATATGCAAACACAACACCAATTCAGTCCAAAGACTGATAGCAGGTCAGCCGACCCAGGTTCAGATTCAAGTGCCTGTGCTGTTTGTTTGTGCTACTCATGACCTGGAGACATAAACAGGAAATGTTGTCCTAAACGTCTGAGTTAAAGAGGCCTCGCCCAGAGACGTAACAACCACAAGTCCATGGAAATGGACGAAAGTGGCCACTTATTTCCCGTCCATGGAGACCTTTCATCTTAAAGTGGCATCATGATCAAACCTGACACACGGCTTCTTGTTTTTACCTGATATCTGTTAAACTGTAGCACAAAGTACCAAAGTGCCATGTCTAATGTTTGTGCAAACACTCGCACTGGTGCCTCTTGTTCAGTATGTTTCCCAAGGATACTCTGGCATGCAGACTGGGATAGGTAAGAATTGATAAATCTTTACCACTCCCTACCAGCTCATTTTCTTATTGTTTTACCTTCAATTTTCATTTTGACATACCACTTAAAAAAGCTTCCTTACAGGTGAAAAAACTATTAAGAGACACGTGAGAGCTGTGGAGGATGTGAAGAAACTTTTGTAGCAGCCAATAGTCAGTTTTGAGGGTTAAATATTTATCAGATGTTCCCATAAACACACACACGCCCACATACGCAAGCTCTCAGAGTGCAGACTCACTTTCAGGAAGGGTGTGTTCCTGTGTGACAACATGCAGACATTGAAGCTATGGTTGTTGTATGTGGAAGGGACCATAGTGAAGGTGACAGCATCCGGCACAGCCAGCACCACCGACAGCACCCAGATCACAACAATCTCCACCGCTGTTACCGTGGGGAGACCCGTGCCCTGCACCCGTGACCAGGATGCCACAGCTCGGTACCTGGAAGTAAGGTGGAACAGTTTCAAAAATACGTCTTCTGTTAATGTTCATGAAAAATATTCATTCCACAAATGTTAGTTTCACACATAGTTTTAGCACAATGACAAATTTAAATCTAATCTGATGCTGATCTTGTTTCCTTTTCATATTTTCACACTTATAAATATAGATAAACCTCCTGATTTCTTAGTTTTTTGCATATTTCTCACACTTACATGTCTCACATCATCAAACCAATTTTAATGTTTGACAAAGATACCCGAGTAAATGCAAAATTCAGCTTTTAAATGATGATTTCATTTAATAAGGATGAAAGTAATCCAAACCTACCCGGCCCTCCTAAACGTAATAACTGGTTGGGCCTCCGTTGGCAACAAAATTAGCTAGATAACTGGCAATGAGTCTTTCTAATCACTGTACAGGAACTCTGGCCCACTGTTCTTTTCTAGAATTGGTTTAATTTGGTCACATTGGAGAGTTTACAAGCATGAAGGTTTAAGGTCATGTCAACACATCTCAATCTAATCTAAGTCCAGACTTTGACTAAACCACCCCAAAAACCTCTCCTTCTTCTTCTTTTTATTTATTTTTTGAGGTGCACTTAACCCAAGTTTACTTGTCTCCTAGTATTCAGTATTTTCTGGTAGAAAGCAGAATTCATGTTTCCATCTATTATGGCAAGTTGTGAAGTTAGTTTTATGCCTGATGTAACTCAAATCTTCCAAAAGATTTCGCCTCGTCAGGTCACAGAATATTTTCCCAAAGGTTTTGCCGATCATTAGAATGTAGAAGGCTTTTTGTTGTTTTTGGTCAGCAGGGGTTTTCTCCTGGACTCTCCAATGGATGCCATTTTTGCCCAGTTTCTTTATTGTTGAATCATAAACTTTGACCTTAACTGAGGCATGTGAGGCCTGCAGTTCTTTGGATGTTGTTCTGGACTATTTTGTGACCTCCTCGACGAGTCGTCAATGTTCCAAGTTTTCTCTATTTGTGGATAATTGCCTTCAGCGTGGTCCAGTTGAGTCCAGAAACCCTTAGAAATCACTTTTTAACCCTTTTCAGATTGACAGATGTCACTGACTTTGTTTCTCAGCTGTCTCTTTAGACTGTAGCATGATGTGCTGTCTTTTGATATCTTTTTACCTGCTTTACTTTATCAGACAGGTTCTATTTAAGTGATTTCTTAATTCAGCTGGTCTGACAGTAATCAGACCTGGGTGTGACTAGTAAAAATTAAACTGAGCTTTCCAAAATATTTGGATAATCACAGTTAATTTGTGATTTAACAAGGGTGGACGATTACTAGGGTTTTTTGTGTGTGTGTTTTTTTTTACTAGGTAGGTAGGTTTGGATTTTTTCCCTCAATTAATGAAATCATCATTCAAAATGTGGATTTGAATCTTTTTAGACTACGGCAGCTTTGACAAACAGTAGCCTTTTTAAAACAACCAGTGCCACTATTTGAGGTTTAAGACTAAGACTAGAAGCTGATGACAGAGTCTGTTTTTTTAGACATGTAGTTGTGATATTTTTGATAAAGGGCATATCTGGATACGATCATCAGCCCATTGTTCCTTCAGTGGGCTGGTTTCAGTCATTATGCAAATGTATTGTTTATAATAATGTAATAATAATGTATAGTTATTGTAATGTATTGTTTATAATGTTGAGGAAACCTGCAGTCAGCTGAGACTGGATGAGTGACGAAACGTTTCTCCCACAAAGCGCTACGTCCAGATGAACAGAACCAACTTTTGGAGATTTACTTTCCTGGATGATTGAGAATGCATCAAGAAGATCATCAGCATAGTAAAATTTGTATTACCTGTCCACACTCAGAGCACACAGGCTGAGGACGGTGATGCCAGCTGAAGCTTTCTGCACAAAGGGAACCAGCTTGCAGAGGAACAGCCCAAAGTCATTCTCGGCAAAGGGCCACCTCATCGCCAAGGGCTGCACACACACACACACACACACACACACACGGACAAACCGAGAGAGCTTTAAAACAGTGTGTGAGCAATCACAATCAGCAGGATATTTTTGGGTTGTTATCAGTACGACACTCAACTTCCTGATAGAGACACTCAGCTAGGAAGTGGTTTTGTTCCCCATCATATTGTCCATGTTAGTGCTACCCAGGTCATAAATATTAAACCTCCTGATATTGTCAAATGTACTCTTAGAGTTAGGCTTTGATGTTATTTTAGCCACATGCTAAACTGGCAACTTTTCAGAAAAAGATTCTTTGGCTTCCAGTAAATCTTTGAACTAATTTTAAAAGCTTTGTGAGGTCAGACTCCCGCTGATATCCCAGATCCACTGAGACCTCGTTCCAACAGTTGACCTCTCCCACCATCTGATCAGAGCCTTTTAACTCTTCTACTCTTTTGAGCTTCTTGCACTTAAATTTTCTTCAGGACTTTAGGTAAAAACTTATTAAAGGTCACATGTTTCTTCAATGCTACCTTTTGGGATTTTCAAGTCAGTAGATTATGAAAGCTATTGAGGTGTTAAAAGGATTAATACATATAAACTTAAGTCCAGTACCTTATAGACATGGATCGGCATGACTATTGCGATGTATATCAGGTCCCCGAGGGCGAGGCTGGCTATGAGAGCATTGGGTCCATTCCTCATGCTTTTGTTTTGGGAGATAATCCTCAGCAGGGTGGCGTTGCCAATGATTCCCACAATAAAGATCAAACAGGAAAGCACGACATTGATGTACCTGAAGGTTGCTTTCATTTTCACATTGACTGAGCACCTAACCACCGTAGATGTATTGGTGGACGGTTGTTGTTCTTTGTGTCGCTTCAGCTTTTGGAAGTGTTGCTTTCCGTGACCACTCTTCTTCACATTATTTTGCAAATGATGCAAGCCTGGGTCTAGAGGTTGGTCAGTGCTGTGGAAGCCTGGCAGATCAGACATCACCAGATTTGAGAAAGATGGCTCTGATGTGGGGATATGTTGGCAGACAGCTGGATCAATAAATGACAAACACCAGACAATCAGCAGCAGGATGAACCCAAAGGGCATGGAGGAAATTCTGTGTCCCATCCTGGAACCCTTCACTGAATCTGCTGCTGCGACTCCAAAAATTCTTATGGACTGCTGCTTCTAAACCACTTCCCAAATTTAGAGAAAAATCTGGAGGTAGTAGTGTTTCTAAAACTTTCTGTAGCTTCAAAACTGATTCCAGAAGATCCCTGTTTGGCTGCTCAGATTCAGAAACTTGTTCAAAAGTCCTGAATTCTGGGACTCCAGAATCTTTGTTGCTCTTTGTGAAGCTGGGCTGAAAGGGGACGTGAAAGTGATCGTGGTCCTCAGATGAATCTGCTGTTTTTGGTCTGTGGAGAGGGTAGAATGAAAGTGACAGGCGATTGGTTAGTAAAGGCCACTTTTGAGGATTTTAGTTATATATTTAAAGATATTAATCCTATAAGATGTTAATATTTGGCTAGATATTTCTACATTGAGATAATTCACAGGGCTTGTAGAGGTAATCTCCAAGGAGCAACCTCCAGGACTGGAAAATGAAGCCTGTGAAGTTGCAAATTCCAGTTCTTCTGCTGTCCTCTTGAGGCTGACTTCAGCAGTGAGTAAAGCCCCATAGACTCCCATGGTAAAATGTTTTACAGCAACTTTACAGCATTACATTTTTTTTAATAACTCACCTATCTGAATACTGGAGTAAGGAGCTGACTAAAGTCTGCTGCACTCAAAAAAGGAAATTGGTGGTTTTTACATTTACAAAAATGTAACTTGTAATTTGTACAAAATGATTTAATGTTTATGGTGAACCTAATTAAATCATGTAGTATCTGTATGAAATTCAACAACTTAATTTATTCCTGTTGAGATGACAGGATGCAATCTAGTATGAGTGGTTAGTTGCCTGGGCTCATGAAATTGACAAGATCACACAAAATTTCAAACCGCAGGGAAAACACTGGAGTTATAAACGCAGACAACTATACACACACCACGTATTGAATTTTATTGTTTTAGAATATACTTCTTGACACTTTATCTGGTTTTACTTGTTTGGGCCACCTCAGATCAGACTGGGCTCAGTGAACTCTCACTTTACTCCTAAACCACAGACATAACAGAGACGTGTTTGAAGGACAGAACAGTCAGCTGGAGTCAATAAGACATAAAAAAATTAAAGACAGATCAGAGGTGTGAACTTTTCAGAATACACTGCTGGCTTACAATTCAAATTTACGTCTGTATAAATGTATGAAATATGAAAAGAAGTTTAAAAATCTCACCTGTTTGAGTTTTTCTGTCTTTGTCTGTCACTTCCTCTTAAAATAAATCCTTCCAAACTCAACGAAGAAGAAGAAGATTAGTTCCTTCTGCTCAGTCCAGACTAAACTGACTAAAATCAAACTGAGTTCAGTTTTCACTTCCTCGCTCCCTCTTTATCTCTCTCTCACTCTGATTGCTGTAAATGCTCGGGCGTCCCCCTCCTCCCTCCTCCCTCCCTCCTTCCCTCTCGTCTCCCTGTTCACTTGCTGTCCTCCTCCCCTCCTCGCTTCTTTTCAGGTCTCAGTGGAACATCTCATAAAGAAGACATGAAGTCTTTTACCGTCAGTGAGCGCAACTGAAACCGAGCCAGATTTCCCACTTGAGAGCTTGTTGATAAAACAATGTTGTGGAAATTGAAGCTGTAAAAATTTACGACTGCGTCACGAGTGTTTGAACACGAGCGTATCCAGACTCCAGAGTTGGTTTATTACTGCACACGGAGCTCAGCGTTAATCCCTGAACTCATTTTACTGACTGATTCAAACAGTAATTCAACAAAGCTCCACTCCAGCCCCAGTCTTCACAGCCATCACAGGAACATGCTGAAAACATATCAGGACAGTTTACAGAGTTTTTTATTTTTATGAGTGAGAAACACAAAGTAAACTGTGTTTAACTCAAAGCTTGAACATTCATGGTGGTCACAAATTAATTAACTGATTTATTAAATGGAAATTATTCAGCTCAGTGCTCAGACTGCACACGTGAATTAAGAAGAAAGCAGTGCAGTTGTCCTGGATTTGAACCTTCCCTGTGCCTTTGTTCCCATTGTTTCCACCTACAGTTATAAATACAGATAGACCAGAAAATTGCTACACAAATGCCCAAATGAATCAACACATGCCTAATTCTGCACCTTAAAATGTTATTTTTTCTCTCATTACAAAACTGTCACCAAAGGTTCAAACCTGGTTTCTGTAAGGCACCAATCAGGGTGACCATGGATCTCTACTGACGTCCAGACATGATAAGCACACAGCTGAAATATTATTAACCGAGGAAACACTCAGTGGATAAAAGAATTCCTATTTATGATTTTAATAAAAATGGAATAGATTTTTTAATCAGGAAGTACCATTAATCTCAAATCTCTTTCACAAGGGAGACCTGGCCAAAGTGATTGCTATAAACCAAAGATCCAATAAATAAAGCACAAAATAGAAGCTCTATTTGAATTTGAATTTATGTATTTAAAAGGGACAGTGCTGTTTAACATAGTCCAGGTACAAAATGAAACTGATTTAACACACATAAGTTTATAGCTATTGCTAATTATCAGTTGCTATCTACAACATAATATACAAACAAACAGCACCATAGTCTCTCAAGCACCAATCCATCTGTCGATCTCCCGAGATAATTACAGAAAAAAGTCAATTTCTTGTGACAGCCTTCCAAACATTTGGTCATGTTTATTTTTTAAGGTGGATTTTTCTTCTTCGTTTAGCTGCTCCCTTTATAGGTCTCCACCGCAGATCATCTGCCTCCATCCCTGTCACACCAACCCTCCGTCTGTCCTTGTTCACTACATCCATGAACCTTCTCCGTGGTGTTCCTCTTTTCAGCTCTAACAGCTTCCTGTCTACTTGTCAGTGCCGCCACCTCCAACCCAAACATCACAGCAGCTCTCACTACCATCTTGTAAAGCTTCCCTTTCACTCTTACTCCTATCCTTCTGCTACAAATCACCCCTGACACTCATCTCCACCCACTCCACCCACTACCTGCACTCTCTTCTCCACCTCTCATGTGCACATAGTGGTTGGACGCAAGTATTTTAACTCATCAACCTTCACTGCCTCTGCTCCTTGCATGTTCATGTTTCCCCTCATTCACACACATGTATTCTGTTTTTCTTCCACTGCCTTTCAATCTTCTTTGTGCACTGGAAAGAAGAATGAAAGGCAGAACACCTCCACTGCTGCAGGCTCTTTTTGCACCTCCTCCCAACTTTCACTACAGATTAGAGTGTCATATGCAAACATAGTCTTTTCCTTTTCCTTTGCCTTTGTCCTTCGCCCAACAGTAGCACAGATTCCACTGATACCCTGTTGGCCAGCAGGATCAGAGACTGGGCCCGGATCAATCCAGTATGAATCTTGCCCATTCTTGATCATCCACCTGTTTGAAATCTAACACTGACACAGGGTGTGCACATGAAAATTTTAGTCTACCTCTTAGAGTCAATAATGTGTTCCCCATCTTCCAATAAAAAAGTACTTTTTAAACTACATAAAGGCTTTTGAGATCTCATCGCACTAAAAGCAACAAGTAATGTCTTGTCAAGGCAGTGTATCATTTGTTGTTGTTTACAGTTTTTGGAGTGCCTAGAGAAAAGTGATAATACCTGGCTTAAAAAAACGTTTCTCGTTGTTTACCGTTATACTGTCATTATGTTCAGCAATAACAGGAAATGAGAAAAAGCTCTGGATCTCCTGTGACCATGGAAACGTTTAAACATCTGGCAGAAGCACACAACCCGTGTTATTCCTGACTGGAACATGTTTGTGGGAGCATGCATGGTTAAACATCTGTGACACACGTGTGTCAGTCTTCCAGTTATCTGTCTGTCTTTTTTTGTCTCTGTATGAGTTTGATTTGGCTCCGCTCAGCGTCACCTTTGACCTCAGAAAGTTGATGTCGGGGCTAAGTGTGCTTTTACGAGAAGTCCGTGTTATCTGAGTCCCAGCGAGTCGGTGGAGATATGCAGCCCAGTGTGTGTGTGTGTGTGCGTGTGTTTTGTTTATTTGTGACAGTAAACTCAGAGATAAACACATCAAAGCTCTACGTGACTCGAAGCATGCAGCCAGATAATAACTCTTTTTCTCTGGCACAAATACACACATATTACTGCCTGGCTCAAAGCCCAGGGAAGGAGCTGGTAGACCTGTGACCTACATCAGAGGATGGCCCTCTCCTTTATTCTCTGCATGCAGCACAGAAGGACATGTTTGTGTCCACAAGATTATTATCATAGGGAGACATTTATAAATTATTACCCTGAGACATTACACACTCACTCACACACACACATACATATATATATATATATATATATATATATATATATATATATATATATATATATATATGACAGTTCTTTGGGCTTTCGGTTTTGCACCCACGCGTGCAGCTTCTCTGCTGCACTCCTACACACTCTGCTGCGGCCTCACTAAATCAACAGGGAAGAGAGAGAGAGCTCATTAATAAAACACCACATACCTGTACCACGAACCTGACTGGCACTGCCCCTTGAGCACTGCACAGCTGAGCCAGGGACCACACCTCCACCACAATATATATTTATTTTAATTGTCTGTTGACCCACATTCAGTTATTTGTACTTTACATTCTGAGACAGCATTTGCAGGAAAATATCTGAAAAATTATTTAAAACTTATTAAAGCTAAAAACCTTAAAATTTCACCGCTCATTCTTATAATCAAAATGGGAATTAAAACCCCATTGTAAAGGAAAAGCAGTGCCAATTTTGCAAAAATACAAATGTTTTTTAAAAACTGTTGATTATTTTTCACTAAAATATCCTTTTTTAATTCGAATTTCAAGCCGAATTGAATTGAACACGTATGACAAGCTAACACAAACAGAGGCTCCATGTGGTGCTTGAATTAAAACTCAGAAAATACCTTTTTACGTATGATTACTTTTAAATTATAAAATTGATCCAATACTATCAATACCAACTTTGGTACCAATAGTATTGATATTTGGCTTTGGTACTTTCTTTGCCTCCTTTGTTCTGTTTCAACGCCTGTGTTCAGTTAGCCTCTTCAGTATCTACAGCTGTTCACGTCTCAGACATTACTTTTTTTTTTTTTT
Source organism: Perissodus microlepis (assembly GCF_051167445.1). Classification (NCBI taxonomy): domain Eukaryota; kingdom Metazoa; phylum Chordata; class Actinopteri; order Cichliformes; family Cichlidae; genus Perissodus; species Perissodus microlepis. Next base: position 18,074,162 of record NC_140463.1, on the reverse strand, counting down.
ACTGCTCTTTCTTCCCTGATGTTCTTGGTCAGTGTTGGAGTTTCTCATGTGTGGGTCTTTCACTGCCTTTCTTACCCCTGTCCACATTAAAGACTGGATTTTGCAGTTTAAGCAGTTGCAGCCCGTAGAACAACATTAGCGTTTATCTGGCTTTTGGTTTTTGGCCAACTTGACTCATCCAAGTCCAGTATCCACTCTCACTCAGCTCTGTTTATGCTCTTCAAATAAATCCTGAGAGTCGCTAAAACAATTTCCACTGTATTCCCCAAACATGGGCGCACACGTGTGTGTGTGTGTGTGTGTGTGTGTGTGTGTGTGTGTGTGTGTGTGTGTGTGTGTGTGTGTGTGTGTGTGTGTGCGTGCGTGTGTGTGTGTGCGTGTGTGTGTGTGTGTGCGTGTGCGTGGGGTCGGGTGGGGGAAACCCCACAGAGCAAACCTGTCCTATGTTGGTAATAATTTTACCAATTAAAGTAATGGCTGGGACGTTCAATCAATCTATAACTTCATCTAATGAATCAGATTAATATTGATCATGAAATCGTATTTGGTTTTCATGGGTCAATATTTTCATATCAACTTTAATAGCAGGAAATTACTAAGGCATGTTCGTTCTCTCTTTTTTGCCATATTCTTCAAGTAACCTATATTTAACAACAACATAATAAAACGGGAAATGCTGTTTTTGGTGTGCCACTCCAATATTTTTAGAGCAACCCTTTGAAAAAAGTCTGGAGGTGCCCCTGTCCCCAGATTGTGTACTTTTAATATTTTTGTACTGTTGTTTTTTACGAGCGTGTCCTTTTAGAAGAAGTACTCAAAAAGCCAGCATAGTCAGGCAGCAATGAGTAGCGTGGATTTGTGCATCACTGTGTGAAATCAGTGACCCCACTGTCGGAGATAACCTGCGAGGTAATGTGCTGCTCTTATCACAGTAAACTGCACCCATGAGGAGCAAGGAGCTTGACAGGCCACATGCCAAGACTAATTTTATAAATGTAATCAGTTTTATGGCACGGCTTAACTGCAGAGATGAAAAAGATGTGCTGTGTCTGTGAACAACAAATGCTTTTCCTTTGAAGCAGAAGCATGTACAGGACCACCAGGACCGAGTGCTGCACTTTATCTTCAGTGAGCGCAGGTTTCGTTCTCACTTTCGTCTTGAAGTGCCACTGATAAAAAGATAAATTACACTCGCAGCTAATTAGAGCGACGAGAACAAACAAGTTAATTTAAACAAGCGAATCAAGCCCACTGAGACAGACAGGAAACAGCCTCTACGTCCCCTCAGCTGCTGATGATTTCCACCCTGAACGTGAAACTTTATTATAAAGCTCTGAAGAACCGCAAAGAACACGCAGTGGCACACTATTTCCATCCAGCTGTGGTGAGGCTGAATGGAAAAGTCTCACTGCGGGAACCCGAACATCTGATGTGTGCAGAGTGCAAACAGGGAAAGAAGCAGATGAATCGTGGGGAGGAGAGGATTTAATGCAGTGTTAATAAGAAAAATTTGTGTATCTTTTTGAAATGGCTCCTTTAAAAGCTTTACTCAACCCCCGCTGACTCCACTGCTGCAGTTTTACTGTGTCTTTTTGCTCTGTCAGCGCCCACAGTCAAAATCATTCTTGGCTTTTGTTGTTTTATCCGGACATTTTTGTGACTGGCTGTGGTTTAAAACTCTGTCTGCAAGATTTCTGCAACCATTTGTGCTCACATGCAATAACTAAACTGATTTATGAAGAACAAATTAATGAAAAATAAATTTAATGAAATGAATGAACCCCTCTCTGCAGCATCCTCTGGTGTGTAATGTTACTATTTACAAGCTCTTCATGAACCTCTGTCATATGCAGGTCTTACAAATTACTGATAAAACTGCTAATAACTGATATATAACTAATATTTTAAAAAAATAAATAAATTCCCCCCTCGCCCCTTCAGGCGGTCTATCCTTCAAGCTCGGGTCCAGAGGCCTGGGAGCTTGAGTGTCCTGCGTAGTATCTTAGTTGTTCCTAGGACTGCGCTCTTCTGGACAGAGATCTCAGATGTTGCTCCTGGGATCTGCTGGAGCCACTTGCCTAGCTTGTGAGTCACTGCACCTAGTGCTCCGATTACCACTGGGACCACCTTCACCTTCACCCTCCACATCTTCTTCTCTGGTACTTCTCAAGCTTCTCCTGATGCTTCTTTCTGCTGTTGCTTTCATTCAGTATCGCTCCATCTCTCACTACGGCCGGTTTCTTCTGTTTGTCTACCAGCACTATGTCCGGTCGGTTAGCCACCACCGTTTTTTTCGTCTGGAAGTCACACAGGATCTCAGCTCGGCCATTCTCCCCCACCCTAGGACTGCGCTCTTCTGGACAGAGATCTTGGATGTTGTTCCTGGGATCTGCCGGAGCCGCTATCATTTTTTAAAAGTGCTTTATAAATAAATTTGGCTTATTATAATATATTAAATATTTGGAAAGATTTTGATCAGATTTTGATCTGTTAAGTAAATTAAGTATCAACCCATTTGCTCTTTTATTACAGCTGAGGGCACGTCAACATATCAAATTGAAATCTTTCACCATTACTTTCATGCTTTTTCACATGAGTGTTTTTCTCATATAAAAACAACAACAAGTTTTGATATCAGAATCAGAATCAGAATACTTTATTGATCCCTGGGGGAAATTATTTTTTTGTTACAGTGCTCCATTATAAACCAACATTAAGACAAGACAGACAATACGCTAACTAAGAATAGTACAATATATACATATATACATATATATATATATATATATATATATATATATATATATATATATATATATATATATACATAAGTCACTCATTAATAAATAGCTGGAAAAGAAACGTGTAGTTGTAGCAGTAACCAGTGTGTTAAGTGGATGCGTTGTACAGGGAGATGGCCACAGGCAGGAAAGATTTCCTGTGTCGTTCAGTGGTGCTTTTCGGTAATCTCAGTCTGTCACTGAACGTGCTCCTGTGACTGACCAGCATGTCATGGAGTGGGTGGGAGGTGTTATCCAACATTGTCTTTATCTTGGACAGCATCCGCCTCTCCGACACCACCTTGAGGGAGTCCAGCTCCATCCCCACAACATTACTGGCCTTACGGATTAGTTTATTGAGTCTGTTGGCATCTGCTACCCTCAGCCTGCTCCCCCAGCATGCAACAGCATAGAGGATCGCACTGGCCACAACAGACTCATAGAAAATCCTGAGCATTTTCTGGCAGATGTTGAAGGACCTCAGTCACCTCAAAAAATGGAGACGACTCTGGCCCTTCCTGTAAAGGGCTGTGGTGTTTTTATGTCAAATGTTTAACTTTCTAATTCAAACATTTGACAAGATAATCTGAAATTTATTACGTCAAAATTGTGGGATAATATGAAATTTTGACACATGAATAAAAAAAATTATTTTTCTTTTTTTTTTGTGGTGGAAAGAAGCTTCCATGGATTTTTTCATATTACAAAGATTTTTTTTTTAAAGTCAGTGAAGCTTCTTAAAAATTAAGCACTCTCGGAGATAAAGCTGTAAATTTACAGGGAAAATACTGTCAGACTTTATTCCTCTTCATTCTGGGATTAATGCAAAAAAAAGAAAAGAAAAGAAACTTACCTGTTAGAAGAGAAAGAAAAGAAAAAACTGGACTTCATGAAGTTTTTGTTAAACAGTTTTTACAAGATACACATGAAGTCACCACGAATGCAATAATAACAAACCCATGGAATAAATAAAATGAATATACACACACAAAAAACGATTGTTTTTAATGGGACCACCTGACCGGAAGCAGTTCAGCTCGTTGCTCTGGTCGACTCACGCTTGGTTCGGTGTTGTCATAGTGACGAAGTTGAGTGTGCTGGCAGCGTGGAAAGTTTTTCTCTAATAAAACTGGCGGTGAGTTCGTGTTTCTGCGCTTCTTTCTCCGTGTGTTACATTTAAAATCTTAGCAGGTTTACTTTTATTTTATTTTATTTTATTTTATTTTTGTTATTCCGGTTTAATAATACGGTTTAATGACATTAGCTTCACGTTCTAGCTTCATTCCGGAGGTTTTCGGGTGCACCTCACCCGCTTCACCGTCACTAGCAGCTGGTTGTGTCTTTCTTTCGGTAATTCAGGAGCTCTGCGTGTGTTTTTAAAAAGTGCAGCTGTAAATATCACAATTAAACTCCAGAATAGTCTGCCTAACTTATTCTCACTTAAATTATTGTAATTGTATTTAAACGACCTGCGCTCTTTGGTGACCCTGTTAGATGCAGCAAAACTGTTCAAATCAAGATAAAAATATAATAGCGGGAAAGACAAACCCTGTGATTTTAGAAGAGGCATCAGTGTTAAACTGATTGAAGTTCATACATAAAGTTTTCTGTGGGGTGGGGTCCTCTCTCTCTCTCCACCAGGTTGACCTGCAGGTGAAGATGAACACAGCTGTTGGGTTTCTCCCTGACATTAATACCAACAAAAGCAAACAGAGGAGCAGCACTTACTACAGGTAAGGACCGGCTGCAGGGCAGGAAAGGGCAGAGAGCAAGGAGGATATCTCACCCTATCCCTATCACCTCCTGTCACATCATCTCTCTGCATGTCCTCTGTTATTACATCCACGAATCTTCCTCTTTTCCTCCTTTTTCTTTCCTGGAACACCCACACAGACATTCTCGTGACCTTGTCTTTACTTCTTCATCAACATCAAAGCAAACATCACTTGTGCTTATCTGTGTATTCGCTAAATACTAGGGCGAAGTATTCCACTGCTTTCTTTATCAAAGATATTTCATAGTGCTCAGTTAATGAAAACAAGCACCACATAACTGACAGGTTGTTGTATTACTGATGTGTTTTCTGTGTCATGCCATAACCTGCTGATATGCTTTACATCTTTGACAGCATGGCATTAGCGTGAGGACAGAAGTAACCCTCAGAGTAAACTTTAACCTCAGTTTCAGTGTTCGGTGCAGCTCTTACAGCTGCTGGTTGGTCTCTTAAAGACAGGGTGGAACTGAAATACGCCCTTGCCTTTTTACGGACAGAAACAGGAAGTTGTAATCAGAATATGTGGCGATTTACCCCGCTATCAGATGTATTACAGTCATCACTTACTCCATGTGCATCTATTGTGTTTCAGTGTCATTCATTTCCACTTACTATTAACAGATGAACTGTGGCACTATTAAAGAATATTTGATTTCCTTCAGTGATGACTGACACAGTCCTGAAGTATTCAAACAGTGTTTCCTCAGCATAACCAAAGCGCTCCACCTACAGAGTGTGCTTAGAAAGCAGCACTGGGGCTAACTGCAGGTCTTTGGAAGTAATTTCCACTTAAGGCTTTTTAGAGCAGCACTCAATGTGCTGGAGAGTGCAGTGACATAGCAGCAGGGTATCAGTCTCTGAAGTAATGATGGGAACTCAACTTCCCGTGTGTGTGTGTGTGTGTGTGTGTGTGTGTGTGTGTGTGTGTGTGTGTGTGTGTGTGTGTGTGTGTGTGTGTGTGTATTTTAGCAGGATGAAGCAGACGAAGGAGTCCCTCAGAGCCAGACTGGGCCCGGTTCGACCAGCAGAGAGTCTGACCAGGAAAGAAATCGCTCTGTGAGTTCATCCTCAGTGTCACTGGGTGGATTTTAACACAGGCACCACCACTTTAATCACCATTTTATCATATTTGATAATGTCTCTGGTTGGAGTAGTGGGCACTCATAGGGATCATTTTATGTGAGCACGCTCAGAGCCTGCAGCTGAGAGCCCAGCTTAGTAGTGAAAGTTTATAACCACCATCGTAGTCCCTGTGATCTCTGACTGTGGTTTGATATTTTGTGGAGTAAGTCCAAATCACTTTTATCTATATAACGCCAAATCACAACAACAGTTGCCTCAAGGCGCTTATTGTAAGGTAAAGACCCTACAATAATACAACTAACACAAAGAAAACCACAGCACAGCTCTCAGGTGTACAGGTGCCAGTCAGCAGTTAGTTTAAGGAGTTAGAGATGTACTGCTCAGCAATTGTGACCGTGAAATCTGAGTGGTGTGAGCGCCCCCTGCTGCAAAGAGAAGGGCTGCCGACTGATTTTTCTCCTGTGACACGCCCACACTGAGCTGCCTAACATCATCTTCCTCCTCTCTCACATCTGTAATCATTACTCCTCCTCCTCCGTCTCTCACATCAGGTTCAGAAGCAGTCCGAAGCAGAGCATCTGTGTGCGGCTGCTGCAGGAAGGCTTCCACAGGTATCTGTTTCTCCATCAGCAAGATAAATGTTTAATGTCTGACTCAAAAACAAGATTCTGCAGTCGTAGGCTGATTGTTGCACAGGTTTGCTGATGTACAAAAACAAAATTACCGTCAGTGTGATCAAACACTCACAGACATGAAATACATGTTTTTTATAATGAAGAACTGATTGTTCATCAGACATGCAACACATTTCATTATTTCACACAGGACCCAACCAACACTGCTTGTTTCCTATTTTCCTACAGCACCCAAACGCCTCAGAGCCAGCTGTTTTCCACTGTACAGTGATGTTAAATATCTAGCTGAGCTTTTCCTTCATGCCATCGACACTTTCTGAGTTAGAGACCCCCAAACTGCACAGAGTGGCACTTTTTAAGTCATCTTATTTTGACAGCAGCTCTGAGCTCTCTTAAGTTTGTTAGTGCTGGAGACAGGTGTGTGAGATTTTCAGGCTTTGTTAAAATCTGCAACCAAAGATAAAACCTTCTCATGGTGTATGTCTCAGTTTCAACAGCAACACTGCATTCATTTAATGTCTATGACACAGGGGGAAAAGAGCCGGTACTCTGGAGAAACCTTCAAAATGCATTATATGTTTTGTTTCTCCCCCACATGTTGATACCAGACTCATGTCACTGCTGTGATTCCTCCTGTGTTATATTGAATCTCTGTTTGACGGTTTGTGGCTGATGCAGGCGCAGTGAGCATTTGAAGTTACTGCTATCAAAGAAAATCCGACTTGGAGTAATTACTGGCTGCAGCAAACTCCAGTTTCTCTTTGACAGGATCATTAGAAATAGACTGTACAACAAACAACCGCATTATAAATAAAAAAGAATTCATGGAAGATGGAGGCTTCCACAGTTGATGTTTAGCTTCAGTGCAGCACATTTCTAAAAAACAGTGGACTGGTGCTCTGACGTGCTTTGGTAGTGGCCTGCTTTTCTCAGGTGGTCATTCGAGTTTTTATTTGATGATGTCTCCTTAGATTTCAAAATTACACAAAGTTAAAAAGATCCCCAAAAAATGTCTTTCTGTCATTCAGGTCGTTCTCTGAGCTCGTCTCTCTGCTGCACTCTGATCAGGACTGGAGGGCGACGGCTGAACCGGGATCACTCAGGCTTCGTGCTCCTCCTCTGGTGGAACAAAGACACAAAATGGAGACCATTAGCCAGCACCTGAGCTTGGCTGAGGAGGCTGAAAGGACCGGTACACACACACACGCACACAGAGCCTCGATTCAATCCTTCTGATTCCAGTAAGGCTTCATTTAGTGATTAGATCAGTGGGTTTGTGTGTCAATGACATAATGAGTGTAAAGTTATTGTTGGTAGAACACAGAACAAGACTGCGTCCATGGTTCAGGACCAGGTGACTTCTGTTGCAGGTATCTGGTCCACCGTCTGCGAGGAGCGTCTCCTTTTGGGTCGGTTCTTCTCAGACCCCGAGGACCTCTGGCTCCGCTTCTACTTCTACCACAGCTGTACTGACAGAGAGAAAGGGAGGTTCTCCAGAGCAGCCACTGAGGCCCGGGCCTGCCTGACTGAGCTCTACCTGGATCGAGGTGCACACACCGAGTATAGTGACAGTGAATGATCAGAATCACAGCACTTTATTAATCCCTGAAATTAAGAAACCAGCGAGCGCTCTGTGTCGATCCAGAGACAACAGCCTGTATCAGGAGCTCTGGGCAGACATGGCTAATGTCGAGGGCAGGAGAGTCGGGATCAGGGCAGAGGAGGAGCGGGGAGTCGGATGGGGAGAGGAGGAGGAGAGGAGCAGTAGGACAGGGGAGGGACAGAGGGGTCACAGTTGCTCCAAGACAGTAGAAACAGTAACTGACTAATCTGAATTACTAACGATGACAGTGAATAATGAAACTCTCTGACTGTCCGCTCTTAGCCTGTCTTAACTTCCAAGCATCCATTCAGCCTCAAACTTGGCTGGTTTATTTCTGGTGAGCGCAGTGCCAAGGTCGAGGTGATTCAGATGAGCAGCACTAAAAACTGCGGCCAGTAAAACCTTGAATCACATTCAGATTAAAAGAAAGTCAAAGCTGAACATGAAGTTTTGTTTTCTTCTGTGTGTTTTATTTTTATGTGAGACTGAGGCTACGTCCACACGTACCCGGGTATATGTGAAAACTGAGATTTTTCTATGCGTTTGCACCTTCCGTCCACACGTAAACGGTGTTTTCGGTCACTGAAAACGGAGATTTCTAAAAACGCCTGCCAGGGTGGATATTTTCGAAAACTCAGTTTTTGCATTTACGTGTGGACGAGAAAAACGCAGAAAACGCAGAAAACGCAGCGTCAAAGGTGTGCGCCTTTTTTGACGTCACACTGTGCGCCACGTTATTGTTTCGGTGAAATGAATTTCTACAATACTGTTACTGTTAATTGTACTCTCTGCAGTGTTTAAATGCTTACATATACACACACAGTTACTGTCCCTCCACACATACGACTCGGTTCTGCTTCTATGCCCCATCTTTGTTTACTATTTCCCACCGAGGCTTCTAGACTTCTGATTGGCCAACATTTCTACACAGTTAGGAATATATCGCCACCTGTTGCTTTGGCATGTTCCTAGCAGCGTTTTCCTTCATTTCTGCATTTACGTGTGGACGGGATTGTTTTTTAAAACGAAAACGGAAAATCTCCGTTTTCAAAAATACCCGTGTACGTGTGGACGTAGCCTGAGTATAAGTTAAAACTTTTCCTTTTGTCACCTACAATAAGACCTTATTTAACTTGCATTTGCAGTGGAAGGTGTGGCTTCTCTTTTCAGTTTGATCCTGAAACGTTCATTGTAAATATTAATCATAATTACAAACTTAAACATTTTAATTATTGTAAAATACCAGCCAACCTTGCAGTCCGTCTGTAATACGTTTTAGGACCACTGTTGCCCACACTGTGGGAGTGTCTAGTGCTCTGCTCTGTGTGTAAGTGGAGAGCCGCAGATGTACACACAGGCATACTTGTCCTTCACTGACACTGATGCATTAGTCTCTTACCTAAAGAGGGCAGTTGTGTGTTGGTCCTTTGTGAGTGTTGTAGCTGTGTAGAGTCACCAGGGGGCAGTGTTGAAAAGATAAGATCCCCTCTTGCTTGTGCTGTTATTGGTCCTCGTGATAAATTACAACATACAACATCCCAACCATCGGACAACCCTCTATGAGCAAGCATTTGGAGAAGGTGGGAAGAAAAAACTCCCTTTTAACATGAAAAAACCTCCGGCAGAGGAAGCTTCAGCCATCTCCTGGTTGGGGGTGACAAGAAGAAGACAAGACAAAGAACACACTGTGGAATAAAGCCTGAGATTAAAAATAACTCTAACTCAAATTAATAATTTATTGTGACAGGGCGGTGCAGAGAAGACAAGAAAGATGGAAGACCGACCTGAATGCAGCCCTCTGTGTTAGTCTTATGGCGTATAGGTCACCTGATTGACCCTGTGAGCTAAATCAGCACTCAAAAAATGAAACATTTCTTCACTCAGATGATCTAAAACTCAAGCTTATTCCCTCAAAACCAGCTAGATGTTTGGTATTTTTATTTGATTTATTTTTTTTGTTGCTGTTTTTTCTCTTTATTTTCCTGTGACGGTTGAATTCATGTTGCACCCACTCTTATAAAAATGCCACCTCTCTCAGGTGAGCTGGAGGAGGCGAGGCAGCAGGGAGTGCTATGCCGCAAACAGGCGGAGGACGGCGGCTGGTTGGACTCAGACGGTCGGCCCCTGAAGCTCCGGGCCTGCCGGGATCTGTGGAAGATCTACAGAGAGCTCGCGGAGGCGCCGCTGGCCGCCGAGGACCACAAGAAGGCCCTGACGCTGCTGCACGAAGGCAACAGCAGGGCCGCGGAGTGTAGGTGGAACCAGGGCTAAAAACATAGTGAGAGGCAGCGCATCGGAGTAATCTATGCACGGAAACACACACATGTGTAACATTTAGATTAAAAATAGACCGAGGAGGAGGTGTTTGTGCTGAGAGGATCACAGTGAAGGCAGGAGCAGAGAAATATTCAGCAAAACAACGAGTATCACGTTTTCAGAGGGGGTTAAGAACTGGTCCTGATAGCTACAGAGTTTGAAATGTTTATTCTTCTGAAGAAGGAGGAGATTTGTCTGTTTATTTATTCTGTTTATTAAAATAAATTACAGGGTTTTTTTTAACCATAATCCAAGCGAAAGCCTCAACTCAGTCGCCAAAAAGAATTTCATTTCTGATGCATCAGAAGAATCGAGCAGAGACACTATATATAGTATATATATATACTATAAAGAGTTCATTTACGTTACGTTCATTTAGTACAGTTTGTTATTCACCTCTAAACCAGCCTGTAGTGCTGTTATCCATCTAAATCAGGGGTGCAAACATAAGGCCCGGGGGCCAAAACTGGCCCACAAAAGACTCCACTTTGGCCCCACTGGACAGTTTTAGAAAACACAAAGGAAGGCTTGAAGTTTGGATTTTTAACTGCGTTTTCATAAGTTTTACAGCTTTATGTTTATTGTTTATTTATTGATAATTGTTTATTTATTGATATTGATGTCTCCCATTCGTGCTACACCAAAGAAATTAACAAATATATATTTTATGTTGAAAGCTTTGTGGTTCGATATAAACATTAATAACACCACACTCAGTGACCTAAAGGTCAAAGGTCAGAAAGGTCTGAAAATCTTGTGAATGCAAGACAAGGATTTTCAGTTGATACCATGGGTGTATCTACTACAAGGTTGGGGGTTATTGCTGGGCATTTGATAAACAAACATCTATGATTATTATTATTTTTAGAGTATTTTTTTACAAAAATCCTGATGATTTTACTTTGAAAATCACAGGAAGATCTTTGAATTCGAAAACTAAATCCTTTATATGGATAAATTCCTCAATAGAAGTCAGGCCTGCTAAACAGACATCAGATCGACTCTGCTTAAAAGATCCTTTAAAGTGAAGCTTTCATATGTATATATATAACGTAGTTTTTACTTTTACTTTTACGTCTGTTTCAGCTGAAAACAAACACATGAAGGGGGAGGCGGCTTTCCAAGTAGGCCTGGCCTATCAGAGAGCAGGAGACCACAGCACAGCCAAAAAGGTACCAAAGATTGTGTTTGACTTCTGAACGCGACGAAGAAACCCAAACTTCATCACCTCTGTGTTCAGACCACTCTGCTGAAGATATTACTCTTTGAACAGCTGGTCAGTAAAATTTTAACAGCTGTTACTCAAAGACGTGAACAAAGTGTCATAAAAGTTGGAGCAAAAGGTAAGCTTCAAGCAGGTAAAGAAAATCAAGGGCTCGGGGAGAGAGGGGAAGACACGACTCGATAAAAAGGAGGACAGGATGATTTATACCCTGATGAGGAAGAGGAGAGAGCAGAACAAACAAGCTGGGAATCAGGAAGACAGACAGGAAGTAAAACTCACAAAGGACAGTGAAGAAAATGGACTTTCAAAGTAAAATAGGAAGAAAGCAAATGCAAACATTAAACAGAAAAGAAGAGGGACTAAACAGTAACAGAAAAAAGGGAACACAGGAGGTTAATGAGATTAAGGGTGGTTTCCAGGAAGTCGGAACTTCTAAGTTCCCAGTCAGAATTTTCATAGGCAGACACCGAGCATTCTCCATCCACGATCAAGCTGCAGCTGCGTTTTTTAAGTGCAAAAACACAAATATTATGCTGTTTTACTAATGATGCATGAGTGGCTGTGTTTACTAACTAGAAAAGCAAATCCTGTTTTTCACGCTTTTCCAGCTTTCCTGCTGGAATACAATAACTCAGGAGGGATGTTACTCCTGACGTCTCACACGCAGCTTTGAAGTAAATGGAATAAGACTGAAACCAGGGAGACAGATTAAGAGGTGTTAATAGTAAAACCCAAGAACAGAAAATCAAACTCAAAAACACAGAACCCGAGGGAAAAAGGCAGTTTAGGTGGGACTATTTTAGGCTGCGGATGAATCCACATGTGTGTGGTGTAGGCAACAAGTCACACAAAAGAGCCACTTACTGTGTTTTTAACAGATTTCAGTGGAGCCCCATTTCATACACACATCCACCCAAAAATTATTCAACTGAGTGTGTGTCTGTGTGTGTCCAGTTCTTTAACACCAGCATGGAGATTTTTCACAGCCTAGACGGCACAGACAGAGTGGTGAAGGCCTGCATAGCTTTGGCAAAGTCTCTAAAGAGGTACACACACACACACAAAAGTGTATTATAGTGACTAAAACTGAATTAAAAACATTTAATTTAGTTACAGTAAAGAAAAAATAGACTTTAGGTAAAAAAAAACTGCTTACAAATCTAAACTAATTAAAAAAAAACACAAAGGAAATTTCTACAGTTTAAGTTAAGTTTATCAGCATATTTTTTGGAAGTCTCTGTGCAAATGTGAGTCAAGTAACCTTCTTGTAGTCAAGTGTTCATTTTCCATCTTTGTGTGTGTGTGTGTATGTGTGTGTGTGTGTGTGTGTGTGTGTGTGGGGCACAGCGAGGGATACTTCGAGGAGGCGGTTGCGTGTCTGGAGAAGTTAGTCGCCATGTCTCGTAGCAGCGGACTGCATCACAGACTGATCGACGTTCATCTGTGTCTGGGAAACATCTACTTCAGCAGGGTACCAATCACACCCCACAGTATTCAGGGCAGGAATCAATAACCAATCACACTGATTTATAGCAGCTGAAAAATGTTAGCTTTGCCTCGTAAACACCTGGGCTTGCTTCCCCATCTCTGTGTGTCTCTGTAGAGTCAGTATGTGAAAGCTGCTGAGTACTACCTGCAAGGCTACAAGGTGGCCTGCACCACAGAAGATGTGGCTCGGCTGCAGAGAGCGCAGGTCGGTCTTTTGTTTACGTCTTTAGCAGTCGGCTGTAAAAGCCTGATGAGGTATCCTTGTCACACAGTTTGTGAATGCAATACCTCGGGAACAAGGATGACATGTTACCTCTTTTATACACTTAAGATAAAATAGATAAAATAGATAAAAATAGAGTAAAGGATACACTTGTGCATCCTTCATTAGAGTCCTACTGCCTGTCCTTCAGCCTGTGAACTTTGAGACCTGTGACTCAGGAAGTAGTCATGAAGTTAAATTGACTGAAGAGTCTGAGGACATTTCCTCACAGTTTATGTGGATCCAGATGTCGACTGTAAGGCCGTGACCCTGCTGCTTTTCCTCCATCAGGTGTTGGTGGCCGCCGCTCACGCCCACGCCACGATTGGAAAATACAGCACCAACCTTACCTCAACCTCGCCCGCCGCTCTGCAGGCGCTGCTCGCCTGGAAGGTGAAACGAGGACGCGAGGACCTCAGTGTGGATTCCGAGGACTACTACTCTCCTGCCTGGTTTTAACAGGCCGTCGTTTGACAATATGAGGGAGAGAAAGGAGAAGAGTTACCTGTTACCGTGAATAAAGATGAAACCCTGAAACATCTGCTGTGTGCTTTGTCGAGGCCAAACGTTTTGGCAGCAGCACAAATTTACTGTTTAAATTTTTCTTCAGATGTTTTTTTTTTCATGTGGCATCGAGATATCCTACAGATCTGATGGAGTGGAGAACAATCATGAGCATTTCATAACATGCAAAGACTTTTATTCATAAACAAATCAAATTTATACAAAGAGTCAGTATTTACAGGGCTGACCCTGTAAACTTGCTATAGGTATGAATGGTTGTCTGTGTTAGCCCTGCGACAGTTTAGCAACGTGTCCCGCATCTCGCCTAAGACTCATTTTTACTGTCATTCAAACATTTGAAAGGAAGGAAACACAGATCACAGTAATGAAGCATGCTACCAAAGACTATAGGATGCTATATGATAGCTGGGATAGCCTAGAACATCTAAGATCGTTTACCCAAATCTCGCCTCCGTATAGTATCAATTAAAAATAAGAGTGAAAATGATAAACGCTAAACTAAAGATGGCTCCTTTAGAAACCTTTCCTTCTCTCGCACTGCACTGTGGTTTACTTTTGAATTGCATCAGCTGAAGGCCATCATCCACAAAGAAATGTACAACAGTCATAATGATGTCATTACAAGGACGCTCCTTATCACACAGGTCTAATCACAGCACGTCACGAGATCCCTTTTCTGCATAGTTAACAATGTACTACAACCACACAATTCATCTGTACTCAAGCACTTGTAATGTTTTAATGTCAGTTTTAATACTCAGTGTTAAAATGTAGTTTTATTGACTTGATATATAGTTTGTTTGTCATTGGTTATTGTTCATAAAGTCTTCTATTAAAAGTGACCTTGAGTGTTTTAAAAGACGTTAAATACTGAATACAAAACTGTGGTAAGAAGAGAAATGGACATCAAAACATGAGGTTTGGGATTTCGGCTTTATTTACATGTTATATACTGTTGTTCTCCAAGTCAATTAAAATTTGTCTATTTTGTTTTGTACAAACTTCAATTTTTTAAAAATATTTTTATGATTTGTTCACCTAAAACAATACCTCATTATAACAATTTTCTAAATATTTTTTTTTACATTTTTTAAAATGTTTGCTATGATTATTTGTTTATAGTTAAATAAATGGCACATATTTTTAATAAATAACTTTTTAAATATTTACTAAAATGTGTTAATGTTATACTGACCCTTACATCCATTGTTTCTTTACCTATTTCTTACAAAGCTTTATTTATAACAGTATTATTCATACTTTTACTTGTATTGTGTTTTTTTAACCTATAAATAATGAAACTGTATCCTAACATGTAATCTTTTATTGACATTTTTTCAGATTCTGATCGTTACACGCATGTTGTGTTGCTTTTAATAGTGTTACGGTAATGATTTAGTTGGTGCGTCTCTAATCTGGTCTTTACGGCTAGTTTGGGCCCATGTGTCCGGAAGCAGCCTCAGCTTCCTCTGCCTGTGTTTTGTGACAGTAAAAGCTTCGTAGAAGAAGCGCCGGAGTTGTGGGAACTTCTGTCCCGGTTGCTGTGACCGTGGGGGGCAGGCGGGGAGAGCCGGTGGACCACCGGCGAGCTGAAACATGGGCCTCGTGGCGAGGATACGAAAGGAGTGGTTCATCGTCGGGATCGTGCTGGTCATCTTATCGGCCAAGCTGCAGCCCAGCATCGGAGTGAAAGGAGGTGAGAGGGTCGGAAGTTCATCACTGAAGTTCAATGGTGTTGCTTTAAAATGTGTTCCCTCTTTAAATGACTCTAAATTAACAAATATTCGGTTTATTAAGTGGTCAGTTTGGGGCATTTTACTGCCAGGCTGTGAAAGAGTTTGCCATCCTTTTACTTTTCTCTCAGGGCCAAAGGTGTTCTTTCAGGTAAAGACTTAACACCTTAAATCAATCGTTAGGATTCACAAAATAAATCGCCACAAGGCTGATTTACCTGGCAACATCTGATCTTCCATAAATGAACAACTTCTAGACTTTATTTAGCGCTGTTTCCCCGAAATTTGAAGAAAAGTGTGGACTATCAACTTAACATTGCATTTTTCTGTGAATATGACCTAAGCCGAAACAAAGTGCAAATACTGTTGGTTTTATTTATTTATAACGTAGTGATGTAATGAATGGAGGTTTTGTCAGACTTTAACAAAGTGTACATTTCAGGATTTTCTTTCAGTGGAATGTCGCGGTTCCCCTGCATGCTGGCCCTGGGACAGCCAGGCTCCGCGTCACAGTGGTTCCTTGTGTTTGTGTGCGTCTCCCTCCGTACCTGAAGTGCCGCTGTAGTGACACGTTGCATTCAGTAGGTAATGTCAACACGTCAACCCAACTCCGTGCTCCGCTCCGCGCTCATGTGTGCGCGTCCACGAGCACGTTATCGGCATCTTTAATTACTCCCAGTAAACTAAGTGAGGAGAAAGCATAAGCATTGATAACTACAAATCAGCCGCCACCGGAGCTGATAACCCCTCCGCTCATTTTTCCTGTAGATCAGATAAGATGCCACTATCGGTGTGGTGCCTTTAGGCGCCGCTCGTAAACGCCGGCTTCAAATATCAGTGGGTTTTCTTGCTCGTATTTGCTGGACTCTTATTTTAACGTGTTACCATTGACTGTATATAAAAGATGGTCAAATCCATTGTGACGTCACGCATTTTGAAGTCTCAACTTCATAACACATTCACAGATTACTACAGTGTTTTTTCAGCCAATTTGCATGTTGGGATTTTGTGCTCCAAAATCCCAACATGGAATGTTGATGCTTTGGAAGTATGACATCAGCACAGGTGTGGTGTGTTTTTATTTCTTTGATTGTTTGTTTTACTTGCTGCTGTTGTGTTGAAAACAGTTGCACCTTAGTCTTGTTTCGGCTAAAAGACATGCACCTCTCATCTTTTGTAAACTGCGAGCATGGATGACACAGCTGACTTGGAGGCAGAAGTTGTGGTGCGATCAGTCTTTGTTCAGTTATATATGAAGTTTAAAACAAGGTAGTTATTGAAGAGTCAGTGCGTAATCTGGGATGATCAGTTAACTAGCCTCCAGCTGGTTATCCAGAAATTATATGAAATGCCATAAAAAGATTGAATGATTCTAGCTAAAAGAAGCTGGTAAAAAGAAAATAACAATGAACCCGGGAGTGAACCTTGTGGAACCTCACAGGTCATTCAAGCAACGTAAGAGGAAAATTTGCACACTCTAACAGAGAAGGTCCTTACAGATAAATAAGAGGAAAACAAGTCAAGAGCTGAACCAAAGACACCGACCGAAAGCTAGATCCTATTAAGGAAACTATTATGTCAACGTCACAAAGGCAGCACTGAGATGAAACTGAGGATTATATATATAGATATTCTTACATTAGGAGATGTTGCAAAAACTTTGTTCAAACATAATAATAATGATAATAATAACATACTATAAATAGAATATATATTATTATTAATATTTATCCCACTCAATGCACGTTGCTCTGTGAAAACCCTTTTATTCCATACTGCAGTAAAAACAGGTCTCCACGCAGAGCTACAGAGAGCAGATGACTGCTTCCTCTCCCTGCTGTATTACACAGACTATGTCACATTTGAAAATTTGATCTGGTTCTGTCTGTCAGGTCCTTTAAAGCCGGAGGTCACCGTAGCGTACATTGCCGTCTCGCTCATCTTCTTCAACAGCGGCCTGTCGCTAAAAACGGAGGTGAGCTGCTCCCATCCTGCTTCTGTCCTCAGGTATGGAACATGCAGTGTTGCATTCAGGTGCAGTTTGGAAAAGTCTCCGTCTCTGTGTGCAGGAGCTGACCAGTGCGCTGCTTCACGTGCGGCTCCACCTCTTTGTTCAGTCCTTCACCCTCATCTTCTTCCCACTCGCCATTTGGCTGCTGCTCAAGGTGCTCGCACTGACCGCCATCGACCAATGGCTGCTCAGAGGGTAGGACCCTGTGTGTCTGTGTGTGTGTCTGTGTGTGTGTGAGAGAGAGAGAGAATGTTGTTCTTTATTCTCACAGTACCTGGAGGGCTGGCATAAAGACACACATTTACAGATTACTACAGACCCGGTTCTATGTGTTTGTGTATAATGTGAGACTTCCCTCTTTCCAGCTACCCAGAGAAACACCAGGAACAGGATATTTTATTTTCTTTCACAGTTTTGTTTTCTAGGTCCGTCCAAGTGAAGTCATCAAATTAAAATAAATAAATAAAATTGTATCATCAGTTGTAAATAAAATATAGATTTATAAGCTCTGTAAACATTTTTTCTATGTGGAAGCAATTCCAGACTTCAGATGGCTCTAAACTCTTTATGTTTCAGGCAGTTTTTTCTGATCTTTATGACATCACAGAGGGGACATATTCCTAATATGGTCATCTCAGTCTCACACAAGCCCCTCCCACCTGCAGACCTGTTTGCGTGACATCGTATTGCATTGTTTTGTTTTGTTTTCTCATTTGTGAAAAACATTCCTCCATCCTCACAATTTCCTCTGAGGAGGCAGGCAGTGACTCAGATCTGTTTCATCCTCATCCTCCATCATTCATCCAACCTCCATCCATCTTCTTCACCCTGTGGTTGTTGTGGTTGCCTAGGTTACAGACGGTGAGCTGCATGCCCCCTCCGGTCTCTTCCGCCGTTATTCTCACCAAGGCTGTCGGAGGCAACGAGGTAACACAAACACAAAGATTAGCAGGTCAGATTAAACCTGCAGTGTCACCAAAGTGATAAACTGAGTGTGTGTTTGTGCAGGCCGCCGCCATCTTCAACTCTGCTTTTGGAAGCTTCTTGGTAAGACAGTTTTTTTCTGTTTCATGTTCCTTGGAGGATTGTGACTGTAATGAAGGGATCCTGCAGTAATGAACGAAGAGTCAAAGCTGTAATCCTGATTTCTCTTTTCCTTTTTTCTCGCTGCAGGGAATTGTCGTCACTCCTCTGCTGCTGCTGCTCTTTGTAAGTCTCGCCTGCCACATGACGCCTTACGAGGCTTAGACGTTTGTAAGGACGTCCTGGTCGGGTTATGAAAATAAAACAATCATAAACAAATCCATGGCAACCAAACCGAGACATAAAACAAGCAAAATGATCACTTTTAAATTACAGACACGCTACAAGCAAGTTACCAAACGGCAACCAGTCCTGCTCCAAATATGAAGAAAGTGAAAAATGGATAAATTTAAACTTTGTTTTCGATTGCTGTTTAATGTCCAGATAAGAATATAAATAAGTATGCATGCAAAGTAAATATCTCTAAACACAAAAAGAGCTCGAAAAACCACAAATGAGCTAAAATAATCACACAAAGCAACCATAAAGAGATTTGAAATGACCGCGAGGACATTAAACACAACCGAACAGTCACAAAACAATAAAAATGAAAATCAGAATAAAATTAGAACCAGAAGAGCTTTAAAAGATGTACGAATAATTAAATAACACACACAGTAACTGATGAGTTTTTATTTACCTTACTTTTAAAAGAAAAAAAGACACGACGCAACCAAGCGTCATAAAAAATGAAAAGTAGTCATAAAATAACTAAAATTAAGCACAATTTTTTTTAATGATTATTGGGGAGTAGTCAGGCCATTTTTTTTTTTGTTTTGTTTTGTTTTTTTAATTAATTTTTTTATATGATCAATAATTTGTGTATTTCTTGTGATAATATTTGTATTTATTTATTTTTTCCTCTTCCTCCTCCAGCTCGGCTCCTCGTCCTCCGTTCCCTTCTCCTCCATCTTCTCTCAGCTCTTCATGACGGTGGTGGTGCCTCTGATCCTGGGTCAGGTATGAAGCGGCGCATGTCCTGAAGTCTTGGTCTAAAGTCTGAACTCTGAAAAATCAGCTGTTTTGCTCGGTTGTGCGCAGGTGTGTCGCGGTTTCCTCAGGGAGTTTCTGGAAAGGCAAAAGCCCCCGTTCGGCGCCATCAGCAGCGCCGTCCTCCTCATGATCATCTACACCACCTTCTGCGAAACCTTCAGTAACACCAGCATCGAGCTGGACCCCACCAGCCTGCTGCTGGTCGGCCTTATCAGTCAGTACACCTTCTGCGTGTCATCAATGGCAGATTAATGAAAATCAAATGTAAATTTGAACTAAACTATCAGAGGAAGTGTTAAAAATAATGGTGCTAGCGCTGAAAAGCTGAGTAAAGTTCAACTTTTTAAGCATCCCTGAATACATTTCTCCTTGGTTACTCTGAGAACTACCAAAAGTTCAAGTGGACTTCATGTTATATTCACTGTAAACTGAAAGCAGTGACTGAGAATATGAGCTCATCTGGAAAGTGTTACTGAGGTCAGACAGCTGTTATCCCACAGACTTCTATAACACTGGAAGCCTGTTTGCAACCACAGGTATCGTCCTGTCCTTAAAATGCCGACTACCGAATTTATGACTGAAGTCCTGAATCTTCCTTTTCTTTATGGCCCGTAGCCATGAGCTCATAAAGTTGTCAAGAAAACTGCTAAGCACATAGATCAAGGCAGATAAGGGCTGTTTTCCCACCAACGTGCATTGAGCTGACCCAACTGATCTCAATAGATTGTTCAAGAGTTGTTTGCTATGTTGAACACGATTTAACCTCTGGTTGCTAGGGAAGCGTACACTTCCTGATTGGTTGGCACTGGTTTCTGGAAGTTTCTGGCTCTCGTTAAAATCAGTGGCAGAGAATGTGCTGCACCAAAAAAAAACAATGATTGTGTTGGTTAAGCTAGCAGTTTGCCAGGTTTGCCAGTTTTTACTGAATCAGCGATCTTCCCCTGCTGGTCATTAAAAATAATGCAGGTTGAAGACACTTCTACACTGGCTTCACTTTTCACACCCAAAAACTACCTCTATCCGTTCAGATGACATTTTTTTCAAACGCTCTAGCATACCGGCCACCACCCAATGAAATCCTTCACTTCCATTAGCCATTAGCCATCCCATGGTGTAATTAAGCCACATGAGATGTATAATCCCTACAGAGAGTTCTGGGTGTATACCCTGACGTCCACTTTCTGAAGTGAGGCATCCAGAAGAGATCCTGATCAGATCCTTAAACAGCCGACCACAGGACTTATGACTGAAGTCCTGACTAATCTTCCTTTTCTTTATGGCTCGCAGCCATGAGGCCATAAAGTTGTTCTTTTATGTTTCCCATAAAGGAAACTGTCTGCTAAGACCGTTTTCCCATGAACATAGGTTAAGCTGACCCAACTGATCTCAAAAGATTGTTCAAGAGTTGTTTGCCATGTTGGACATGATTTAACCTCTGGTTGCTAGGGAAACATGCACTTCCTGATTGGTTGTAATTGGTTTTTTGAAGTTTCTGGCTCTCAGTAAAATCAGTGGCAAAAAAGAAAACAAAAAACTCCTAATGATTGTGTTGGTTAATTTAGCAGTTTGCCAGGTTTGCCAGTGTTTCCTTCTACTAGTCATTAAAAATAATGCAGATTTCAGGAAGCCCACCTTTCAGACCTGGAAGTCATGTCCAGTGTTTTTATACTCTCTGTGTTGTTTATTGAGGTTAGCGATAAGCAGGCTCAGTTTCTAAAATGATGTTAGCTCATGTTGCTCACTGTCGACCCCGGGGCCAGGACTGAGTATAATCATCAGAACCTGATTTCTTTGAATGTTTAAGTAATTACAGCCACTGCAAGCATCTGGTAAAGGATTTAAAAAAGATTTGAGATTCCCTTTATTTACAATCCGACTAAGTGTAATCTACAAATAAAAATATCAGAAATGAATAAACAGAACAGTAGTCAATGTTTCCCAGTTGACTGCTCTAGTTTGTATCAGCCACTAGAGGGCGCCAAATGACCATAAAATCTCTACAGCTCTTGTCCAAATCAGCATTAACTGGATTTAATCCTAAATTTTACCTTGGTAACTAGCCAAGCTAACTTAAAAGGAAAGAAAACAGTAATCGCTGAATATAGGAACACAAATACATTGAGATAAAATAAACAGTGTTTTGACTGAACACAAGCATAGAAACAGTATTTGTAGACTATTAACGTGTACAACTATTCCCTCACAAACAGTGTGGTGTTTTATTTTACCCCTCAGGCTAGCTGGTCTAAAAATGAAAACTCAGAGACAATGTGTAGAACTAATACATCTCAGTATCCATACATTTTTATTAATTTACAATAAAAATCCATGATAAATCACAAATGAACAAACTCACACAACGTCTTTTACAGGTGCTTAGTGCAAACTACAACAGCTGCAAAGCAGCTGCAGTGTAGAAGAACAGATATTGGTGAATCAATCCAAAAAAGGGCTAATCGAAGAACTCAATACTAAACTAATAAAATCAACCGTTATTGAAGGAGTTACTGAAGATTTCCACCATAGAGGTCACTCCACAGACTGTTGGAGTAATGAATGGACTGTTTTTTATTGTTCTTATTATTATAAGATCTAAAATAATATTTTAAAAAGAAAAACTGCTAAAAGTCCATCTAAATGTTGATTTTAGCTTTATATGAAATGAGAAAGGGCAGCACGGTGGTTAGCACTGTTGCCGCACAGCAAGAAGGTCCTGAGTTCAATTCCACCATCAGGCCGGGGTCTTTCTTTGTGGAGTTTGCACGTTCTCCCCGTGTTTGCGTGGGTTCCCTCCGGGTACTCCGGCTTCCTCCCACCGTCCAAAGACATGCAGCTTGTGGGGATAGGTTAATTGGATAATCCAAATTGTCACTAGGAGTGAATGTGAGTGCGAATGGTTGTCTGTCCCTGTGTGTTGGCCCTGCGACAGACTGGCGACCTGTCCAGGGTGTACCCCGCCTCTCGCCCTATGACAGCTGGGATAGGCTCCAGCGCCCCCCGCGACCCTGAAAAGGATAAGCGGAAGTGAATGGATGGATGAAGTGAGAAGTTAAATTTGCCTCTTTTTTCTTGCTCTGCAGTTTTCTCCATCCAGATCAGCTTCATGCTGCTCACATTTGCCTTTTCCACCAGGTAAGCTTCCTCCTTCTCAACCTGTCCTTTTCTTTTTTTTAATATTCATTATATTGATTAGTTTTACATGGCTCTGCCCAGAAATGTAATGAAATGTTTTTCTAAATATATTTTTTTAATTTAATTTTTTAGTAGCATTAAGTGGCTTTCAGCATTTATTTCTTGTAGGTTTTGTCATCAAGTTACTTCCAGAAGAATCAGTATTAAACCCTTAATGTGAAAATTAAGAAAAAACAAAAAAACAACAACTTTGATCATATCTTAAATTTTAAGATTTCATTTATTTTTTTTCACAGTTTGGTATTTACACATTTTATTTTTATACATTTCATTTATTTATCATATTCTTATCATTCCATGTATTGGCTCCCTAAAACAATAAGAACTGCTCCAACATTTTGCTCTGGGTTTAAAGGTCACCACCTGCAAACCGTCTGGAGGGTGACAGATGACACGTTTTAACTTCCTGTTTGTCTCTGCAGGCCAGGCTCCAGGTTCAGCCCCGCGGACACCGTCGCCATCATGTTCTGCTCCACACACAAGTCTCTAACCCTGGGTGGGTGCATGTACGCTAGCACGCTGCGTCTGACATCCAGATTAGACGCTCAGATTTTGTGTTAGAGAGAAACTTCACATCAAAGTTGTGTTTGAAGAGAGCTCCTGCATGCGCGCAAAAACTTGTATAAAGTGTCGGGTGTCTCCTGAGAGCTCTGTGGAGTTTTAAGTTTGAAAGTAAAGAGAGGAGAAATCTGGAGGAGTTAGAAAGAGCTTCTGAGGCCTGTGAAGCTCTGAGCTCGGTCGTGAGCTCTGCTGCAGGTCGGAGCTGGCATGAAGTGAACAAAGTCATCTCGTCTACGCTGCATCTCATTCTGAAGTCTAATTTTAAATGCTGGGTTAGCTTTAAGTCCATGAGGTCTTCCTTATTTATTTAATCACAGGTATCCCCATGTTGAAGATCGTGTTTGAGGGCTATGAGCACCTGTCTCTGATCTCAGTCCCTCTCCTGATCTACCATCCGGCTCAGATCCTGCTCGGCTCCGTCCTCGTGCCGACCATCCGCAGCTGGATGACCAGCCGGCAGAAGGTACACACACACACATGTGCACTTTGAGGACGATGTTAAATCAAACTCTCCTGCTCCTCGACGTGGCGGCTCCATGCCAACACTAACCTCTACACCTTGTCCCCCTACAGTCTAGTCTGTTGTTGCGATAAGGCTGCATGCCAACACTTCTGTCTGACCTGAGTGAGTAAGAACGGACGGAAGAGCAAATTCAATTATTTTTTCCGTATATAATTTCAAAAAAATCTCTACTGTGGCTTCCCTGGGTTTTCTTTTTATTTACAATATGGAAGCCCAAAGTGTTCAATATTAAATACATGAAAGAAAAATGAATTATAACAATAATAATAATATTCAAGTGTGACTGAACCATGAATATGGTATGTTGTTTTCTTAGTAATACTCTGATTTATGAAAGCCCTTTACTGACACACTGACAAACAATTTTCCTTTCATACATTTTGTACAATTTTAACTTTTTCAGCTTGAAATTTTGTCTTTTTACTTTGTTTATTGTTCATTTGGGCATTTAAAAAAGTCAGCTGTGTAAGTCCCATTAAATTTAACAATATACTGCATCTAAATAATTATGTAGTCTCTGTTGAATATGAGTCACTACAGAACAAACAAGAGAAAAAAAAGACCGATCACGATCTGTGTCAATAAAAATCAAATTCAAATACAAATTATGTTTTTAAACATGTTTTATTCAATTCATTAGAAACAAAAAGAAAATAAAGCATCAAAGTGTCATTAGATCTAAAAATGTGGGCTTTTTTGTTTATTTTTAGTTATTGTTTTCGTTGTTTCTACAGTTTTGAATTCTGTTCATTTAATTTATTTAATAATTAAATGATTGGTTTTTTTTGTTTTGTTTTTTACAAAATTTTATATGCATAGCTTGCATTTTGTTTGTCATCATGCTACTTCCATAAGAATGAGCTCTATTAAACTCCATTATATTCACATTATCCCATGTTATGTTGTCTGTTTTATCCACATATCTAGTTATTTAATATTGAACACTTTGGTGTGCCACTATCAGATGAATAATTCTTTTGCACATTCTCTTTAATTCTGCGCTCTGGGTGCAACAGCGCCCTCTGGTGTCAAACTGATGTTGTGTTGTTGGTGGGACATGGACCTTTTTGCTTCACTTACTTCACTCTGTTTATGAAGCCGGGTTTCTCTAGAAAAGTTAATGACGAGCGGTTCAACATTGTGTTTGTACAAGCTTCAGCTGCCTGTTATAAGTGTGCTGCTAGGATGGGGAAAATGAGTAATTGGCTTCATGTTGTTGGTCATTAAATAATTCCAGAGTTTTCTTTGTCCTGTTAAATGACTCAACTTTTGTCTAATGTTTTTTTTTCTCAATCTTTTCTTTCTCATGGCTCTTGTCTCTGTTCAGGCGGTGAAGCTGTCAGCGCTGCAGCCCATCTGACGAGGATGAAATGTTGGCTTTTGTGAAGTTACTGGTGTCTCATACAAAACGGAACTATGGTGGAGGATTGCAGTAGTCACACGTGCCTTATTGCTACCAATCAACGAAGACCTCAGCCTAGCAGAAAGAACGAGAGGAACCGCGTGCCTCAGTTATTTTCTTTCTATGATGAGGAAAGACTCCTCTTTCCAGCATATATATTGTTTTATATTAAACTAAGTGCGAGTTCTATTTTTATATGGATTTTGGAGCCAGAAGGATGAAGTTATTTGGACCAGTCTTTTCTCTTTTCTGTTGTTTTCAACATTTTTCTACGTTCCCACTAGCGGTCGCTGCCTGCGTCAGTGTTTGTTACATGGACTATCTGGATTATCTGATACTTAATATACAGTATTGTAACAGCCAATTGGATTTTCGACACTTTCTAAAATGCCGTTTGTCTTACAAGTAGTTTTTTGGTGGCGTTTAGTTGAGTGGAGGATGTTAGTACATTAATACTGGAGTAGTGAGTCCAAGTTTACAGGTCAATTTTTTTTAAATATTTAATGACTTGGTTCACTTGTTTTTATATGGCTGTCTCAGTTTAATTCCTGGCCTGCTTCCCTCAGATTCTAACCAAATCTGTCACCCATAAGGGCATTTATGTCTCGGACCAATAAGGAGAGCTTTGGGCTCTCAGTAAGGATCCTGTTAAATAGTAACAAAGCACAAAAAAGCAGGAATGGGTAAAGCTGATATTATTGTTTGGTATGAGATACCTGCCAGTCTGTTGTTATTGGCATTTAATATTTTCAAAATTAAAAAAGTAAAGAGATGGGGGACAATTTTCTTACAATTTCTTGACATTGCAGATTTTTCCCTGGGGGGCACTCTGCAACGTTCCTGTTGACACGCGCTCAGAATTCCGCAAACAATCGGAGCAGGCAGACCGTGAACAAGTAAATAAATCACTAGATATAAGAAATGTTAAAGAAAGCGAAAGCGGAATATCAGAGTTTTAAACCACCAAATATCAGTATCAGTCTCAGAAATCCTGCATCACTCAAGCTCTAGAATAAAGATCTAAATAAACCTCTGAACATAGCTGAAGAATATGGTATTATCTAAGGAAATAATATAGTTGATTATATCTGTATATCACACCAACCAAAGTCTACAGTAAACACGTAAATGTTTTTTGGGAGGAAAAATCTAGAACTCTTAGAGTCTTAGAGTCCAGGTCTAGAGTTCCTCCACACTCTAGGGTGCTGGGCTCCAGAGCTGCAACTTTAAAATACAATAATAGATTTCAGACCTCTAGAATCTAGATTTGCATAACAAAATTTTGTGACATGAGGTCTGGAGCTGCTTTACCTTATTCAGAGGTATGACAGCGAATGAGTTATCTCAGTTAGAACAGCAGCACATGATATTCACTAAAACGTTGTTCTAGTCCATCTCGTTCTGTGGACCAAACCGAAATGCACACCAGTGAGGAAAAAGGGTGGGAATTTGCTCAGGGGAACTTTGGTAGTATTTTTCTATTTTGTTCTTTGCTCTAACGACTTAGCCTTACATCCTTCTGGTAAATTATGACAACTCTGACTTCCATTTTTCTTTAAGGGCTTTCACGCTACATAATAGCACAACTCCATCAAGCCTCAGAGGACACACTGGAGGGCCTTACAGTAGCTCTGTGCACAGCTAACTCTGTATTTGTTGTAGCTTAAAGTAGTGCTAGCATGTTAAAATTACCATCACTATCCTTTCTAACAGTGAATTACAGATAGCAGCATCATGAGGTTTTAATCCTACTCTGCTTGGTTGGTACGTCACTACAGATGCCCGTTGGTTTTCACCACCATGCTGCTCAACCAGTCAAATCCAGTAGTGAGCAGATTGTATTCAGTTTCAGTCCCGCATTACAGTATTTTTTTAGTCTGTAGTCGTCATGTGTACCTAACCTTACACTGGAAAAAGAAGAAACCACACATTGTCCATCCTTTGAACTTATTTCAAACACACTCCTGAATATAGATCTGTTGGGGATCTATATCCAGGAGACCCCTGTTACATCTGGCTTACATTATCACCAGGGATGCAAACGTAGCCTGTGGAGTCGCAATAACAACATTAATGAGAAATATCCTACAATGAATTATAGCATGGTGTTTCTGTCTTATATTATTAAAGTGAATTGAAGTGATGGACCAAAAACCTGCAATACCTATTTTTAAACCACTTGAGAACAGTACAAACAACTTCTAAAGTTGTTTTCACAAAAGTGACACAATCCAAGTCGGTGTCATTAAAATTTCTAAGCAAAGTGTTGCTTGATTTAACAGCAGACAACACCAATATTCAGTTGGAGTGGAGCTCATGTCCGCCATGTGACGCCAAGTTCTTTTATCTCTTGTTTTGGTCTTCTCCACCTATGAAACCTTAATTGCACAAATAAAATAAAAAAAAACAGATAGATTGCAAAGTTGACATTTCAAAGTATTAGCTCAGATGTTTGAAAGTTGAAGTTAAAAAGTCAAAACTTTGAACTATGGATGGCATTTTTTTTCTTTTTCCAGTAGCAGAAATTAGCTTTTGTATCCACCTAAGACTCTGTAAAGCCTCCAGTCTCCTTTCACATGATTGTTGCCCTTTCAAAAAGATGTTAACATAGTGTTGGAAATACTGTATGAACATTTTGGCGTCTCTGACGGAGAATGTTACCACATTCACTTTAATTCTGAAGCCTTTACAGCACAAATGTCATTTCTTATGTCGTCCAGCTTACAGTGAGTCTCTGTTCAGTCTATTTGCAGTGTGGTTGTTTTGTCATTGTAATTTATTGTGGGGAGAAAACAATGAGTGGGATATGTATGTGTCTGATTTTTGTTTGTTTTATTAAAGAAGTTTTGGAAATTAAACACAAAAAGGCTTTCTCTTTGTAACGCAGTACCACATTTTGAGCAGAGACTATTTTCTACACACCGATAGCCTACTAGCTGTTAGAAGTACCTGGAATGTGTTTCTCTTACTTCTTTAACGAAGTCTTAACAGCCCTAATGAGTGCTTCGTCCTCTGAGGCCAGAAGCACTTTAGAATAAATCCTTGTATTTGTTCTCTGACCAAATGGGCCGTATTGGCAGCTCATTAATTTCACTGACCCATCTTTTTCTGGACAGATGGCTCTTCTGTCACATCATTTGGAATGAGTAGTCGTAAAATAAACCAATAAAAGCACTGCCAGCAGACCGCAGACGCTTTGTGCTGTTTTTAAGCCTCAATCAAACCTAATTTAAAAACCAGCATTTTGCCTCAAACTCCAGGAGCTGAATAAAGCTATGAAATGTATGATACTGAAAATGTACTTTTTATTTTTTAGTGCATTGACATGACTTAACAATTTAATATGGATGTTAGTGACCAGCAGTGTAGTCTCTTTCTCCACAGATGCAAAAAACTCTGCTTGTTAAAATCAGCCTATAAAACCTAATCAGAGCTGGACTTACAGCCCTCCTGTCATTGTCTATATACTGTGGTATATTTAGACATGCATGCAGAAAACATACCTATTCTTCTCCGTTAACTTACTACTCAGATTGTAGCTTTATTCTTCTACTTATGTTGGAGACAGAAAGATTTAGCCAGGAATATTTTCTTCTGCTCTTGCTGATTCTTCTTAGAAAGTGCACCAGTGTGTGCTTTTGTCTATGGAGACTATTAATGTGCACTCCTGGCTTAAATAATCTGTGGATGATCGTGAACATTTACAGCGAATTTTGTGACAGCCTGCCAAGCTCCGTTTTGTCAGGGACCGCGGCTCAACGGGACCTGAAAGGTCCTCTGGAGACGCTGCTTGTTTAAAACTAATGAAGAAGCGGAAAAAGCTGTCAGAATATCTCTTTCAGCAACAGACTGACTGACCACAGTTTTATCCTTTCATAGTCATCCCTGTGGAGCCTGCACTGCAGTAGACGACAGTGTTTGCATTCATCTGCATTGCTGTGCTGTCACAAGTGAAAGTTCTGCTGGTTTTTGAGCTAATGAATTTCAAACAATAGTTACTGAAAATCTGGAAGGAGGAAGAAAATTTCAGAACTGACTGGCTCGCATCCGATGTGGACAGCGGATCAGCTGGAGGCACGATCGAAGATTGCAGCGGTCCCAGATCCAGCTGTACACACTGGAATATGCCCCCATGTTGCTTGTCTGTGTTTTATTGTGTTATGGTGTGAGGATATCTGATATCTATTCTTTTTCTCCTGAATTACCCTTTTGTGTTACACATTTCATTGTTTTTCCTTTTACTACCTAGCCTGACCTGTCTCCCCAATGTGATGTTTGTTGTAGGGAAAAAAATCAATCCGAACATTGGAGGAGTTAATCAAGATTTCTTTCTTGTCCTTAAAAGGTTTTGGTATCTAGCATCTTTGTTGGCAGCCGGCATTTCTCTCTCCAGGTGGTGACAGTACATCATACTCTGCCAGAAGTACTAAGCTGTTCTCTCTGATTTTTCGGACTCTAACCAAATCTCCACACTCCTGGATGTGGATCAGTCCTATCTCTCCTCTCCCATACTCTCTCTCCCGATCGTTCAGGGTCACCGCTGTCCGTTTTCCACAAGCCTGGCGGTACAAGTACCTTATTCCAACCACCAGTACCATACCCAAACCAGCTGAGCTGCCCAGCAGCATGCCCAGCTCCCAGGCACTGTGTCTGCATATGTCTGGATATTTCCCTTCCTTGTCTGGAGTTGCAGGAGGACTGGAGGGATGTTTAGCATCACTATTTGGAAGCTTTGGTTTCAACTCGTGGCCAAGATTTTCCTCGATGTTAGGGTGGGGTTTGGGGTTTGGATGAATGTCTGTTCTTGGTGTTGGTGGGTGTATACTTGGATCAGGATCAGATGATGCAGTGTGACCTTCAGTATATTTCTGGGAAGGTGAGGGCATGGAGAGGTTGTACAGAGAGCGACGGGGAGCTGGAGAGGGTCCTGAGTGAAGGGAGGTAGCCTGGGCAGCAGGCGGGGAGGTTACAGATGGGATATAAAAAGAAGAGGTACCTAGATAGGAGGAAGAAGTTGCTGAGGTCGAGCTAGATGAAGTGGTAGAAGAAACAAAAGAAATGGAAGAATTTGTTGAATTTGTGATGCACTGGGAAGAGGTAAAGGTAGGCAAGGGAGCTGGAGTAAACAAGAGATCTGATGATGGATGGTTAGAAGAATATAAATAGGGTATAGTAGACGAGGCAAAGGAGGATGGCTGTGGGAAAGTGGGGGTAGGTTGAGAAGATGACAAATAAGGGGGGTTGGAGATTGGAGAAGGGGAGGGGAGAGCAAAACGAGCTGATGACGTTGTCAGTTGGTTTCTCGTGAAGGAAGAAGGGATGACAAATGTAGACCTAATGGATGGACGCATAGTTACAAGGGGTAAACCTCCAGAAGAATGAGGAGAATTGGTAGACCTATCGTTAACTGTTGCAGTAGGGGGCAAAGTATTGGAGAAGGAGAAAGATGAAGCGGAAAGGGAAGGAGTGGCTGAGGGCAGAGCAAAGACTGGGCGCGTAGTTCTGATCTTTGCGTCAGACTTAAGATCCACGTGACTCTTTTCCAGTATGGGAGTTTGGTCAGTCCTCAGTGTAAAGAGCAGTGGGTTAAAGAGAGACTCTGAGGATGGAGTTTGTTTCTGTTTCTGTGGTTGTGGAGAGTTGTTTGAAACTTCAGGTGATATCTCAGACTGGGAGTAATCTGTCCAAGGAATGCTAGTTTTACCCTGACCTTTAGTTGTAGTAGTTTCTGGCATGTCTTGGAGAAATGTTCTGATATACTCACTGTGAGGAGAGCTACTCAGGACAGTAGCTGTAGTTTGAAGCTTAGAGAAAGGTGTACTGGTTTGCTTTGGGCTACTTTTGGGTTCTAAAGGGCTGTTTTCAGAGTGGGTAGGGGACAATATTGTGAGAAAGGACTTAATGATGGGAGATTTGGATGGTGGAATGGAGTGTGGAGAAGAGGTTTGGAAACGAGAAAGGAATTTGGATGAAGATGCTGGGGGAAATGGATAAATATGACTCCTACTAGTTTGGGACCGTAGAAGAAGTATGGATGGAAGTATGGAAGTTTCAAAATGACTAATAGGCTTGGGTGAAGAAGTTTGGGAGTGAGGATTTTGAGACCCGATACCTATTTCTGATTTAACTGCATTGGTTTGGGACTCAGTTACACTAGTCCTGTGAGGCTGGACTGAACCACTCTGGGTCTTGAACTTTGGTGAACCTTCTTCTTCCTGGATTGCTGTTTTTGGATTCTGGGTTGTGGGTCTTGGGAGCTTTATATTATGAAAACTGTGATTAGTTGAGTGATTTGTGGTGGTGACATCTTCTATTTCAGGTTTGTTAGGCGCTTTTGGATCTGGTAAATGTAATTTTGGAAGTTCCTCTTCCTTCAGAGGGATGACAGGAACAAGGAGGGGAAGAGGACTACTTGAGGCTTGCACTGTGTTGTTTAATGAAGAAATGGTGGTAGTTTTCATCCCTGTAGCCTCAGCAGAGAAGAAAGATGCTGTCAAAGGACTTGAGCTCTTGGGGTCCTTCGGTTGAAGAACGGGGTCAATTTGTGCCTCTTCGGTCACACCTGAAAATGATCTTAAAGGTGTTTGAGAACCAGTTTGATGATATTCTAAGGTCATATTCTTCTTTTTACTGACTTCAAAGGATGCCAGAGTCACAGAGCTGCTCCTGTCCAAGGCTGGATGAGTTGTTTCTGTTGTTGTTTTCATAGATTTGTAGTTGTAAGGTCCACTTCTTGCTCTTGTAATAAGTTGTAGAGTAGTATCTGGTCTATTTGTCGCATTTGTTTCTTTCTTTGATGCTTTAAAGGCTCTGAGAGCTGCAAGACAACAAGGTGAGAGAAAAGAGTGAATAGAGAGGCAACAATTGTTCTATTTCAAAGCACCTAGCTTGCATTTTGTCCCAAATTTACCATCACATAATAACTATGTAAATCAGCTTACTTGGCAGGGCTGTAACTTTGTCTTGCAGTAGTGCGGAAATTGCACTCACTCCATTCACTCTAGTAGTGTTACTCCCATTCCAAAGCCTACGACCTGCGTCACGCACCAGTCCAGACTCAATACCTGCCCAGTAAACAAAGTAGGACTGTACCACCGTGATGCTGGAAAACAGAGGATACTCAGTTTTGTGTTTTCTTATACAAAACTTGAAATACTGTGAAAACTAATCTGTTATTATTTGTAGGCTTACTAGAACCGTATGTCTCCCACTGGTGAATCAGGAGCCCTCCATACAAACGAGAGGTTTCTCTTCAGCTGTTTGTCCGAGTGTGTGACAGTGTCACCCTCCGAGAGGCAGCACAGAGTGTGGGTGCCAGGAGGTGTGAGGATCCAGGAGCCACCCACCAGCAACGGGCCCCGTCTCCTGGACTTCCTGACACCACTTCCAGCTCCGGTTTTGGGCCATGGCGTGACCCCAAAGCTTCCTCCAAATTTGCTGAAGGTACCCTCTGCACGGCGTGCCTGGAGCAGGAAACCCATGAAGTCCCGAGAGCTCCGCACCATTACTGAACAGTCAAAAAAACAAAAGGTAGCCAACATAAACAGATCATGAAGGTGTTTTAATGTCATTCAGCTCACATACCACATTAAAATAACTACATTTGAATAACTATCACAGCAGGTTTTTTTGGTTTTTAGTTGGTTTGTTAAGCGTCGCCCATTATGCTGATAGTACCTGTTATAAACTGTCCAGGGAAGTAGGAAGAGGCAGACGTGCGTATGGTGACCTGTCTGTGCTGCGAGTCCTGAGAGTGAGCACGGATGTGGCCGGGAATCATTTCCTGACAAGAGGCGTGGCTTGCACCACCGGAGAACGATGTGGTGGGCGGGGCCAGTAAGAATAAGACCGCACACACACCCAAACAGTGTAGGGTGGACAGCATCGCTAAAGGTAAATACAAAGTTTATATAGCTCAACCAATTCACTTGATGGACTGAGAGATGATGCAAACAAGATTTTGCTTATCAGAAACTGAGACTGGATACTGCAAAGTAAAGTTGGAAAAATGCAACATAAAACCACCATACAGAGCTCAAATATAGTGCAAATATCACAAAAGACAATAAAGAGATAAAGTAAAAAGACAAGTATAATGCGTATGAACCAATCAACCTATTATTACACACGAACATGCATAATGAGCTATAAAATTACTGAACATGGCAAAAGAGAAACAAATAAACCAAATTAGACGCAAAAGAGGCAAACAAAGAAAAAACTACAGAGATCAAAGGTATTGAAACACACACAACATGACATGACATCACATGAAAAACACAGAAGAAAAAATACAGTGAGGCACGAAACAGCTACAACAAAAACCTAAAAAACAAAACAGCCAAACAGAAGCAAACCAACCACCACAAATGTAAACATGAAATGACACAAATAAGATGCAAAAAAGAGGACAAAGACATGCAAAGTCAACAAAAATAGACACACCAGCTCTGTTAAGAAAAGAAACGTGACTGTAAAGAGGTGCTGACTCCCAAAATTATTCAAATTAATGCAAAAAAAAAAAAAAATCAATGATGATGTGCAAAAACATGGCAAAGACATGTAAAGCATGAAACACACCAACATGAGACGAAAAGTCCCAAAACAAGTGACGCAAAAATCTTAAAAGGCTGTTCATCAAAATAGAAAACTAAAAAAAAAAAATGAATATGAACAAATATAGCTAATATATCATTTTAGCTGTAGCCCTGCAACAGACTGTCAACCTGTCCAGGGTGCACCCTGCCTCTCACCCTAAGACAGCTGGGATAGGCTGCAGCTGCCCCACGATCCTGAAAAGGATAAGTGGAAGAGGATGGATGGATGACAAAATTCCGAAAGAAAAATATGAATGTAGAGTCTGAATATATCAGGCTATGAGAAAATTACACCAGTTATACTTTTTATTTAAACCAATAAAACTCAATAAATCCTTACAGAAGCACATAAGGTTTATTTCTTGCTTTTTTTTTTCTTTTTTGCTCCTTTGATACATTTTTTCCAATTTTTAAGCAGCCTTGTCTGTTTTTGTACATCCTCCTAGGAAAGAGTTCACATGTGAATGGATGAATGGAGCAGTAGTGAGTTTTATCCTTACCTTGTCAGAGCACTAACTTTCAGGATGCCTTTAAAACAACAGCAAGCTCCTGCTTCTTCTTCAGTTTGCACAGATTTTCTTGTCCTGTCAGTTCAGCTGTTGTGGGAAAACCATTTAAAATACGTCAGCCCACAGCTGGGGGAATAAAGTGCTCCTGGAAACTCTGAGGATGAAAGAGTGATCCGGGGCTCCAGGATGTGGAGGAAGAGGGGGGAGGGATGTAGATCCAGAGCATGTAGAGCTGCTGGATTAACAATCTGTGACGTTCAAATGGAAAAACAGTGCATATGTGACGCTGTGTACAGCACAGTACTTTAACTTCTGCATCGTAACTTTCAAAAATAAACAAATATTAAACACAAAAGTACTCCTCATAAAAAGAAATATATTTTAGATGATTACCTCAGAGAGGTCTGTGGTTAATTTAAAGCTGATTTATCTGCATTAGGTGGACCCTGCAGGTGCACAGCGTGCTGTATATAAACCTTCTAGATATAAATAAGAAAACAAGATTGTCTTTTGTGTGAACAACAAATCTAAACAGATTCATGTCACTGTGCCATGTGCAAAGGTTCAAATACCGTCTGTTTTAAGGATTAATGTATTAACGTGACAATACTTATGACAACACTATATACTCAAAAACACGTAATCTTAATTCGTATTTATTCAAAACATTAAAAAAGCATTTATTTAAATTCATTTTCACCATCCACCATGAAATGGTGCAGAAAGAATGCAAACTGCCCGCATATATAATTTCCCACTCAGCCCATACGCCAGACCGCAACTATTACTATTACTACTATTTTACTACTACACCGTTTCATCAATTATTAAAATGTTGATATGTATGAAAGTAACAAATAGTCTGAAATACTTTATGAAAAATATGTCTCAGTTTTTCCACGTTCTGAAAAAAGAATAATCAGCTAATTTAAAATGACTTAATGATTTATGTTGTACTTACTTTGGTGCAGAGTTCAAGGTCATGGGAGAATGTTGCTGGTTGAAGGAAGGCTGTAAGGCTGACGGCAATTCAGACAGAAATGAACAGTTCAGGCTCTCATGATGTGATCCATTCTTAAGGTCAAAATATAACCAAAAAAATTCTGAATTTAAACCCTCCTACTCGGCAATACTCCACAGCCATCCCGCAGGCTGGATTGGACCCTTTGATGAGACAGTTCTGGACCCCGGGCCGTATGTTTGGCAACAACTTTATGGTGGATCCCTTTTTATGGATACATCAAAAAGGGAACACTTACAATAAAGTCTCTCTGCACTTTAACGTCATAGAATTTGATCATTATTACTCTTATTGCTCTGTTTCAAGATTTCTCTTCTAGTGTCAGGTTTTCTATGGGATTAAGACCTCCCATCACCCCAACGACACACTACCAGGATGTACACCAGCTGTGGCCGCCTCCCTCCAGGATCTTGCAGACTTCTCCACTGATCTCTTCCTCCTCGTCCCTCTGTTCTCATTGTTCTTATTTTGTTGTCTTGCTTCTGCTTAAACATCAGTGATGTTACTCTTCACTTTGAGACATTATTCAGTAGTCACTATCCACTATCACAAGAGCATATATATTATAAGAATAACATCAGCATTAATTCACGAGTCATTAAACTCAAATTAGAATTTTAAGGTTAGATTTAACATCAGAAGAAGGAAGAAATTTATTTATAAAAGACGATTCAACCCAAAAACCTTCACAAAGAGGTTAAAACGTTTACGTCAACATTAAAACAGAAGTAAAGTTGGTTCAACAGGACGCGCAAGGGAAGAAATATCTAAACTGGACATCAATGCCGGAGTTCACTGAGTTTTCATTTTCATGGACAGAGTAAAATGTTGTCTTGCTATTTCTCTATTATTGTCTCTACTTTTTTCTAGTCTAGTTGTTTTATTTTTCATTCCAATGCCTTCTAAGTTAAGTGTAAGTTTGCAAAAAAAACCAGGTGTGTCTTTGACATCTGTTTTCTTCCATCTCTTCACAGCTTCAGATCACACCAGGAGTGTTTCATAAGCATTCTGTCACAGTTCGCTGAGGACTCACGCAGCACTCTGGAGCTTGTGATGATAACAGTGGAATTTTTTACGTTCCACCAGGTGTATGTACAGACAGTGGGTTTAGAAGTGGGATTTTACTTAAAAAGGGGGGTAATAATTCACAGCCCGGCGCAAACGTGAGGTGCTGTCTAAGAGCTTGATGTTTGTTATATTTTAGCTATTATTGTCACATGAAAGTAAAACTTAATTGGATAAATTAGGGTTTATGTCGTCTTTTAAAAAAAGACGAAAAGGGGCTGAACTGTCATGTATTTAATATATATTCTTAGTGCTTATTTGCTGATTATATTGTTTTATGTATAAGAGAGGCCAACACAGTGTGTGCCAAAAAGTACTGACAGGAAACTGCATGCTTTTGCAGAGAAAATAGGAGCTGCAGCCAGAAAGTGAAACCAAGCAGAGTGTTTGATCAAAACTTAAAGTGTGTGGGACGTCTAGAGCAGCGGTCCCCAACCCCCGGGCCTCGGACCGGTACCGGTCCGTGAGTCGTTTGGTACCGGGCCGCGAGACTTGAGGCTCAGGTGTGAAATGTTTAGTTTTCAGGGTTTTTATCGGTTTTCAGTGTTATTTTGTTATCGTTTTTATCGTTTACTCGGTTTTCCTGGGTCTTTTCACGTGTGTTATGAATAAATTTTCTTTTTTTCGGTACCGGTACTAGTTTTATTTTGTTGTATTTATCCGCGACACCTTAAAGGCCGGTCCATGAAAATATTGTCGGGCATAAACCGGTCCGTGACGCAAAAAAGGTTGGGGACCGCTGATCTAGAGGAAGAATATAAATGACCAAGCTTGCTGTTTTTGCTTCAGACTTCAACTGGCGTTGCTGGGTGTGCTAAGTCTCCATATTCCGGAATATGTAAAATTAAAGATATTTTTTTGAGTTTGACCACTTTGAGCCTTGAGTCTTTCTTTGCCGTGAAGAATACAAAGAACTGGATTTAATAGCAGGAAATACTGCTGTATACAATGGTGACAGGAGTATGGGCTCCAGTGGATCCAAGGTGGGGAGGACAAGGGGAAAGCAATCGCTCTTCTTTGATCACTCACTGCTTGCTGCCAGCCACTCTCCAATCACTCACAACAAGGAATCAGGGAACACAGGGATGGGTTCAGGGAATCTATATGCAGAACGTACACGCTAACAAAGGCAAAGAAGGAACAAGTGCTATATACTTTGAGAGCCAAGCTACACTGACGCGAGTCACACCACGATCCTGCAATGAATACCTGCCATCCCTCAGGTTAAATGCTGACAGTGCAAATGAGGCTCAGGTGTTTACTCTTCTCAGGTGCGTGGGCTGAGGGCTTGAACCCGCAATGAGTCCTGCCCCTGCTGATCCACTGGGCCGTGACACATTCAGCCTGCATGAATTCTTTTATTTTGAAAACTCGCTCCACGGTGAGGAGAAAAGTTTCTGGATGCTTCTGAAACGTGTCATTGTCTTGACTGGCTCTCTGTTATTTTGGTTTTTAAAATTTCATATTTTACTTTGAAGGGGGCCTTTTTCAGAAATTCACATTGTGATTGCACATTTTGTTTTGTTGTTTTGTTTCACCTGGCTGATTCTTCCCACCTCCATGTCTCGTGGAGTCTGCAAATAAGGCCTGCAGTCAAATAGTCACAAAACATACTTTCTACCTCTTCTTTCTAATCACCTGTAGACCCAAAGGACCAAACGCGACTCCGATTCTTGCGTTTTCCTTTTGTTTTATTCACAGTGTTCTGTTTTGTTTTTCATGGTTAACTCTGCACTTCAGCACTTTGCAGAGCACAGTGGTCCACACTCTACACATGGCTCTCTGCTCCAGCAGCTCTCTCTCTCCTCTCCAGCCCGGCTGATACTGAAATGGGAAGACATGATTAGATGATGCTGTGAAAACCAGCCTTCCCTGGCACCACAACCTGAACCCGCTGCTCTACCCATCCCCTGCAGCCGAGCCACATCACCACTTTAATCACACTCTAGATCTTGTTTTAACATATGGCATAGAAACTGAACATTTAACAGTGTTTCCTGAAAACCCTCTCCTGTCTGATCATTTCCTGATAACATTTACATTTACAATAATTGATTACACAGCAGTGGAGAGTAGACCTTATCACAGTAGATGTCTTTCTGAAAGCGCTGTAACTACGTTTAAGAATGTAATCCACCCACTGTTATCATCTTCAATGCTCATAGAGCAGAGCAGCTATCTGAACGCTACTCCAACAGAGGTCGATCATCTTGTTAATAATTTTACCTCCTCACTACGTACGACTCTGGATACTGTAGCTCCGGTGACAAATAAGGCCTCAAATCAGAAGTACCAGACTCCGTGGTATAATTCTCAAACACGTAGCCTAAAGCAGTGTGATGGCAAAATTCTAGGTTTTTTTTCACACTAAGATTTAGGTGGTTAGATACATACGTACATAGCCTTTTTATTTCTTAGGTGAAGGACGTATGGGTCAATATGAACTGGTGTAGCCTGCTTAACTATGTTATCTGCTGACTCACTGTATGAAAATTCCCAGGGAGGCCGCGGGCTGTTGCTGGGAAAGCACGTATTGTAACTGAGAGGATACAGTGAGTTGTTCTTGAGGGTATAAAAGAAGAGCTGAGACATCCCAAGGGGAGTGCTCTCCTCACTTTATAACTGTGACGTTTGATGTCTGTTTCAATTTCTGCCTGCAGTAATTAAAAAGCTTGACCACACCGTGCTGCAGACTTTATGAACAGAAAATTCCATTACAGCAGATAACTCATAAGCTGGAGAGGACATGGCATATCAGAAATTTAGTATGTCATCTTTTAGCCGTGAGAAATAGTTTGTTGCTTTATAAATTAATTAACTGAATAAAATTTCATGAATTTAATAAAATTATCAAACAAATTACTCATCTAACCCCATGTCACAGATAACACACACCAATTAGTTAAACTGCAGGAAGGTCTTAAAGACATAAAGACCTGGATGGCTGCTAACTTTCTGCTTCTTAATTCAGATAAAACTGAGGTTATTGTACTCGGCCCTGAAAATCTTAGAAATATGGTATCTAACCAGATTCTTACTCTGGATGGCATTACCTTGGCCTCCAGTAACGCAGTGAGGAACCTTGGAGTCATTTTTGACCAGGACATGTCCTTCAATGCACATATTAAACAAATGTTTAAGACTGCTTTCTTCCATTTGTGCAAAATCTCTAAAATTTGAAATATCCTGTCTCAGAGTGACGCTGAAAAGTCCATGC
This sequence comes from Perissodus microlepis, assembly GCF_051167445.1. Lineage (NCBI taxonomy): Eukaryota > Metazoa > Chordata > Actinopteri > Cichliformes > Cichlidae > Perissodus > Perissodus microlepis. The sequence continues at coordinate 18,034,564 of NC_140463.1, read as the reverse complement.
ATTTAGAGAGCTCCAGTTACTCACTGGTAAAACTTCCAGCAGCAGGTCCACATTCCAACAACAGGAACATTTCAACAGCTACAACATTCTCTGTATCTTGAGTGTCACTCAAATGTTGGCTTTTTGTATTTTTTAAGCTTCAGGGCTTAAAAGGATCAGGGCATTGTCAGTAAGGTTGTATGTAAAGGAGAGGGTGAGGTTTGCTATAGGAAAATCTATCTGAGCTCAGGTAGGTAAGTAATGAGGTCTTCTTTATGTATAGATATAAATGTATTTCACCCATACATCAGCAGCTATTGCACTTCTCCTATTAAAATCATCCAAGAAGAATATTTTCCTGTTCATGAAAGAGATGAATCCTAATAAAAAGGCCCGGTTACCTTTGCATAAAAATCAATGGTAGAATTTTCCTTCATTGAGCTACTTTTCACTTTCATACTTTGAGTCGATTTCACAGTCTGTACATTTTTACTTTTGCTCAAGTAAATAAATTGCTCCAATTCATCAGCCTTCACTAGGTTATTTTTTTTAAACACAATATCTGCATTCATACTCAAATGAAGAGTGTCTGTACGTCTGGCACCTCTTCAGACACCACACCTGGAAGAGTCATAGTTTCTAAATTCTAAGGCTTTTTGTCAACTTTTTGCCAATAAAGTATTAAGTTAGCCTTAAGGACCTTGGTGGATGTAAGTCAAATTTTAGCACACTGTTAGCATGACCCCACTTTACACCCCTGCAAAGTTATATCATGCAGCTCAGATATGTCCTCCTCTGAGACTGATATATCTGAGGTTTGTAGCTTACATACAAAGTATTTTATTGTTGGATCGTCTCAAGGTTAAGTTTTTAATGCTTAAATAGTTTTAAATACTTTGTTTAAACTTGTTCACAGTTGTTGAACAGAAAGGTTTTGAGTCTGTGGTTTTTCTCATTTGCTGATAAACATGCTGCCCACATTAGCAAAGGCACAACAATCAAGTCAAGTCAGCTTTATTTGTACAGCACGTTTAAAAGATATCAAGTGTCAACCAAAGTGCTGAACAGAGGGACAATGTAGTCTAAGTGTGTGAGAGATTTAAGAGTTTTGCTCTCAGGTTACAAAGAAAGAAACTGGTCCAGGTCATCAAAAACCCATCTATGTTTACATATGGTGATATTGTTGGTTATCATTCATCAGGGACCGGAAAGAGAACTCTGAAAATGAATTTCTTTTGGTTTAAAAGTCATTAAAGATGTATGCTGTACAAGCATATGACCCTGAAAAATAAAGTTCAAAGAAAGCACCAAATTACCATGACATTCATTTCCATGAGAAATGTATGCAAATGTCTGACTACAACTGTAATACCTCTTCTATTAACGTGTGTTAATTATACACTTTCACATTTATATATTTTATAAGTGAATGCATTATATTGACATGTAAAATCCAGTCATCCCCAACTGGTCATGTCAGATAGCCTATGTGTTTATACATCACTCTACATTTAATCAGTGGTTAACCAGTAGCAGGACAAGCACTCGATCCCTGGCTGCTCCAGTCTGCATGCTAAAATATTCTTGGGGAAGATTCTGAACCTCGAGTTGATCTTATGCGTTCCTGCTGGAACTCCTTCAGTGAACTTCTGAAAATGTATAGTTTTAAATACTTTATATAATATTTCTTATTTTAGATAAGTGGCCTACAGTAGTGGCTGAACTCGTGTTTTTAATTTCATTACATGAATGTTGTCTTTTTTTTAAAAATTGAAACAACATGGATTATTTCTGTGACCTGAAGCTGAAACTCAACACTGATTGGACAACGTGTTGGAATTTAAAACTTAATTGTACACCTTTTTGTGATTACATTGTACTTCAGCATTTACTGTTTTCTTTTTCACCTTTATGGTGGTTTAGTAATTCCCTTCAGATGTGGCAAGAGCCCTTTTGTGAATTGACATCTTCTCGGTGGCGGCACAGATGTTGTCAGGGAGTTCCATTTTTCCTGGCTTGCTTAAAAAGTGTGGTTAGGTACACTCATCATGTGTCACGGAGTGTGGGTTTGGTTGGTTCTACATTGTTCAGTTTATTATTATTTCTCATTGCTTCCTGTTTTATGTATTTATGTTTGTAGTCCTGAGTTACTTTCTCAATTTAGTTCCCAATCCTGTCAAGTCTGCCTCCGCTCTGTTTATCACTTATCACTCGCCCTCCATTGTGTGCTTTGTGTTTAGCTTTGCTTCCTTCCATCTAAAGGACCATTTTCACAGCATTTGTTTTATTTGTTTGTTAAGACACTCAACATTTTCTGTGAATCTTTCAAGCATAAAAAACTGAAAAACGCCAACTAGATGATTTATGCAAGCATGTTTCCACCTCCATGCTTTACTGTGAGGATGGTGTTATTTGAATCATAATCAAAAATGGGGAGTTGAGTTGAAGCCACAGAGCTTGATTTTAGTTTGGTCTGACCTCGGCACTTTCTCCCAAGCCTTCTCTGAATCATTTAGACGTTCGCTGACAAACTCGAGGTGGGCCTGAACATGTGCCTTCTTTAGCAGCAGTGTTTTAATACATTACAGTGTAGTGTGTTACCAATGGTGTTGTTAGTGACTGTGGTCCAAACTGCCTTCAGATCAGCCTTCAGAAAATGCTGCGTTTTCCTTCAGGGAAATATATAAAATATATGTCTATATATATATATATATATATATAGAGAGAGAGAGAGAGAGAGTTATGGCCCGTCTAGGCGCGGCCAGACCACAACATAAAGGGTGATCCATCCCCGTCCAACCCCAAGCAGCACTTCACACAATTAATACTTTGTGACAGTGATTTATTTACAATGACTGAATTTAAACAAAGGAAGGGAGCGAATTATAACTTCGGGGTGAACCCAAGGCCAAAACAACAAACAAAAGGTAGCCTATCTCAGGAGTAAATACAACTTACCTAGTCAAAAGAACTAAACCAAAAGACAATTACTTTCCTCCCTACCTAACAAAAACAGGAGAAAACGAATCAAACAAAAAGGCGGTCCATCCCTACATGCTCCTACATTAAACCAACATAGTGAAACACACGGTCTGCCGGTTGGGTTGGGCCGAGGATGAATGACTGGCCGTCCAGGGGGGTGTCTTCTTATGCGCTGTCTCCCGGTCGTTAGCCAATGGCTACGATCCATCCACCCTGGATGCACCACTCAAATTTACATATTATAATTACGACAACAGTCGTATGTATATATATATATATATATATATATATATATATATATATATATATATATATATATATATATATATATATATATATATATATATATACACATATATATATATATATATATATATATATATATACATATAGCATCTTTACACAGCCTGCACCTGGGGTCTTGCCTGCTTCCGTGCTGTCTTTCAGTCCAGCTTTGTCCAGCCACTGGTAGGATTTCTGGATATCAGCCACCTCCTCTATCTGCCAGTGGTACATACCGTGCAGGGGCCTGTCCTTCCATGATGGTTCCTCGCCTTCCTCCACTTTCTTGGGTTTCTGCTGCCTGAGGTATTCACTGAGCACGCTGTCAGTTGGGGCCATCTTTGTGATGTATTCGTGGATGTTCCTTGCTCGTTTCTCCTTTTTTCTAAACTGAGCACCTGATGGCTTTGACCTTTTCTTGTCCATCTTCCATTGGTTTTAATTTTGGACTCCAGTATGAACACAAATCCCCCAACTCGAGGATCACCACAACATAACCTAATAGACCTACACCTTAGTTCACAGATTAACTTTGTCTAAGGTTTATTTCTGGGATTTCACACAACCCAGGATTCAAATCATGAATACATAATGGGCTTGGATTTACAACATTATGAACCCCTTTCCACGGGTTGTGTGTGAGACATTAAATCATCAAAATATAAATTTTAAATTGTTATTGATCCCTTTACCCCGAGTCCTAGAGTGTATATTTATTTTCTTACTCTTCTTATATTTATTGTTTGTTTACTTGCACTGCTGTAACTGGAGCCTCGTCGTCTCATCTCTCTATATACTGGACTGTATGTAGCGGAGATGACAATAAAGTTTACTTTGACTTCAGCAGCGAGCAGGCGCACCGAGGGCTCTCGCGCTCACTTTTTGTGTATAGAATTTCCATAAAACATTGGTGCAAATTATAAGTCTGTATCATAATGTCTGGTGTTTTCCTGTTTGTTGATTTGTTTTATTTTGCGAGTTGGTTATTAGATGCCGCTCCAGCCAACCAGTGAATCCCCCGCCGCCCCGCCCTCTCCTCCCTGTGCCGCAAGCAGCAGGCGCACCTCGCAAACGGAGGGCGCCCTTACTCCCAGCAAATGGGCGATAGAAAACCGATCGGTGCCTGTACCATTCCCAATATGCGCTGGCTGATGTCGGGGCAGCATGAGTACGAGCAATTTATTTATTTATTTTGGCCGATGCCCGTGATGCCGCCCCCCCACCACGATGCCGCCCCAGGCAACCGACCGTGTCACCCGTATCAAAAACCGCTACTGCACACCTGTGTGTTCATGGCCCTAGTGGCCATTAGAGGAACTGCAGCTTTAGAGGTACGTTCACTAGTGTCCCGCCTGCTCACTCAGGTATTGCCCCTGGCGTGGATTTGTTTGATGTCCTTTGGAGCAAAAGCGATGCACTAGCAGAGGAGATCCTCCACTCGTACTCCTTCCTCAGAGAGCTGCGGTCTGGTCATGTGACAGAGCAGTGCTACTCCAGCTTCATGCAGCAGGAGGCGCTGTATTTGACCCGAGTGAGAAGCACTCTGGAGGTATGAGGTCACCATGTTTATCCCAGAATCAGCGGCTGTGAATGTTTTAAATTCTTACAACCTTTTTCCAGACCAGCTCTTTTCATAGACTTTCAGACTTCGGCTCCTTCTTTGACTTTTCAAGGTTCAAGGTTCTTTATTTGTCTCACATGCATAGTTATACAAGTATAACACACAGTGAAATATAACCTGCCATGCTCCTCGACATGTGCAAAAATGGGGGGGGGATAGGGGAAGAACATTATATATATATATATATAGTATATACATTGGGTGAATGTGCAGTAGTAGCAGCAAGCAGGTGAATTCTGTACATTAATAAGAATAGACATCTGACTATTTTACAGGATAGACAATATAAACATATTTAAAATTAAAAGAATTTGGAATGTACATTGTGCCTGGGTTTAGAGTGTCTGGAAGAGAGTCCTGTCTCAGTCAATTATAGATGATGTGAGAGGGCGGGTGTGTGTGTGTGTTTAGGGCCCGGATGGTTTGGGGATAGAAGCTCCTCTTGAGTCTCTCTGTCCTTGCCCGGATGATGCGGAACCTTCTACCAGATTGCAGAAGTTGGAACAGTTTGTTGCCAGGATGGGACGGGTCCTTCAGTATCTGCGCTGCTCTAGTCCGGCATCTCCTGGTGTAGGTGTCCTGAAGCGGGGGGAGAGCAATCCTGCAGCAGCGTTTTGCTGTACGGATCACTCTCTGGAGAGCTTTTTGGTCCTTCACACAGCTGTTCCCAAACCACAATGTCATGACTTTTCTTGCCGGTCCTGATTCGTAATCTAGAGGAGACTGACAACATTAGGCCACTGCTGCTGGACACACTTAAACGCTACAGCAGCACAAACCAGGTGAAACCATTTTCCTGCAGCAGTCAAAAGAAAAACACACCACTAAAAAAAACAGATCATGCAAAATGAATTAAATTAATTGTGATTCACTTTGTCCTGTCCTTCAGAGCCTCCTGGCTTCACCTCCCCCACAGTGGCTCCATTATCCTCTCAAACTGTACCACTCTGTGGTTTTGGAGGAGCCGGTTTATTGGTTAGTGGCTCTGTCGGCCCGGCCCTGTCTACGTTACTTCCTGGCTCAAGAACTGCTTGAAGAGCTACTGATTTCCAGGTCCATGACTAACAGCTTCTACCAGGAGTGGAGCAAAGACAGTCTGCATGAGGTCGCCTGGATAAACAGGTAGATCACAACAGTTTGATGGGCAACGTTTGGACACGCGGTGTCGTGCAGAATGCCTACGCCCTTGCTCAGCATTCCTCTTTTCTAGTTTTTCCAGTGTTTCACAGTATCTGTCAGCATTTATTGTGGTCCCAACAGACAGAAAGTCAAACAACAATACCCCCTTTGGTCCCAAAACACAGTCGCGCACTGCGCGAGCGGCTATGGCATGGGCTTTGTAAAACTGCCACAGCGTCTACAAAAATGCATCGACCGAAATGGCGATTATGTAGAAAAATAAATAAGTCATCCAGCTTTAAAATGATGTAATAAATGTTTTTGTGTATTTCTTAAACAATAAGAGACCTTACTTTTGGGATTGCCCTCGTATTTACACATACTGTACAAACATCATGGACAAGTAAATGAATAGAATTAGAGGGACAAAGGGTCCCACAAAGATACAGAAAAATGTAAAACAACCAAAAAAGTCACTAAATTGTCAAAATGTGTCATAATGAGACAGTAAATTATCAACAAAATTAATTAAGAGCGCAAAACAACCAAAAAGAAAAAATGGACACAAAGCAACAAAAAAACATCTGGAGACACAGAGATGAAGCAACCAAAAACTGATGATGGAGGCAACAATAGTGAGACACAAATGATCAGAAGGACATTAAACAACAACCAACATAAGACAGAAAACCACCGAAAAGAAAAAACAAACACAAAAAAGAAACAAAAGAGGCTCAAAATAGCCAAATACAACCTATGATAACCAATAAATATCTATGAAATTCCTAAGACATATAAAAGAGACCAACAGAGATAGAAATGAACGGAGGTGGAAAATCAGAAGAAGTAATCACAAAGCAACTAAACTGATCATAAGATCTAAATGTTGATATCTTTAATACAATGTGCTGAAATCATATTGTATTATCATTATTAAAATGGGGATTGCGTTATCTTCACCCATCTTTGGCTTCTATAAGCTGTAAAAACTCGAGCTTTTAAGATATATTTGTGAAGTTATAGCATCATCATAGAGCATCATAGTGAAAAATAAAGTGTGTTGCACAGCTCTCTCTGCCGTTTCATGTGTGACATTACTCGACATGGTTTCTTGAAATTTGTTTTTTCGAGGTCAGGTTTTACCTTCGGTTCTAACAATGAAGGTCAAGACTAAGTTATTACTAATCTCAAGGACTAGTACTGTCACGGTTCTGGGTCGGTTCGACCCAGCCTGCTGAGTTTATTATGTTTTGGTTTATTCTTGAATGATCGTTTTGTTACCTTTGTGATTTGTTGATTATTATTAGAATTCTATGTTTCTGTTTATTCATGTTTAAGGGTTTGTTCTTCGGTTGTGTCTCACGTTTAGTATAGTTCAGGTTCCATGTGTTATATTCTGTCTGTCAGTGTCGAGTCTGCGTCTTTGTGTCGTGTTTTCTTGTTTCCTGTTTTATTGTGAAGGTCTGCGTCTCATGTGAGTGTGTTCAGTTTTACCTCCCTTGTCTCATCTCGTTAATTACTCCCACCTGCGTGTAATCTCCCTGTGTTTCTCTGAGTGTATTTAAGTCGTGTCTTCTGTTGTAGTAGTGTCCATCATGCGTCATCTGTGTGTTCTCCCTGCTGGCTGTCGTCATTTACCGCTGCTCATCCACCTTCATGTTCAGGTCCTGGTTTGTGTTCAGTAGTTTAGTAGTTCTCAGTTTAAATAGTCTTCAGTCCCGTTTGCTGTTTCTCTATTTGCATTTTGTGTTCAATAAACCACCTCACCTTCACGAGTGCCTGCGACTGGATCCTCCTTTAATATTTCCACACGACTCACTCTACTCGCCGTGACAAGTACATGGTTGTGAAGCAGGTCATATAAAGCTTTTACTAATTTTCATATTTGGTGTGACCTTGATTGATTTTGAACTGATTTAAATTGAAGTTAAAATGTCTCGAGCTGTTATTGGTGTCTGCCATCCAGCGTTGGTCCAGTTACTTAAAAAAAGTAATTAGTTCCTGAGTGCTTATTACTTCTCCAAGAAAGTAATCCCGTTACTTTATTGATTACTTATTTTCAAAGGGAATTTGTTACTTACTTACTTTTTAAAAACATGATACACAACCTGAATAGGTAATAAAGCAATAGATCTTTAAGCCCAGTTCTATTTTTTCTAATAATCCATCATATAAAAGGTAATGAAATGAAAAAGTCTCCTTTTAAAACTTGTTTTAATCTTTTAACTTTATGCACATTGCACAAATATTAAGTTATATGCAACATTCTCTGACTGGAAGAAAATCTTTAACATTTAAACCAATTCTCTGCATATTCCAGCAAATAAAATAACTTTTGTGTTTACACTCACTCTTTCAAACAGATGAGAGTAAAACACAGCAAAAAATAAATAAAGTCAAAGATTCAGCGGCACTAAATTCTGTCACTCTTAAATCTACTGTCACATGTTTAGCAGGAGGTGGAGGTTTGCCCGGTGCCGCAGAGGTCATGTCAGTGGGAGGATCTGTGTGAATTTGCCCGTGGCAGCGTGCTCAGTGCTTGCTCAGATTTGAAGTTTAATTTTTCTCTGTGAAAAAAAGTTTTCTTCCCACGCAGAGTGTACAGCGGACACTAATGTTTTTGTCACTTTTTATGGAATCAAACTCAAAGTAATGTCAGTACTTCCACGCTTTAAACGCTGCATGCTCATACTCTCTCCTGCACTCCATATTATTCATTGTTGATCTGCGCACAGCTGTTGCCACGGACGTCGCACGCTCGTACGTAATTGTCATAAGACACTCTCACAAACAAAATCACGGTTCAGTAACGCAGTAATGCAGAGTTCTTACAAGAAATTAACAGTAATCTAATTACTTTTTTGCAATAGTAATCCCTTACTTTACTCGTTGCTTGAAAAAAGTAATCAGATTATGTGTCACTGCCCACCTCTGCTACCATCACACAAAATTTGGACATGATGTCTTGAAAACTGTGGACACTAGACAGACAAACAGAGCTGATTATGTCCCTCGTCCTTTTGAAGGGTGAACAGTGATGCAGAAAGGAACCACAGTGAGATCCTAAATGTCCCAATTTTCCTTTTTCTTAGTGTACCATCTCTGCTTATCAACTTTTGAGCTTTTGTGTTTTGCTTTTCTCCTTGTGATGACAACAAACAGCCTTTTTTTACTCCCTCTTTCTCTCTCTGTGACACAGGTACAAAAAGGTGATAAAGGAGAATCAGGATCATATGGATGTATTTAAAGCCATCAATATCTTCAGAGAGCACATGATGGCCCAGAAGGCTTTCTACAAGGCTCTGTAAGAACATATCAGTGCGCGTCTCTTTGTTTTCTGTTGCCTGGAGTTTTTAATGTGTGCGTCTCTGCTGCAGGGTCTGTTCATCTGAAGAAGGCAAACAATGACGAAGTAAAGCAAGGTGGGTCAGCTTTACTGTAGAGTCGGCAAACTGTCAAATGAATTACCTTGATTATTCTTGTTTGGTTTCAAAACTCAGCTCAGTCTTTCTGTTTTCAGCAGTTTTATGGACAAGTGCATGTTTTTTTTTGCCTGCAGACAGACGTCACTGCTGGGACTCTCTTCAATCAAGAAAGCTTGATTAAAAAATTGCTGCGTTCTGAGAAGCTTGGAAAGAAAAGCAACTGGACTTCTTTGTTTCACGTTTCATCTCTGAGGTGAAACATCTTCAAGAAACTCAAAGAGGTCCAGTCAGTATTCTTTTCAAGCTCTTTGGATTACCATGACCTGGATAACTGAGAACCTACACAGGCAATAACTACATTGTCAATTCTATTCTATTGAATTGCACAGAATCAGAACAACAGTCCCCTAATAACTTCTTTGGCTCTCGGAGGAGGCGGATGCACTTTTTCTCCTCTCCCTTATCTTCCCTGCTTATGTCCTTGTCTAGTCTCGTGGGTTTTTTTTGTATTGTCCCTGGAATATTCTCTCACAGTCTGTTCTCTAAAACCTAAAAGAGGAATTATGGATTGGATCAACTGGTCCCTAAATGCAATTGACACCCCTTTCTCAACGAGAAGTTTGGGCTTGGGTGAGCCTGAGTGCTGAAGATATCTACCTATTCAGAACCATGGTAACAGGGTTCTGGCTGATCGGAGTTGGCTTGGCCCTGGCTTATCGAAGAATTAAGAAAGTGGAACCGGCTGTTCAAACCCCCACAAGGCTGCCCGCTGGGATTGGAACGATGGGAGAGGCGTGAGTTTCTCAAAATGGGCTCATAGAGTCAGCACGGATAAGATCTTGGAGAGGCTACGGCTGCTGTGAATACTCAGAATAAGATCTCTGACTGCAGACTGGATATATCTCGGAAGGGCTCGCTCGGAATAACATCTCTGGGCGCAAAATTGGATGACATCTCGGGGAGGCACACTGCCGTGAGTTCTCAGAAATTGGCTCCTTGAGCACAAGAAATGACAACATCACAGAACGTAAGTATGGCGAAGCTCGCGGCTCTCCAACGGGAGATTGAGAGACCAGTGTTGGACTGTAGAACTGCTTTGAAATTCATATGAGCTGTTCGCACTAAAGTAAAAAAATACCATCACTTCATGCGGATACCCTCTCGGCGCCAGCTGCAAGGCCGGAGCTGAACAAAACACCCTGATAATGACTGTGTTTAGTCTGTTCCTTCCCATTCCATGCAAGGCCACCAGGGTTGGCTGGAAGACTGTTTACTTAGCCTGGCAGGGTGAAGGACACTGTCTCAGCTGAACTATGGACACGCACACACATACATATACTAATACTGATAAGCACTCACCGACGCATCACCCTCCCTACCCCGGATCCAGCGCCACCTCCAACGCTTACCTCCCCTCTGATGTGGACATCGGGTCAGTTGGAGGCGCAGTCGAAAGATTGCAGCGGTCCCAGATCAGATGTACACACTGGAACTCTTTCCCATGTTGCTTGTCTGTGTTTATTGTGCTATGGTGTGTTGATATCTGTGCATTCCTGTATTATCCTTTTGTGTTACACATTTCAATGTTTTTTTCCTCGCTACCTAGCCTGACCTGTCTCCCCAATGTGATGTTTGTGTATTGTATGTACGGTCGGCAAGGTCTGTCATCTCGGTTGTGGGCAAAAGACCTGCAACTGACAAATAAAGGCTATCTCATCTATCTCATCTCAAGTCACTTTATTTCGTAAGGCAGACTATCTCACAGAGGTGTGCATCTGTTTACATTTTTTTTCTTTGAAATCTTCTCTATCCTCTTTTCTGAAATTCATGAAAAAGGGAACAAAATGTTCAGAAAGAGATATAAAATTACAGATTCACATTGATAGTTTTGGTATTATCCTACTAACAGACAGTCCTGGTAGACGTTGTCAAACCCAGTACCCTATCTCACAAAAACAAGATCTGGGGAAAAAAATTCTTCAAAATGTTATGTGTTGTTTCTCCCCCCTTGAACCAAATCTTCTGTTTTTTAATATACCTTGCCCAGGTTGTTTTTGCTAATGAGCAAACAGATTATGTATTAGATTTGAGATATGAAACATTTAATAAAACCACTGTAAAATGTTTAAGTTAAAACACAGTAATTTAGAAGGGAAAAATGTGAAGCATGAGAAAAGATAAAATCTGTTATAAAATCTGTTATGTTATAAAAATAAAACCCTCAAATAAAATAAAACCCTCAAATTCTGAATTTATGCAAAGCGTTGTGTTGCCATTTTAATCCAAAAGGGAGAAAAACCATTGAAACTCTTTATTCATGTGTGTTTATGTTTAACCTCCTAGGACCTGCCGTCCACATGTGGACATCACATTTTGGGTTATTTAGACCAAAATACTCAATCTTGCTCCAGAAGGGCCTGATATCCACCTACGAGGACATTATACTGCTACAGTTCTATCAATATGTGGCTCTTATTTTTCTTAAAAACAAAAATAAGGTAAAAAAATAAAATCTGGTAATTCTTTGTTTTTACAGTCATCGGGCGCCAATATGTCCAAATATCAAAGAGAAATTAAAAATGAACGCCGTGGAAGAGTTCGGGTCTTAGGAGGTTAAAGAACCCTGCAGACCATTTCAAACGGCTGTCTTTGTCTCCCCCTGCAGGCTCAAATAGGATATTGCACCCTTTTAAAGACCTGTGCAAAGTAATTGAGTACTACTATTAGTACTACACTTATCCAACTTTACTACTACCTTACATTATTACCAATGCTACTATTTAGGAATACTTTCATTGCTTTCATTTCTAATACTGCTACTGCTTCTACTCTACATTTGCAAATATGTTTGAGCAAACACTTACAGACAGAAGAGGACACGAAAGAAACAACTTTGAATCTCTTCAAGAGTATTCAAGACTGTTAAATTTGATGCATATTTTTCGTTTGAACATCAACCTATGAATTAAATAATATTCTTTTTTCTGATATCTGTATGTCAAAATTTCCACTTAACTCAAAATTTGGAGTTCGGTATCTCGAATTTTCAACTTAACTAAACAATAACTTAAGTTGAAAATAAGCTGAAAGTTTATCATAATAACATTGTATTTTGAGATAACTTTCAACCTAACTCTGCCTGATGTTTTTAATATATTCACAATGTTGTTGTTTTTTTGTTTTGTTTTTATCATCGATGTGATCAGGTCCTGGCCTAACATTTTTTATTTAGGGTTATAGAATTTGAAACACCAAGCAGGTGTTACAGAACACCAGAGGATTATCGCCGTTCTCTACTGTAGGGAAATACTTGATAGCTAATTAGCATTCTGCGTCAAAGATTTTGCTAGCAATAACATAGTGTGATTTAGAATACAATTATTTGGCAATAGCTACTTGCAGCACTGGCTGTTAAAACGGTTTAAAAATGGACAAACCCTGGATATTTGCATGAAATTGCTTAATATTAAACACAGAAGTCAGGGTTTTTCTATTGGATGACAGGCTTACGTTAACAGACAAGCTAGCATTACCTAACATTGAATAGAAAAAACACAATTTAGGGTTAGATTACCTAAATTAAATTATCCTTTTTGCTAATGTTGATCATACTTTCCACTGATGGACATATTCCAGTTAGGGCAGATGAGCTTCATTAGATGAAGCTGTTTTTCTTCAAGCTAATCATTACAATTTAGATGTGGTTGAGGCAGCATAGTGGTAATGGCCTTTATTGATTTCTATATCTACTTCACTTCATGCAATACTAACATTAAACCATCGTACTGTCATAGCAAAGATTGAAAAAGAATATTGTGAATACCTTATTATTAATAACACAAGATAACTTTGACATAATTGCTCTGTTTGAACCAGTTATTTGCAACTGTTTACTTAAAGCAGAAGCCTTACGTATTGAATATGATACGTATGACAACAAAAATAAAATGTATTCATGGCCATTTTGTAACGTTATTGCGATAGGGCCCCCTTCTGATGTTTTTACGTAATTTGAAGATGTCAGAGACATTACATTACATTACATTAGGGACCCCAAGCAAATTTTATTTCCATGGGCATCCTCTGTTGGTATGTGGTGTCAATTTAAAGTTTCATACTAAGTAGTATTAATATAACCATCAACAACCAAGTATGGTGCAATGAATGTTTGTATAAGTTTCTTGTGAGACATCGTGTACACATTGCTCAAGAGTTGTCACTGAACGTGATAGAACTACAGGTCGTAAGGGGAAAATGTGCGTTCCCCGACTGGTTAGCGACTAGTTTATGGAGGTTGCTCGCTGTCCCAGGGCGAAAGTGATAGCTAAGAGGCTGCTGCACCAAAAACCTCATGGCTATGGTGACATGGTTTTCTGTGTTTGGATGGAAGATGGTAACTTGCTTGCAAAACTAACTGCAAGCCAAGTGGTAGAAAACTAGAAAAGTTAACTACCGCAAGATGGTGACATGAGCTGTCGCAGTGGCCTCCTCTGATTAGCAAGAGCACATGTGTAGTACAGTAAAACTGAACAGCTCATGGTTCTAGACCACACAAACCTGCACACTTTCGACGACAATGACTGGGACTCAATCCCCCCCGATATCCGAAGGAATACGGACTCCAACTTCACCATACAACCGCTGAAGTGGCACAGGCGACGGAGGCATAGGAAACAGAAGATGGGGAAGAGAGCGGGGCTAAGAGCTAAGCTAAGTGCTAACCCACACAGACCTGCTATTCCGAGTCTCTTCCTCATCAACTCACGGTCACTAAACAACAAGATGGATGAGCTACGACTGCGGACCGCCTCACGTTGTTTGGATTACTGTGTTATGATCACAGCAGAGACTTGGCTGGACTCTTTTACCCCAGACACTGCAATTGAGCTAGCGGGCCCCACTACATTCAGACCGGACAGGAGAGTGTAACAACAACAAAGACTGGTAAAGTGTTCCTGAACCAGAAGCCATGGCTCAACAGCGAGGTGCGAGCTCTACTAAGAGCATGGGACAGTGCCTTCAAATCAGTAGACCAACAAGTCTACAAAGAGGCGCGCCAATCTCTGCTTAAAGGGCATAACAGAAGCCAAGCGCAAATACAAACAATGCATGGAGGAACACTTTAACACAAACAACTTCAAAAACATGTGGCAGGGGATCAAGACACTTACTGGCTACAAAGACAGTCACATACAAACAAACTCCACGGACATCACCTTACCTGACACCCTAAACCAGTTCTTCACCCGCTTTGACCAACAAAATAGGGACACCATCACCCATCCTGCTGTTTCAGAGACGGACAACGCCCCCATCCAGCTGGAGCAGCATCAGCTCAGAGCCACACTGCACAGAGTCAACGCGAGGAAGGCAGCTGGTCCAGACAGTGTGGCAGGAAGAGTGCTTAAAGCCTGTGCAGACCAACCAGCAGAGGTTTTCACCACCATCTTGAACCTCTCACTGTTAGTCTGTAGTACCATCCTGCTTTAAGTCAACTACCATTGTTCCAGTGCCCAAGAAGAGCTGCTTGAATGACTACCGTCCAGTTGCTTTAACATCCATAATTGCTAAATGTTTTGAGAAACTCATCATGTTGCACATCAAAGCTGTCATCCCTGCAAACCTCGATCCATACTAATTTGCAAACAAGGGAAACAGGTCGGCAGAGGACGCCATGATAACAGCTCTTCACACAACCCTCACACATCTGGACAGTAGTAACACTTATGTGAGAATGCTGTTTTTTGACTTCAGCTCTGCCTTCAATACAGTTTAACCCCAAAAAACTGGTTAATAAAGTAAGCTACTTAGGACTCAGCAGCTCACTGTGTACCTGGATATTGGACTTCCGGAGCGATAGACCCCAGAACATCAGGATGGGAGAGCACACCTCCTCCACCCTCATTCTGAACGTAGGTGTCCCACAGGGGTGTATCCTCGGTCCCTTAATATACTCTTCACCCATGACTGTTCTTCAATTCACACCAGTAACACCATTATAAAATTTGCAGGCGACACCACCATCATAGGACTGATTGACAACAACAATGAATCAGCCTACAGAGACGAGGTTCAGCATCCGAAACAATGGTGTGACAACAACAACCTGCATCTGAACACAGCCAAGACCAAGGAGATGGTAATCGACTTCAGAAGAACAAAGCGATCAGAGCACTCCGCCCGAGGAAGTACAGGCTGGGCGATTTATATGGATACACCGTAATAACATGGGAATGGTTGGTGATATTAAAGTCCTGTTTGTGGCACATTAGTATATGTGAGGGGGCAAACTCCTCAAGATGGGTGGTGACCATGGTGGCCATTTAGAAGTCGGCCATTTTGGATACAACTTTTGTTTTTTCAATAGGAAGAGGGCCATGTGACACATCAAACTTATTGGTAATGTCACAAGAAAAACAATGGTGTGCTTGGTTTCAACGTAACTTTATTCTTTCATGAGTTATTTACAAGTTTCTGACCACTTATAAAATGTGTTCAGTGTGCTGCCAATTGTGTTGGATTGTCAAGATAAGATAAGATAAGATAAGATAAGATAAGATAAGATAAGATAAGATAAGATAAGATAAGATAAAACTTTATTAATCCCTCGGGTGGGTTCCTCTGGGAAATTCGGTTCCAAAAAAGCACAGCACCGACAGAAGTTATAGAGTTACAGAATATTATATATATATATATATATATATATATATATATATATATATATATATATATATATATATATACACACACATATATAAATACAAAGACATATATAGATAAAAATATACAAAGGGGATAAATAGAATAAATAGGAATAAAATAAAAATAAAAATACAAGTGGATTGCACATTTCAAGTATGGAGTCTATTGCACGTTGACTATTAACAAAAAGTATTGCACAAAAGGTATTGCACAGTGAAGTGAAGAGGCACTACAGCTTAGTTGTTCCCCCCTCCTTTGTCCTCCTGTTTCCCCTCCCTCTCCCCTCCAGAGAGGAGTTAAACAGTCTGATGGCGTGTGGGACAAAGGAGTTTTTAAGTCTGTTGGTTCTTGTCTTGGGGAGAAGCAACCTGTCACTGAACAGACTCTTCTGGTTGTTTATGGCCGTGTGCAGAGGATGCCCAGCATTGTCCATAATGTCCAGCAGTTTCTTTAGTGTCCTTTTCTCTGCCACTGTCACCAGAGTGTCCAGCTTCATGCCGACCACAGAGCCAGCCTTCCTGATCAGTTTTTCCAGCCTGGATGAGTCCTTCTTTGCTGTGCTGCTCCCCCAGCACACCAGCACAATGTCAATGTCAATGCAACCCTCTTCTCCCACTCTTCACACACTGATAGCAACACCGCAGGAGAAATGCCAGCACAGGCATCCAGTATCCGTAGTTTCAGGTGCTGCACATCTCGTATCTTCACACCATAGACAATTGCCTTCAGATGACCCCAACGATAAAAGTCTAAGGGGGTCAGATCGGGAGACCTTGGGGGCCATTCAGCTGGCCCACAACGACCAATCCACTTTCCAGGAAACTGTTCATCTAGGAATGCTCGGACCTGGCACCCATATTGTGGTGGTGCACCATCTTGCTGGAAAAACTCAGGGAACGTGCCAGCTTCAGTGCATAAAGAGGGAAACACATCATCATGTAGCAATTTCAAATATCCAGTGGCCTTGAGGTTTCCATTGATGAAGAATGGACCCACTATCGTTGTACCCCGTATACCACACCAAACCATCACTTTTGTTGTTCCAACACTCTTGGAGGGATCCATCCAATGTGGGTTAGTGTCAGACCAATAGCGGTGGTTTTGTTTGTTAACTTCACCATTCACATAAAAGTTTGCCTCATCAGTGAACAAAATCTTCTGCGTGAACTGAGGGTCCTGTTCCAATTTTTGTTTTGCCCATTCTGCAAATTCTGTGCGCCGATCTGGGTCATCCTCGTTGAGATGCTGCAGTAGCTGGAGTTTGTAAGGGTGCCATTTGTGAGTAGCTAATATCCGCCGAAGGGATGTTCGACTAATGCCACTCTCCAGTGACATGCGGCGAGTGCTACGCTGTGGGCTCTTGCTGAATGAAGCTAGGACAGCCACTGATGTTTCTTCATTAGTGACAGTTTTCTTGCATCCACATTTTGGCAAATCCAACACTGAACCAGTTTCACGAAACTTAGCAAGCAGTTTGCTAACTGTAGCATGGGAGATGGGTGGTCTCGTAGGTTGTCTTGCATTGAAATCTGCTGCAATGACCCGGTTACTGCGTTCACCAGATATCAACACAATTTCGATCCGCTCCTCACGTGTTAACCTCTTCGACATGTCAATGGCTGTGAACAAAGAGAAACTTGTAAATAACTCATGAAAGAATAAAGTTACGTTGAAACCAAGCACACCATTGTTTTTCTTGTGACATTACCAATAAGTTTGATGTGTCACATGGCCCTCTTCCTATTGAAAAAACAAAAGTTGTATCCAAGATGGCCGACTTCTAAATGGCCACCATGGTCACCACCCATCTTGAGGAGTTTGCCCCCTCACATATACTAATGTGCCACAAACAGGACTTTAATATCACCAACCATTCCCATGTTATTACGGTGTATCCATATAAATGGCCCACCCTGTAGAAAGGGTAGAAGGCGTTCCTCGGGGTCCACATCTCGACCAACCTTAACTGGTCCACAAACATTTTCCACCAGGTTGGAAAAGCACAACAAAGGATGTACTTCCTCAGGAAGCTGCGTCAGGCCCAATTACCCCAGAGACTGCTAATTAACTTCTACCGCTCCACTATTAAGAGCCTTCTGACCTACTGCTCCACACTCTGGTTCAACTGCTGTACTGTGGAGGACAAGAGGAAACTGCAATGGGTGGTGAGTGCAGCAGAGCGGGCAATTGGCATTTCACTAACCCCCCTCAGAGACATTTATACTGGCAGACTTCAGCAGAAAGCTAGCATCATCATCAAAGACCCCTCACACCCTGGACACTCAAAACACTGCCAAACTGTGTTTCATTGTTCTGGTAACAGTGACAATAAATATCTTATCTTATCTTATCTTATCTTATCTTATCTTATCTTATCTTAAACAAACAAAAAATGGACTTCACAGTTTCACCACTGCTTGGAGAGGAGTTGCCAAGTGTTTGCAGACATGCAAACTACAAGCACCAGCAGCGATCTGCTTCCGACCAAAGCAGTCAGCTATTTTCCTTGTGACCAGCAGTTTCCAGAAGGGTCACTGACCACTCTGGAGCTTTAGCAGTCAGTTTCACAGCAGCTGGCGTCAACCACTCACCAACCAGTCAGGGAGTGCAAATTTTTTTCCCTAGCAACCAGCGGTGGTCTATGACAGCCCAGTGTCACAGGTCCAAAATGATGCATAAGTTAATGTCACATGGTTAGTAGTCAGGTTACTGCAAAAAAATGTGGCTAAACAGATATGGCCACGTAGATTTGCCAAAATTTTAGGTTAGGTATGTAAAAAAAAAAAAAAAAAAAAAGAAATCCAAATTACTATACGTCTAAAGTTGGACACACCTAACTAAAATCTTGAAATGCTGAGATAATAAATGAAAACTAAAACATTTTAAATAATGACCTGAATAATAACAACCTAAAAGTTCATCTTCTTTTGCAAACATTATCACTATTTGTATTGGTGCCAGCAGTTTAGGTATCGGTGTGTAATCTGAGCTGGGAAAAAGTTACTGCTATAATACTGCATGCAGCCAACCTGATGCAGTATGTGGAAACAGGTCTGTTAGATCAGTATTCAGTGAGACAGTGGAGCAGTTGCAGGATCATGTCCCCCTTAAGAGTATCCAACATGCAGGTTTCTCCTCATGGTTCGTGCTGATGGAGGCTGTTAACATGTTATGTGCCCTGTGCAGACACACGCTGCATCTCCCTCACACAGACACATACACAGAGAAAGAGAGAGGGAGAGAGAGAGCAGGAGGAGGAGGCGGAAACCTCCATCTGCCCTGCTCGGTGACCGACCCGTCATCCTCGGGCTCGGGGAACAGACGGATCGTCTCCTCGCTGTTGTCATTTTTTTAATTTTAACTTTCACATCTCTGGATTAGGAAACCGCGGGGGGGATGATGTGACCACGGGAAAAGGGAGAGGGAATTTAACACGGAGCAGATCTTCAGTCTATATATAGGCTATGCCCCGGACTGCACCACCACCACCACCTGCCCCCCCTGGTGCCGGTAAGTCACGGAGGGAAGAAGAGGTGGGAAGCTGGGAGAGAACCGTGGTGTCCCGGGGCGGGTTGGTGCTAGCCGTGCCTGGGTATCGTTGGTAACTGACCCGTGAAAATGACTTTTGAGGTCTCGTGAGGTCGGGTTACCGTTCAGCCATGTTGCAGGAGATCGATAGGCGAGGGAGGGAGGAGGTGTGTGTGGGGGGGCCGTTGGACTCTTGACACCTGCCCTTGTTCCCCATAACTGAAGGCAGCGCGAGGGAAAACCGTTAAAAATGTGTAAATTGGCAGTTAGGCGGCTCTAAATGGCGTGATGACTTTCTGACTCGGTGTGGCGGGGAGTCGGAGTGCCGTTCAGCCATGTTGCGGGGGGGTGTGGGGGGGGGGCTGTACAGGAGGAGGAGGGAGGTAACTAGCTAACAGCGGGGCTCCGGGGGCTCTGACTCCGACCGACCGACCGACACCGAGAGGGACGTGAGGGGAAGGGGAGGGGGTGTTGTGGAGAAGCTGGTGCCCGATGATTGTCGCCTCCCTGCCGGATGCGGCGGCAGCAGCAGCCCGCGCGGTGTCGCTTAGAGACGGAGGCAGGAGGCAGAGCGAAACGGGGTCGACGGGGGTAGTGAGTGAACCGAGGCAATGAAGAGCCTGCCAGCCACATTTGATTTATTAAATAAAATTATTTAGTGCAATTTTTTAATTAACAAGGACCTAAATATTAAAAAGATGAAGCAGTGAATTTAGCAGGATTTTTTTTATTATAATTTACTATTATTATTTAATTGCTATAGAAAATAAGATTTTTATACACACACGCACACGCACACACAAATATATATATATATATATATATATATATATATATATATATATATATATATATATATATAACAATAGTTTTTTCAACAACAATCATGTTCATTTTATTTTAAGATTTAAATTACGTGTGTTCTTGCAGCCTGTGTTCATGTGTTCATTCTTTTTTTTCTTTTTCTTTTTTGCACATTTAAATTACATAGATATTCCTACAGGCATGTCAATTTTTAGATAATTTATTTTACTTTTTCATTGATCTTTATTTAAATTACATTCCTACAATGGGACGCTGATAGATTATTATGTTTTATTCATTACATTTTTATTTACTTATTTATTTGTTTATCTCTTTATTGTTAGCCTTCAAATCAAAGTATTTTCCTAGGATGCAGTCAATTTTTTTCCTTTCAGGGGCAAAAAGTGACCAAGGCTAACAGGCGGTGACAGGCGGAGTAGTTATTGATGATCACTGATCACAAGTGACGATTATTGTTTTTCAACAGGAAGGTCAGGGCAGGAGGTGACAAGGCAGGGTCCGTTACCATGGTGATAACA
Organism: Perissodus microlepis; assembly: GCF_051167445.1. Classification (NCBI taxonomy): domain Eukaryota; kingdom Metazoa; phylum Chordata; class Actinopteri; order Cichliformes; family Cichlidae; genus Perissodus; species Perissodus microlepis. The sequence continues at coordinate 18,013,583 of NC_140463.1, read as the reverse complement.
GATGATGATTTATCCCCTTATTGGGCCTTATCCATTCAATAATTTATTATTCACAGATTCACTTTGTTCCTTTTCTTCTCCTCCTCCTCCTCCCTTTATCTTCCTCTCCCCTGTTCTCTCTCGCCCTGCATCCTCGCTGCTTCCTCTTCCTCCCCCTCTCTCGTCCCGTTCCCCTCCGTTCGTCTTCCCTCCTCTCTCTTTCAGGTCACCGAGAGCCAGCAACAGCTCGCTCTGAAGATCAAATCCACCCTCGTTTCCTCTCTCTACGATGCTCTGCTCACGTCCATATGTTGAAGAACACACTCGTCTTATTTTAGCACCACTACCTTCCTCCTCCTCCTCCTCTTCCTCCTCTCTTGCCCTCCTCTCTTCTGAGTTTTGACTCCCCTTTTCACTCTCTCTCTTTGTCTCTCTCTCTCTCTTTCTTATTTTTTTCACACACGGAAAAAGAAAATGAAGCGTGGGTCGAGTGTGTTGCAGCCTCACTCTGATGCAGCCAAACGACACGCACACCCTGCAAACACACACACAAAGACACACACAGGCGATGACGCACAAGCCGCAGGTTCGAGCCCCTTCCCAGCAGCCACCTCTCTGTTCAGCCCTGATGTCAGCACCAAGATGGCGTCTGACCTCCTCATCAGGCTGTCAGGTAACACACACACACACACACACACACACACACACACACACACACAGTGGGCACTAGAGCTGCTGCCTAATGACTAATCAATCAATTGATTTGCAGATCATGTAATAATGAAAAGGATGGTTAGCTCCACCCCTAATGTCCAGAATTGCATCTTGTTTATGTCATTTTTGTGGATGCTAATTTGTGCTCACAAACACTACAAAAGTATGTGGACAGATCTTTCTACTGTCCTGTCGTGGGAAATGGAGTTGCGTGGGTGGACTGAAACAATAATTTATTACACAAGACTAATACAGTAATACAAGAATAAATGAACAACAAGCCCATTTCCCGCGTCTGTCGTCCACGTTCCTGTCACTCTCTATACTGCCTTACCTAAGGAATGGCCAAAAATAAAAGAATATATATGATAACTTGCATGGTGTTTATCCCAAAGTGAAACGCTTTATAAAGAAAAATCTAAACATAATACAAGGTTAGTAAGTAAACCGACCTCCTTCTTCCTGGCCACCTACTCCACCTGTTCTGGTGGGACACAGACGTGTTCACAAGCAAAACCAGCTCATATACTATATCACCAAATGTATTCAATTCAAATCATTGAATTCAGGTGTTCCAGTCACTTCCATGGCCACAGGTGTATAAAGACAAGCACCTAGGCATGGATACTGTTTCTACAAACATTTGTGAAAGAATGGGTCGCTCTCAGGAGCTCAGTGAACTCCATGGTGGTAATGTGCAGCCCGTTCTCATTCCCAATGCGTAAAATACCGACAACTTGTCATGTCATGTCTCATGGGAACACAAAAGGTAACCTTCCGGATTGTGGATGAAAGCATAATATACTGACGATTTGTCACATACAGTGATATGTTATGCTTTGGGAGTGGGAACGTGCTGTGCACGGAGATCACCAACTTTCTGCAGAAGGTATCAGTACTGACCTCCAAACTTCACGTGCCCTTCAGACAAGCTCAAGAGCAGTGTGCAGAGACGAACCGCGCTTCTCCGTCTGGCAATCCGATAGGCGAGTTTGGGTTTGGCAGTTGCCAGGAGAACGGTACATGTCTAATGAGTTGAACCCTTATTTCCAGTGAAAGGAATTTTTAATGCTTCAGTACACCAAGACATATTGGACAATTTAATGCTCCCAACTTTGTGGGAACAGTTTTGGGCATGACCCCTTCCTGTTCCAACATGACTGCATACCCGTGCACAAAGCAGGGTCCATAAAAACATGGATGAGCAGTTTTGGTTTTGGAAGAACTTGACTGGCCTGCACTGAGCCCTGCCCTCAACATGACAGAACGCCTTTGGGATGAATTAGAGCGTGAGCAGACTTCATGTTAAACCCTATGGATTAAGAATGGGATTTGACTCAAGTTCATGTGTGTGTGAAGGAAGTCGAGCAAATACTTTTGGCAATTTAGTGGATGATCTCCACGTGTCCCCTCTCTATAGACATACCCGAAACACCTCACCCTTAAGGCACCCAGGAGGCATCCTTGTCAGATGTCGATGTGGAGGAGCTCCCAAATGACTAAGCTCCTCACCCTGTCTTTAAGGGAGTGCCCAGACTCCTCATGCAGATAGCTCATTCTGTTGGTCACTCCACACAGCCTGTGGCCATACGTGAGAGCTGAAGCCTAACTCAATCAATCTTCCCTTTCACACTGTATTCACTGGGATTGGGCAGTCCAGGGGTATAATTTCCAGGGGGGTTAGGAGGGTTATGACCCCTCCAATAATCAGACCCAGCCAATATAACCCCTTTACTTTTCTTTACTCATTTCAGTTATTACCAGCAAAATAGTTGCATGTTTAATCATCCGGGAATTTACCCAGATTTATTTATTTATTTAGACAGAGATCCCTCCCCCCGCAATGTTCAGCACAAAGTTGCGCTCATGGGGCAGTCATCCCATTCCTGCTGGGAATCACATCCTCAAACTTGGAGGTGCTACTCTCATTCCCTCCACTTCACATCTGGGTGCAAATCACCCAGCTGGTTCAGCTCGTTCAATGAGCCCAACTGAGCAGAGAGGTGATCTGGATGCAAACCCACCTTCCACTGTGTTTGTACAGGGACAGAATAGCCTGCAACAACAACACGTGATATCCCATACTCCTGAAACACCCCCCTACGGGAAATAATGAGGGCCACGGTTGGATGCCTTCTCCACATCCATGAAACACATGTAATTATGGCTATAATACATGGGTTATTCCACAGGATGTTTCAGTAATTTTCAGTACAAAGCAGTATACTGTGCCTCCACCTAAGACTGAATGCATTTTCACTATCTTCCATTCAGCTCAGGTTTAACATGAAAAATAAAAAGAAGGACGAGGCTGTCTCACCCCGAGTTTTCAAGGTCTACTAAGGCTATTGGTGCATACTCAAACACACCAATCAGAGCATACTGATGTAGAGCCACTTCAGAGATCAGAAAATGTTATTATTAAAAAGGAATTTTTGACCTAAAAGAAAATACGTATTCAGCCGCAGAACATATCTGAGCCTTATAACAGTGGTGGCAAAGCCTGTAAGGTATAAATTAGCCCATCAGCATCACTAATAGGTGCAAATAATTATATTCTTTTACCACATGTGAGTACCCTGCAGACTTTTTATGATTATTTGCTACTTTAACTTTGCCTTTTTAATACAATAACAGCATGTTATGTTGCACTTGTGAAATCATAGAACTAAAATAATGAAGTTGATTTTGCCTTCATTTTATTTAATACAAAAAAATAAAACAGCTGTGAGGCAAAGGAAAACATTTTGGCCTTGACAGAACGGTAGCATTCAACATCCAAGGAGTGATGGCTAAAAGCCTATGCCAAGGCACCAGGGAAATGAAAATGGTGGAAAAAGAATAACGATAATGACAGTAATAAAGACAAATAAAATCAGTAAAAGGCAACATAAGCAGAATAAACAGTCAGGTTTTAAGTTTCTTTCACGGCTCTCCTCAGGCAGACTGAGGAGTAAACACCAGAAGCTGCTTCACCTCAGGTTTTTGTCCTGCTCTTTGGAGCAACTGAAAGCCCAGAAGACCTCAGAGACCATCGTCATTCACAGATCTGAAGCAAGTGGGCGGCTGCAAGAACATGAAGTACAAGATTTTTTAAATCAATAAAAAAACAAGCATCCAATATCAAGTCTTTAAAACAGGGTGATATGTCACTCTCCGGTTGAATACTATTACTCTGAGTTTAACTCCCATTGCAGTAAATTCCTGCTGCAGGTTTTATCTGCTGGAAATGAAGAGACGTGAGCGTGTAGGTGTCCGCGTACTTTGGGCATGTGTTGCAGGAGCCTGTGCGCTCTCATGAAGGCTTGAGTGCGGTTATCACGCTGCAATTTGACCTCTGCAGTAATCTGTTTACAGTTAACTTGAATCAAATCACTCTCTGTCTCCAGAGGCCACCCAGAAGGCCCAGATGCATCCTGGGAGCCGAGAGGAAGCGGAGCAGCAGGATGAGCCAGGCGTCGCTCTCTCACCGGACAGCCCCGGGGCGAGTCCCGAGCCACCGTCCCTCACGCACACGCCTGACGGCAATACCGCTACGGACACGCTAGCTTCAGATCTGCTCCGGAAGCTAGCAGGTGCGAGTTCGCCAAAACTGTGATGAGAGATACAGCACTGTGTAAAAGTCTTGAGCCAGTCCTTATTTTTTCATGTTATGTAGGGAAATGGATGCAGTGATTTACTGGAACATGTGCAAACATACACAGCAATACAGTATATAAGGCAATTACAGAGTTTGTACAGTTCTAAGAACTTTGGAATGACCACAGTCATTCTTTTAGGCACCTTTCTTATCATTTCTTGAAGTAGTCTTCAGGAATAGTTCTCCAGGACATTCAAAGCTCTCCTTTGGATCTTTCTTCTTTTCGTTCTGTTCTGTTTTCTTCTGGTCTGAGCTCTGAGTAGGCCAATCCATGACTGATAATGTTCCATTTTGTGTTTTTATATCCACTTTGAATGCGTTGGAAGTGTTTTGGGATTGTTGCTGACAAATGAAGCTGCTAAATTTTGATTAATTATCTCATTACACACAGTGCCACTGATTTTTAGTGCAGTTCTTATGTAGTTTGGCATGCCCCAGCTTTTCTCACTGTTTCTCAAGAATTTCTTCTTGAGAGCCACGCTAACACTCACACAATTTCTGATGGGGCTTCAGTGAACAGTAGATCAATCAACTGAAGGTCCAAGTGCATCTCTCGACTCCTGTGTCAGGTCTTTGCTGTTTCTTAAGGACATGACTTTCAGATAAGCCTGCCATTTCTTTTTTTGTCCTCCACTTTTCCCGATTTCCCAGATTTGTTTAAGGATACACTGCACACCATGTCTAGACATGCCAAGGTTTTAGCTAAAAAATCTTTGGGTATGATCTTGTTAGTGCAAAAGTGCTATGTTACGCCTGTCAAACTGTTATTTTTTAACATTTTTTATAGGTTCAGCTAAAAAATAGGAACAAATAATTGTGTGTTCTTGCAACAGGCTGCTGGTAGCAAAGTGCCTAAAGACACTGATTAAAAAGGGTTATTTGCCACGTTGTCTGTTTTGTATAGCCATAACACTGGTTCATCCCTTGAGTTAGGTGCCTTTTTATGCTTGAATGATTCACAGGTCTGCGTTAAGTGGCAGTGTACAAAGAAACACTTTGAAAGACCTTCCGGCAGCCTGGAGAACTACTGTTCAGCACCACAAAATATAAGAAAGTCTGACTTTGAGGCAAATATAGAGAGAAAAGAGTGGTGGTTCAAGACTTTTGCACAGTACTGTAAGTCATTTCTGACTGTTGGCTTTGCGCTGGATTCCAGCCCTGCGCTCCCAGTTATAAGCCTTCTGGTGTGGACGTCTTACTCAGTTGTATTGGTGAACAACACAAAGTAGAGGTTCTATAGCTTGGAACCAGAACTCAGGTACCAGAGTCCAGCTGAACTGTCTGTTTTGTTTTGGGTTTTTTGTTGGTTGAGGTCAAAAACATGTTACCTTCTCTAGCTTTGAATGAACTTTCACACACTGCTTCTAATCATTTATTATTATTTCTTCCCAATCACAGAGCGTCAGGAAGTGAATGGCCATGTGGTGAGACTCAAAGAAGAAGAAGAGCCAATGGAAGTTGACACAGTAGCCCAGAGTCAAATAGTAACAGAAGACGTTGCTCTGCCTGCCCCGAAAATGGTCAATCACCACATCTTCAGTGTTAAAACAGAAGATCGGGGCCTCACTGGGAACAAGGTGGCTGAGGAGTTGCACCCCAGAGCCAAAATGGCGGACCGGTGTCTCTTTGGCCTTAAAGTAGAAGGCAAGTTCTGTGCTGAAGGATGCCCGCCTGTCTCCGCAATGGCAGACAGTGCAGTCTCTGGAGCCAAACAGTTTCACTTTCAAGTGAACATGGAGGATGTCTCTGGAACTAAGATGTCGGACCACCTTCTAACTGGAGCCAAGATGGAGGACCAGCTTCTCTTTAAAGCAAAGTTTGCCGAGCGGCCTTTCTCTGGAGTCAAGGTGACCAACAAGTTTCTCTCTGGAGTCAAAACGGAGGACAAGTTTGCTTCAGGGGCCAAGATGGAGAACCAGGTTTTCTCCGGGGTGAAGATGGAGGAGCAGCTCTTCTTTGGAGCCAAGATGGAAGACCAATTTACCTCTGGAGCCAAGATGGCTGACCAGTGCCTCAGAGCAGTGCTGTGGCAGGACATGTCAGTGAACCTGGCGTCCACACTGCTGCACCAACTGTCAGGTAACCACACAATTTTTCACGCTAAACTACAGGAGCGTTAAGATTAACCTAGATTAAATCTAAAGTTGATTGTTGTGTTTTTACTGGTGAGACTTGCTCCTTGATGCCGAAACATCAAATCTAAGAATACATAAAGCTGTCAAAAAAAACAAATAAACAGAAAAACACAATCTTTCTTGAATATTTGTGAGTTGAATTTCAGAGGTATTCTTTTTTTTTTCCTTGAAAATATTTATATGCTCAGTTTTGTGCAGGTCTTTGGAGGTTTTTTTCACCAGTAATATAGTGAAAACCCCAATGACTGCCTGTAAGCGAGCACATGGAATCAGCTGACTAACTTTAAACAGGAAGAAGCAGCTGTGTGAGCCGACGGGCTGGTGCAGAGAGAACAGACCGAGACTTTAGGAAACAACAGATAAGAAACCCTGCGTATCAGAGACATGCAGCCTCAGAGGTGGAGGTAGCTGCAGAGAGAAAAATGCACATTGTCCACTGTTTGGGTTTTAGCCAAACACACAGGTTGCATCATTTTTTTCGGTTTGTACTCGAATGCGTTTCTTTTTCTGTCGCTTGTCTGCAGAGAGGGTCAGTAAGTCCAACAGTCAGCTGGTGGACAGGATGACTCCACCCATCAGAAGCAGGTAAGTGCACACTTCCATCCATCAGCGGCATATTTTGACCTCTGACCTCAGTCATGACGGTATCCTGTATGTTTGCCTGTTGCTCTCTGTGTAGTCCTGTTTTGAAGGGTAACGACGACCAGTGCCGCTCTTCCCCGGCAGTGATCAGCTCCCAAACTCCTCCACTTGGTAATGGACTTTCAATTTTTCACTTTTCATTTCCAACAGCGTTTAACAACAAGCCCAGACATTTGTATCCACGCACTGCAGCACATGCATACCATTCAGGCTTCTAAATGCTGCAGATGACTTCTGCAGGCTCAGCTGGGAAAGGGATCAGACACAAGGCGAAACGGTCTTACTTTTAGAGCTGTGAAGAAACAGAGTTTTACGTTTGTGTGCAGTATAATCGATTTTTGGGGGTTAGCCTCTCCGCTATCAAGGTCTCACTATTCGTAGAGGCCCGAGAAAAGTTTGAACCTCGATTATACCCCGTCCTGATGCAGACACAAAAACCAGGAGACACGCCAGAGCGGCAGTCATTCCTGTTTTACCTCTGAAGTCTGCTTGAAGGCTGCTGGCGTAGTTGGTGCATTGTAATGCAAATTATCCACAGATGAGTCCATGCAGTCACAAAAACTTGGCTCCAGTGCAGTCCCTTAGCGGACTTAGGGATAGAGAAATTATGATCAAGGCTTTAGTCTAGGTGAAGTTTCCAGAAGTTAGATGACCTCTGCTAAAGATCCTGAATGTAACCACAACCCAGCTGCTTTTATATGGTGCAGGGGTGAGCAAAGTCCAGGTTTTAGATGTGTCCTTGATCCAACACAGCTGATTTAAATGGCTAAATGACCTCCTGAACATGTTTTGAAGTTCTCCAGAGGCCTGGTAATGACCTAATCATTTGATTCAGGTGAGATTTAAAACCTGCAGGACACCGGCCCTTGAGGCCCGGAGTTGCCTACCCATGATATAGTGCATGGATGTAAAGTCTCTTTTTATTTGGAGAGCTGACGTAGAAAATTGAAAACTTGCACAGCTTGGTTAAGTTACACACTACAACTACCTGTTAAATTTAAGGCACTAAAACAAGTTTAATGACATAATTTAAGAATTACATGTTTTTTGACACTTTATTTTGTAGTTTTCTGTTAATTAATCACACTGACATAATAACCTGGTTTGCACACACAGGTTAAGATTTACATGAGTGTCACAGTGTCTACATGAAAATACAGGAGCTCTGCGAGGATGCTCTGCAGCTGGAGGAGGTGTAGCTCCTTGATTATTAACCGTCTCCTGGAGGTGTTTTTCTTTTTTTTATTAATGAGTCACAGCGTTATGGGTTGTTGTCATTGATGTGTTTGCCTGCCAGTCTCGGGGTAATTTGCAGTGATGGAAACTGACACTGTCAGTCAGAGTGGAAGGATTAAAGGAGCTGACGGCTGAAATAGTGATCCAGCTAAATTTACAATGAACACTGGCGCAGCAGGAAGGATGTCAGGTACAAGGATGCGAGCTCCCAAACCTCCAGCTGCCTTTTTAACAGCGCACACTTCAGCATTTACAGATAAGCCCGGTGATGTTATGAATTTTTAATGCATTAGTCTGACTCTAAATACCTTCCCTAGTCGGAGAGTATGAGGCATGACTCTAAAAACAAAGCTTCCAAATATAAAGTGTCACTTTTAAGTGATGGTCACTGTTGTTTCTATTAAAGATTAATGAAACAAGGGGAAACATTTGCATGCGTTTGATACGCACTTATTCAGTGTTTCTGACAGACTAAGTGAATATTATTGGTTGGTTATAGAGACCATCACCAGATTTTATATTCGAAGTCAGATTTTGTGAGAATTTGAATTGGAGCTGCTGATAATGAGCTGACGATCAGTTATTCACCATTCAAATCAAAAGCGATGAAGTTTAACGATGAAAGGTGTTTATTTTGGGGTTAGCTGGTGACATGTTTGGTTACATATCAGGATAAAAAGTGTTCATGCTTTTATTTGTGCATCAGTATTATTAGTAACAGATTTTTATTTTCATTTTAATTGAAATCTTGAGTCCAGATGTAAAACACTGTTTTGTGCAAAAACCTGTTTACCTGAATTTCTACTTCAGAGGTTGAGAATGATAAAGTTTATCTAATAGTCTGTAACAACTTCAAACTTCTAATGACTGAGACATGGAGCTGTGGCACTAGTCTTGCAGTATTAATTGTAAAAATATGAAGGTTGCTCCATCGATTGGAGTAAGCTATAAACCACTGAGAAAGTCTTTTGTAGACCACCTGTTCATGGTTTCTCTGTTAGACAGACTGGATTTTAAGTATCATCATAGCTAATTCTGTCACATGCTGGTTTGTGGACCTGTTTTGAAGCCTTGAGTTTGGCGTTTTGGGGTCACCAAGAGCCACCAAGAGCTCGATTCATATTCCCTGCTCGTTAGTGCTAAAATCCAGACAAAAAAACCTAGAATTTCATAAAAAATGTAACCACCGGTTACAAGTAACCACAGAGCCGGCCGTATTCTTTGTCAGATAAGTCCATTTAGAAACCAGACTCCAGTTCAGTTATTAAGGTTAGTGGGGGTGAAGCAGAGACTGTTTAAGAGGATAGACGTAGCTCTGGGGTTGGAAAAATAAACTTGCATTGTGCCTGAAGGCCAGCAGTGGTTTCAAAACTGGTTCTCCGATCTGACCTCTGTCAAAGCTTTTCTCTTATTTTGGGTTGTGTTTAATAGAAGAATAGAAGAGGTTTTTTGGTAAATCCTGTAATACCAAAATGCAAGATTATAAAACCATTAAATGGACTGATTCTTATATAGCGCTTAAAGTGTGTGCTCATTGGCTAACAATTTATAAAAATCACAAGTCATTGCAAACAGCTAGCTGCTTGCATCAGGTCAGGTATTTAACTTTAAGCCTTAATAAGAAGCACATTTTGATGCAATAAACGTGTTTATTTCTAACACAAATCTGTGAGAAGTTACTCACTTCTAGAGGCAGCCTCAAGTGGCCATTTGAGGAACTGCAACCTCTGAGGGTTTTTTTGTTTTTAAAAGTTTTTTTTATGACCATCATAACAAAAGTTTAAAACTTCAACTTTTTAAGGTGCTCGACCAAAAATGAAGTCTGAGCTCGTGACTTTATTTGGATCTGATTATCACCCTCTGTGTTCTGCCTGGCTGGCTCTTAGCCACCACAAACACTTTTGATCTCCTCCACTGACAGCTCTCAGCAAACACTCTCACTGAATGTGTGTGTTCAGTTTGCCTGCATTGTCTCTGTATCATTATTATTATTATCGCTATTATTATTACTTTTTAATGACTGCATGCTGCCTTTGTCTGTGTTATGGATGCATGCTGCTACTGGAGTGCCCTTTGGGTCTATAATAATAAAGATGGTGGTGAAGTGCGCTGACAGAGGCTACAGTCACACAGAGGTTTAGCAATAATAGCTTCCAGAGGGGCTCATCATTAAGAAGTTCTGCTGTATATAAAAAGCAAAAATCACGCAGAATAATAAACGAATGCTCTTCTTTTTCCTCACAGAAACCCAAACCAGCCTCAGCAGACACCAAACCACAGGTTGCTCTTACTTTTTCAGGTAACACACACACACACACATGTTTTCACATCTTAGTGAGGACATTGAATTGACATAATGCTTTACCTAGCCCCTTACTCTAACCATACCCTTATTGTAACCTCACTCTAAAACCACATTTTTGAGCCTCAAAAACGCCTTCAAATTTGTGAGGACGGGCGCTTGGTCCCCACAGGTATAGTGGCATGTTTTGGTCCTCACAAAGATGCTTAAACAAGTACACACACACACACACGTACACCTTTGCTCCTATATCTGTGAGGACCCCCTTTAAGATAGCTATATAGAGTCAGCGAGGAAGTGCACTATCTCTAATCTTTGAGTTTCAGCCTGTTTTGGGACTCACTCTTGTTTATAGCTCTGTGAACGGTGATCCTAAATGTCACAGCATTTTATCCAGCAGTAAAGCTTTCGAGCTGTTGTTTTCTGGCCTTCTGGAGAGACTGAAGTCCCCGCTTATCTTCCTGCGTAGCTGCAGCTCTGCCGGATTCTCCATCTCAGTGTATTCTGCCAGCGAAGGCGTCTTTGAACATTAACTTTCTGGAGATGTTTAACAAACCGGTGGGAGATTTTTTTTTTTTTCATTAGCAGGAAGAAATTAGTACAAAGATTTCAAAGCTCTGGATTTTTAAAAAAGTTTTTATCCATGCTCGGCTCGATTTTGGAGACACAACCTTGGCATCCTGGAGGCAATTTTCATGGAGAAAATTATGGTGGATTAAAATGGAGTGTGTCTGTGATCTGCAGGAACTCAAGTGTATAAAACGACACAAATACTTCTTAGTGAGTGTTGGTGGTGTGCAATAAGGCTTTGATCAGAAAGTGACGCAAGAATGAAGTACACTCTGTATACTGTAAGCAGGCTAACACATATACTATTTATAGTGTGTTAAACTAATTGAGTCCTTTTGTATTATTCTAGGGCCTTTACTTCACAATATTAAGCACCTGTTTTTGAAGTGTTGTGATTTGGCACTTTAAAAATAAAATTGGAATTACAAGAAATCCAAATTCAAATAAAAAATTGCCCATAAAAGTGTTCTTGGTGAGAGTGGGCTGACTTCATCTACAACATAAACCTTACACTCACACTAACAACTCAAAAAGATGCTTTTAATATAAAAAATGGCTTCATTATAAACTAACAAAGCCGTTACTGAGAGTGTGAAAAGCATTGAATGCTATTGTACTCGGCGTCCCGCTCCTTCTTCTTCTGTTGTGATTTTTATCTGTGAATCGGGCTCCACAATTTTGCGTGAACTCTTACATCAGGATGTGTGACTCGATCAGGATTAGCGTGCTGCCACTTTTGGGAGCGATTTATTGCATCGTTTTTACAAAACTTGTAAACTACAGTGCATCTGACAGAGTTAAACCCGAGCCTATTTTTGAGCGCCAGCTCTCAGCCATGCTTCATGGCGGTGGACTGAATCAGCACTTTGACATCCTCGATGGGGTTTTTATGGTCATTTTTTCACAGTTGCAGTTTACGTTTAATGAGAAATGTAGTTTTTCTCTCAGCTTTCCACATTAAAGACACCAGCCACTGTGAGGTGTCAGCCTGGAGAGTTTTGTCCTCCCGTTACTCTTTTCGTGACGGGACTTGTGGTTTTGAGCGCCTCTCTCATAGAGAGAGGTAAATAAAACTTCCAAAACCAGGAGCACCTGTCTCCCAGAACTAATTCCACACATGAAACACTGAAACACTGAAACACTGATGAAGAGGTGAGTTTTAAGAGAACATGGAAAAACGAACAAGGTCAAGCGGAAGTTGTCGCCGCTCGTAGTGAAAGCGTTTTTTGTGGCTCCATTCTGTGAGTTTATTTAAGGAATTGAAGAACCATGAAACTGTTAATACTGTTCACCTGATATTTGTCTACCTGTGCCCTCTAATCAAGCTAATCACTCATTGTTACATAAACGAGGTTCACTATGATCTGATTATCTCCAGCTGTCATGTATTTCACCTTCTCTTCATGCTAAAAGTGAGAAATGAAATCATTTCCTGGTGTTATGTCTCATTTCTTAAACCCTCTCAGATCTGAAGCCTGTATATAAATCCAAACCAGCTTTATCCATAAAACACTTTAAACAACAGCTGAACAAAGTGCTTGAGATTAAAGATAGAGTAAAAATCCAAAAATATAATAAAATACAAAAATAAATAAACTAATAATAATACATATATATTTGAAAACAAAAGTGCATTACAAGCATAATTACAACAAAATAATAACAAGTTAAAACCAACTGTCATACCATACACAAGCGGTTCCCAACCCCCGGGCCATGGACCGGTATCGGTCCATGAGTCGTTTGGTACCGGGCCGTGAGAGTTGAGGCTCAGGTGTGAAATTTATGGTTTTCAGGGTTTTTATCATTAACTCTGTTTCCCTGGATCTTTACCCGTGTTGTAGTTGTGTATCTTACTTTGAAATAAATATTTAAATGTTACCATAGCGACCTGAGAGCATTAAGGGGCAGAGAGGAGGATGTTACTCTGAATGTTGTTGGCACATTTCAGGAGGACGCTGCTAATAAAGTTACACAATTACACAGTGAATTCGCGTTTAATATCATATTTACAAAATACCACAGTTTTTGTCTTGGTCGTATCATTTTATTTTGTTGTATTTGTCTACGACACCTTAAAGGCCGTTCCCTGAAAGTATTGTCTGACATTAAGCCGGTCCGTGGCGCAAAAAAGGTTGGGGACACATACATAACCGATGAAGAGCTGGGTTTTAAGAGGTGACTTAAAAATGGACAGTGAAGAAGAATATAAAGCACCAACCCTCCCAGTTCAGACAAGTTCAAAGCGCACGCTAGAAAAACCAAAACCTGCACCTGATTGGTTGCTGTCCTCTCCCACAGTGAGTCCCGCTTTGACCGCTTGGAGATTCATAGACAAATATCTGTTACCATCATTTATGTGTTACAAGCTTTTGTCGTGTCCTTGCCTTCCAGGTGTCACGTGTGCGGTTTTGAGACCAAAGGACAGGCCCTTTTCCAGAGTCACATGACCGAACACCGCCAATGGGAGCACAGATCCTTCTCGCTGCACTGCTGCGTGTGCGACCACTCGACCAATCAGGAGGCAGAGATGAGGGCTCACGTCTGCACGCACATTCAGGGCGAAGTGAGGTAGGTGTAGGGATCCCTAACGACCCCCCTCCCCCCCGGATACGTGACCACACATCCACGTGTCAGCACATGATTACATCGTTAAATTTAAATTTACTTAGATTTTTGAGTTGTTTTTAAGCGAAACAACCCCAAATCTTATATGACAAATGACAATAATGATATTTTATCTTTTGGACAATCTTTTTACAACAATCTATCATATCAATAGTAAAAATAATCATGTCTGCAGTACTCCTTTGAGGCATTAATACGACCTTACAAAAGGTTTTCTGTGTATGACTTATTAAATAAGTGGAAACATCTAATAAAACATACTTTAAACATAAAAAAAAGCCTTTAAGGTGAAAGTCGAGGCTGAACAGAATCAGTTTCTAAATCTTTGCTCAGTTACTGTGGAAACAGACTATAAACTCTGATATGAAGAAGTAAACTGAACTAACAAGTAAGATTGTGAAGACACACAGGTAGAACTTTTATTGATACATTTAAAATCTTCATTGAATGGATTTAAAACTAATTTGTTGATGTTACATGTTGATGTTACATGCAGGTGAGTGTGCTTTCTGTCAGCATCCTCATGTAATGTGTGGGTCATTAACTCCTCCCTCTACCTTTCCTGACTCCCAGATGCCCTGTTACCCTTCCTGCTACAGCCTCCACCTCCAGCAGCGGTGCTCGTTCAGTTGCCACGGCAACCCAGCCGGAGACAAGCACCTCAGAGCATCGCTGCCGCATCTGCCAGAGGTCATTTCCAGGGCAACAGGAGCTGCTGGTTCACTTCCAGGGTCATCGCCAGGGCAACCAGTACCGCTGCGACCGGTGTGGCCACCTGACCCGGACAGCCAACAAGCTGGTGGAACACGTGCGCGTGCACACGGGGGAGCGACCGTTCACCTGTGACCTCTGCCCCTACAGCGCCAAGCGGCGGGACAGTCTGCGCCTGCACTGCAAGGTCAAACACGCCGCGCACTTCTTCAACGGGGGCGCGACGGACGCACCCGCTGACGTGCATACGCACCGGTCATACGTGCATGCAGACAATCAGCGCTCGAACAAGCACGTCCAGCGGCTGCACACACCGCCAAGCGCTCACACTGCTGCATCCTCCTCCTCTGTTCCTCCTCCTCCTCTTCTTCTTCACCCATCGCTGTCCGACCGCGCTGGATGGAGGGATTTGTCTCCTCTCCTCCCGATCACGACCCTCATCTCTCTGAAACAGCGCTCTCCTTCATCTTCCTCCTCCTCCTCTTCATCTTTCTCTACCAAACACTCTTTTCTTGGTTACCTCGGCCTGACAACTTCTTTGTAAAGCCTCCCTGCTTTTGGTCCTCCTCTCTTCGTCTCCTTCTCTTCTAATTTCTCCTCTTCCTCTTCTTCCTTTTCTCTTCTATCCATCCTCTGGACTCTTAAAGCGATGGATGTAAAGCTCTGTAATGTATCCAAGGTACTGTCACTCAGCACTATGTATGAGAATGTCAAACAGCACTGAAAACACACCGATAAGGAACGTTTTTGAATTTATTCAACTTTTGCATCATGCTCGTGATTTTTGCTGCATTCCTGCCTGCTTTAGCCCGTCATATAATCACTGAACTCTTAGCTATTTAACCGTGTGACATATTTATTGCCTGTCTCTCTTGTCCTCCAGAAACCTTGAACTTAAAAAGTCTCATTTTATTATAAATTGTTCTAATCAGAAACACGAGATGCTGTGAAGTAAGGGTCATTTATTGAGATGATGAGATAATGTTGAGGGTGAGCTAGTTTGTTTTTCTTTTAAAACACAACGTGTTTTTTAGATATTTTCTTTAAAAAAGCAGCGGACTTCAAAAAAACATGATTAAAGGAAGAAAATAAGAGTTGACAGCATTTCTAGCAGCTCTTTAAGGCAATATCTATATGAAGGTTTACTTAACTGTTTACTTTAAGTTCAGCATGCTAACTGTTCCACAGTACAATGCTAATATAGCAGGTATAATGCTAATCGTATTCTATGTTCTTATTTTGTTATGTGAACATGCTAACTTTTGCTAATTATCGGCAGTGAGAACAAACTACTGCTACTACTGAGAATGTCCTTAGTTTGGTATGCTTGTATGTTAATTTTTGCTAATTAACCGCTGAGGCTAATGGGAATGTCTTTAGTTTTATTGTTGTATTATTTGCTTATTGCTGCTGAGACTTCGAACTTTTTTACTTGGTATAAATGTCTTTAGTCTAGCTTTTTAGCATGGTAATGATGGCGATTTAATACTAAAAAAATGCAGTTCAGCTAAGGGTTATATATATATGTCTTTAACTTAGATTGTTACTGCGCTAATATTTGCAATTTATCACAACAAACAATGCTGCTTAAATTGATGAGAAGGGTGTTAGTTGAACATGCTATTTAGCACTAAACACAATATACAAGTGAGGCTGATGGGAATGCCTTGTGCTGATTTTTAGCATTGATAATGTTGGCCATATCTTGCTGTGGCATGTGAACATGCTAACCTTTGCTAATTTGCACTAAAAGAAATCACCACTTAGGCTGATGGGATATTATCAGTTTATCATGCTAATTTGCACGAATGATGCATTCCAGTTGAAGTTGGAATTTCCAAGCTCCCAGTTGGAATTGGACCACCCTCTCAAGTTGGATTTCCAATAGAAAGTGAGACCAGCCCCACCAACCCGACTTCTCAATCCCAAATGGTGGCTCCGAATGGCTCCGTAAAACTTTCATTCGTGCTGCCAGTGTTGTGTATCTGTGACTGACTCTAGCCTCAAATGTGTTGCAGGGGCGTTTTAAGTGCAAAACACAAGCGTTGCACTGTGTTAATAGTGATGCACGAATGGCTCTACTTTGCTTAGAAGCAAAACTAATCCTGGTATCCCTTGCTTTTCTGACTTTAGTACTGGAATACATTCAAATGAGGAGTGACATCACTCCCAGCATTGACAACCGACTTCTGAGTTAAATGGATTCACCATAAAAATAAGCTATTTATGCTACTGGGATTGAGAATGTCTTTAGTTTTGTGTGTTACGTGCTAACCTTTCAGTTTTGTATAGGCTCAAAGGGATGTCTGTAGCATGTTAGTATCTTAAACTTTCTAAGTTAGTACTATTCACACGCAATATTCCTGAGGGGGTTTGAAACTGCATTACTTTAGGGTGCTAACATGATCATTTCCACTGAAGCTAATGAGAATATAATCATGGTGCATTCCAGATTAAGTCGAACTTTCAGAATTCTCTGTTGGAATGTTTGTCTCAAACACCCCCTGAACCTGGAGTTCCAACTGATAAAGTGGGAGAAACCCCTATATAAAAATCGAAAATGGTGGCAGTGAATGGAAAAAGTAGTGAAACTGTAATACTTTCTATCTGTGCCACTACTGACTTTCCGAATAAGCCATATACAGAGCAGTGAGAACACTCTGTCCGTGAACGTGCTGCAGCTACATTTTTAAGCACAAAAACCAAACATTATGCTGTGTTCCTAGTGATGACATGAATGACTCTGCTTTGCTAAGAAACAAAACAAATCCTGTTTGTCGTGCTTTTCTGACTTTAGTACTGAAATACACTAACTCCGGAATAACTTCACTCCAGAGTTCTGAATTAACTGGAATGGGACATTACCTTAGGGTATTAGCATGCTAACACTGGCTAATGAAAGCAAAAAAAAAACACACAGCAAGGCTATCAGTCCTCAGCTTATTGCGTAAACATGCTAACATTTGCCATTTAGCATTAAACAGAGCATCTAGCTGAGCTGATGAAAATGTTACTAGCTTTATTATTATTTTATCCTGAATTTGGTTAAAGTCATCAGGATGTTTGTGTCAAGTCTTTAATGCTCCATGTAAATCCATCCAGCCAACAAATGTGGAGATATTTCCAACAGACCAATTCAGAGAACCACTCAAGGTTTAAATCATTGGTGTTTTACTGTCTGAGTTCATCTACAGCTGTGAGTGAAAGCATTTTAAACCAGATGCTGCAGCCGAAGTACACTTTTTATAATCTGCTGCTTATTGTCTTAGCCATTCTAATCGTAAAGTCTATATTTTCTGGGAGACCATCTTCACTTGTTGTGTCTGACTTTGGTATTGTATTACTGCAGAAAGCTCACAAATATTCACATTTGATGAGAACACTTTATTTTATTTGACTGGTTGCATGAATTATTTAAAGTTACCATCCTTGAGTCTGCTGCTTCCACTTCAATATTGGAGGATTTTGGGGGTTATTCGTGGTTTCTGGAGGACAGTGATGATACTTCTAATATTTGTGTTGTATATTGATAATGTATTTGTGTTTACATGACTACATGGGGCTCCTGGGAGTCTGAAATGTCTTAATTTAAGGTTGCACTATATGTAGACAGAAGAAAAGTCAGTTTAGAACACTTTAGCCTTTTGCAAAAACACTTTAAGTGTTGGTTTGTTTTGTAATGTCGCCGAAGGAAAAGTCGAAACCCACAGCCAAATAATTACTCTGCAGATTCAGTCCCGGGGATCCAGTTTTTGTTAAATTATCCAGTACTAACAGCTGATCCACAACTGGTATGGGGCAGGGATAGCTGCTCAATAAAGTGTCGAAAATATGTTTTTTCAATGAGTATTATTTATTAAAGTTTAAAGCCGAAGAGCATCTTTATTTCCTGAGGCAGGGAACGGCTTTAGTTTGAAGACAGTAAAAACCCGAAGTTGTATTACCAAACGCACAACACAACCTAACCTAACTTAAAAATTATTTTAAAAGGAAGAATAATGCCCACTATGATTATTTGGTGATTGTCCCTTCTATCTGTTACTACTTTGATAATAGCATAGCCACAGCGGCCTCACAGTGGGTGAAATGTCTCGCAGATTACAGGATTCAATCAAAATCTTATCCGTGATTTTTATTAGTTATGACAACGAAAGCTTATTTTATTCATAAAACATAACATTTTGCTTAAAAATTAAGACTTTCCTGTAGATTGTCTGGGCACACAATGACTTCTTTATACTCCAAATCAGAGCCAAATTTCATTGCACATGATGTTTTTGTTATATTTTCCACTGTTTTAATTATTTTTATGACCTGGTGGAAGCACTCACCGTGCCATTTATCTTTAGGAAACAATTAAATTCACAAAAGTGATTGTCCTGGTCACAACAAGACAAAGTTTGAAAAGAGTATTATACACTTGCCAGACACTTTACTAGGACTATTTTACAAACCGCCGATCTGCTGGGATTTTCCTTCACGCCCATCTCTAAACTACGGTTTACAGATGGAAAAGAGAAAATATCCAGTGAGCCTCAGTTTTCTGCATGAAAATGTCTTCTTGATGTCAGACATCAGGGGTGAAGGGTCAGACTGCTTTGAGCTGATTTGACGGCAACAGTAAGTCAAAGAATCACTCATTACAACTAAGGTACGCAGAAGAACAGTGGCTACTGTAATCACACATCCCACATTTTTCAGTAATGTGGTGTATTACTGCACAAAATTCAATAATATGTTGGCAGCGATGTTGTTACTTGCGTTAAGGTTTTTCAATTATCTGCAGGTTGGGTGGACGGAAAGAAAAAACAACTGCAAACTTGAGCTACATTGAGGTGATTTCAGTTCATGTGTGGGAGGAGGAAAATAGTGGGCCGGTCTGCAGCAGAGACATCGACATTACCTTTATTTTTATTGCACGAAAGAACGAGAGCACAATGGTGAAGTGCAAACTGCACCCAGGACAGAAACAATCACATTATGCTGCTAACACAACTTTGGCTCTTTGCAAACATCAGCACAGACAGCATGCTAACACAAAGTTAGCAAGCAACCCAGAGTGATGACAAACCTTAGTGCATGCATACTTCAGTCCAGCAGCCAGAGCCTGAACTTCAACAGAGTCAGTAATGAGCAGTCTGGACTATAGTCTCCATTTGTGTCTGTTCATATTTTTATAGTAGAACCACGGTGGAAGTCACTTTGGGCACAACATGTCAAACATGAAGCAGATGGGATACAGCAGCAGAAGACCACACCAGGTGCCTGCAAGATAAGAGCAGGAAAGTGAGGCTACAATTCAAATTGAACAATACAAAACTGCAAAAGTGTTGCCTGGTCTGAGTCTCAATTTCTGCTTTAGCATTCGGCCATAATTTGATTTAAACGCCATAAAATCATGGATCTATCCTGTCTGGTATCGACAGTTAAGACGATGGTGATGTAATACAAATAAACAATTTTCTGGATACACTGTGTGCTCCTTAGCGCGAACTGAGCATCATTTAAACACCACAGCCTACCTGAGTATTGTTGCTGACTGTGTCCATCCCTTTATGGCTATAGTGTACTCATCTTCTGATGGCTGCTGCCAGCAGGGTAACACACCATGTGGCAAATCATTTAAAAGCGATTTCTCGAACTGGACAATGAGTCACTGCACTCACTGACCTCCACAGTGATGCAGTGTATCCTAAAGGAGGAAATAAAGGAAGCAGTGAAACATCTATCCTCGGTATCTAGAGCATGTGACCAGCGCTCATTACAGATGCCATGCATACATGTTGGGCTCTCTTCCCTCAGAAACCTTTAGTGAGTGAATGAAGGCCAACAGGTGTCCTTTATAATTGAGCTCTGATCCGGCAGCTTGTTGAGGGGAGGTCAGGTCTAAGATCACGTTCACCAGCGCTTCTCAGTGAGGAACATTCACCTACACTAGTGTTATATAATGTGTTTGTAAAGCACTGCAGCACGTCAACAAGGCAGGAACCTCATCAGGGGACACTTGGACCCAGAAACGGGGTCGAGACCTCATCACTCAGTGAGCAGATTGGGTCTGCTTCAACAGCTGAATTTCACACAAAGCAGTGTAAAATACAACGACACCCTGAGCTCATCTTTGCCTCTTTTTTTCCTTTTTCTCTGCCGCATCCTGTCACTGTTTGCTGCCATGATCAATGAAGCTTAATTTCATCTGACTCACCTTTGCCCTCGTGTCTTCCTCCCTCACGTGAGAGGAAGATCGTGTTACAGAGGAAGCTGAACCTGTTAACTGGGGCAGGGATTCAGCGTGGCGCCTGGATCAAATTAAAAATAAATAAATAAAATTTCATGGAGCTGAAATATAAACTCTGTCAGATTGGCTGCGCAGAGAGGGAGGGGCAGAGTTTTTACACAGAAACCAGGGATGAAGGTCACACACCACACTCACCAGGCGAGTGGGAGGATAAGTGTCAATCGCCACAGGTCCTGTCCCCTCCTCGCCGGTTGCCACGGTTACCTGGCATGTTGTAAGTCCCCATGGCGGCGAGCGGGCGGCCCTTCTATTGGCCGGGAGCCGCTCTGGCCTCGGCGAATCGCGGAGAAGCATGAAGGCCGCACTCACACAGAGGTCATTATTAGATTTGAGTAAATGGCATTAGAGGCGAGGAAGAAGAGGAGGAGGAGAAGCGTGTCAGTTAGAGGTGCAGTCAGGCTGCCAAGGACGCCTCACGCGTTCACAGAGGCAGAAATGTGGACGAATATGAGCACTGAATAATCATTTAAAGGCACTTAGTGCCAATGAATGTGTTTAAAATGACTTGAGATCTTTTAAATTGACTAAATCTGTCAGCAGAATGTGAATAAATAACTCCAAGGTGTCTGTGGTTGGTGCTGTAGAGATATCAGCTAAAGCTGAGCCAAAGCCAGGCTGTACCTTTCATGTATCACAACATCAAAGGGTCAAAGGTGAAGTGAAAGCAAAGAAGGTGGACACAGATTCTGGCCTGGATAAGTTGTCTGCTTAAACATGCAAACAGATGCTTATTTTTCCTTCACTTCACCATTGTTGTGTTGATATTTAAAATTTAAATTTAATTAAAGGTAAACAATTTACTTTATTTCACTTGTATAACTTCATAAATGCAACAAAAACATGTTACTAGTGCAACAAAAAATGCTAACTTAACGTACTAAATATCATAAATAGCCGGCTTCACAGTTACAGGATATGTCGCCGTCATTATAGGCCCAGATATTCTTACAGATGTTTGTTTGCTTTGTTTTTTCAGTTGCTGACATTTTTTTATTTGTTTAAGAGTAAACGATGACCCTTGTGCTGTTGGAAAAAGTAAATTTCCCAATTTGGGGTTTTGATAAAGTCTGTGTCTAATAAAAATTAGTTTTAAAGTTTAAAAAAGCAGCACAGCAGTGAAATGCTGCACCCTGCTGGTGAAATATATAGTTAAATTGTGCAAATACAAAAAGTAACTTTACATTTATTCTAAGGTTATTATAGTTGCCTATAACTAAATTAATGTCTGACTTAAATATGCTGAGAAAACACATGAAAATAACATCAAGCCATTCAGGAAATGTCACAGATAAAGACTCTGCTTTCTGACATGCCATAATATTAGTCACATAATGCATTAGAAGTGCTATAAAAACATGAATCACCTGCACAGTTTTATGAATTTATGAAGACCAAAACTGTTGTTCGTGTCAGGCTGTAAACATGTTTATTTCTGCTCTAAAGTTACACATCCTAACATGGGAGACAGTGGGGAGTGACTCACTGTTGCAGGCAGCCTCAAGTGGCTGTTAGGTGAACTGAACTGCTGTAGTAAAGTCTAGGCTCTGGTCCCATTTTTTGTTTCAAACCAGCTAGTTTTCTGCTTGATCATTTCCTTTTTCTTTGCACGAAAGTTTTATGGTACAAAGTTTGAACATTTCACTGTGGAAACAAAAAGGCTTGAAAGTGGGTTGATGGACCATTTTTCAAAAATGTATATTTTCAGAAGTACTTTTGCCTCACAGCAAGAAGGTTGTGAGTTCCACTTGACCATGTGGCCTTTCCGTGTGGAGTTCGCATGTTCTCCCCGTGTTTGCGTGGGTTCTCTCCAAGTACTCCGGCTTCTTCCCACAGTCCAAAGACATGCAGTTAGTGGGTTTAGTTTAAATGTGATTCTAGATTGCCGATAGGTGTGAATGGTTATCTGTATTTCTGTGTTACACTTGTCCAGTTTGTATCCTGCCTCTCACCCTGTGGTTGCTGGGATAGACTCCTAACGGTAAATATGCAAGGCTTTAATGTACTAACTGGGATTCCTGCTAAGCCTGAGAGGTTGGAGATGTGCCCTCCGCTGGCTGGTGGAGTTGAGCACCTACAGCATGCACTGTGGTTAGCATTAACTAGAATGCTTATTGTTAACATGGCTTTTAAATTAATGCATGCCTAAATAAGAGGCATCCTTGGGCTGGAATGGCGATCTGCAGGCACAGTCATGAACAGAGTGCCAGTCAACATGCAGCCTCTCTCCGAGCGCTCTACTGGAGTGAAATCGATACCACAGCGAGTCACAGGAAGAGATGAAGAACCGCTGGGGGTTGAAAAAGTGAAAGGGGGACTCAAAAGGACTGAGAGAAAGAAAAGAAAGAGTCAAGTGACTGAGGCGCTTCCTGCTATTTCTATATACTTTATTAAGACTATGCTGAGCTGCTGAGATCTGCACATTTTACATTTGGTTCAGGTCATAGATAAATACATAGATAAAATATGACTGTAAAACGCCCTGGAGAAAGCTGAATACAACACAACAAAAATGGTTCTATAAAGGAAAAGACAGGTTTTAATTTAAATCGAACAGGATAAAATAAATCATTTTCATATGAGTATTTTGTTTATTTATTTATTTATTGCTAATAGCTTTCTATTTTTTTCATAAGAAGAGTTTGAAACTAAATAATTTTAGGCTTTTATATATCTTTCTTTGTAAAAACGATAAATCAATTAAAGGCTCTAAAACTTTGTCATAATCATACCCACCCGTCTCAGTTCAGAAATTACATTAAAAAATACCTTCACGGTTTTTTGTTTTTTGTTGCTTTTTAAAAAAAAAAGAAAAAATTATGTAATTTTATCACCTCATTGATCAAAGTTTAATTCAATTATACGCAAGACGATGTGAAGCCTTTGTGTGTTCTTAATTCTGCGTTTTGTATACAGTCAGTGAATGCACCTAAGGATAGATGACTCAAGTACTTAAGACATAAGAAAGCTGAACCTAGTCCAGTAATAAAATAAAACGTGACTCTGAAAGACTCCGTTTTCCTTTGAATTTATAAAAAAGAGGTTTTATTTATATTTAAATTTTAATGATTTAATTAAATGTATTATTATTATTATTATTATTATTATTATACATTTTTATTTCATTTCATTGGTATTTATTGAGTTTGTTTGTTTGTTTTTATTATTTTTTATGTTTCCATAAATGTATCCTGTATCCTTTTATTTTGATAGCAACTGTGGAAGTCTTTGTTTTATGATGAATTATGTCAGAAAACCTGCGAACAGAACTTTTTATTATGTTGTACTAATGTACTATTATTAAATTCATCACTTCAGTAACGAATTTTATACACCGAGGAGTCTTAGAGTTAATTTCACGATGAATAAATCGAGTGTTATTGACAAATGGAGGCTTTTACTTTGTAGAATCTGTTCCGTTCAAGTTTGACAGTGAAGGGGGCGTGTTGTTAGCTGTTAGCCTGCGTGCTAACCGTGAGAGCTAAAGTTGACTTTCACTTTCTGAAGCTGGGATTCTGTCAGCGGGATGAACCGGGCTTCCAGGAAAACGAAACTGGACGCTGTCACCGCTGACGCTAACTCATTTTAGCTCGTAGATGTCGTTATGTAACTCTTTTTGGTGGCGATATTGACAACTTTTAGCGCAAAGTTTCGCCCCGCTTGACGTCCAAAACACGCAGGTATCTTTAGCGGCTAGCCCCCTGCTAGCATGGACGGCGGCGGAAGCATGCAGAGTATTGACGAGAGGGGTGTCGAGAAATTAATGGATGACTACTTGAAATCGATCGGTTTGCATCGGAAGAAGATAGCCAAAGACGGGTCCTGTTTGTTTCGGGCTGTCGCCGAGCAGGTAAAACGGGAAAACTACAGAAAATGCTAACGTTAAGTAAGTTTTTAGCTTAGCACAGGTGAGAAGCTGGGCTTGGTCTGTTTGGTGTGCAGCTGCGATGTCCTAATGTTAGCCGAACAAAAGTTATGCCCACAAACTCTGGTTTCAGCTTAGACTCAGACCTACATGTACAAATGAATAAACTTTAAATGATGAAAAAAAATTTAATTGCGGCTTTTTTAAATCGTACTTCCGGCTTGTTTACCCCAAAGTGTCTCTGCTAGGCTTCTGACTGCAAAGGTCAGCTGTTTACAACTTCTTAACGAATTGTAAATGTAATATTTCCACAATATATGTGAGAATATTGATATTAAGTATGTCTGTTTGTGTTTATTGTTGACCTTTGACCCCTCCTGTTTAGGTGCTGCATTGCCAAAGCCTTCATACTAAAGTCAGGGCGAAGTGTGTGGAGTTTCTGAAGCAGAACAGAGACACCTATGAGGCGGTATGTACAGTGTCACCAAAATAAAACAACATCATGGGAGAGCAAAGTGGTTTTACTTTTCGAACTAGAAAGTAGATTTGTGGTAAAAAATAGCTGCCAGGGAGTATTTTTTATTTACTGAATTAGAATTCATAGAAAGGAGGAGAAAATTGTATTAAAAAGAAACTGAAACCATATTGTGTGGTTTGAAAAGTAACTAAAGGGAAATACTAAACAGGTTTATTGGTTTAAGCAAATTTGTCAAGCCAGTAGTCATCGGGAGGCTTTGGTGTTGATGTTTATTGACACTGGGATGTCCATGTGTCGTGAGATAATCTATTTTCATTGTAATATCTTTTGTAAACTTCTTAAATCTGCTCCTGGAAAATGACACTCACACGATGATGATAAAAAACAACTACAACGAACACTGAAACTAGTCAAACTAAACTGAAACATGCAAATGCCCTGGAAACTAAAGTGAAAGTCAAAGGGTAAAACTTCAATAACTGCACTCATACCTATGAAAAGACATCTAAAACCACAGAATTTAGAGTCAGTATATCATATAGGTTGGACACTGTGTATATTTTTGTACATTACGGACAATTTCAGTTCTTTATCTGTACATTTATCCATGTATACACTTACCGGCTGCTTTATTTGGTAGTACAGGGTTGGATGCCCTTTTGCCGTCAGACCTGCTTTAATACTTTGTGGCACAGATTCAACAAGGAGCAGGAAACATTCTTCAGAGATTTTGGTTCATGTTGATATGATGGCATCATGCTGATTTCCTGCTCAACCGCATCACAAAGGTGCTCTACTGGATTGAGATCTGTGGAGGAAAAGTGTTGAGAAAATATTCTGAACCCACTGTCTAAATGTTGCAGCAGAAATCAAGACTCGCATTAGATCAGGTGATATTTCTCCAGTCCTCTGTTTACCGTTTTTGGCGAGCCTGTGTTAATTGTAGCCTCAGTTTCCTGCTCTTAGCTGACAGGAGTGGCACCCAGTGTGCTCGGTATGGTTTCATGTGTTCTGCATACAGAGATGCTCTTCTGCATGCCTTGGTATTAAGGGTGTCATTTGAGTTGCTGTTGCCTTCCTATCAACATGAAGCAGGCTGTCCATGACATCATCAAGGCATTTTTACCAAGAGACCTGCCGCTCACTGGATATTTTCCGTTTTTATTTTTTCGGACCTTGAAACCACAGAGATGGTTGTGCTGAAAAATCCCAGCAGATCAGCAGCTTCTAAAATACTCAGACCAGCAACCATGCTGCGTTCAAAGTCACTTGAATCTACTTTCCTCCCTATCCCTGGGCTCAGACTGAACTTCAGCAGGTCATCTTGACCAGTGTACATGCCTGAATGCACTGAGCTGCTGTCATGTGACCGGCTGACTAGATAATTGTGTTAACAAGCAGGAAACAGGTGTACCTAAGTGGCCAGTGAGTATAAATTCAGCTGGTGACCCGTTCATACTGATTACACACAGCATTCAAACAAAGGTGATTGTTAAACATTATATATATACTTCAATGAGGCGGCTCGGTTTTGTCCCACCTGTGTGTTATAATTAATCCTGGGAGGTGTAAACATCCCCTCTATGAGCTCTGAGGCTTCGAACTAATAAATTACATGAATAATAAATATCGATGTAACAGGTGCTTACACCATGTTTGCTCAGCACTGAGAATTTGAACTTATATTATATTTAGAAGTAATTTTCACTAAGCATGTGATTGCATTCTCCATCTGTAACCTGTTATTGTAACTGAGAGGTTGTTATATTGTTTTAATGTATCTAAGTTTAGTTGATAATGTTTTTTTCACTATTCAGAGACGTTAAGTTGTAATTTATCTTCATGATGGTGTGGCTGGTGGTTGTCGGGGACTTCACAATAAATCAAAACAAATGCGTCCCGGGTCTCAATAAGCAGATGTACCGAATCCTCCCGACACTGTTTGTCTTGACAAATGTGACGACGCTGAGCAAAGTTAATGTTTCTGGTATTTTTAGGGTTTGCTTTTCCTCTTAAAGAGCTGGACCGAGCTGTTATTCAATTGCAGTCGAGTTAATCATAAGTCTGTAAAGTAAGACAAGTAAAAACATGAATAAAAATGGAAGTTAAGAGAATTTAAAAGTTTTTTTCTTTTTGTTTGTTTAGTTTAGCTTTATTCTCTATAATGATGTCACCCTGTGGCCTAACATTGAGAAAAGAAGCTGCTTTTGCCTCACACAAGTCGCAACTTCTCTGTCTATAGCAGAAAACGTGTGAAAGCTCGAGCTTTCGGTCTTGTTTTAATGCATGAGCTGCACGTAATCATGATCCTCCGCGTTATTTTTCACACTAATCGGTGCTTAGTTTAGTCGATAAATAATATAAATTACCAAGTTTTATTTTTTTTAAATGTCATGTTTTTGTTTTCAACAGCTGAGAACTGAAAGTTGGTGAGTTCACACCAAATGTGAGACAGAAAAGGCTCAAACGTTTCCTGTCTGAGAGCAGATCTTTGGCTGTTTTTGGACCCTCAAACTGCTGTCGAGGAGTCGATTTACTCTTCTGTGAATCACAGATCACGGTTGAGTGACTCTGCGGGTTTTCACTCCCTGAGTGACACATGAGGAGGAAATGAAAGCAAAAGCTGCCGCTGGTGTTTTTTTTAATAGTGGTGATAAACTCGCTCTGCTGCAGGGCTTTACTACATTTCCCAGGGTGCCTTTTGGGCAGCTGGCAGAGCAGGAGCTGTGAGCTGCTGTCAGAATGGGGCATAGAGGTGGATCAACAGCATTAAAGCTCCACCTGTCATGTTGCTGTCTTCACTTCCTGAAGGAGTGGAAATGTTTTAGGTCCCTTTTCATGTAAAAACTTTTAAATAATTTCTTGCGTGTGTTTGTTTGTTTGTTTTTCACTTGTTTACTTCTTAAATATCTTGATGGAGGGAGTACAGTCTGATAGATTTTTTTTCTAAATTCATTTTTAACCTCCTAAGACCTGAACTCTTCCACAGCATGCATTTTTAATTTCTCTTTGATATTTGGGCATATTGGGGCCCGATGAATGTAAAAACAAAGAATTACCAGATTTTTTCTTTTTACCAAATTTTTGTTTCTAAGAAAAATTAGATCCACATATGAGGATATTCATTTAAAGGACAGTGGCAGTATAAAGTCCTCGTAAGTGGATATCAGGCCCTTGTAGAGCAAAATTGAGTATTTTGGTCAAAATAACCCAAAATGTGATGTCCACATATGTGGACGCCAGGTCCTAGGAGGTTAAAAATATCTTTCGACAGCATGTCATTGGCTAAACGGCTAAATTTAGTTACCTCTGACTGTGGTGTTTTAGGTTTTGTGTGGCCTGGTCGGCTGTAAACATGTTTATTTCTGCTGCAGAGTTAAACATGGTAACACTGGAGTCTGTGGGGACAGACTCGCATATCCTTTAGAGGAAGTGGCGGTTTTATTTTGGCTTTGTTTTCAGCCTCACACATCATGTTTTTGTTTTTTTGGGAGAACTGAGGAAGAAAATTGCCTAAAAAAGTCACTGCTGTTTTTGTTTTGCAGTTTATTGAAGGTGACTTTGAGGATTACCTGTGCAAGCTTCAGGATCCACAGGTAAAAACACCACACGCTCTTATTGTTCTCACATGCTGGGTCATTTTAATATGAAAGCTCATAAAGTTTCTCTGTTTTCCAGCAATGGGTGGGAGAGGTGGAGATCAACGCGCTGGCCGCCATGTACAAGTGAGTGAGATCAGAGGTCTCTGAACAGAGAGCTGCACTTTAACTCGACAGAAAGCCTAGTGGGATTTCCCACAGTGTTTGAGATTTATTTAAGTATTCACCGTGGATAATAAAGCTTTACGCTCACTGGCCACTTCATTAAGTATACCTATTTAAATGCTCGTTAACACAAATGTCTAATCAGCCAATCACATGAAAGCAGCTCTGTCTGTTTATGTGTGGAGAAATGGTGAAGACGACCTGCTGAAGTTCAGTCTGAGCATCAGAATGAGGAAGAACGGTGATTTAAGTGACTTTGAGCGTAGCGTGGTTGTTCGTCTGAGTAGTTCAGAAACTGCTGACCTGTTGGGATTTTCCCCGACAACCATCTCTGTGGTTTACAGAGAATAATTCAAAACTGACAGAATATGCAGAGAACGCCTTGTTTATGTCAGATTTAAGAGGAGAATGCTGATAGGAAGGCAACAAATAAGCACTCATATTCCAACCAAGGTATGCAGAAGAGCATCTCTGAATGCACAACACATTAAACCATGAAGCAGCAGAGGCCCACACTGGGTGTCACTCCTCCCAGCTAACAACAGGGAGGTGAGGCTGAAATTCACACAAGCTGAACAAAATTGGACAGTAGACGATTGTCTGGCCTGATGAGTCTCAATTTCCCCTCCAACATTCAGATGGTACTGGTTTCTTGAACCAGTTTATTATGCTTACTGGCCTCCACAGTCACCAGACATCCAACAGAGGACCTTTAGGACGTAGTAGAAGCAGAGATTTACACGCGCAGCTGAAACCTCTGCAGTGACTGTGTGATGCTGTTGTGTCACTGAAGCCACAGGAATGTTTCCAGCAGCCTTTTAAACCTCTGCCACGAAGAATTAAGGCAAACGGGTCCAGTCTGGCACTAACAAGGTGTATCTAATATAGTGGCCAGTGCAAATGTGATACTTGGATATTTTATTCACATAGTAACAATAATCACTAATTTATGAGACATTTATGTTTTGTTTTGTTATTAAAAGCTAAAATCACCTCTGTCAGCATCCAGGTTTCAAACTAGTGTTTTTGAGTGTGTGCTGCTCAGAGCGTTCTTCCTCCAGTTTCATTGGTGCAGGTTTTGAACAGAGGACCAATGCCGTGTGAGGTGTTTTTGATAATATGGCAGTGCAGTTTCTAAGCTCCGATAACGATGTGTGCAATGATCCTAGTGACACTGTACTGCCACAGCTCAGATGATTTTGATGAAAATGGTCGTAACTCGTTGTCTGTGGCTGTAAAGAGGCGCCACATTTACTTTTAGAAGGTTTTGAAGCTAAACTTGATGAAAATCTTCTGCCCCCATGACCTGGACGCAAATGAGCAGAAGAGAATAGATGGATTATGTTTGGGTTTTTACCCCTTAGCTGTAAAAGACTGATGGGGTATTGTTGTCATGACAAGTCTTGGACGAGTTTGTATCTTGGTGACCTCGACCTCAAGGTCAAAGGTCAAGTTTTCTGAAACTCTTGCGATAACTGAAGAAGGAAGTCACCAAAGATTTTCACTTTCAAATGACACTAGCATCTAAACGGAGGCTGAGGGGCAGCGCTGCCAGCTGTTTTGGGAAACTGCACGTAATGAGACAAATAACGTTTATTTTTATTTAGTTTAAAGATGTGCATTTAAGTTTTCTAAGACACCCAGACTTTCACCTTTTGTTTGGACACACAGTCTGAGACGTTCACGGAGTTTGACGATGATCTGCTTGTGAAATGTTTGTGAATGAGGCTCGGGGGTCTTAACAGGTCGGGAACGACCATCAGTCTGTCGACACGGCAACACTTAAACCCTGAGTTAGGCTTTAAAGGGCAGCCCGTCGGGAATGCTCATCTCAGTCAGATATGAAGCAGCATCCCGAGGTGGCGGTGAAATCATCCCAGGTGTGACAGCTTTGACTCTCTGGGTCCAAACGCGTGGAAGCTCGTCCTCATTTATAGTTGGAGGAATCTGCGTTCCTGCCCCCGAGTTTAGCATCAGATGGTGAAAACGATGAGTCACCAAAGCTTCGTCATCTCATTTCATCCTCTCCTCTCTCTCTCTTCGTCTCTTTTGATCTCTTCCTGCAGGAGGGATTTTCTGATCTTCCAGGAGCCCGGCAAGCCAGCCGTCAACATCACAGGCAACAACTTCCAGGACAAGGTGAGATGGACGCGTTCGGCCGAGCGTTTAGTTAGAGACACGATTTGCATTTCCTGTCGGAGGAAAACTTTCAGAAAATACAACAAGCTGTCAGGCGGAAGCTTTGAGACGCTAACGACGATTTTTCAAACGACACAGGTTGTTATTTTGTCTTTACCGGACATTTTAAAGCAGGAAAAAAAAGATCGGTACATCCCGAAGCCTTTCAGGCTCTTCTCGCTTCAATTTCCACTCTTTTATTTACTGAAGCCGAACCGTTTGTTTGCCTCTACAGGTGCAGCTGTGCTTCCTGAACGGGAATCACTATGACAGCGTTTATCCCATCAGCCGGATCAAGAACACCGCACTCTGCCAGTGTGAGTGTCTGTGATTTCATTTGTTTGGAAAACAAGGAGACCAGAAAAGAGTTTAACTGATCCTGCAGATCCTCTCAGGGAGGATAATCATCACTGAAGAGAAGTCTCAGTGAATTCATAACAAACAGATGAGAACATCAATCAAAATGTGGGCACTCAGCAGAGAAAATGAGAGAACAGAGACCACATTATAAACCAAACACCACATAGTCAGTGTAAGGCTGCGGCACTCCGAGGAAACCCTTTCAGCTCAAATCTTCATAACACTTCCCTTAGTCAGTGTGCAAGAGGAGCAGCGTGAGTCATTAACCACGCTGCACAAACTGGTTTTGTCTTAACTCTGCTAAAGGTGAACAATCACAGGAGAGCCTGGAAAGCCTCTCAGATTCATGCGGCTGTGTGTCCAGCGTTTAACACTGATGTCTCTGTTTGACATCTCTAACAGTAGCTGTCGTCTAATTACTGGCAGTTAATTTGATGTAACGTAAGCTTGTAGTGTTTCCTGTAGTGTAAATCTGGGTTTCTGAAGTCCAGCGACCCGACAAAACTGACACTTTGCAGCATAAACACAGAAGTTAAACTCAGTCTGTGAACAGCTCGCAGGTGTCTGCTGACTCAGAACGTTTTCTGTACTACAAACTTGATTCACTTCACTCACCCTGTCACAGACACACATTCATGCAGCACTATCTAACATTACAACACAGTCAAAACGTGGGGGTTCAGGATACTTGGACCAAAGGAACAGATTGATCTTTCGATCTTCTGGTTGGTAGATGCTTTACTGCCTGAGCCCTCGTATCACTTTCCCCTTAAATCTTCACCTCGGGATCATCGATCAAACGTATTTGTTACCTCTGACGTGAAGGTCAAGTTTTTCATGTAGCGTTCTGTCTGTGAACACGATATCTCTAAAAGTTGTGAGACCTTGTAGGGGTGTAGAGTGGGGTCATGGCCCACATCCACCCAGCATGTCTCACTGAGTACCAGCTCAAAGATAGTTCAACATGGCAGCCCGAAACTCCCCTGACGTCATTTGTGTGCGACAGAAACACAACACAGCAATGGAGGACATCAGGGTGATGGTACACCTGCTGCTGAAATCCACCTTGTTGCTGGACCACGATGTTGTGGTGCAGCCGTCTTCCTCATCGTCGGGTTTCAAAAATTCTTGTGAAGGCGTTACGCTCATGACTCATGTGGTGTTTTCACTTCTTGGCCAATCAGTGACATTCCATCTTTTGACGTCACATTTTCGGAGTGACTCGGCACATTTGAAACCCTGGCTGAGTAGGTACCGGATAATACCAGCTAATCGCCACATGGACCGAGCAGCAGGTATACCGACACCCCGATGCTCTCCATTGTTGTGTTTGTGTCGCGTACAAAGAGCTTGTGGGGCTTCGGGCTGCCTTGCTATAACTGCTTCTCCTACATTGAGGTTTCGCTCAGTTGTAATAGAAAACGACTGAAACAAAGTAGAGTGAAGCCAAGTAGATGCCAGTGGAAAAGAGACTACAGGCTATTCTTCATATAGGCCCACAGCAGGGGTCTGATGCTTTGTTAAAAAGATGGCAGTCAAAGTAGAGGCTCGCCCAACATGAGTCTTTTATTATTATGTGATTGTTCATCATAATCAATCCATCCACTTAAATGCAGCCTACAAAGACAGTAAGTCAGTGATTACAGTTTAATGAAACTGAATGAGCCCACAGAGCGTGGGTTACCCATTCACTCATTTTTTTTTTCTTAGTTCAAATATTGAATTTCTGTCTCGCCTCTTATCAAAAGTTAGACTTCAGTCTATAATTAGACCTCCTGTGATTCACACAAACACGGCAGTAAACCCCAGAAAAACCCTCATCCCGAGTCTCTGTGTGATTCTCCTGCAGCCGTCCTGTACGAGCTGCTGTACGAAGGCGTGTTTAAGGTGGACCGCAGCTATTTGGGTTCCTGTCAGCGGATCGGCCGACCCGCCGACCTCCTGAGCGACGACTGCATGCCCGCCTGCGCCAGCAGCGACGACTCCGACCTGGATGTAGACGAGGCGCTGTGGTAGGAAACTGGCATCAAGCAACGGTTTATTCACCTGCATGATCACTTTTACTGTGAAGGGAAATGAGTCAAAATCCAGCACCTTGTGCCTGATTTTTAGTAAACGAGCTCTCAAACTTCATTTTTATTTACTGGCAGTGAATTCACAGGCTGCTGTTTTTGTTTACTTAATTTCCTCATCGTTATTGATTTACTTTTGTATACTAAAAACTGATTACCTACTTATTTGGACATATTGACACTTTATTTCCTTTGTAAGTGTTCTCAGCTCCTTTTATCAAACACAGTAAAACTTTAAGGCTTTAATATTCTCATGATGTCTGTTTTTATGGCTCAGGGTGGAAAATGGAACCAGCTCTACTTCCACAAAACACAACCAAAGCTACAGGGTAACATTCATAAAACACATGTTTTATAACAACCACACAGGGTAGTACTGTCACTGAATTGTGTGTGTGTGTGTAACAGGGCCGTGGGCGTGGACTGCCTCAGAGGGTGAGGCGATCTTTGAACCCAACATTGCTCAGAAATGTGGAGTACGATGTCTGGCACAAGTCCAAGAGAGGTGACACACACACACACACACACACACACACACAGAAAAACAAAGCATGCGTCTAAAAGTAGTCAGATCCCAGGGCGATGTCCAAAGAAATGACCTGCTTCACTATCAGTTTTGTCGTGTGTAAGTTCACTGAACATTTTCACAAGATAAAAATAACTAGAGCAACATGAGTTTAAAAACGAAGTAAAAATTAAATACACATTCTTGTGTTTACACATGTGCGTTTGCTGGAGGGATGTGTGGTATGCAGCACATTAAAAATGTGAGTGGTGTAAGCAGCAGTCAGGAGTCTGATGGTCACGTATGGGTCAAGAACACTTTCATAAATTATAAGAACGTCCGGCTCCTTGGAGGGGTGACTGAAGAGAAGCAGATCGGAAGACTGCTTAAAAGTACAGGCTGGTTTGCATTGGTTATAACCGGCCATGTTGGTGGTACTATTTCCTACAGTGGTCTGACAAAAGCAAACGCGAGGATAGTTTAGTTGGGAATTTGGCTGAGCTGATAGCAAACCGATGTGAGCAGAGAGAGGAGAGAAGCTGACAGACACTGGTTCCTGTGGTGTTGCAGGGACGCCACTGTTAGAAATATGCTGGGAGTGCATGATGTGTATCTGTGCTGGTGCATCACACCTGAGTGAGTGCTGGTAATGTGTGGTAAGCTCCCACTGAAACCACAGAAAGCTGTCTGCAGGAAGTGTTTCAGGTTTCTCAGGTGTTACTGTGGTGCTGGATAAATGCTGGGAAACCCTGTCAGCTGCAGAGGTCACAATCACATTACGTATAAATATAGACTCAAAGGAGACAGTTTTCTATTCATTAAACTAACTCAGACTTCAAATAGCAGCGCAGACTCACTATTGAGATTTGTCGTCTTCTAATTCATGAGGTGGGCTTGGTTTTCTTTCAGGGCTGCTTCAAACTGCCTGCTGATCGTCAGACTTCAATGTTCAATGTGGACACTTTATTACAGAGTTGAACGTTTGGGACAACTTGCAGTTATGGACTTTGTATTTAACTCTCTGCACACCAATGGAATTCTGTTGGGATGTTCCAGATTCCAGAGAATTCCAAAAGACGGGAAAACACCTGAGGCTATAAACCTGCTGTGAAGCGCCAGTTATGCTGACACGGTTTATCAAAGCTGTCATTCACTGCTTTTGATCCTCTACTGACTTTTGGATTGCGTCCTTCGTACATCAGTGATTATCTGATATAAACTAAACTCCTTCACATGCCGAACATGTAAAATTAGTGTGAATGTTTCATGCGTTAAAATCATTTTCAGACTCGCCTGATCTTAACTACAGCTGTTAACGCTGACTGCATCACTTCACTGGGCAGATTTGAGGCATTTATTTTTTCAAACCATTTTTTAATCTTTTTTTCACACATGAGTAAACAGATCTGACCAATCAGAGCGCTGCATTTGGCAACAAGTCCAGGTCAGCCGGCTCTCTGAAATTATTTCTTTGCCAACAAGAGTTCAAACTTCCTCACGGCACGTCGGGGCTCGATGTCGACTACATTTTTACCTCTTGGCCGTAACTGATCAGGTGTAGTCATAACCCCAGTGGACCTGCAGGTGAGGTGGACACCTGAGTTTGTGACTGCAATAACGCGAGAACGAGGCATGAATCCTGATGAGGGCAGAGGGCAGAAGTGTTGAGGCTGTGTACAATTTTAACATCTACTAAGAGAATGACTGGTACTGGCTCTGAGCGCCGTCCCGGCTTGTCGATGAGGCGGGACGTCTGTGCTCAGACTGATCGTTAAAGCGGAGGACCACTGCTCCACTTAGCTGGACACAGCTGTTGCTGGCAGGCAGCAGCAGCTGGATGTGATAACCTGTGTTTAAATATGCAAAACAGTGGCAGTGTAGCAGGTGGTGCAGAAGCTGAAAGTGTGACAATCAGCCGTGTTTTTGGATTTTGTAGAAGATTGAAAACAGACGTCAGGCTGGGGATAAAAGATCTGAAGGGGAACTTGGAACACTTTTTGGACTCAAAGTGATCAGAAAATCATTTTTTAACAAAAGTTCAAAGTGAGTGTTTCACGTTTTATTTTCTTTTTTTTCTTTTAGCCCAACAGAAGATGGATTACTGCATCGCTGCTGGGATGCAGTTCACTGTAGGAGACCGCTGCCAGGTGTGTGTGTGTGTGTGTGTGTGTTGGATCGATCCTCCTCGAGTGCATGTTTCACGCTGTTTGTGCGTCACCTGCAGGTTCGTCTCGAGGGAACCAATCGGCTCTACAGCGCCGTCATCAAGGAGGTGCCGGCCAATAACCAGCCAGTGACCGTTTACATAGAAGATCTGGGCAGGAAGTAGGTCGCACTAACAGCGCGCACACACGCTCAGTGTTGTGGAGGTTGCACAGACGTGGCAAATCTTGTTATGTGTGTTTTAAGGCAGGTGGTGCCTTTGTGGAGTGTCCGCCCTCCCAGTGATGACAGCGGGTGGAGCAAGGTGGGCAACCGTGACAAGAGGCTCAGCAACGGGCACGGAGGAGGTGAACACGTGCGCGCACACGTATGTTACAGGTTTATTGCATGAGTGCAGTCTGTGGAAACTCTCTTTCTCCTTCAGAGTGGGAGGAGCGGGGGAGAGGCCGAGGAAGGGGGAAGTCCGTCGGGCCATCATCGTCCTCTGGTTCTCAGGCAGCGGCGCCAGGCTCAGGTGGCCGCATGCTGAAGCAGCACTCCTGGCCCCCGCAGGCCAATGTAGAGGAGCAGGGCGGGGCCAAAACCAGCAGGTCAGTGTGTGTCATCACGTGTGTGTCATCTGTTTGTATACATCAGTGCTGGATCACACAATGACACGATCACTGAACCCCTCCTTCATAATCTTCCTCTATAAAGCATAAATATCATTTTCAATTTATCATTGACTGCTTTTGAGCTCGATTATTAGTTTATTTATTTTGTAGTTCTTTTCATTTTACGCTGCTGTTGTTGCTCTTTGGATTAAATAAAGTTCTTCTGCGTTTCTGTGTCTTTCTACAGGAAGTCTGTGGGTGCGGCGGAGGTGGCGTTCGGCCTGACAGAGGAGCAGCGATTGGCCAAAGAGGAGGAGGAGAGGAACGTGGCGTTGGTGGAGATCCAGCTCAGAGACGAGCACAGCTTCCCCGCACTCGGCGTGAGTTCACATGAGGCTGATTTCATGATGGGTCCAGATAAACCTGAACGTCCTGCTGGGGCTGGGTCGCCGGTTTGATCACTTAACCCTTTTAGAAAGGCAGCGAGCTGATGTTTAAACATCTGGGGCCAGATTCACTGACGATTCCCAGACAGCGCAGAGAGGTGTGTTCGGTTTTACGGCTGAACGCAGACGCGGGCGGTTCATTTTAATATCGAGAACAAAAAGATGAGACTTTTTTCTTTCTTTGTTTTAATTACATTAAATAGTAGAGTTAGCAGAAAAAACTGTGTGTCGCAAATGTGATTTAAATATTCTCCTCCACACTTTTATTTTATTTTTCTCCTGTTTTTTTCCCGTTTTTTCTTTTCTTCACTGCTTCTGCTCCTCCTGTCAGCTCTGGCTTTGCTGTGTTACACATGTGAATAATATTAAAAACACCAACAAGAGGAGCCTACAGAGAAAAGCACACCCAGACATGCATATGAAACGGGGTCAGTGCCTCTCACACGTGATGGTGTCACTGTGCTCTCTTTGTAAATACCAGCAGTGTCTTGTTTTTGTTTGCGCTGATGCAGCGTGTTACTAAACATGGCCGCTGGTGGTTACTGAAAACTTCAACAGGAAATTAAAGCAGAACAAATCAAAGTCTCCTACAGAAGCAAGGTCAACAGAAGACGTGGAAACTCATCTGTAAGCTGGAGACACAGAAGCCGACATGGATTCTGACCTGTCGACGAGCATGCAGGCGCCGTGTTGTAGTTTACTGAGAGTTTTATGTTTATTTTCTACCTCGCTCACCTCTGACTGCCAGACAGGAGTGTTACTCACATTTACAGACAATATTTTCACTGTTTCACTGCTTCGTTTCCTTTCCTTCATTTTCCTCAGTGTTGTTTCTTTGTCGAAGTATTGATGTGGATTCGGGGAATAGTGCATTGATGGGATACAGAGAAAACACACAGCAAGTGGCCCATATGGTAAAAATGTTTAATGAGCTCCAGGCTCGCTGTTAGGAAATGTAAAAGCCGGTGAATCAGAGCTGCTATTGGCTCTGTATCAGTGACGAAATCTGAAAATGTTCCTCAGAGGCTGATACACGACGCTCCGGGAAGGATGAGAGTTTGGATTTAATTCATCATGCTCACGCTGTTTCTTGTTCAGCAGATGTTTTTTAGTTTTTAATGTTTCTAATGTTTGTTTTTCTCCCCTCAGTCTCAGCCGGGGACGCAGGGAGAGGGAGGGAAGAGGAAAGGAGAGAAGAAGCGATCTCAGAGGAACAAGACGGTGAGTTCAGACCACAAACGGACACAAACAGGGAGACATGTTATGATGCAGAAACGCTCTCAGGGCCATTTCCTCTGGTCCGAATCAGCTGATGAGTTTGTAAACAGCTTTTCCCTCGCAGTTTAGTTTGTTTGCACACAGTGAAGTCCAAGCGGACCAGAATGCATCACTACAAACTACGTGAGAGCATTTCAGTCTGCTCATTGGCCTGATGTGTCTGGTGTGGAAGCAACTAAAGTAAATACAGGAAGAAGATGCTGTGTGAGAAAATGGAGAATTGACATTCATTTCCCAGCTAGTTGGTATCCCGCACAGACCGCTGCACATCTGTAGGACCTTCCAGCAGAGAATACAAAAGAACACAAGCTTACGGGGCGTGCTTTAGCTCAAGCTTATAGTAGTTGGTTTGGATCGCGTTCACACCATAAACGAACCGCTCTGTTCGTTGTGAACTGTACTTTGGAGGTGGTATTCTCTGTACAGTGTTCACATCTGCACAGCCTCGTCAAAAGGGGAAAACTAGTTTGATTTAAACAGACTAAACACCGCAGAGGTGCTAAAACACCCCAACATTAATCACCAGCACAAAAAGGCACCGCATGGTATGTGACATTGTTCACATTCAGCTGTGAATGATTTCGCCTGCTCAGTTAGTGCGTATGTGACTGTTAATGGGAGCAGCCGGTGAACATTCATGTCTTCATTTAAGAGGTTTAAAAGCATCCTGGTGCCGAGGCTCAGTGATACACTGATGCTAACTTTATTTGTAAAGCACCTTTCACACAGACGACTGACAGAAGAAAAAGTGATGAAACAAAATAATCAGCAGTGACACGAAATTCAAATTAAAAACACAAAACATCAAAGAAATGAAATTAAAATTGAAAAGCCTGCAAATAGAATTAGAGTACATGAAATTAAATTGAGAACAATTAGAAAATGAGATGAAATGCTAATAAAGAAAATCAAATTAAAAAGCCTATCGGGAAGCTTTGTAAGAGAATTAGATTGCTGAATAAAAACTAAAATACTTAGAAACTAAAAACAATAAAACAGAAGATAAATACAAAATATAAGTTAAAATAAAGAAAATAAATTAAAATAACTAATCGCACGCTGTCAGCTCGTGAGGCGTTTGCCGTCCTCTGAAAACTACGTACACCACAGCATTCAGGAGCTTGTAGGACAAACTTTCTTTGAGACTGTCCTTCTCTCACATCACTGTGGAGCAGTTTTGACCTGATTTTCTTTACGTTGCTTCCAGTCATTGAGGTTTACAGACGGTAATTTATGCAAAGCTCTTAAGTTTTCACCACAGCACTCCATGGACTTCATGGTTGCTTCGTTTTTTTAGCCATTTGGTTGTAATTTGGCTTGGATCATCGTCCTGTTGAATGACAGTGTTTGTGTGTCAGACAGCTGACAGGGGGTCCTACATTTACACAAGAACACTTTTGTTTAAAGATGGCTTCATGTATGACTCAATGACTGGTGCCCAAATAAATCATCCCTCCACCACCGCGCTGACTTTGTTCAGATGTAACATAAGCTGTGCTGCCATGCTCTTTAAGAGAGACGGCAATCGTTCCAACGAGAAATGATGTGAGAGTGAGACCATGAGGTGATTTTTAAATCAATAAAAAAAACTCTGAAAATGAGAAAAAGCCTATGAGTGCACGAGTTCTCCAGAACTAGTTTGCTTCATACCTGGGACTTCAGTAAGGAAGCTCTATGAAGAATGTGGTCACTCCATATATGATCTATCAAATCTGAAGTTTCCACCTGACCCCAGAAGCTGAGCAGCTGTTTTTTCTGTGCATTTGGTCATTGAAGTGTTACCTGAGACCTTCAGGGACCGTCTGGAATTTAAAACCTGGAGTCTGATCGCTGCTGCTCTGTCCTTTTACAGAAGAGCCCCGTTGAAGATGTCAGAGCTCCGTCTCCTTCTGCCGGGGACAAACCCAAATCCTCCACCCCACCTCTTACAGCAACCTCTACAACCACTACACCTGACACCATGACCAGCCCCGCCCTTCCTGCTGCTAAACCTTCTGACTCCACCCCCTCGGGGCTGAATTTTGTCAAGGCCTTGATGCCAAATACGAGCCCCTCTGTCAGCCTGCCACTCACTTCTGTAGCTCCGGCTGCTAAAACAAACACACCTTCCTACGCCTCAGCCACTGCTGCGCCGGGCTCTCCTCCTCCTCCTGCTGCTCCTCCTGCTGCTAAAACTTCTCCAAAAGGCGAAGCACCGCTGCCTCCCTCTGTTCCATCATCCGCCTTCTCCTACAGCACACCCGTTCTCCCCGCAGCTTCACCCACCTCCTCCTCATCCTCTAAACTCCCCCCTGCATCTGTTCTTCCTCCTAAGCCAACCACCTCTCCTCCTCCTTCCTCCTCAGTTCCTCCTCCCACTTTCATCACTCCCATCGCTTCCCCACCCACAGCTGCACCAGGCTTCCCCGCCGCCCGCTCCTCTCCACCTATCACTTCCCTCCTCCGCTCTCAGACTCCACCCTCCTCCTCCTCCTCCTTAATTCATCCTTCAGCTGAAGTCCGGGAGGCTCCACCTGTTCCACCTCCAACCACAAGTAAGAAATCTGTTCACAGTTTCAGGCTCGTGTCACAGTTTAGACCGCAGGCTGTCCACAGAAGTAAATACACAGATATTCCCAGGCTGACACTGAGTAACAGATTTTCAGTTTAAACCAGTAAAAACTATTTTTACGTTTATTTTGGGGGTTAAAATCCTTTTGAATCATATGCGCCTTTCAAAATAAGAGCTTTGTTTATTACCATTCCAGCATTTTTAGGGTTGCCCAGGTGTTTCAGGCTCTGGGTGTTTGGTAGTAAACAATTTAAATGATGGCTATAGCCAGTGTGACTAGGCTTTTTGGGGCTAGTACCCACCCAGCTAACAGTGAAAGTGGCCACACCCCTTATAATTCTCAACTTTAAGCCTTTATAAAACTCCAGCAGGTGACGTATGAAAGAAGAAAATACAGGTAGAGTTGTTCTGAAGGGTGAAATGATCCAAAGAAGCTGAATTGGATTTTTGTACTGTGCTGTAACAGGTTTATTTCTGTTGTTGGAAACTTGAAGATTGTTTTTCAGTTTTCAGCGAGATTTTAATAAACATAAAGTGAAAATCAGTAATGTGATTAACAGATAACAAACATATTTGAAGTTTAATTGAAAGATATTTGTTCTCACCCCTTAGTTTGTGCTTAATTTTGACTGTTTTGTATTTTTTTAGGCAGATAATTGGTAAATGCATCAGCAGCTGGCACGTCAGTAATTTACTTTGGTCTTCATGTCTTCTCTCTTTCTTTCAGATTCTTTACCAAAATCTGGAGGCCCTCTGATGGCATCTCAGGCTTTCCAAAGTCAAATTCCTCCACCTGAGGTCCAGACCCAGGTCTCTGTGCCCTCAGCTGAGGAACAAGCAGAGTCTTCTTTACCCCAAATCCAGACTGAAAGTCAGGCTTCTCTACCACAAATCATGGGCCCACCCATGATGCTGAACGAGCCCCAGGATCAGCCGCAGTCTGGCACAGAGGCGCCTGTCCCGCCTCAGACTGACCTCCAGCCCCACAGTCAGACCTCTTATCCCACTCCTGTGGCTTCCTACCCCCAGGCCTCCCTTCCCCACCCCCCCGCCCAGGCTCCTCACCCCTCCCAGGTCCCACATCCCTCCCTTTCTCTCTCTGCCTCCACCATTGTTCCCCAGACTCAAACCGAAGCCCCACCACAACAGCACCAGTCTGCACCCGAGTCTCAAGCTCCACCTGCCTCCGAGAAGCCTCCTCAGCCCCTCCCCGGACCCGTCCCCCTGCAGCAGATGTCCCAGCTCTACCAGGACCTCCTTTATCCCGGATTCCCCCAGGGAGAGAGAGGCGAGATAGCTGCGACTCCAAACCTTTCTTCCAACAAGTCCGGGGACGACCTGCCCACAGGTGAGCCACACCAAACAGTCCTAAGATTATAAATAACCACGTCAACTGTCGCCATAGAAAACTGAACAATCAGATCAGCCATCAGAGCCATACCTGTGTCGTACTCTGAGACTCACAGCTCTATATTCAAAGACGGTGCTGACTGTCAAAGTAAAATGAAATAATGACAAAAAATTAGGCATGACAGAAGTGTTTCAGCAGATTTGAAAACATGAGAAAATATCCACATGCTTTAATTTAATCAGCACTGGATGTCCTACACGGACTCCCTCAGCGGGAAACACCTGTCCTTCCACAAAAACTGCTTTTGAACCATTTAGGCAAAGAAAATACTCTGTTCTGATCACAGATGTGCACGAAGGCCACCATACAGGCAGGGTTAGACATAAAGAACATGCTGGTGCTTCCCTGTGAGACGAAGCAGCTGAAATAGACTAGAGATTAGTTCTGTATGTTAATGGTCAGTGTTTTCATGGAGCAAAAGTAGAGGCTGCGATGTGTCAGTGCAGTGAGCAACACCATGAAAGAGATATCTGATCAGGATTTTGTATCCTTGTGTGTTTTTTGTTTTTTTTCTCCTCAGATGTCAACATCTTGAGGTTTTTCTTTAACTTGGGCGTTAAGGTAAGACGTAAGCCTGGACCAACAGACACAAACGCACACAAACAAGACACAGACCAGGTTTGGAGAAAAGGATGGAGGGTTGTGTTAAAATAAAAGCCCATCATCTCACATTTCCTGTTAACAAGTTGATTCATCGTGTGCTGTATTTTGGGAACATTTGGAATAAAAACAAAAAAATACAACCACGTAAACAATGACTTCTGATGCGGCATGCCCAGTTGCCTAGCAACAGGTACTGTTTACGCAGATTTTAATGTGGTAAATTATGTAAAAATAATGCCAAGCACTACAAGATGTACTTTAATTTTATTAAAATAATAAAACTTTTTTTAAGAGCTAAAAGTTATTTTTGATGCACTTTTAAGTAAAATAACGAGGGGCTGATGCTGAGTCCTGCCTCTGCTCTCTTCCTCTACAGGCCTACTCCATGCCCATATACCCACCATACCTGTACCTCGTCCCCCTGCAGCAGGCCCATGCCATGCAGCCCAAGCCATCTTCCCGTTCCCCGTCCCCACAGTGCCTTCCCTCTAACACCCCCAGCAACACCCCCACCAACCCGCAGGAGGGCTATCCGCCTCACCAGTACCCTCCCACTGTAGCACCGGTGCCCTCTCAGTATGACAACCAGGCTGCGCTCGATGAGCCCCCCGGTCCGGCTGAACCCTCCTTCAACCAGGCCAGGTACCCCATC
Organism: Perissodus microlepis; assembly: GCF_051167445.1. Lineage (NCBI taxonomy): Eukaryota > Metazoa > Chordata > Actinopteri > Cichliformes > Cichlidae > Perissodus > Perissodus microlepis. Next base: position 17,969,815 of record NC_140463.1, on the reverse strand, counting down.
ACCCAGCCACAACCCCCCAGGATGCCATGGCAACAGATGCCTCCACGAAACCCAAGCTACTCAGTTGGGTATCTTTCCCCACCTCCGCCGTACTCGGGTCCCCCTCCTTCATCTCAGGGTTACCACCCAAATCAGGGAGCGGGGGTCCCGGTGTACCCCACAGCCATGGGTCCGTACAGCCCCTCCTCTCTGGCATACCAAACTGCATCCACCCACCAGGAGCTCCAGGTGAGCCAGGGGGCGATGCAGCAGCACCAGCTTCAGGCAATCAACGGGGACACGATGCCTGGCCACGGGAACATCCACATCTCCAGTCCTCTGGAGGGCGCCGCTGTGTCTAACATTCCCACTACCAACAGTAACCGATCAGTGATGGTCCCATCCAATTATAGTAAGCAGGAATTCTGGGAGATGAAGTCCTTACATTTCAAGGTGTTATGGCTTTCTTTTAACTGTCAGGTGGAAAATTTTTTAATTAATTTTGTTTTCCTGATAGGCTTCAAGAGAGATCTGGGGGAGAGTTTGCCACGAGCAGTGCTCCTGGTGGATCCGCCACTTAATGACATGCCCATAGTACGTATATTTCTGAGCAACTTGATAACCTAATCAAATCAACTTCGGGTTTAGCTTTTGAAACTAATATCTAATAAGTAGTTAGAAGTGGCTTTTATCTTTAAAAGATCACTGAAAGGCATCCTTCAATTTCCTGTAAGCAGGTGTTGGCTTTTATTATGGAAATCTGACAGTTTCCATAATGTGAAAAGTGTCACATTTCTGAACTCCCTGGTAGCTTTTCATAACAAAGTGATTTGTTTTAAAAATTGTTACAACGTCAAATAATCTTGATGAGATCTTAAGAAATTGAGATCCCATCATCACCCCCCCCCCCCACTAAAACCCATCCTTTAACATCCTGTTAACTAACTGGCTCCTAGTGTTTAAATCTGAGTGTTTAAAGAAACCAGTTAAATTTCTCTACCTTGTGGCTTTTATTTAGAAAGTCTGACATTCCAGAGCGTCCTGGTAGCTTTTTATTACTAGGTGTTTTATTTTGAAAGTCATGCTGCATCATATCCTCTTGTAACAGGACCTCCTTCTGTCTCGCTCTCAGGTTGCTCTGCTTTCTGATCCGCACTTTAAGGACGTCTCCATGGGAGCCATGAAAGGCAGCAGCAGCAGCCCCGGCTCTCCGTCGCAATACCGTCCCCGGAAACCAGTCCATGCCACCAACGTGTATGAACAGAGCCAGAGGGGCAGCTACATGAAGCCTGTCACCATGACGGACAATCATTCTGTGGGCTGCAGCACGGAGGATGACTGGGAGGAGGTGGAGGGGTTTAAAACGATGGTGCCAAACTACAGAGGGCAGAGGAGGCCCTACAGAGGAAGAGGAGGGAGAGGAGGCAGAGGAAGGGGTGGCTACGATCCAACCAGGGACGTGTACAGGAGTAGACAGGAAAGAGATATGGGGGTGGGGTTTAACTATATTCAGCCTAACCCTGCCCACATGGGATGGGCTCGCGAGAAAAGGTATTAGCTCTGAGCCAATGAGAGAAGAGGACACAGGTGGTGATTTTTTTTTTTTTTCTTTCTTTCTTTTGCTTTTTTCTGGAGATCTGATTGGTGTAGACCAGCAGCCATGGAAATGCAGTGTGGACCCAAGTCGGAAAATCTATAACTCCATTTGTTTTGCTGCCTCTAAATCAACAAGCTTATTGCTTTATATCAAAACATAAACACTATCCTCCTCTTTTCTTTTAAGTGCATTAGCATAGCATGTTAGCACTATTTCTTATCACTCAGACGAATGGATTCAATGAATGTCGAGCTCAAAGTTTGTTTACGAGGATTGTGAATGATTTAAAAAAAAGTTACCCACTGTGTTGACATGATGAATGTATGGGTTTCTTTACTGGTTGTGTTTGAGATTTTGGGAAATATGTTTATTAGCTTTCTTGCCTGAGAGGAAACGCTTTCATGTCTGTGGCAGTTTAGCTTAGCTTAGCATAAAGCAGCGGAAAATCAGCGAAGACTTTGAGTAGCATTTTGCTACATTAAAAAAAACAATCTAATGACACTGGCATAGAACAATACTCATTTCATAAAGATATATAGTAAAAAAGGATCAGTAAGGCATAAATTACTATTGCTATATAAATACATTTTAGTAACTCTCTTAAAACCATACTCTCCCCTCTATTTCTATTATCACAGTTTAATGCTAGCAGCGGGAAATCAGTTATGACTGTAAAGTATAATTTTCTATATGATCTATAAAAAAAACAAAAAAAAAACAAAACATACTCTTTCACTTGTACATATAGTTATTTAGCACAGCTTAGCAAAGCTTGTTAACTAGCTTAGCAAAAAAAACCCTTGAGGTATAAAGTAGCATTTTCCTATTTCCTATATAAATCAATCTTTTAGTAACTCTCTTAAAACCATATGTTTTTTAAATAAAATCTTTCCACTCCTATTTTTACATCATGCTAGTTAGTTGAGCACAAAGCAGTGGGAAAAGCCATGACTGTCGGGAGAAAGTTAGCATTTTTGTATATAAATAACATCTAATAAGTTAAACCAAATTTTTTCCCACTTTAGTTTTTACACACAGCTAGCTAGCTTAGCACGGGTGAGCCCGTCAATCCCCAGATTCAGTTTTTGCATACAGTAACAAGCTTTAAATGGGCGTGCTCGGCTAGCTGTTTGTGCCCATGTCTCTATGCTAAGGTAAGCACAGACATAGAGCGCTCTGTCTGCTCCTCTCTCTAAAATTATTTGCAGAAGTCTTCCTCTGATGAGTCAAAGACAAATTTGTCGTGTTTGTTTTTTATGTCGTTATAAATACTGAGAGCTCAGTGGATCAGTGCGGGGGGGGGAGCAAAAAGCCAAGGGGAGCGGGCTGGAAAGGAGTGTAAGAACTGCTGCTGCTGTTAGCGCCCATCAGGCTGTTGGTCACTGTGAGTTGTGCTTGGACATTTTTCTTTCAGGTCCGTCTGCTGGTTTCTGGTCGTCTAACCTCAGATCCAGTGCCTTATGTTTGCTGAGTTTACTTCTCTGTGCTCGGAGAAACACTGCTGTATAGAACAAAAACGTGCTGTTTGGATTTGATTTTCTATGTGGTTAAATAAATAAACCTTTGGCTCAGATGCTGCCTCTGGAGCTGTTGGTTGGTTTTTTGGTAAATAAAATTTCAGAATCTTTTAGTAACTATTGCAATGCACAACAAACTTCTTTATAAAAATACTCAGAGGCCTGCTTTGAATCCACCCTGAGGCCACTGACTGCATGCCGTCACAATAAACGCTGAAATAACCCCACACATTGTTTAATCTCTACTCTGGAGACCTCAACATGCCAATAACAGGTCACAGTTACAGCGCCACCCAGTGGAAGCAGGATGATATGTATCATAACATGAAACAAACATGACGGTCTCTGCACACCATGTGCAGCAACATGACTTAACTAGTGGGCTCAGGAAATGATAACTGGTAACAGGCATACACTAGTTGTTTATTTATAGCTGCCCTTTCTCCATGACTAAAATGTGATGTGTTTGGGGAACGTCCGTAAATTGCAACTATCAAAAAAACAAAAAACAGTCCAGCTTATTGGTGAGGCCCTCCACAACAGTCCCAGTTTCTCATGTGGCCCCTTTGTAGAATTGATTGATCACCTCTGCTCTAAAGGGTGTAGAGTTCATGAAAATGCTTTTAAACCATATTTCAGCTCCTAGGTGTCTGCAGTTAGCACTGCTGCCTCACACCAACAAGGTTCAAATCCTGGGGTGTGTCTGGGTACTCTGGTTTACTTCCAGTCTAAAGACTTGCAGTGACTGGTTTGGTTAACTAGTGAATCTAAATTGCGTGTAGGTGTCAAGCACAGTCTGAATAGTTGTCACTCTCTGTTCCTCTCCTCACCCCCCAAATGGTCACAGCAGATGGCTGTCCCTCCCCAAGCCTGCTGGTCTCTTCCTGTTAAAAGGGAGTTTTTCCTTCCCATTGTCACAAAGCGTTTGTGGGGGTTTCCTCTGTATCGTTGTAGGGTCTTTATCTTTTTTGTGAATAAAACTGAATTGAGTTGTGTTAGCCTCGAGTCTTTAAGGTGTTTACAAACAAAGACACACACGGAGCATTCCTGGTTCAGGAAGCATCAGTTTATTCTGATTGTAAATGTACGGGTGTTAAAATATTCTCGCTGCCTCTGAATTCAGCCGAGCGTGTTCAGCCTGACGCACGCACATACACAACGCAATGCACTTTATTTTTAAACACTTCACAACATTGCTGGCTATTGAACGCAGTCCGGTACATATAGGCTGATGTTTCTTTGTTTTTCTTAAATGGTTTTTTATTTAAAGTTTTAAATATGTCTGCTGTTTGGCAGGCCGGCCATGAAATGTTGAGGTTATAACGCTTGAGCGTGCGCCAGCTCCAAGATGCGGCTGGGTAGTCGCCATTGGTCAGGTGGGTCTTAGTCGTCCAGGAAGAAATAGTTCCCACTCTTCTTCTGTTCCGTGTCCTGCAGAGAGATGAGGCAGAGGTCAAAGGTCGGACTGATTCCTCCTCACTGACATCACCGTTCCCATTTTTCTGTCTACCCCCCTACATAAAGACTTCCATGTAGTGCAGCAGCATATATAATGCTGGGAGGGCTACATTTTCTAATTATTATCTCTAAATAACCCCACAGCTGAGTGGACGACTGCAGCTCAGCACAGTAAAAGCTCTAAAGTGATCACATGTAACGGTAGAAGAGTCTTCAGTGAAACCGGAGGAGCACTGTGTTGCTTCCTCGGGTTTGAACAGATTAAGAGAAAATACTAAATGCCTCTGAGCGGGTCAAGAGATTAGAACCGTGTGCTCAAATCCAAGGTTTTTGGGCAAAAACAGTGAATCGTAAAAAACGTTTGCTTGAAGGGGCGGAGCTAAAAGTGCTCAGTCTCTGCAAACTTGCGATCAAGAGGTGGCCACACGAGGTTCTTCAGCTGCTTTCATGCTGGCAGCCAGTCGCACGTCGCCTTGAAGCCGGCAACCGATTGCCTGAGAACATTCCAGGGTCCAGTTGCCTAGGTAACTCTAACACTTTTACTACCAGGTTGTATGTCGGTCAGCTGTGTTCTTCGCTCTCATTGGTTCGCCTGTAAGTTGAGTCATGTCTATTTTGGTTCCCACCCCCCTTATGTCACCAGCTGTTATTTCGTCGAAAGTCACTGACTTTATGATCTCTGGTCGCCCTGTCGCTTCCAGCGTGTACGCAGCTTCATCTTTATCACATATTATGTCAACTTGTTGCCTAGCAACCACCTTCCAGTGGGCTAAAATGACCCATTTGGAGTATTTATGCACCGGCAACACTTTATAACAGCATCGCATCGGTTTAATTTCAACAAAACTTGTTGATACAAAACTTGTTATGCATGACATATGATGTCATCATGTTGCCTGGCAACAATGGACTAAAACACAGCAAATCACACTGCAGCATGAGCATGTGTGACCAAGATAAATTAGGATTATTTTGACCTGCAAAGCTAATGGTCTCCAAGAAATAAAAACATGGAGCTGGAAATGAGCCTGAACTTAAATATATTTATTAAAAATATATTAATAATATATAATAATGCTTTCCCTCTCTATAGTGTACTGGTTTAGATTTGTATTTTAGTTTCTTTGATTTATTTTTTAACAAATGGGTTTTATTTGTTAGATCAGCTTTAAAGAAACGTCCTTTGGGTTGAATCAGCAATGTTGTAAATCAAAATAAATCTTTGTTTATGGATCTACTCGCTGCATCTTTGTCATGTAAGACTCTCAGATCTGAAGAAAACTGATTCCCGCCTGGCTGAAGCACGGCACCAATCACAGCTGGACTCTGCTGTGTGGAGCTCTGTGCATCCCTGACACCTGTGAGGCAGGGCACAGGTCACAGTGAAATCACCACAGCTCTGTATCATTTATACCAGTGATGACGGGCGAGGACTCGTCATGTGTCACCACTGACATAAAACCTCCACATCACCCCGGAGGAGGAGGAGAAGCCTCACACTGGTGCCCCTCAGTACGATCATTGAGCGTCTGCACTGACGTCACTAAAGCGCCGATAAAAACAACTACAATCATAAACTGCGTCAGCAAACTGGCTGCAGCGGCACCTGTGACAGGTTACAAAAATCAGGAAATGCACGACTGGCTGAAACGACATCCAGATGGACAAGATGTCATTTTTGTTGTGCGGCGAGTGTAAACAGGCTCTAACGAGGCCGTTACATGTTTTATTTGTTCATGTCCCACGAGTCTCGCCGTGACCGCGCTGATGGTGGGTTGTTCATAATTTCACCACATTTCATCTCATGTTACATACATTACATACATTTTTGACCGTGAAATCTTACATGCCATCTGTCTGCGTCATCATGGACACTTGTTTATACTCTGATGTTCACACAGACTCAAAAACCCTGCCTGAAGAAGCTCAAAGACAGATTTAAACATCAGACCCAAGTACAGGAACGTCTCTAATCCTCTCTGCTGTTGTTGGAAAAACCTTTAAAATTAAGTTTCATGTTTCAATTAAACCTCGTTCGATGATTCTACTACACATACGTTTGAAGTGTGATGGAAAATAAAGTGTTAATGTGTCATTAAAGTTACTTTTTAATATTATTAGTTCAGTGCTGCGTTTTCGTGTCAAGAGTCCGTCCGTGTGTGATGGTCAGTGTGTTTAAATAAAGGTTCAAATAAACATGGAGGTCGGGTCGTGGCGTTACCTTGATGGAGTTGAGTTTGTTGATCCTCGGCCTGAAGTTTTTCGGATCTCTCCTGAATGTGATCTCCAGCAGCGACAGGAAGCGATTCATCCCAGCCAGCAGACTCTGAGGCCTGAAAAACAAACATCACGTTACCGTGGCGGCGGCCGGCGAGCTGACGAAGCAGCTCAGACTCGGTGGCTCATCTTACGTGTTGGCCAAAGTCTTCTTGGAGGGAATCCCGTCAAACACGATGACTCTGTCGGCCAGGTAGGTCGCCATGATGAAGTCGTGCTCCACCACGAATGCTGTCTTCTTGGCATGGAGGATGTACCTGCGAATAAAAGACGTGTCACAACAGCGCCACACACGGGCAGAGACACGCGACAACAATGAGGCCTTCTAATTTCACTGTCATCAAATGTGGAAGTTTTCCTCCTTAATTACGTATTTTGAGACATGACAAACACTTCTTACCATCTTCCACCGCTGCAAAGATTAACCATTCAAATAAGAAAGAACAAAAATACTGTTGAGCTGTAAATCACGCAAAGCTACTCACAGAGTCCAAGAATGAAGCTGAAACGAGGAGATTACCTGAAATATGATTATTAAGACGCGCTCTCGTCTGACTTTGTATCAAAGTAAAACTGAAAAGAAATCCTGAGTTTTAAGCCGCTCGCTGTGGATTCGTTGACGCTTGTGTGCGAGGATAAACAGGAGGAAGGGGGCTGCTTGAGGAGCAGGGAGAGGAGCGCATACCTCTTGATGACTCTGGCGGCCATCAATCGCTGCTCGGAGTCCAGGTAGGCAGAGGGCTCGTCGATGAGGTACACGTCGGCCGGTTTTCCCAAACAGAGTGTGAGGGCGACTCTCTGCAGTTCACCTCCAGACAGGTTCTGCACCTGTGGGCGGAGCAGAGGCAGCTTCATCACCACGTCCTCATCGTATCTCATTAGAAAACGCTTTCTACCCTCCAGTCGGTTCAAAAAGTCTCCTTACATTTTATTTTAATTACGTTTAAATTGAGTCTGATGACACACAAGTAACAAAATAAAATGGAAAAAGATGGATCGGCACCTTATCCAGGACAAAGATCAGGTTAGTGTGTACCTCTTTAGACATCTTTGCGGGGATCAAAAATTACAATGTTACTCTACTTGTGGTCACTTATGAGGACAAAGGGCCTGTCCTCACGAGTTCGAGGGGATTTTTGAGACTCCAAATGTGGTTTTAGTGTCAGGGTTACAGTTGGGCTGATGGTTAGGGTAAGCGGCTAGGGAAAGCATTAGGTTAATTAGATGTCCTCACTAAGATATCCAAACGAGAATGTTTGTGTCTCTCTTACATCCTGGTCGATGATGCTCTCGATCTGCATCGGCTTCATGACGTCGGTGATGAACTGCGGGTGCGTGTAGGCGTCTCTGATCTTCTCGTGCAGCAGAGCTCGGACGCTGCCCTGAAAACGTAAAACACACTCGACTCCATCAGAGTCCGGACCTTGGTCGCTGTAGACGTTTAATCTGATGTATCAAATTTTAGTTTGTTTTTCATGATATGAACAATGGTCAAAGTCTGCTTCAACTTTATTTAAACTTTTTGGACTCTGAACCCTGGATTTCTGTAAATTCAGTTTGCTGACTAAAATCAATCAGCAGGCTGAAAGCTGTGAAACAGGCGGATGGATGATCCTGTCATGGGTCCGCGGTTAGAAAACGAGAGCTGACCTTGAACTTGGGGCTGATGGTCTGAGGCTTGTAACTGACGTTCAGGATGGGAACCTCGCCTGAAAGACAGAGCTCAGGGTCAGTGGGTGCGTCTGGTTTAATCCGGCTTCATCTGAGAGAGAGAGACTCACCTCCTCCGTCAGGTCTGAGCCCACCGGCCAACATCCTGATGAAGGTAGTCTTCCCTGTGCCTGGAAACACACATACACACTTTCAGACGTGCACGTGTCAGCTTTTTCATTTTTGTGAGAAATGCAGTTGTTCTGACGTTAGAGAGAAACAGTCAGAGGAAACAAGATGATCCATATTTTTATTATATTTCATATTTTCCTTTAGTGCCATTTTAAATGAGCTCGTCTGAGCTACGAGATTTTTCATATTTTGCAACTTTTCTTCTCTGAAATTAAATAACTGACTAAGAAAAATTACTTTAAATTAGATTTTTTAAAATTGGCTTGGAAATGATAAAATATGTGACGGCCTCCAAAGCTGCTTCTAAATGAATCATCTAAAAAGTTACATTTAAAAACATTTTTAAACCTTGACCACAGAGATTTAGACTAAAACCCTCAGTGCAACTCACCGTTCTCTCCCAGCATCACCATGATCTCAGAGTCTGTAAACTCTCCTCCTTTGATGCCCAGCGTGAACTCGCCCATTGTCTTCGACATGTCCGGATACTGAACGACAGCAAACAATCAAACATTCAACAAAGAAGCAACTCAGCTCATTTTCTTATGCTGCTTTTTTGCAAATTGTGCACAATAACATTTATTTTCATTTTTCTTGCACTTCATAAAAAATTGTGTATCTCAATAATGAACGGAGTTGGTCCTGTGGTAAGCTTTAAAGGGTTAATGATGACATTTCTGAAACCCACAAGACCAAAAAAGCTCAAGAAAGAAAAGGAATCGGCAGATAGAACTACAGCCCCATGTGACGAAGCTTTTATTTTGAAAAGAAAAACATGACAGGAAATGAAAGTGGTAGGGGAGGAAAAACAAAAAGAAAACAACGAGCCAAAGCAAATGAGCAGTGATTCAGAGATTAGGCACATAAACTGACCTGGTAATGCCTGAGTCTCTTCACCTCCTCCTCATTGGCCGTCTCGGCCACCTTAAAGACCAGCGACGTCTCGCGAAACCTGAGATTCTCCGTGGGGACGTAACCGTCCAGGAAGATGTTGATACCTGGAGGAAGGATGCAGGAAGATCAGGACATGCTTTGGGTCCACTTAGCGACGGTGATATTAAGGACAAATATCACCACTTGTTTCTTCACACTTTTACAGAGGTGTGGTGCAATAATGTTTTTACCCTCTCTGACGCTGAAGGGCATGGTAACGACTCCATAGGCGCTCGGGACTCCGTACAGACAGCAGATGAAGTCCGACAGGTAGTCCAGCACGCTCAGATCGTGCTCCACCACGATGATGTACCTGCAACGCAACATCACGTTTAAGAGCGGCGGTGCACCTCCAGGGATCAAACCGAAGCTTTGAAGTGACAAACCTGTCGGGGGTGATGAGTGAGCGGATGGTGATGGCGGCCTTCAGCCTCTGTTTAACATCCAGGTAACTGGACGGCTCGTCAAACATGAAACTGCAGCAGAAGAACAGAAACAAGAGGACGGCGGTCAGTCTGCGAGCTCGGCTCTCAGCTCACAGACAAAACAATACAATGTTTGTTAAATATTAAATAAATAAGCTTTCGAGTTGTTTCCTCACATGTCAGCTCTCTGGATGCAGACGACAGCACAGGCGAACCTCTGCAGCTCTCCTCCGGACAGATCCTCCACGTTCCTCTCCCGCAGGTGACTCAGATCTGCAGACAAACACAGAGACGCAATTAGAAATGTTGTTTATACGCAGCATTAAAAAAAATCCAAAACAGGGGGGAGATCCCTGGGATTAAACGCTGCTTTTGTGGGATTATTTTAAGAATAGGAATAGTTTCTGCACACAAACTGGTTTATCAGCTCCACACGGAGACACACGCTTTCTTTAAATATGACCCATGAAATAAATCTGTTCCAATGAATGGTCCTGTGATGTGTCACATGGTCCTCACAAGAGTAAATAGTGTGTATCAACCTAAAAATACTAACACACGACTGTGTTTGTTCATAACGGCACTAAACTGTTTACAGTCGGCGTGTAAACGCTTCCACATGAAGGTTCTTCAGCTTGTAATTAAGAGTGTGTGTGTACCAAGTTGTTCGCAGACAAGGTCCTGCGTGTCTGTGTCATCTTTCCTGCTCAGGATGGCCCCTACTGACCCCTGTAGGTGGAGACGAAGAATTACAACCGGCCATCAGAGTGAACGCCCATGCCAACAGGAACGATATATTCAAGGAAAAGTCAGGAACCTTGACGGTCTTTGGGATCTGGTCGACGTACTGCGGCTTCACGATGGCCCGCAGATCGTCCTCCAGGATTTTGGTGAAGTAGTTCTGCAGCTCGGACCCTCTGAAGTAGGTCAGGATTTCCTGCCAGTCTGGAGGACTCTGGGATTTCAAAGTACAGATCATTAAAACACAAAGCTTCTGACAATGAGGTCAATGTGTGGAAATGATCCCTGAGGGTGAAAAACTACGGGGTCTGTATCAGATCCAGGATGATGAACTGAGTGTCTGCACTGAGGCCTAGTATAAGACAAAGAAGCATTACTTTGAATGTGAATCATGTAAAGCTGGGCTGACAGAGTCCATGTAACCATAACTTGGTGTGTTGTCCTGCACAAGTTAATTTGTTCGTAGCTTTTCAAGCAAAAAGGTTTACTGTGTAAATGTCCCTGAATTCTGTTCCTTGCTACACATCTGTCTTATGGAACAGATGTGCAAATTGTTCTACTTTACTAACAGGAAATATGGGATTTGTAAGGATACTTAAAGAAAATTAATAACAAAAGTACAAAAATTCAAGAAAAACTATAGTAAGTATCAGTAAGTCGTGGGTTTACAATGAATGAGCTGAACAACATGAGTAAATGAGTCAAACTGAAATACAAGGGAGGAGTTTTGTTTTTAAATGGAACTTTATAACCTAATCAAGAATTTCCTTTTGGCTTTGGCTAAAGATTTCAACCATCATTAGGAGTGAGAAGAGCATTTGATAGTTACCCGACCGGTCGGTGGAGCCACACCTTAATCTTTTCCTGTTGCTAAACTGATGGCCAGCAAACCAAAAATGGCAACTCCACCCAAATATTATCTTCTCAGGCCAGCAGCAACATGACTGCTGGCCTGAGAGTGTGAGTGTGTGTGTGTGTGTGTGTGTGTGTGTGTGTGTCATGTGTGAACACTCACATCAAAATTCCCCAGGTTTGGTTTCTGTTTTCCGGCCAGAATTTTCAGAGCTGTGGACTTGCCGATACCGTTGGTCCCCACCAGCCCCAAAACCTCACCGGGCCGGGGGATAGGCAGCCTGCACCACACACACAAACACTATAAACATCTTGACCCCCATACCAGACTTTAACATGAGCTAATAATCAAATAATTTCATCATTTAGTGTCAGCTTTCCTTTCAGGTGTTTCTGCTTTGGTTTGATGGCTTTTCCTTTGCTGCCATGGTTCTAAAATGACTTTATTGCTGAGCAATAATAATAAGCTCTTACTTAAACCCAAAGTCTTAGCAGTGTTTCTTTACATAGATGGGCTACCTGGGTATGTTTGTGTACTTCAGAGACTTAAAAGACTGATTTGTCACTTCCTGTGCTTTTATTTTGAAAGTCCAATTGCTGGTATTGAACTAGAGCTGTGCTTCCTGTCATGATGTGACGATCCTTGATGTCATTCAGCTGCCTCTCTTTAATCAGGAATTACTCTGTCCAGCTCCATGAGCCCGTTAGGGTCCGCTTACGTAAAATGACGTAAATGTCATCATCAGACGGTTAAGACGAGGGTCTGTGCGGACGTTTGAATGCCGCTCTGTTTCAGTGACCACGCAGACTCGTCAGCAGAGAACTTGACATGACAGCGCAGCAACTTCTCAGGAATGACTACATGGACAGCGGCTCTCCAGCTGTTCGCGTCTGCAACAGAGTATATTCAGAGTACGGTGGTCGTACCGACTTGAACGGCACCATCACAGCCCTGGGTTAGGACCTCAGTGGAGAGGCAGCTGATTATTGCTTTTATTTAAAGCATAAAAATCATTAACAGTTGAAACATTATTTTTATTATTTATGTGGCTACAGCCACGTTCTCCCCTCCAAGGTCAACCTCTCACTTTTTAAAAGTCCTCTTGTTGTACAGAGAATGAGCATCAACTTGTCTGGATCATCAGAGCTGGCTCTCCAGCTATGAGCAGTAGCAGGTTCTCAGTTGAGGAGTCCAGTTTCCACCCAGAGGGCATCAAGTGAGGAGAACACTCACAGGGTTGTAGAACTGAGTGGACGTAAACTTCTGTTTACTGTTGAGATCATCACGTGGAGCTCGATCCCCTTTCACGGATCCTAAATCTCCTCCAGGAAATCAAAAGAGCAATCTTCACTTTTGATTTCATCTCCATGGAGTAGTAAAGTCACAGGGAGATTCTTTTATTTGTGTGAACAAAACAACTTGTTTCTCCTCAGATCCCGCAAGATGTTCCAACAGAAGTCCGTGTTGGACAGTGCTGCAAAACCACACCTGACCTGATGTGCAGCCTTCAGGCTAAGAATCTGTGGACCCTCCAAACAAAAACTGAAAGCACTATCTATTAACCAGTAATAACTAAAATTAAAATCATAGCACATGGTGGAGGTGATCAGAACTAAAGGAGCGATCCAAGAATAACAGCTACGCTGGAACTTAATTCCGACCTGTTTCCCGAGGTTTTTGTAACATGTCAGAGGAAACACTGCTCAGCTGTGAAGTGAAGGTAAACAGACTGGAGGTTTATCGCCGTACCGGTGCAGTTTGAAGGAGTTGGCGCAGTATCTGTGTGTGGTTTCCTTCTCCAGGTTGCTGGGAAGGTTGACGATCGACAGTGCTCCAAACGGACATTTCTGCAAGGAGAAAAAGTCACGAAACAAACTTCAAAAACACACTCTTAATAGTTTAAACGTTGTGACTAAAAGCAGTCTGAAAAGATCATTTCTTGCTAGATATTCAGGCGCTAAGATTACCTTGACGCAGATGCCACAGCCTATGCACAGAGACTCTGAGATCCACGCTATCTTACTCTGTGGAGTCACCTCAATACACAGTTTACCTGAAGACACACACGGTTCACATTTAGACACATTTCTCTTTCACTCTAGTTTGTGCCGTCGGTGCGATCATCTCCACACTCACCCATACGGACAACCGGGCAGCTCTTCTTGCACTCCTGACGGCATTTCTTAGGTTTGCATTTGTCATGGTTGACGATGGCGATCCTGGTGTTCTTATCCGCCATGATTGAGGGCGGGAATGATGGACGTTAGCACCTGTGGAGCTGGAGAAACAAATTGATATCTGAGGAGCTGGTTTTGAGAAAATGTGATTAAACATACAAAGAGAAACAGGAACAATTTATAAACTAATAATAATAATAATAATAATAATACTACTACATTTTATTTAAAAATAGCGCCTTTCAAAGCACCCAAGGACACTGTACAACAGATAAAAGCAGAACTGGAAATATACACAATAATAAGAATAACAGATAAAAGTTAAGAGCATACAGAGGTTTAAACATAAGCAATTTTAAACAGATGAGTTTTGAGGGTGGACTTAAAAAGAGGGAATGAACTAATATTTCTGAGGTCAGGGGGTAAGGAATTCCAAAGTCGAGGGGCAGAGCAACTAAAAGCCCTGCCCCCCATTGTAATCAGACGAGCCTGAAACTGAGTCATGATTAGCATGCAGCTGCCCAAAACCATCCAAAAAGTCTCTAAATGTAGAGTGCAGCAGTCAGGGTCAAACCTGCGTCCACAAGCACAATGTTAACTCTGCTGAAACAACACATTCGGTTCTGAACAAACGCTCTTTTTATCCAACAATATGCTGCAGATCTCCTGCCTAAACCAGCCTCTGGCTGCATTTAATACCTGCTGTCTTTAATTCTGATCATGGTCTGGTGTGTGCGTATCTAGGCCCCCAGGAGTCGGGCCCATTTGAGCTTTGCAGTCTTTTGTAAAGGAAGAGCGAGCCACACCAGGGTCCATTTAAAATTCTGCCCTTTCATCGTTGCTTCACGTCTGTACGCATGTGTCTGGAAACACCCGCTTCAACTCATTTAAACAATCTGTGCCCAACTTTCTTTTTAGTTCGGCATTAATTTAACTCATAATATTAATTATTTTAACTAGCTGTATTCTAGCATGACGGGCGGTGGCGACGAGCATCAAACTAGGGATTTCTCCTCCAATAACGTGCTGATCTGTGGTGCATACATATGCCGAATTAATAAACTACCCATAAACACTTTTAAAATGTCTTGGAATTATAATCTCATGACTGTCTGCTACGGTGAGTGATGTGAAACATCATAACTTGGGAGATTTACGAATGGAATTTGGCGCATGATCCTGTCGTTAAAAGAAAACGCAATATTTTTCAGGGCCCGTCTCTCAGCAATACGAGCAAACAGGGGAAACCACACTAACTGACTCCCAACAAGCTGTAACCATACAATTACACTGGATAACGGACCAATTATAAAGAGACGCTTGTCCGGTGGAAGCGAAGTTTAGGATGTTCATTGGAGAATGCTAACGGCTAGCTTCACGATATTAGCAGCGGAGGCCCAGCAGCCCGACATCTGCTCGTTTCTGTGGCAATAAAAACGTCAAAAGCAATAAAATCCAGGGCGATGAGTACGCAAACTCACCCTTATCCGGCTCCAGCTACCCGGTTAAGAAGGGATTAGAAGAGAAGACACGTTTAGAGACAAAAACTCCGGGGTGAAACTTCTGTTTTTTTTTTTCCAGCAACGTGTTCTTCTCTGGAAGCCGACAGGAAAGATGGCGGGAGTATCGCAGATAGCATGCGACTGCTTGCTCAGCGCTGGTGACGTGTATAAGAAGCGACGCTGAGGCGCAAAAAAGTGGGAGATTCGAAGTGTGTAAATAGAAACGGATTTAAACTATTTTGGACGTGCAGCCGTATTTCTGATGCACTGACACGACACCCCGGAGACCTGTACTAACGCGTCTGTGAGTCGGCTTCAATAACTGTGGCGTAGATTGAGTTTTAGTGGTTTTGAGAGCGTTTAGAGTTGAGAACTGTCAGCTGCTGGCGACTAGCTAGTGTCATAAATAACTCCCAAATAAGTCACTTTTTAGCTGAAATGGATGCTCTATCTTTGTCATTTATACGAAAAAGTTCACCAAAAGGTCCCCTTATTCCTAAACAGGACTTACATTTTCTGTATTTTCTATTAAATGGAAATATGCATAAAGGTTTGCGTCTGGTTATAATCTAGTTAAAATAGATGGTACTAGTAGTGATATTTATAAGCCGAACTTTACCTAATGGTCAGCTTATTATTAAAATACAGTTATATTTGCTTCGTTGATTAAGTTGTATTTACTAAGTGTGAATAAACCTTAAAATATCGAAAACATGAATAGACGTTGGTGTTAGGTTACTGATCTCCATGAATCTTTTGAGAAAAACGCGTCAGATTTTCCATCAGAGTGTGCTGAACTTGTGTTTTTTTGTTTTAAAGTATGGCGACACCGAGCAAGACACCACCTGGAGCTGACCCGAAGCAGCTGGAGCGGACCGGGACGGTTCGGGAGATCGGCTCCCAGGCGGTGTGGTCCCTCTCTTCCTGTAAACCTGGTAACTACTCCCTCAGCCCCCCCATACAGTCTGCTGTGTGAACAGATGACTGTAAACATCTTTCAAAAGTGGACACAATCTCAGAAATTGTGTTATTTTTCTCCTTGGAGCTGTTCATATACATATCCACATTTTCACAGCGTAGTAAGCAGTTTGCCTTACTGCACAATTGCCACGTTTGGATCAATTTCAGAAGCCGTTGGGATCAGTTCTAGTCTGATGTGTTTGCCCTCTACGTGTCCAGGTTTTGGAGTGGATCAGCTAAGGGATGACAACCTGGAGACCTACTGGCAGTCGGATGGGTCGCAGCCTCACCTGGTCAACATACAGTTCAGGTAACATTTTCCAGCTTCTGTACAAGAGAAGTTAAAGTAAACCTGGAAAATGTACATTATCTTTAACTGGAAGGTGTTGTTAATTTTATTTGTGTGTGCTGCCGCTTACAGAACCTTACTCTTTTGCTTTGTCATTAATTCACTTTCTTTAATATGTGACCCGTGGAGTAAAGGAGGAGGACGACAGTGAAGATGTTGTGCATTTATGCTGATTATAAGTCAGACGAGAGCTACACCCCGAGTAAGATCTCGGTGCGAGTCGGCAACAACTTCCACAATCTTCAAGAAATCAGGGTAAAGCTTAGTGTATATATCCCAATAAAAAGAATAATTAATAAAAATAATCTGGTTTTCATCTGGAGGTTTCGAAACCACTCAGACCCTCCTCTTCCTCGTCTTCCCCTCTGCAGCAGCTAGAGATGGTGGAGCCCAGTGGATGGATTCACATCTCTCTCATGAATCCGGTAAGAATTAATATTTTTCCAACCTTTAAATGCTGCATTTTACCAAAACAGGACTCTGTAACATCCTGCTCTGTGGTCTCTGTTTGCATTTCTGATTGTCTCTGGTCGACAGGGTGTAACTGAATGTAAAGCTTTCGGTCAGGGGACAGAATCCAGTCATTTACTCACTGTGGAACATTTGCAGGCTTACCATCTGTATAAACGTGTAGATGTAAATACTGACACCCAGCCACAGTGACTGAAAGACGGAGAGACACATTTGTTCCCTTATTTTGACTCTTTCCCATAAGTCAGGGAACTAAAGTCGCTGTGCAGTTAACTACTACACCTAGTGATTAGAAAGTGTACAGATTTCCCGCCGCAGGCGACTGTTCAGTGTTTCTATAGAAGGAAACAACAGTACTGAACCGTTTAATCGCTGCCTTCATTGTCTGTGCTGAGCCGACGTGTAGTTGGCATTCAAGGGAGGTGCAGGTTGTAGAAGTAAGCTTTCAGAAGGGTTTGTGGTTATGATGATGTACAGCGGATAACAAAATATTCGTTCATTGTGCAATGAACATTCATTTGTTAATTCATACCTTCTTTGCACTTTTTATCAACTTTAAAGTTTATTGTGTTGTGTTTTGTTGTGTTTAGTGCTGAAAGGCGACAGTTTTCTAATTTCACTGTATTTTTGTACAAAGTGTGACTGTGCAATGACAATAAGAGTTATCTTATCTTAAAATCAAGAGAACAAAGAAGTTCTGTAAAAACGTGTAAACAAACAAACAAACAAACAAAACTAAAAATGACTGAATTCATGTTTTGTACCTAAACTTGAGCGGGCACTCAGACATAACATTCGACCACTATAAAAAAGTTTTTATGAATGCAAGCAAATAAATGTAATTTGGAATCTTGATTCAAAAATAATATTGTGCTTTACACTTTTATTCTTTGTTTTTGGTAAGACAGTAAATTTAAAAAAAAAAAAAATGCATTGATAGCGGCAAAAATTATTTATTAGCATTAAAAATGAACATTTTATGAGCACTGGGTGCTTCTGCTTGTTCACATTGGTGACTTAACCATTACAGAAACATAAAAAGTGAATTTGATAATTATAAATACTGTTCATTTAGGGTGGCATAAACCTTACATTGGGCGGTGGTCTGATAAATTTGTGAAGCACTGTTCCTGCAAAAATAGACGTAATGCAGAAAAATAAGGCAGCGCTTCTCCACCTAAGACTTGTGGGGGTCTTTACATGCCACCAAGTGCAGTAACCTACAGCTCTTATGATTGGACAGTGAATATAAACTAGAGTGTTTTGTTTGTTTGTTTTTCAACTCAGGGGAGCTAGAGATACGGTTTTGTAAATTCTTGTGTTTAAATATGGTTAAAATGTTTAAAATGTCACTACAACATTAACAGAATGTAAACGAAAAGCATGTGTTGTTGTTATGTAATACCAGTTTGTACCACAAGATGGAGCAGTGAGTCAGTCTAATGAATGCAGCGGTCCCAACCTCTGGGCCACTGACTGGCACCGGGCCACGAGAGTTGAGGCTCAGGTGTGAAATTTATGGTTTTCATCGTTTTTATGGTTAACTCTGTTTCTCTGGGTCTTTTCCCATGTGTTATGTATAAATCTTCTTTTTTCTTTTGGTAATGGTACTGCTTTTATTTTGTTGTATTTATCCGCGACACCTTAAAGGCCGGTCCGTGGCACAGAAAAGGTCGGGGACTGCTGCTGTAATATTTATTTAAGCAGCACATTCTTCTCAATGGGAGCACCTAAAACAGAAACATTGAACTTAAACAGAACAGCACCTGCTGGTAAAACGCTGCCTCCTGGTGGTGAAAGTTGTAGTTAAAATTAGCAGATTATAAGTACCTTTAAAGAAGTGGCTTGATGCTCGGTCACTCTGTGTGTGTGCGTTTGTGTGTGTGTGTTTTTCAGCGCACAAACGAGCCCATCAGCACATTCATGATCCAGATCGCCGTGCTGGCCAACCACCAGAACGGGAGAGACACGCACATGAGGCAGATCAAAGTTTACACACCCGTGGAGGAGAGCTCGATCGGCAAGTTCCCACGATGCACCACGGTCGACTTTATGATGTACCGGACCATCAGGTGATCTGGACGTGACCCAGGAACCCCAACAGACTTATATCTGGAGCTGCTGCAGATCATTATCAATGAGAGGAACACCAGTGAAGCTGCCAGTGTTGAATATTTAAAGATGTTCAGTCAGAGTCATTGACCCAGTCAGTGTTGGTTTACATGCTTTAACAATGAGTTTCCACACAGAGTGAATGCTTTGATATGAATTTGGTTCCTAAATTTAACCTTTTTGTCTCTTGCAGTATAAAAAAAAAAAAGTTTGCGCCTACACATTGTTTCCTGTTGTGGATTGTTAATAAAAAGGTAAAAATAAATGTTTCAAAAATCCAGAATGTGACTGTGTTCGTGTAGAAAACTATAACTTTATTTTGTAGCTGTGCTCAGTCTTATGCTTCTTGGTTTGGTCACAGATGTTGTTGCTTTACTTGAAGAAAATGAGGTTTGAAAACGGTAATACGTTGATGATGCAGGAAAATGTTCTATTCTGCTGATGTTGGACCTCATGTCGGCCTTTGATATGGTTGACCACCACTTTTCTGTGGCGGTTCCTAAGTGCAGGTCATCCTTCACTTCCCTTACCTATGGTGTGCCACAAGGTTCTGTATTGGGGCCCTTATTGTGTCTAATATATCTACTTCCTTTTCAGCATATTTTGAGCCCCTTTGAGGAAATTTGCTATCACTGCTATGAAGATGAAATTCAGTTATACATTTATTTTTAGCCCCAAGATGTTTCTAAGCTGAAGATTCTGAATAAGGGCTTAGACTCCATTAAAGGTTGGATGACTGACAACTTCCTCCAACTTAATGAAGGAAAAACCGAAGTCCTTGTATGTGTTCCTGACAGACATGCACTTACGATGATGAAAGCTCTAGGTCCCCTTTCGACATTTGTGAAATCGTCTATCAGGAACCTTGGGGTAACTTTTGACTTTGCTCTCACTTTGGATATTCAAATCTCTGGTTCGGTCTTTCTTTTATCACTTATCACTGCTACATTAAGTCCTGTGTGTAGCTGCCTAACTTTCCATCTGTAGTTTCAGATGTTCAGTAGTATCAGTGTTTGATTAAGTTGTGGAAGTTTCCATAACTAGCACCAGATGGTGATGTAGCTTGGGTATTTCATTTAGTTGCACCAGTTTCAGCTGCTGGTATAATTTATTTGTATCAGTTACTCAAGTTTCAGTCATTTCAGTTTCACTAACTTGACAATGTTGGTGTTGTTAGTTGCAGGTATAGTGTCAATGGTTGCTTCATTGCAGTGGTACTTTCACCCGTTAGCGTAGGTGCAAATCTTGAGATACTTGCCATGTTTAGTTTTAGCCATTACAGTTTTATAATTCCTGTAGTTTCAGAGGCTGACTCATTTGCAGGAGTTGCAGTTGTACATATTGCTGTGGTCTCATTGGGTGCTGAATATATATTTATTTGCAAGTGTTGTTTGCATTTGCTGATTATGTATTTACAGATTTTTAACTGATTAGGAGGTAACGGATAAAATGCAAACTACAAACAGACCTATGATGTTTAAAGTTACTAAACAGTGTCTACTTCAAACTGTTCTTCCTGGTAAAAGCTAAAGTCTGTTAACTCCTCCCTCTTCTACCTGAAGCACAGCAGCTCCAGTCTGTCCACATATTTTCTGGAATAGTTTCACCGCTATGTAACAGAAACTCACAGAGGCACTCTTACTGAGAAGGAGAAATGGCGCAGAAAAGAGATCAGCTAGATCGAGAAATGTTCTCTTGTTGGATCTGTTTGGATCTACTGAAGGATACTGTGACTATTCCCTGTGGACACAGTTACTGTATGAACTGTATCGAAACCCACTTTGATGAAGAGGACAGGAAGGGAATCCACAGCTGCCCTCAGTGCAGGAAGACTTTCATACCGAGGCCTGTCCTGGAGAAAAACACCATGTTAGCAGAGTTGATGGAGTTACTGAAGAAGACTGGACTCCAAGCTGCTCCAGCTGATCACTGCTATGCTGGACCTGAAGATGTGGCCTGTGATGTCTGCACTGGGAGGAAGCTGAAAGCCATCAAGTCCTGTTTAGTCTGTCTGGCCTCTTACTGTGAGAGACACCTTCAACCTCACTATGATGCAGCTCCATTAAAGAAACACAAGCTGGTGGCCCCCTCCAAGAAGCTCCAGGAGAACATCTGCTCTCATCATAAAGGCCATGAAACAGTCCCAGCTGCAGCAGAAAGGACTGAGAAGCAGAAGGAGCTCGAGGGGAGACGACTAAACATCCAGCAGAGAATCCAGGAGCGAGAGAAAGATGTGAAGCTGCTTCAACAGGAGGTGGAGGCCATCAATGGCTCTGCTGATAAAGCAGTGGAGGACAGTGAGAAGATGTTCACTGAGCTGATCCGTCTCATCCAGAAAAGAAGCTCTGATGTGAAGCAGCAGGTCAGATCCCAGCAGGAAACTGAAGTGAGTCGAGTCAAAGAGCTTCAGGAGAAGCTGGAGCAGGAGATCGCTGAGCTGAAGAGGAAAGACGGCGAGCTGGAGCAGCTCTCACACACAGAGGATCACAACCAGTTTCTACACAACTACCCCTCACTGTCAGCACTCAGTGAGTCTACACACTCATCCAGCATCAATATTCGTCCTCTGAGCTACTTTGAGGATGTGACAGCAGCTGTGTCAGAGACCAGAGATAAACTACAGGACATTCTGAGAGAGGAATGGACAAACATCTCACTGACAGTCACTGAAGAGGATGTTTTACTGTCACCAACAGAGCCAAAGACCAGAGCTGGATTCTTAAAATATTCATGTCAAATCACACTGGATCCAAACACAGCACACAGAGAATTGTTATTATCTGAAGGGAACAGAAAAGTGACATTAATGAGACAAAAACAGACTTACTCTAATCACCCAGACAGATTCACTGATTATTATCAAGTCCTGAGTAGAGAGAGTCTGACTGGATGTTGTTACTGGGAGGTGGAGTGGAGAGGGGGTGGAGTTGATGCAGCAGTTGCATACAAGAATATCAGCAGAGCAGGAGAGTCAGATGAATGTGGATTTGGATTTAATGACAAGTCTTGGTTATTGAGCTGTGACAGAAAAAGTTGCAAATTTTTGCACAAGAAAGTCCAAACTGTCCTCTCAGGTCCTCGGTCCTCCAGAGTAGGAGTGTACCTGGATCACAGAGCAGGTATTCTGTCTTTCTACAGCGTCTCTGAAACCATGACTCTCCTCCACAGAGTCCAGACCACATTCACTCAGCCGCTCTATGCTGGAGTTTGTCTTTTTATTGATCATGGAGACACTGCAGAGATATTAAACTGAAATAGACAGAAGTCACTGAGGGACAGCTAGTTCCTGTTTCTTTGGTCTCCATCATTGTTGTCAACAGTGATGGAGATTTTGAAAAGAGGTCAGAGTGGCACCAGAAAGTTCTTTGAAAGTAAATTCTGCTAGACCGAAAACAATTTCTAATTAGCTTGTATGGAGAAGATCATAAAATCTAATAAAAATGAACAAACATTAATGAACTTCAGTTTTTATATCAAGAAGACACTAGTATTATAAATATAATTGTTTTATTATGAATAGTATTGTCTAAGCTCACAGATCAAATGTTACACTCTGAATAAGACTTTTAATTTCAGTCCTTCCAGCACACAAAATCACACGTATTCTACTAGAGAAGATGTGGATTTTATAGAGACTCAATCTGAAGACTTGCTTAATGTAAACCCTCCTGTGTGAAGTTTGTTACATGTTTGAACTGATACATACTGATTTTCTTTCTTTTTTGTTGTTGTTGATTTTTGTGTTTTAACACAGAGGAGTTATTTGGTTATTTGAAGAAATATTGAAATGAAAATCTTGATTTGAATTATTCTGCTGCTCTGGCATATGTAACTCATTACTGGTATTTTTTTTTATATCAGGTGTGGCTATAACTTAGACTTTCTGCTGGTCTGTTTTCTGTGTTCTTATCCCTAACCTTAACCACAACCTTAATCATGTTAGATAGTGTTTTCCAAAGCGATTCACGATGATTAAAAAAAAAAAAAGTAAAATAAATGTACATGTCCAAACAGTTCTCATGTTCTCTCCTGTTTCTGAACGCATAATATAGAGACGTGTTGAGTGGCCGAAAGCCTAACATACCAACAATTTGTCTCATAGCGTAGTATGTTACGTTTTGGGATGAGAACATGTTGGAAAAACCAGCAGAAGGCACAATGTAGTGTTTCTGACATGTGATTGGATGAGCAGCCTACAGCCCGCCTCCAAAGTCTCCCAGTGATTATGCAGATGAGGAAACTGATGTGTTTGTCAGAGAGTACAAAGGTGTTCAATCATGAACTTAGCACAACAAGTGACACACACACACACATACACTCTAAAACCTGATCTGACTCATGCAGATGATTCAGTATCTTTCTGTGTCCTTCCTGTTTAGCTGCTTTTGGACGAATCCTGATTCTCTTTCTCTGCTTTGGTTAAGCAAACAGGTTTGATTCGTTGGTCATGAGTGACGTGTTTAGCAAAAAACAAACAAACAAAAATATGTTGTTGGAGACTGTCTCTCATTTACAAATTTCCTCTGGCTGCAGAAGTTGAAGGAGAGACTGTCACTGCGTGCTTGTATGATTTTTTTTTTTTGTTGCCACACGACTGTTATATCCAGGACTTTTATGGTTACAGTAGTTACTGTATCTTATCATAGATAGATTTGTTTGGTTGTAGTTCCATTGTCAGTAGTAGCAGATGTTACTATATTTGAAATTATTAACTTAAATTCAAATATAGTAACAAAGTATATGTGGGGCCTCCCTGCTGCTGCGGAGTCGGGGCGGTCTGCTTCTGCTCCGCGGCTGCTGAGTGACCCCTCATCTGGGGCTCTCTTCAGCACTTTCTGGGAGAGTGGCACGGTTTCCCCTCCGTTGGTCTTCTAGCAGATCATTACATGAAGGAACCTTTTAAATACAAGCGCGCTCATGCTCACAGGTGCACACACGGGTGCTCACACACACAAACTACACCGTTTTTGGCTCCTACCTCAAAGCACACTGTGGGCTGTCAATCCTACGTGCTGCACAGTAATATTCAATATTTAGTATTTACTGTTATATTCACATTGTTTTTTGCCCTTTATCACCGTTCCTCTTCCCTGCTGTTTTTCTTTCCCTCTTTCTTTCTCCCTTTTCTTTTCCCCAGTCAAGTCCATTGGGCATCTTTCTTTGCCTTTAGACAATAATTCTAATGGCAAAAGAACCAAACGGGACAGGCAAAAAAAGAAAAAAGAAAAAAAAGAAATAAATTATTAACTTAGTTGCAGAAGTTGCTGTGGTTTTAGGCTTGTTTAGTTACAATCACTCTTTGCTGCTGGTGTGGCTGTAGTTTTAGTTTTAAATTTAGCTGCAGTAGTTCTTGTGTCATATAGCAGATGTTGTTATACTTGGAGTAGCAGAGTTGCAGACATTGCCATGACTAATAGCAGATATTGCTGTAGTCTCCTTCATTCATTTGTTACAGAATTATCCATGCTTTCCTGTAGATGTTATATTTTCAGCCACTGATTTAATTCCTGAAGTCACCATGCTTTCCTGCAGATGATACTGTAGTTTCAGTCATTCATTACAGGAGATGTTGTAGTCTGAGGTTTGTTTAGTTGCAAAAGTAGACAATACTTATAGCAGCTATTGTTTCATTGATCCGTTAAGTTACAGAATTCTTCATTGTTTTCTGCTGATGTTCATATAGTTTTAGTCACTGGTTGAGTTGCAGAAGTAGCCATTCTGCAGATGTTGTGGTATCTGTCTGTCCGTCCTTCCTTCCTTCCGACCTTCCTCTTCCGCTTATCCAGGCCTAAACAGAGAAACCCAGACCTCCTTCTCCCTAACCACCTGCTCCAACTTGTCCAGGGGGACACCAAGGCGTTCCCAGGCCAGCTGAGAGATATAATCTCTCCAGTGTGTCCTGGGTCTGCCCCAGGGCCTCCTCCCGGTAGGTCATGCTGGGAACACCTCATCCAGGAGACACCCAGGAGGCATCCTTGTCAGATACCCAAACCACCTCAACTGGCTCCTTTCGATGCGGAGGAGCAGCGGCTCTACTCTGAGCCCCTCCCGGATGGCCAAACTCCTCACCCTCTCTCTAAGGGAGAGGCCAGCCACCCTTCAGAGGAAGCCCCACATGATCTTGTTTATTCAGTCACTACCCACAGCTCGTGACCATAGGTGAGGGTATGCGTGTAGATTGACCGGTTAATGGAGAGCTTCACTTTTACACTCAGCTCTCTCTTGACCGCAACAGACCAGTACGCGTCCGCATCACTTTAGCCACAGCACCAATCCGTCTGTCGATCACCCACTCCCGTCTTCCATCACTCGTGAACAAGACCCCAAGATACTTAAACTCCTCCACTTGGGGCATGAACTTGTCCTTCATCCGGAGTGGACACTACAGCCAAATCTGGCTGACAACCACGGCCTCAGATTTGGAGGTGCTGATTCTCATTCCCCCCATTTTACACTCGGGTACAACTGTTCCAGTGCAAGCTGGAGGCCATCACCTGTTGAACCCATCAAAACCATATCTTCTGCGAAAAGCAGAGATGAGATTCTGAGACCACCCAAAGTCAAAGCCTTCGGCCACTTGGCTACTGTGGAGTTCTTTTTTGCTAAGAAAAGTTCAAGAGACAATCTAGACAATCTAGCAGTTCACATTATTTTATTATCAGGCAGTTAAAGATTCGGCTTGCAAAGCTGTGGACTTCTCTATGTCAGGCAGTCTGCGCATGGAAAACTCCCAGACAGTTCATAATTCAAAGTAAATATTGGACACATGGAAACAGGTAATATTTGTGATTGGCTATTAATGGGGAGATGCCGTGGTTTAGACTTAGCGCTCCCTGATTTGTTCTCCCATGGGTCCTTCCGCATGGTAATGGTCAACGACAAAACACCACTGGGGTTCAGATCCGGGAGGCTCCAAGAAGGGACTCCAAGAAGGCTGGCTACTCAGAACTGTCGTTCGGCGCATAATGGCAAACAGCAGTCAGGACTAATTCCCCAACCCAAAGATGGAGGGAACAAACCCTCTTGTCCACTGGGAAAAACCCCAACCTACAGGCAGCAAGCCAAGGGGATACTAGGATACCCACCCCAGCCCGTCGTCTCTCACCAAGGGCAACTCCAGACAGAGACAGAGTCCAGCCCCTCTCCAGGAGTGCTGGTTCCAGCAGAGATGAGATTCTGAGACCAGAACAGTTCCCTTGATCATGTACTCATAAGAGTCTTTTGAATCGCTCTTTGTTTGATCCCTCACCCAGGACCAATTTGCCATGGGAGACCCTATCAGGGGGCAAATGCCCCAGGACAGCATAGCCTCTGACATCCCTAGGACACACAAACCCCTCAAGCCACTATAAGGTAGCGATTCACAGAGGGGTGTTGTGGTTTCAGTTCTTTATTTAGTCGTCATATCTTCTACCAGATGCTGGTTTGGTTTCATATGCCAATTTGGTTGCAAAACTTGCCGTGCACAGTAGCAGTTGTTAGTGTATTTTTAGGCTTTCATTTTGTTGCAGTAGTTGCCACATCTTCTAGCAGACGTTGTAGTTGTAGTGGTTCTAGTGGTAGTTGCAGTAGTTGAAGGGTTAGTAGTAGTGGTGGATGTTGCTATTTTACAGTCATTTATTTAGTTGTAGAAGTTCCCATGCCATGTAGTGGATGTTGCTAAAGTTTCTTTCATTCATTTGTTGCAGAATTTTTAATACTTTTCTGCAGATGTAGTTTCAATTGTCAATTTTTTTTTGCATCAGCTAAACCAAACAGAAATTGGCATGTTTTTGTTTGTTTTTCTTTTTTGTTTTTTGCAGATGCTGTTATAGTTTCAGTCACTGACTGAGTTGCAGAAGTTACCATGTCTAGTAGCAGATCTAGCTGTAGTTTCAGTCATTCATTTACTCACTTAAGTGTCTTTGTGTTATGGGAGATACTGTAGTTTGAAGTTTGTTTAGTTGCAGCAGTTCTTACTTTTTATTGTTGTTGCATCAGTGCAGAAGTAGCTATGTCTTAAAGCAGATGTTGATGTGATTTGAGGTTTGTTTAGTTGCCGTGGCTGTCATGCTTGGTCATGCTGGCTGACAGTTGAAGATGTTGCAAAATTTACTAGCAGCTGATGCTTTTGTTTTCGTCATTAGCTCAGTTGCAGAATTTGCCATGTGTTACTGCAGATGTTGCTGTAGTTTCACCTGTTGGCTTAGCTGAAGAAGTTGCCGTGAAGAAGTTGCCACATCTATGAACAGATGCTGCAGTTT
Organism: Perissodus microlepis; assembly: GCF_051167445.1. Lineage (NCBI taxonomy): Eukaryota > Metazoa > Chordata > Actinopteri > Cichliformes > Cichlidae > Perissodus > Perissodus microlepis. The sequence goes on along the minus strand of NC_140463.1, from coordinate 17,942,379 downwards.
CTGGGGTTGCCATAGTTACAATATTTATTGTAGTATTGCTTTGGTTTCATGGGTTGGTAGATGGAACGAATGTTATCATGCTCCATTGCAGATGTTGCTTTGGCTGCAGGTGTTGCTATATATATTTACAGATTTTATACTTGCAGTGTTTGAGATTTGTTTCAAACTTACCATTTTTAATTGCAAGTTTTTAAGGTTGCTTTGGCCAAAGAAGTGATATTCTTCTTGTACGCCACTGAACTTGGTTTGCTGTAGCTGTTTAGTGCAGGTGCAATGTGAGCAGTTGAAGTTATTGTGGTAGTTTCACTGGTTAGTTTAGTTATAGATGTTGATGGTTGATTTAGAAGTGGGAGTTATGTTTAGTTATGAGTGTTACATTAGGTTTTGTAGTTGATACAATTTAAGTGGCTGATTTAGCTGTAGTAGTTAATCTGTTGAGTGTTTAGTTGCATTGTTTTTTTTTTTTGGTTGCACAACTTATTTTTTTTCAGGTACTGAAGTGACTGATTCATAGACTGTCTCTTCTTCAAGCATATGATTTTAAATGTTTCAGAGTTTTAATTTAGTACATTGTAACTGGTCAAAATCTATCACTTAAAAACTGAACCTACAAAAAATTTTAAGATGAAATGTTCTTCTAGAAAAGGTTAAAGTGCTTCAAACCACTCCTCTTCCCGGAATTAGTCAAAGCTTGATATCGCTTCCCTACTCTTCATTAAACACACCAGATACACTCTGTACACAGCCCCACTGACAACCCCCACTCACTGCACAGACACAAGTTGTTAAGTCTAGATTCACATCGACAAAACAGAAACTCACAGACACACATCAAGTCAGACACGCATTTGTTACTGCCAGGACAAATGGCACAAAAAGGAATTCAGCTGGATGAAGAAATATTCTCTTGTTCCATCTGTTTGGATCTACTGAAAGATCCGGTGACTACAACCTGTGGACACAGCTACTGCATAAACTGTATTAAGAGTTTCTGGGATGAAGAGGACAGGAAGGGAATCCACAGCTGCCCTCAGTGCAGGAAGACGTTCACACCGAGGCCTTTCCTGGAGAAAAAAAACATATTAGCAGCTTTAGTGGAGCAGCTGAAGAAGACTGGACTCCAAGCTGCTCCAGCTGATCACTGCTATGCTGGACCTGAAGATGTGGCCTGTGATGTCTGCACTGGGAGGAAGCTGAAAGCCATCAAGTCCTGTTTATCTTGTCCAGCCTCTTACTGTGAGAAACACCTCCAACCTCACTATGATGCAGCTCCATTAAAGAAACACAAGCTGGTGGCCCCCTCCAAGAAGCTCCAGGACAACATCTGCTCTCGTCATGATGAGGTGATGAAGATTTTCTGTCGTACTGATCAGCAGAGTATCTGTTGTCTCTGCACAATGGATGAACATAAAGGCCATGAAACAGTCCCAGCTGCAGCAGAAAGGACTGAGAAGCAGAAGGAGCTCGAGGTGAGACGACTAAACATCCAGCAGAGAATCCAGGAGCGAGAGAAAGATGTGAAGCTGCTTCAACAGGAGGTGGAGGCCATCAATGGCTCTGCTGATAAAGCAGTGGAGGACAGTGAGAAGATGTTCACTGAGGTGATCCGTCTCATCCAGAAAAGAAGCTCTGATGTGAAGCAGCAGGTCAGATCCCAGCAGGAAACTGAAGTGAGTCGAGTCAAAGAGCTTCAGGAGAAGCTGGAGCAGGAGATCGCTGAGCTGAAGAGGAAAGACGGCGAGCTGGAGCAGCTCTCACACACAGAGGATCACAACCAGTTTCTACACAACTACCCCTCACTGTCAGCACTCAGTGAGTCTACACACTCATCCAGCATCAATATTCGTCCTCTGAGGTACTTTGAGGATGTGACAGCAGCTGTGTCAGAGACCAGAGTTATACTACAGGACATTCTGAGAGAGGAATGGACAAACATCTCACTGACAGTCACTGAAGTGGATGTTTTACTGTCACCAACAGAGCCAAAGACCAGAGCTGGATTCTTAAAATATTCATGTCAAATCACACTGGATCCAAACACAGCACACAGACGTCTGTTATTATCTGAGGGGAACAGAACAGTAACAGTAATGGAACAACAACAGTCTTATTCTGATCATCCAGACAGATTCACTTATTGGTATCAGGTCCTAGGCAGAGAGAGTCTGACTGGACGTTGTTACTGGGAGGTGGAGTGGAGAGGAGGAGGAGTTGATGCAGCAGTTGCATACAATAATATCAGCAGAGCAGGGAGCTTAAATGAATGTGTATTTGGATACAATGACAAATCTTAGTCATTCCATTGTTACACAAACAGTTATATTTTTTGGCACAACAAAGTCCGAACTCTCCTCTCAGGTCCTCGGTCCTCCAGAGTAGGAGTGTACCTGGATCACAGAGCAGGTATTCTGTCTTTCTACAGCGTCTCTGAAACCATGACTTTCCTCCACAGAGTCCAGACCACATTCACTCAGCCGCTCTATGCTGGACTTGGTCTTTATGAAAATGGAGATACATGCAGAGTTCATTAAACTGAAATAGAAGTTTTAGCTTCCAGGTTTTTTTGTTTTTTTTTCTTGTCTATCTTTGCTGTTGAGAGCTCACTGTTGTGCTGTTTCTTCTCTGCTCAGAATCACTTTATAGTTGCTAGTCTGACATCTTATGATTAATTGTCTGTAGTTACCTGTAAATTTACTTGAAATTGTATTCAAATCAACAGTGCACTCTTTCTCTGTTGTGGCAGAAATATTCAACCGCTTTGGAAAGAAATCAGAATGACATATGAGAAATGTATTTCAAAACAGTTTCCACTAGACTCCAAAGTAAGTAGAGGAAATAATTATCATGAACATAATCAAGCAATAATTCAACAGTTTTAGGGCCTCAAGTTTTTTCATTGCTTAAACGACAATAACACTGGGAACTTTATTTATTTTTATTTCTTAAAGATTTGGATTTTATAGGGGGCCAGTCTTATGTAGTTGAACAAACTATATCAGTTCATATCAGTTATTAAGGAAATTAGAGAGATATGGAATAAGATGTGTAGCCTATTCCTGGTTGGAAAATGGACAACAATGTGTGCAAATTAATAAAACTGCATCTAAAAGGGTCAATGTGGGGTAACTCAAGGATCTGTGACTGATCCAAAACTCTTTGTACTTTTCAATAATTATATTTGTAATATTACTAAATTGATTAAATATGTTGTTTATACAGATGATACAAATGCATTATCTTGTGGAAAGAAAATTAAATGATCTCTTGTATGCAATTAAAAATGAGCTGGAAATTCTTAAGATGTGGTTTGATATCAATAAATTATCCCTTAATTATCAAGGAACCTGAATTCATGCTTTTAACAGGTAGAAAAGAATATGAAGAAGATGTTCATTTAATATCCATCCATCCATTTTCTTCCGCTTATCCGGGGCTGGGTCGCGGGGGAAGCAGCCCAAGCAGAGAAGCCCAGACCTCCCTCTCCCCAGCCATCTCCTGCAGCTTGTTCGGGGGAACATCAAGGCGTTCCCAGGCCAGCCAAGAGATATAATCTCTCCAGCATGTCCTGGGTCTGCCCCGGGGCCTCCTCCTGGTGGGACATGCCCAGAAAACCTCACCCAGGAGGCGCCCATCTGACAAGGAGCAGCATCCACATCGCTGCGGCCGCTGCACCAATCCGTCTGTCGATCTCCCGCTCCCTTCTCCCGAGATACTTATACTCCTCCACTTGGGCAGGAACTCATCCCTGACCCGGAGTGGGCACTCCACCCTTTTCCGGCTGAGAACCATCCCTCAGATTTGGAGGTGCTAATTCTCATTCCCACTGCTTCACACTCGGCTGCGAACCGTTCCAAGGTGAGCTGGAGGCCATCACCCGATGAAGCCAACAGAACCACATCATCTACAAAAAGCAGAGATGAAATCCTGAGACCACCCAAGTGAGAGCCTTCCGCCACTTGGCTGCGCCTAGAAATTCTGTCCATAAAAATTATGAACAGAATCAGTGACAAAGGGCAGCCTGGCGGAGCTCATTACCCACAAGGAACGAGTCTGACTTATTGCCGGCTATGCGGACCAAGCTCTTGCAGTGGTTGTATAAGGACTGAATGGCCCGTAGCAATGGACCGGACACCCCACACTCTCGGAGCACCCCCCACAAGACCCCCCAAGGGACACGGTTGAATGCCTTCTCCAAATCCACAAAACACATGTAGACTGGTTGGGCAAACTCCTATGCACCCTCAAGTATCCTTGAGAGGATAAAGAGCTGGTCCAGTGTTCCACGACCAGGACGAAAACTGCATTGTTCCTCATGTATCCGAGGTTCGACTAACAGACAGATTCTCCTCTCCAGCAGCAAAAACTTTCCCAGGGAGGCTGAGGAGTGTGAGTCCCCTGTAGTTGGAACACACCCACCGGTCCCCTTTCTTAAAGATGGGGACCACCACCCCGGTCAGCCAGTTCAGGGGTACTGCCCCTGATCTCCACGCAACATTGTAGAGGCGTGTCAACCAAGACAGCCCGACAACATCCAGAGCCTTCAGGAACTTGAGGCAGACCTTGTCCACCCCAGGGGCTCTGCCACCATGGAGTTGTTTAACTGCCTCAGTGACCTCGCCCCCAGAGATTGGCGGGGTCACTTCCTTCGTCCCCAGACTCTGCTTCCACCACAGAAGACGTGCCAGTGGGATTGAGGAAGTCCTCGAAGTATTCCTTCCACCACCCAACAATTTTCTCAGTCGAAGTCAGCAGCACTCCACCCGCACTATACACAGTGCAGGTAGAACACCACTTTCCGATCCTGAGTCGCTGACAGTTTGCCAGAATCTCTTCAATGCAGTCCGAAAGTCTTTTTCCATGGCCTCTCCGAACTCCTCCGACACCAGAGTTTTTACTTCAGGCACCGCCCGTGCCGCATTCCGCTTGGCCTGTCGGTACCTATCAGCTGCCTCCGGAGTCCCACAGACTAACCAAGCCTGGTAGGACTCCTTCTTCAGCTTGGTGCCTACCACCACAACAGGCACCAATTACCTTGCGGCCGCAGCTCAGTGCAGGAGCTTCGGCAATGGAGGTGCTGAACATAGTCCATTCGGACTCAGTGTCCCCAGTCTCCCTGGAAATGCTGTTGAAGCTCTGCTGGAAGTGTGAGTAGAAGATCTCGCAGACCGGGGCCTCTGCTAGGCGTTCCCAGCACACCCTCACTGTACGTTTAGGCGCGCCAGGTCTGTCCAGCATCCTCTCCCACCACCTGATGCAACTCACCACCAGGTGGTGATCAATTGACAGCTCAGCCCCTCTATTTGCCCGAGTGTTCAAAACGTATGACCCACCCCAGCCCACCGCCTCTCATCAGGGGCAACTCCAGACTGAGACAGAGTCCAGCCCCTCTCCAGGAGGCTGGTTCCAGAGCCCAAGCCATGCATTGAGGTGAGCCCGACTATATCTAGCCGGTACCTCTCAACCTCAATTCAATTCAATTCAATTTTATTTATGTAGCGCCAAATCACAATAACAGTCGCCTCAAAGTGCTTTATATTGTAAGGTAGACCCTACAGTAATACATACAGAGAAAAACCCAACAATCAAATGGCCTCCTATGAGCAAGCACTTTGGCGACAGTGGGAAGGAAAAACTCCCTTTTAACAGGAAGAAACTTCCGGCAGAACCAGGCTCAGGGAGGAGCGGCCATCTGCTGCGACCGGTTGGGGTGAGAGAAGGAAGACAGGATAGAAGACATGCTGTGGAAGAGAGACAGAGATTAATAACAAGTACTATTCAATGCAGAGAGGTCTATTAACACATAGTGAGTGAAAAAGGTGACTGAAAAGGAAAAACTCAATGCATCATGGGAGTCCCCCAGCAGCCTACGCCTATTGCAGCATAACTAAGGGAGGATTCAGGGTCACCTGATCCAGTCCTAATGATATGCTTTAGCAAAAAAAAAAAAATGTTTTAAGCCTAATCTTAAAAATAGAGATACTGTCTGTCTCCCGAATCCAAACTCGAAGCTGTTTCCATAGAAGAGGGGCCTGAAAACTGAAGGCTCTCCCTCCCGTTCTACTTTTAAATACTCTAGGAACAACAAGTAGGCCTGCAGTGCGAGAGCGAAGTGCTCTAATAGGGTGATGTGGTACTACAAGGTCATTAAGATAAGATGGGGCCTGATTATTTAAGACCTTGTATGTGAGGAGCAGGATTTTGAATTCAATTCTGGATTTAACAGGGAGCCAATGAAGGGAAGCCAATACAGGAGAAATATGCTCTCTCTTTCTAGTCCCTGTCAGTACTCTTGCTGCAGCATTTTGGATTAATTGAAGGCTTCTCAGGGGTGTTTTAGGACTTCCTGATAATAATGAATTACAGTAGTCCAGCCTAGAATATATGTAGGCTGTACATGTATAATGTAAACAGAATTGGTCCTAGCACCGAACCCTGTGAAACACCATAATTGACGTTAGTGTGTGAAGAGGACTCTCCATTTACATGTGCAAATTGGAGTCTATTAGATAGATATGATACAAACCACTGCAGTACAGTACTTGTAATACCTACAGCATGTTCTAATCGCTCTAATAGGATATTATGGTAAACAGTATCGAATGCTGTACTAAGGTCTAGCAGGACAAGCACAGAGATGAGTCCACTGTCAGAGGCCATAAGAAGATCATTTGTAACCTTCACTAAAGCTGTTTCTGTGCTGTGATGAGCTCTGAAACCTGACTGAAACTCTTCAAATAAGCCATTCCTCTGCAGATCATCTGTTAGCTGTTTGACAACTACTCTTTCAAGGATTTTTGATATGAAAGGAAGGTTGGAGATTGGCCTATAATTAGCTAAGACTGCTGGGTCTAGAGATGGCTTTTTGAGTAAAGGTTTAACTACAGCCACCTTGAAGGCCTGTGGTACATAGCCGATTATTAGAGATAGGTTGATCATATTTAAGATCGAAGAATTAATTAATAGCAGGACTTCTTTGAGCAGTTTTGTAGGAATGGGGTCTAAAAGACACGTTGATGGTTTGGAGGAAGTAATTATTGAAGTTAACTCAGAAAGATCAATTGGAGAAAAAGGGTCTAACTTAACATCAATGGTACTAAAAGTAGCTGTAGATAATATTACATCTGTGGGATGATTATTGGCAATTTTTTCTCTAATGATAAGAATTTCATTTGTGAAGAAGTTCATGAAGTCATTACTAGTTAACGTTAAAGGGATGGTTGGCTCAAAAGAGCTCTGACTTTTTGTCAGCCTGGCTACAGTGCTGAAGAGAAACCTAGGGTTGTTCTTATTTTCTTCAATCAGTGACGAATAGTAAGATGTTGTGGCTTTGCGGAGGGCTTTCTTATAAAGCAGCAAACTATTTCTCCAGGCTAAATGATGATCCTCTAAATTTGTGACACGCCATTTCCTCTCCAGCTTACGAGTCATCTGCTTTAGGCTACGTGTTTGAGAATTATACCACGGAGTCAGGTACTTCTGATTTGAGACCTTAGTTTTCACAGGAGCTACAGTATCCAGGGTCGTACGTAGTGAGGAGGTTAAATTATTAACAAGATAATCGACCTCTGTTGGAGTAGCGTTCAGATAGCTGCTCTGCTCTGTATTGGTACAGGGTATTGAAGATGATAACAGTGGGTGGATTATATTCTTAAATTTAGTTACAGCGCTTTCAGAAAGACATCTACTGTGATAATGTCTACTCACCACTGCTGTGTAATCAATTATTGTAAATGTAAATGTTATCAGGAAATGATCAGACAGGAGAGGGTTTTCAGGAAACACTGTTAAATGTTCAGTTTCTATGCCATATGTTAAAACAAGATCTAGAGTGTAATTAAAGTGGTGGGTGGGTTCCTTTACATTTTGAGAGATGCCAATTGAGTCTAATAGCAGATTAAATGCCATGTTGAGGCTGTCATTTTTAGTATCTACATGGATGTTAAAATCACCCACAATAATTATTTTATCTGAGCTGAGCACTAAATCAGATAAAAAGTCTGAGAAATCAGACGCAAACTCTGTGTAAGGCCCAGGTGGACGATAGATGATAACAAGTAGGACTGGTTTCTGAGTTTTACAGCTGGGGTGGACAAGGCTAAGCATCAGGCTTTCAAATGAATTAAAAGTCTGTCTTGGTCTTTCGTTAATTAATAGGCTGGTGTGAAAAATTGCTGTCACACCGCCCCCTCGGCCTGTGCTTCGAGATTTCTGGTAGTTAGAATGACTCGGGGGTTTTGATTCATTTAAACTAACATAATCATCCGGCTGCAACCAGGTTTCTGTAAGGCAGAGTAAATCGATTTGTTGATCAATTATTAAGTCATGTACTAACAGAGACTTGGAGGAGAGAGACCTAATATTTAATAATCCACATTTCACTGTTTTACTCTTTGGTTCAGATGTGGATACTGTACTGTTCTTTCTTTGTAATTGTTTATGATTAAGTTGTTTATTGCTGGTTTTTAGTTTGTTTTTTGTCTGTTTGGGAGCTGACACAGTCTCAAAGGAGATGGGTTTTTGGGGGGGTAGCAGGAGGAGAGAAGCCGCAGAGAGGCGTGTAAGACTGCAACTCTGCTTCCTGGTCCCAACTCAGGATAGTCATATTTTGGGGGGTTTAATAAATTTGTCCATATTTCTAGAAATGAGAGCTGCTCCATCCAAAGTGGGATGGATGCCGTCTGCCCTAACAAGACCAGGTTTCCTCCAGAAGGTTTGCCAATTATCTATGAAGCCCACATCGTTTCTGGAACACCACTCAGACAGCCAGCAATTTAAGGAGAACACGCGGCTAAACATGTCACTCCTGGTCTGATTGGGGAGGGGACCAGGGAAAACTACAGAGTCCGACATTGCTTTGGCAAAGTTACACACCGATTCGATATTGATTTTAGTGACCTCCGATTGGCGTAACCAGGTGTCATTACTGCCGACGTGAATTATGATTTCACTGAATTTACGTTTACCCTTAGCCAGCAGTTTTAAATTTCCTTCAATGTCGCCTGCTCTGGCCCCTGGAAGACAATTGACTATGGTTGCCTGTGCCTCTAGCTTCACATGTCTGAGAACAGAATCACCAATTACCAGAGTTTGACCCCCGGTGGGTGTGTCGCAGAGTGGGGAAAAATGGTTAGACACATGAACAGGTTTGTGGTGTACCTGGGGCTTCTGTTTAAGACTCTGCTTCCTCCTCACCGTCACCCAGCCGCCTTCTTTCCCCAGCTGCTTGGGGTCTGCTGGGGAAAGAGCTAGCGGGGCCTACGCTATCTTCGGCTGCACCAGCTACAGGGGCCTGGCTAACTACAGGTGAATGAAGGGTGCGAAGCCAAGTCTCCAATTCAGTAATCCTGGCCTCCAGAGCTGCAAATATGCTACATTTGTTACAGGTATCATTACTGCTAAAGGAGGCCGAGGAGTAGCTAAACATCTGACACAATGGGCAGGAAAGTGCAGGAGGGACAGGTGAAGTAGCCATGGTGCTAATGAGTTGGCTACGAGCTAAGCTAGCGGAACAGTACAGAGACAGTGAGTGAATACTTTGGCTATAAATTAGGTAGTGAGTACACAGAAAATGTGCTTGGAATGAAGCACGTGAAGATTATACTATGAAAAAAAGAATGTATTTAAAAGTTTTTAATTAAATTGCTAAGCAAATAAGCTACTCAGAAACACCACTGTGTTTGAGCAGGAACAGGAAGTGATACTCTACCGCAGAGCGAGCAAACACCGAGTGACAGCGCCACACATATTTAAGATTGAAGCATTAATTAATGGCAGGACTTCTTTGAGCAGTTTTGTGGGAATGGGGTCTAAAAGACGATGGTTGGATTGATGGTTTGGAGGAAGTAATTATTGAAGTTAACTCAGAAAGATCAATTGGAGAAAAAGAGACTAAATGAATATTAATGGTACTAAAGGTAGCTGTAGATAATATTACATCTGTGAGATAGTTATGGGTAATTTTTCCTCTAGTGATTAAAATTTTATTTGTGAAGAAGTTCAAGAATTCATTACTAGTTAACATGCCAGGACAACCACCTCCAGCTGAACGTCGGCAAGACCAAGGAGCTGGTGGTGGACTTCAGAAGGGGTCAGCACAGAGACTACAAGCCCATTATCATCAATGGAGCTCCAGTGGAGAGGGTGCAGTCCTTCAAGTATCTTGGTGTCCACATCTCCTCAGACCTGACATGGGCTGCCCACATTCAGGTCCAGACCAAAAAGGCTGGTGTAGCCCAGATGAAAAAATCATATTTACTCTCTTTATTTTAACTGTCCACATCAACAAGCGTCGTATTTCCTATGACCATTGAATGCACCTCTCAGTTCACCCCACGTGAGGGCACCTAGCTCAGCGACCAATCAGAGCCTACCCAGGCCGCATTGACCCTGTCAGCCAGGAAGTGAGGTGAAGGTGCATGGTGCTCCCAGGTTTTTTTCTCATCTCAGCAAGAGGAGTGGAGGCATCTGCTACTCAAACCGAGAAATCCACGGACAAAAGAGAGGGAAAACTCAGAATTGAGAGGAAGGAAAGCCAGCCTACTTACCTGCTGGACGTCCGGAGTCGAGTGGCTGGATGAAGGAGAGAAGTAACGTCGGTAAGACGAGTGTTATTCCGACGGAAAAAACTTGTAGAGACTTACCGTCGTGATCACGCTAATGCTAGCTCGGTGTCTCACAGGCTAACCACTCACCTTTCATCCGGAGAGCTGCTGCAATTCTGACACCAGTGTGTGTTGGGCTTTTGTGAAACAGAGCAACGGTGAGCAACATGTTCTTAGCCGCTCTTAAGCTAATTTTTGTCAGTTCACTGTGAGTTTAAAGTAATCTAGAGGGTAATTTTTAGTGCATTTCTCTCTCAAGGCCTATAGTGTGGAGAAATTAAGCACACTGCTTTAATGTCTCTGAACTGAACTCACATGTATATTTTGTTGCTTATTTGCACATAGTTCTGAATTTGTTATGGTGTATTGTATTTTGAATGTCAATGGTTACTTACCATAAGTATTGTTTAATTAATGTTTACATGAATAGAGAAATATTTGAGCAACTTAGATGTTTAGTTCTCATATTTGATATACTTGAAAATTGAATGTTGTACAACAGAACTATGAGATTTGATAAGATTTAAGATGTTGATGCAATGAATATGAGGTGATGCAATATTTTGATTTTGCATTTTAACCTTAAACAATGCATCTGAAACAGACTGATTAGAATGTACATTTTATGACCTGGATTATAGGTCAGGTTTTTTGGAGAGGACAGAAAAGTCCAAGGACCAGGACGATATTCCGGTTGTGATAGATGGCGAGCCAACCACTTTGAGGACGATCTACCCCAAAGAAGATACACACCCACACACTCATACATTCCAGTTACACTCACAAGGACCTTTGAAGTTGGCTATCGCCAGCTTAACTCTAAATTTTTAAAGGGCCCCAACGAATACTTTTATTTTGTTTGAGTGCGCACACTATTTATTTTATTTTATACTTTATCTGTACAAATTGGACAAATACCTGTTATACCTTGTAACAATACAAGAGTGGCTACTCAAAAGTTAACATTGTGTCCAGGTCATTATTGCTGCTCAATACTTTGGCTCCATACGAATTTGGTGTCTTCTGATTCTGGCCAGGGTCTTATTACGAGCCCAAGTAATTATTGCGCTGTAATTCACCTTTATACCTTAAAGTTGGTTACACTAGGCAGCGCCTGTATCACCTACGACAACTGAAGAAGTTCAGGGTCTCTCTAAAGAGCCTCAGGATTTTCTATACAGGCGCTGTGGAGCGCATCCTCACACAGAACATGACATCGTGGTTTGGGAACAGCTGTGTTAAGGACCAAAAAGCTCTCCAGAGAGTGATCCGTACAGCAGAACACTGCTGCAGGATTGCTCTCCCCCCGCTTCAGGACACCTACACCAGGAGATGCCGGACTACAGCAGCGCAGATACTGAAGGAACCGTCCCATCCTGGCAACAAACTGTTCCAACTTCTGCAATCCGGTAGAAGGTTCCGCATCATCCGGGCAAGGACAGAGAGACTCAAGAGGAGCTTCTATCCCCAAACCATCCGGGCCCTAAACACACACACCCGCCCTCTCACATCATCTATAATTGACTGAGACAGGACTCTTCCAAACACTCTAAACCCAGGCACAATGTACATTCCAAATTCCTTTAACTTTAAATATGTTTATATTGTCTATTCTGTAAAATAGTCAGATGTCTATTCATATTAATGTACAGAATTCACCTGCTTGCTGCTACTACTGCACATTCACCCAATGTGTATATATATATATATATATATATATATATATAAAATGTTCTTCCTCTACCCCCCCCATTTTTGCACATGTCGAGGAGCGTGTCAGGCTACATTTCACATTGTGTTATACTTGTATAACTATGCATGTGACAAATAAAGAACCTTGAACCTTGAACCTTAAGGGGATGGTTGGTTTAACAGTGCTCTGACTTTTTGTCAGCCTGGCTTCAGTGCTGAAGAGAAACCTAGGGTTGTTCTTATTTTCTTCAATCAGTGACGAATAGTAAGATTTTCTGGCTTTGTGGGGGGCTTTCTTATAAAGCAACAAACTATTTCTCCAGGCTAAATGATGATCTTCTAAATGTGTGACACGGCATTTCCTCTCCAGCTTACGAGTTATCTGCTTTAGGCTACGTGTTTGAGAATCATACCATGGAGTCACGTACTTCTGATTTGAGGCCTTAGTTTTCACAGGGAGCTACAGTATCGAGAGTCACGCACTAATGCTGGGCATACACCGTGCGATTTTTGGCCCATTTTGAGTTGATTTTTCAGTCGTGCGACCGTTTTGTGGATCGGGTGTCGTGCATCGTGTAGTATACGTTGGGTAACAAGAAGCGATTAACACCTCATGACCAGCTCCCGATCATCAATTGCTTGGTCATAAGAAAATCAAACCTGTTTGAAATCTTGTCGGCCGTTGTAAGGGTGTCACCGCAGTCTCTCACATTGCGCATGCGCAAACACAGAAATAAACAAACTATCATGACCACAACAACCGTGAAAATAGTTGGATGGACATTGCTGCTCAATCACAGCTGCCTGATCAATGTTTTTTATTAGCAATTCAGCAAAGTTGATGGTGGCGGTGTGCGTGTCTGTGTGAGTGAAAGACAGAGAGGGAGAGAAAGGGAGACCGTTATAACCTTCACGTTATGGACGCACAGTGTGAGCACTCAGGTCGCATCAGAGCATCGGGCCGTATAGTGTGAGACCCTGCATCGTGACCTGCGAACTTCTAACCCCTGCGAGTCAATTGTGCAGTTTGAGCAGAAGCTGAATAACGCTACTGACAAAATTGCACAGTGTATGCCCTGCTTAACTCATGCTCCTTCCCCACCAGAGAGGTGACATTCCATGTCCCAATCAGAGATGGGGCGATTACTTTTTTCAAGTAACAAGTAAAGTAAGGGATTACTTTTGCAAAAAAGGTAATTAGATTACCGTTACTTTCCCGAAAGCACGCTGTGTTACTGCGTTTCTAAAACCGTGATTTTTTTTGTGAGTGTCTCATGACAATGACGTAAGCGAGTGCGACGTCCGTGGCAACAGCTGTGTGCAGATCAACAATGGATAATATATCGAGTACGGGAGAGAGTATGAGCGTGCAGCGTTTAAAGCGTGGCACTGACCTTTGAGTTTGATTCCGTAAAAAGTGACAAAAACATTAGCGTCCGCTGTTCACTGCGTGGGAAGAAAACTTCTTTTTACAGCGAAAACCCCCCCCCCCCCGGAACTTCCGAGCAAGCACCGAGTACGCTACCACGGAATGGGAAATTCACAGACAAACTCGCGGATTCTTACACTGACATGACGGCTGCGGCACACCTGCACCAGGGCAAACCTCCCCCTGCCTCACTCCTGCTATACAGGTGAAAATAGAGCAACAGGACCGCTGAGTCTTTGATTTTCTTTATTTTCTGGTGTTTTACTTGTATCTATTTGAAAGACTGAGTGTAAACACAAAAAACTTTTTTTATTTTATGTGGGGGAATGTGCAGAAAATAGGTTTAAATGTTAAACAAATTTCTTCCAGTCAGAGAATGTTGCATATAATTAAATGTTTGCTTGATGCATAAAGTTAAAAGATTAAAAATAATAAAACAAATTTTAAAAAGAGACTTTTCCATTTGATTACATTTTATATTATGGATTATGCAGAAAGTAGAATTGGGCTGAAAGATCTATTGCTTTATTACCTATATTACCTATTTATTACCTATTCATTTGTAAATCATGTTTTTAAAAATTAACTAAGTAACTAATTACTTTTGAAAATAAGTAATCAGTGAAGTAACGGGATTACTTTTTTTGGGAAGTAATCAGTAATTAGTTACTGATTACTTTTTTCAAGTAACTTGACCAACACTGGTCCCAATTGCCAGTCTTGGTAGCCGGGGATCGGTCTGCCAGGACCATAGCCCCTGGGATCCCTGGGACACACAAACCCCTCCACCATGATAAGGTAGCGATTCACGGAGGGGTCATTTAATGTTCATATTTATATTCATATTCATCTATATATTCAGATCTCACCCGATACCGCATTCTGAAATCGGCAGCAAAGAGGGCAGTGGCCTCCACGAAAAGATGACACTACCAAGATCTTTATGACCAGCTCCAAACCCCAGAGGGGGCCAATAACATCTACCGACTTGCCAAAGCCCGCCACCGCACGAAGCAGGACTTTGATACAAACCATGTTGTCCAAATCAAGGGAGCCGACGGGCAGGTTCTGCAAGACCCCCGAGACATCCTTCAGCGCTGATCAGATTACTTCGCTGGAATCAGCAATGAAGAATTTACACATCCGCCTATCCCGCCCGCGAACCCAGTCGCAGGGCCTGTCACAATCACCACTGCTGAAGTCCAAAACGCGTTGAAGAAAATGAAAAACGGAAAAGCCACAGGACCGGACGACATCCCAGCTGAAATCTGGAAGATGATGGGCGACCGCGGTACAACATACCTTGCGGCATTCTTCAACCATATCACGGTCAAAGACAAAGCCCCCCGAGCTTGGACATTGAGCATCACAGTGCCCATCTGGAAGGGCAAGGGAGATAGCACAGAGTGCACCAACTATCGACCAATTCGTCTACTCTGCCATGCAATGAAGATCTTCGAACGTGTCCTGGAAAATCGGATCCGTCAACTGGTCACAATCACCCCGAATCAATGCGGCTTTGTTAAGGGCTGTGGAACTATCAATGCCATACACGCGGCCCGTTTGCTGATGGAAAAGCACTGGCAAAAGAACAAGACGGTGCACATGGTTTTCCTGGATCTTTTTGCTTTTGGCTCTCGGAGGAGGCGGACGCACTTTTTCTCCTCTCCTCTCCCTTATCTTCCCTGCTTAGTTCTTATGTCCTTGTCTAGTCTCGTGTTTTTTGTATTACTTTCCCTGGAACACTCTCTCACAGTCTGTTTCTAAAACCTAAAGAGAATTATGGATTTGATCAACTGGTCTCTGAATGCTATTGACACCCTTTTCTCAACGAGAAGTCTGGGCTCGGGAGAGCCCGAGTGCCCTGGAGGGACTTTCCCTGCCGGATACATGATGGATGGGTGGCAGACATGGAGGATCGTGTGCCTGGCGGGACTGTTGATCGGGGACGCTGAAGATATCTACCTATTCGGAACCATGATAACAGGGGTCTTGCTGATCGGAGCTGGCTTGGCCCTGGCTTATCGGAGAATTAAGAAAGCGGAACCGGCTGTTCAAACCCCCCCAAGGCTGCTCGCTGGGATTGAAACGATGGGACAAGGCGCGACTTCTCAGAAAGGGCTCACTGAGTGCAGCATGGTTAAGAGCTTGGAGGCGCTTACTGCTGCAGTGAATACTCAGAATAAGACCTCTGAGCGTACATTGGATTACATCAAGGAAAAGTCCACTCAGAACAACACCTCTGAGCGGAAGTTGGATTACATCTTGGAACAGCTGACTGCAGTCGTGAGGTCTCAGAATCTGCTCTTTGAGCAAAAGAATGACAAGACCACGGAACTGAAGGTTAATAACATCATGGAGAAACTCGCGGCTATCCAACGGGAGATTGAGAGACCAGTGTCGGAGTGTTAAAGAACAGCTTGAAATTCTCATGAGTTGTTGCAAAAGAAAAAATATCATCATAATCCGGCTACCCCTTCGGCGCCAGCTGTGGGCTCAAGGCTGGAGCCGAACAAAAACCCCCTGATAATGACTGTATTGAGTCTGTTCCTTCCCATTCCATGCAAGGCCACCTGGGTTGGCTGGAAGACTGTTTACTTAGCCTGGCAGGGCGAAGGACACTGTCTCAGCTGAATTATGGACATGCACACACATACATATACTGATACTGATAAGCACTCACTGACGCATCACCCTCCCTACCCCGGATCCAACGCCACCTCCAACGCTTACCTCCCCTCTGATGTGGACATCGGGTCAGCTGGAGGCGCAGTCGAAGATTGCAGCGGTCCCAGATCAGATGTACACACTGGAACACTTTCCCATGTTGCTTGTCTGTGTTTATTGTGCTATGGTGTGTTGATATCTGTGCATTCCTGTATTATCCTTTTGTGTTACACATTTCGATGTTTTTTTCCTCGCTACCTAGCCTGACCTGTCTCCCCAATGTGATGTTTGTGTATTGTATCTACGGTCGGCAAGGTCTGTCATCTCGGTTGTGGGCAAAAGACCTGCAACTGACAAATAAAAGCTATCTCAAAAGGCATTCAATAGGGTCCCCCACAAGCTGATTTGGCGATCATTACGAAGTCATGGTGCCCCGGAAGCTTATGTGAAATGGACTCAGCTGCTCTACCGTAATGTCACAAGTGAGGTCCGATGTTCAGCGGGAACATCACCAGCCTTCCCGATTACCGTTGGCTCAGCCCTCTCGCCCCTGCTGTTAACTCTCTGTATGGACACCGCGACGGCTGATCTAAAATCACCACATCCATGGAGCCTCCTGTATGCAGATGATGTGTGCCTATCAGAAACAGAAAACTTCCTAGCCCTGCAAACCCAAACACAAGCATGGAAAGACCGGCTCTCCAAAAACGGCATGCGCCTGAACATCAAGAAGACTGAGTACCTTGAATGCGGCCCCCAAACCAACAGTACCATCACTATCGACGGCGAGCTGCTGACTAAAGTTGCCCAATTCAAGTACCTCGGGTCCCTCGTCACCTCGGACTGCCAAACTCTACCAGACGCCAGACTCCGTGTCAACACAGCGTGGAGGAAGTGGCATCAGGTAAGTGGAGTCTTATGTGACAAGAAAATGCCAATCTATCTTAAGGCGAAAGTCTATAAGTCGATTGTGCGCCCAGTGGCACTCTACGGGTCAGAGTGCTGGCCAGCGATGACCAAACACGAACAAGCTCTTCACACCATGGAGATGAAGATGCTGAGGTGGCCTCTGGGTCTCACACGACTTGACCGAGCGAGGAACGAAGATGTCAGGAAACAATGGGGAGTGACACCGATCACAGACAAGATGCGAGAGGCGAGGCTCCGATGGTACGGCCATGTTGTCCATAGCGATAAAAATTCCATCGCAAAGACAGCACAGCAATTAGATCTGGATGGAAACAGGCCAAAAGGAAGACCAAAAAAGCGCTGGATGGACCGAATCAAGGATGATATGAAGGCTGTGAATGTTACACCAGAAGACGCCCTTGATAGGAAGAAGTGGAGGAAGGCATGCAAGATAGCGGACCCTGCGTCGCGGGATATAAACCGCTAGGAAGAAGAAGATATTCATATTCATCTTCATATTGTTGTTGTTATTATTATTAACTGAACATGTACGCTGGTCTTTCTATCGCTGTGAGGACTGTTAACCTGGACATAACGAGCTGTGAACCTGCCCCACTCCTCTAACTCCAGAAAACAGGTCGGATGCACAGAATAACATGAAAGTTCAAAGAACCAGTTTATTTGTTGTTGGACCTGAGCAGAGCCCAGAACAACAAGCAGATGCTCATCATCATTGTTGGGTCTGCGCTTCAGCAGGCCCGCTAGTTCAGACTTATTCCCGTGAACAAAGCAAGACAACAACTTAACCGGCTTTTATATGCTAGTGAAGGGAGGATCTCAGAGCAGCCCCTCTGCCCTCGGTCTCAGACCACTCCAAAGAACCAGCACCCCCTGCAACCTTTTCTTCTCTGACACATAGTTTACACAAACACCCATTGTAACCCCCCGCCCTACGGAGCGTCATAAAACTAAGTGTGTGTGTGTGTGCGCATGTGGGTGTTTCTGTGTGACTTCCTGCTGATCACAAAGGGTCACAATTTCAACCTAACAATCACCACTGCTCTTCCATAACAACAGTGATGTGGTTAGACCAGTGGTTCTCAAACTTTTTAGATCACTCCCCACATGGTAGGAAGAAACCTATGCAGGGATCTCAAAGAGCAAAACTGCTGTCAGCCCTGTGTAGACACACCTACTTGGGACCCACTCTGTAAAAGTGTGTGTTTGCTCTGCCCACATAGCCTCATATGTAGCCAGAGCTGAACACGGTGAGTCACCTTTAGTGTGTAAATGTATGCAGTTCAAAGGTTACAGAGAGTGCACTTAGTCTTAACATAGATACATTCATATATTTAGACTATTATTCTACGCACTTGTGATGATCACATAAACTTCTGCAGCATTACTGTCTTATCAAATTAGAATCATTCATTCATTTGACTGTTTCTTTATAGATCTCAAACATTCCTATGATACTGTCTCTGAAGGGAATTGGTGGAAAAAGTGGTGGCTGTTAAAACAGATCACAGTCCTGCACAATAGAAAAATAATAAGCAGAGGAAATCTGCTGCTGTTCGCCTGCTCAGTCTTGCCACAATTAGGTTTCCTAATTAGGTAGATATATATATATATATATATATATATATATATATATATATATATATATATATATATATATATATATATGTATGTATGTATGTATTGGGGTGCAACGATACATGTATCGGTATTGAACCGTTCGATACAGTGCTTTCGGTTCGGTGCGCATATGTATCGACTGAGTGCAGCGCAAGCTAGCGAGACAGAAGCTAAGCTCGTTGCAACATGGCAACTGCCTAAATGTTACCTGAAATTGAACCTCCCCCACCCTCATTCAGATCTGGCGTTTGGAACTAATTTGGTTTTCATGTTAAGTATGACCCTGATGGACAAAAGTAAAACAGTATGTCAGATGTGCCACGCAATGCTTAATTACATTGGTGGGAACTAGTGTGTTAGCTCAGTTAGCTCGTTAACGTCTTGATGCTGTCCAGCCCCATGCACGGGGCAATCCACGGTAACTTGTTAACAGAGATTTGCTGCGTTATGGTGTTAACGTCATTTTAACGAGATTAACGCTGACAGTACTAGTGGAAACACAACGAATATGACTGCACATTTACGCCAACATCATCCTAGTGCAAAGACAAGTGGAAGCAGACAAAACCAACAAGCATGCATGCTACAAACTTTACCTGAGTCATTTAGACAGCCGCTAGCACATGATTCTCCTTATGGGGACCTGATATGTTTAATATGCTGCTGAGAATATAGCCCAGAAGAAGCGTATAGTATAGCTTTTATTTTGGAAAGAGCCATTCCTCTGTAATAAACTCTCTTTTCCAAAGATGAGTGATTTCTCGATCAGATAGATTTTTTTTTTTTTATTATTTTGTTTCAGCAACATTAAATTTAAAAACTGTACTTTTGAGTTAAAATATATATTTATAATTTTAATAAATGACAAATTAAAAAGGCATGAACATTTTTTTGTATCGAAAAATATCGAACCGTGACACCAAAGTATCGAACCAAACCGTGAATTTTGTGTATCGTTGCACCCCTAATGTGTGTGTGTGTGTATATGTGTATATATATATATATATATATATATATATATATATATATGAACTGAACAGTGATTATGAATGTTCATTTTAAGTTGTTTCAGTTAACTTTTCTGCACTGCATTTGCAAAAGACCAATGAATGATGTCACCATAGTTGAAAACTGAAAAAAAAAAAATACTAAATTCAATCTTCACCTGTATCTTTTTGTGTCACCTCTGTCTTTATGTCACAACTGCCCAACACACGGTGTTCCACCCACAGCAGAGAAAATGCTGGATCCAAAGCTGCTGCTTTGAGATACACTGGAACGTAAAAGGTGGCAGTTATCCCATCTTCTGCTCTAGCCATTTACACACTGATAAAGATTCCAAGAAATCTTTTGTTCAAAGATGCTTGGAGACTCCTGACCAGACCGTTTAGGAAACAGACTTGAGGGTTCAGTTTCTCATGGTGGTGATTGAGGGACAGCACAGATGGAACAACAGCACTGATTGTGACTATTTTCTCACCTTGTGTCAAATCTGTTGCTTCTCCGAAAGGCTTCAAGATGTCCACCATCTCATTCAACAGGTTCCACTCTTGTGCTGTGAATAATAACTCCTTGTGCCCAGCCATTTCAAGGCACAAGGAGTTATTATTCACCGCACAAAATGCATTATGCATGTTTTGCATAAAGCATTTTACATTCTTGCATATTGCATTTCAGATACATAAACTACGACGTAGAAAGAAATTACTATTGGGAGCATTTTTGGCTTGAGCATTTTTTTTTGGTTAATATGATAGGCTGTGCTACAGCTCATGCACACATATTTATGGAGTGTGGTATGAATTAATGGTGCACACCTTTTATATAATATGTGTGTTAAATTTTAGATTTGGGGTAAAATATCAAGTCTTTTCAAGTAAACAGGTTCAAGTTCAATTCAAGTCCCAAGTCACTGGTGTAAAAGTCCAAGTCATGTCACAAGTCTTAGAACATTTTTTCAAGTGAAGTCTGAAGTCATAAAATGAATGACTCGAGTCCACATGTCTGACAAGGAGTCATGACATGCAGGTTGTATCATCTTTGAGGAGGTTTCTGAGATATGAGAGTTGAAAGTTGTTGTTGTTGTTTTTTATTCAAACTGAAATAAGTTGTTTCGGGGGGTTTTTAACCTACACATTCACACACAGCAGTCAACTACAGCTAGACTAGACTTGGTATATTTGGAAAAAGCAGCACATAAAGCACGAGTACGTTTTCTGACATGTGATTGGGTGAGTAGCCTACAGCCCGCCTCCAAAGTCTCTCAGTGTTTACGCAGAGGAACAAACCGTTTTTGTCAGAGAGTGCAAAGGTGTTCAACCATGAACTCAGAGCAACAAGTGAAACCAACACACACGCACACTAAAACTTGATCTGACTCATGCAGAAGAGTATATATCTGTGTACTTCCTGTTTAGCTGCTTTTGGACATATTCTGATTCTCTTTCTCTGCTTTGGTTAAGCAAATGTAACCCGTTTGTGTGTGTTGCGTCTGTCGATGTGTTGTGTTCTGGAGGCAGGACACAACACTGTCTCTCTGGGCTGTTTATTGTAAATCGCAGCAACATCTGCAATCTGCAACATATAGAAATACAGAGCTGTGATCTGTGTGTGGTGCACGCTTGCTAGGACAGCTCTCCTCCGGCCATGCTAAGAGGAGCTGTGCATTGCAGCTTTATCAACTCCACAATACTATAATTAATCAAATACAACAAATTATTTTAAAATATCAACTTAAGCTCTCAAAAAATCAAAAAGGAAAAAATAAATAACATTGCGCGCATGCTAGCACGCCTCTCCTGAAAAACACAGTGAATGCTGTTAACAAAACACTGCAGCGATTTCTTTCACCTGCCACTAGCGACCAGGCTAACTTAGCATGTGAGCGTTGCAGCTGCATCCTCGGGCTAAACCTCATTAAAAACTCTGATTAGCGAACTCAGCCCTCTACAAGATTTACACCGAACGAGTTTGACATCAAACACGCCAAAACGTGGCAGTTCAGTCATATTCAGATTACAGCTTATGGCCTTAGGAAACTTTTATTAGCTGAGAGCAACGTGACAGCGACCTCCGGCCATGGTGAAAGGAGCTGTGACTGGAGCACACATGCACGCTCCTATGTCACCACGCAGCGCACAAGCACACAAACACACACGGGCTCAAAACACATTGGCAGGAAATTGAAACGCAAATTGAAATATATATATTTTTAAAGGAGTTTGGTAAAATTCATAAACATTTAACACAAATGCTACACACACATTTGATTTGTTGGTCATTATTGATGTGTTATATATAACAGTCGTCTGAATATATTCAGGACTTTTATGTTTACAGTAGTTGCCATGTCTAATCATAGATAGATTCGTTTGGTTGTAGTTGCAGTGTCAATAGTAGTAGGAGATGTTACTGTATTTGAAATTATTAGTTGCAAAATTTTGCTTCATTGCACATGTCGCTGTGGTTTTAGGTGCCATAAAACTCATAGATACATGGAGGGGGACACAGGGGGTAAATACACGAGGGTAAATCAAATAAACTAACTGAATAACCTAGGAACCATTGAGTAAATAATGAACAAAATACAAAACACAAGAAAACTAAGAACACTGGGTCAAAATGACCCAGGACCATGACATTAGGTTTGTTTAGTGTCAGGGACCTGGGCTTGAGCAACCCAGGGTCCCTGAGCAGTTGTGGACCTTTTTATATTTTGTGAAGATGTGTGTGCACTGTTCTGCTGTCTGGGTTTTTTTCTCCATGTGTGTATATATAGGGAGGTGTGTGTGTGGCTGTAGCCGGGACGCCGGGCTACAGGCACCATCAGGCCTGAGGATGGCTGGTCACGCCCGAGGAGGATGCCACACACCTGCAGTGGATCAGCGTTGGAGGAGGAAGCTACTTAATGGTGTGGTGAAGCCTCCACCGACGCGGGATGATTGCGTGAGACTCCATGTCAGTGTCTTGAGAGCAAGTAAAAGTTAGTGTATGCCCGCAGGGGCTGTGTGTCTTGATGGCTGTTCCCCCCCAGGAGGAGTGTGTAATTTTACTCTATAATTTAGTTGCAGTAGTTGTTGTGTCTTATAGCAAATGTTGTTATAGTTGGAGTAGCTGAATTGCAGAAGTTGGCATGATTAATAGCAGATATCGCTACAGTCTCATTCATTAGTTTGTTACCGAATGTTTCATGCTTTTCTGCAGATGTTGTGGTTTCAGTTCTTTCTTTATCTTCTACCAGATGCCATTTTGGTTTCATATGCCAATTTGGTTGCAAAACTTCCCATGCCCAGTAATAGGTGTTGCTGTAGTTTTAGGCTTTGATTTTATTGTAGTAGTTGCCATGTCTTATAGCGGACGTTGTTGTAGTTGTAGTGGTAGTTGCAGGCTCAACACTTGTAGCGGATGTTGCTATTTTACAGTCATTTATTTAGTTGCAGAAGTTGCCATGCCATATAGTGAATGTTGCTGAAGTTTCATTCATTCATTTACTTACATTAGTGTCCTTGTGTTATAGGAGATACTGTAGCTGGAAGTTTGCTTAGTTGCAGTGGTTGCCATGCTTTGGTGATGTGTGGTTGAGATGAAGAAGTTGTCATGTCTATTAACAGATGCTGCAGTTTCTTCGGTTGCCATAATTACCATATTTAGCTGTTGGTAGTTCTATGGTTTCACTGGTTAGTAGATGGAACAAATGTTACCATGTTTTATTGCAAATGTTGCTGTAATCTAGTTGTTGGTTTAGCTCCAGGTGTTGATTTACAGATTTTTATACTTGCAGTGTTTGCTTCCCTTCATTGAATCCTGAATTGAATTCAAAATCCTGCTCCTCACATACAAGGTCTTAAATAATCAGGCCCCATCTTATCTTAATGACCTTGTAGTACCACATCACCCTATTAGAACACTTTGCTCTCGCACTGCAGGCCTACTTGTTGTTCCTAGAGTAGAAATGTAGAATGAGGCCCCTCTTCTGAGGAACCAGCTTCCAGTTTGGATTCAGGAGACAGACACTATCTCTACTTATAAAATTAGGCTTAAAATGTTCTGGTTTGCTAAAGCATATACTTAGGGCTGGATCAGGTGACACTGAGGGTTCAGATCTATTGACTCCTTTAGTCAAAAGGTAACATAAAAAAGGGGGGGGGATAGCTCAGCAGGTAGATATGTCTGTGAAGGTTCTCAGTCATCCAGGTCATCGTAGTCAAAGGAGCTTGCAAAGAAAAGCGTCTGGACTTCTTCAAGTTGCTTGAAGACGTTTCACCTCTCATCCGAGAAGCTTCTTCAGTTCTAAGGTCAAATGGCGGAGAGTCCCAGATTTAAACCCAGTGCGAGTATCCCCCCAAAGAGGGACAAAAGATGATGATCCTCTAATCACATGAGCCAAGGTGTGAAAACGGGCGTGGGTCCCAATCAGCCAGGGTTTCGGGAGAGCTCATTGTGAAACCTGGCCCCACCTTATCATGCGATTTCCTGAGGTCAGATGGCCCAGGATGTGAGTGGGCGTTAAGGCCCGTTTTCACACCTTGGCTCATGTGATTAGAGGATCATCAGGTGGTCCTTTTGTCCCTCTTTGGGGGGATACTCCCACTGGGTTTAAATCTGGGACTCTCCGCCATTCAAGCAACTTGAAGAAGTCCAGACGCTTTTCTTTGCAAGCTCCTTTGACTCAGTAGGTAGAGTGTTTCTCCTTTAGTCACCTTTTTCACTCGTGTTTATACAACTCTCTACATTTAGCTATTTGTTATTATTAATCTCCGGCTTTCTTTTACAGCGTGAAATTTGTCCTGCCTTCCTCAACTCACCCCCAACTGGCCGAGGCAGATGGCCGCCCGTCTGGTTTAGCTGGAGGTTTCTTCATTTTTCCCACCGTCGCCAAAGTGCTTGCTCAAAGGGGGTCACATGCTTGTTGGATTGTTCTCTGTATTATTGTAGGCCCTTACAATATAAAGTACCTTGAGGCGACTGTTGATGTGATTTGGCACTGTGTAAACAAAATTGAATTAAAAATTACATTTAATTAATATTACACATTTAAAACACATAATGGCACCATAATGAGCTTTTCATTCAATATATTTCGAGTTTCAATCCAAATAATTGAGGTTTCATTCAGTATTTTCAGATTTTCATTCTATATATTGTATATATATGTATATATATATATATATAAGAAAATAACCCTAACCACTCTATTAGCTTCCTGCCTTGAAACACAGCACCTCCTCTCTTTCCACACGCTTCATACCGAGGCCTGTCCTGGAGAAAAACACCATGTTAGCAGCTTTAGTGGAGCAGCTGAAGAAGACTGGACTCCAAGCTGCTCCAGCTGATCACTGCTATGCTGGACCTGAAGATGTGGCCTGTGATGTCTGCACTGGGAGGAAGGTGAAAGCCTTCAAGTCCTGTTTATCTTGTCCGGCCTCTTACTGTGAGAAACACCTCCAACCTCACTATGATGCAGCTCCATTAAAGAAACACAAGCTGGTGGCCCCCTCCAAGAAGCTCCAGGAGAACATCTGCTCTCGTCATAATGAGGTGATGAAGATTTTCTGTCGTACTGATCAGCAGAGTGTCTGTTATCTCTGCACAATGGATGAACATAAAGGCCATGAAACAGTCCCAGCTGCAGCAGAAAGGACTGAGAAGCAGAAGGAGCTCGAGGTGAGACGACTAAACATCCAGCAGAGAATCCAGGAGCGAGAGAAAGATGTGAAGCTGCTTCAACAGGAGGTGGAGGCCATCAATGGCTCTGCTGATAAAGCAGTGGAGGACAGTGAGAAGATGTTCAGTGAGCTGATCCGTCTCATCCAGAAAAGAAGCTCTGATGTGAAGCAGCAGGTCAGATCCCAGCAGGAAACTGAAGTGAGTCGAGTCAAAGAGCTTCAGGAGAAGCTGGAGCAGGAGATCGCTGAGCTGAAGAGGAAAGACGGCGAGCTGGAGCAGCTCTCACACACAGAGGATCACAACCAGTTTCTACACAACTACCCCTCACTGTCAGCACTCAGTGAGTCTACACACTCATCCAGCATCAATATTCGTCCTCTGAGGTACTTTGAGGATGTGACAGCAGCTGTGTCAGAGACCAGAGATAAACTACAGGACATTCTGAGAGAGGAATGGACAAACATCTCACTGACAGTCACTGAAGTGGATGTTTTACTGTCACCAGCAGAGCCAAAGACCAGAGCTGGATTCTTAAAATTTTCACGTCAAATCACACTGGATCCAAACACAGCACACAGACGTCTGTTATTATCGGAGAGGAACAAAAGAACAACATTTATGAAACAAAAACAATCTTATTCTGATCATCCAGACAGATTTTCTGAATGGGAGAGGGTCCTGAGTAGAGAGAGTCTGACTGGACGTTGTTACTGGGAGGTGGAGTGGAGAGGGAGAGGAGTTGATGTAGCAGTCGCATACAAGAATATCAGCAGAGCAGGAAGCTCAAATGAGTGTGCATTTGGTGGAAATGACAAATCTTGGTCATTATGTTGTGAGACACACAGCTATGTTCTTTGGCACAACAATGTCCACACTGTCCTCTCAGGTCCTCGGTCCTCCAGAGTAGGAGTGTACCTGGATCACAGAGCAGGTATTCTGTCTTTCTACAGCGTCTCTGAAACCATGACTCTCCTCCACAGAGTCCAGACCACATTCACTCAGCCGCTCTATGCTGGAGTTCGGCTTTTAGATCACGTAGACACTGCAGCGTTCATTAAAGTGAAATAGTCAGAAGTCAGTATTGGACAATTCGTTAAAATATGTGTCTGACTTTCCAGTTTCTTGGTAAGATTTATTTATCTCATGTGAAGAACAAAATTCACAAAGTGCTTTACAATACAGAAATAGGTATAGACCAAATTAAAATAGCATAAACAGATGAAACTATATAAAACCAAACCAGCACAGGCAATTTTTAAGTTTCTTTTTAACAATATCAACAGTGTCCACAGATTTTAGCTCCAGTAGAAGCGAGGTGCACGGTACCACTCATTGTCACTGAGAGCTCATTGTTGTTTCCTCTCTGCAGATCACCTGTCAGTCATACTGCACTTGCTGTGTTTCATAGCTCATTTTTTGTTGTTGCACTTGATCACATAAATCTATAATTACAATCACATTCTTTAAAAAATGTTCTTATTGTACTAAATGAAATTGTAAGACATTGTAGAATGACGTCAAAGTGACACCAGAAAGTAAATTCTGCCAAACCAATGAGTATTTGTACTCTGCAGAAGATCATAATGTTATTAAATGAACCTTGACCTTTGGGGGATTTTTGTTGTTGTTGTTTTTTAAACATTGTTTTGTGAAAACTAAAACACATGAAGCTCAGATCATGTTACACACTGAGTAAGACAAATGATTTCACACAGAGTTACACGTATAGTGATGGAAAAAATTTCAGTGTTTGTTGTTTCTTTGTAAAGGATTTTATAGAGAGTCAGTCTGAAGAGTTATTAAATGTAAATCCTGCTTTGTGGAGTTTGTTACATATTCTGAACGGATGCATGCTGATTTTCTTTGAGAAAATGTTTTTGGGGATTTTTGTGTATTTTATCGATGTTGGTGTGGTTATCTAACTCATTACTCTTGTATTTTTATATCATGTGTGGTATAACAGACGTTTTTCTAAAGTGTGTATTAATCATCATTTATAAGGATTTAATTAAGTCAGGTGTGGCTATGAATG
The DNA here is from genome assembly GCF_051167445.1 of Perissodus microlepis. Taxonomy (NCBI): domain Eukaryota; kingdom Metazoa; phylum Chordata; class Actinopteri; order Cichliformes; family Cichlidae; genus Perissodus; species Perissodus microlepis. Next base: position 17,914,745 of record NC_140463.1, on the reverse strand, counting down.
AGTACCAGGAATATGTACGCTTTACGGTAATTTGGGGGAAATTACAGACCTGGACAGTGTGTTATGGAACAACTTTAATGTGATATGAGGCTTGTATTAAAAAGGTCCTCTTGATTTTCTTTTGATTTATGCTGAAATAAAGATTTGTTTGTGGAAGATTGTGTCTGGTACACATGACTTTCAGTCACAAAAACCTGTTGCTAAGCTACTTCTCATAATCTTTACAATCTAATCAAAAGTGCAGAAAAATAATAATTTCTTTTTTTCAGCCAGTGGATGAAAATTCAGCTCAGAAAACACGAGTACATTTTCTAACATCTAACCGAGTCATCAGCTTAGAGCCTGTCTCTGAAGTCTGCTGTGTGTATGTTCAACTATAAACTCAGAGAACACACACACACACACACACACACACACACACACACACACACACACACACACACACACACACACACACACACACACACACACACACACACACCTGTTCTGACTCGTGCAGATGTATATTGATTGTGGTATCTTTCATATTGCTGTTCATTTGTCGTTGTTGCTTCTGGCTTTTTAGATTCCCGATTCTCTGTTTCTCTCTCTGCTTTGGTTAAAGAATCATTTTTATGTGTCAATCATTATCGATGTGTTTTAATTTCGTTATTTCAGTTGAAGATTTCCCCTGATTTGCATATTGTCTGTTTGGTTGCAGGATGTTGATACAGAACCCGTCACTGGGTGCCTTTATTAACTTTTCCATTGTGCGTGCGTTATGGTGTTGAGCTGTTATTTACAGTGTTTTTGTGGACTTTTCTATTGTTTTAAATGAGCAGCCTAACATGATGGAAATAAGGTATATAGGGATTATAGAGGGTGAACACTAAGTTCCTCAACCTGAGGGACTCAAACCAGCAACTAGTCAGCTGCTCCTACCTCCTGTGTTCCCATTAGCTGCCCATTTATTATTTCTAGCTGCCTGCACTAACATAGTAATTAAACTCTTCTGAAGCTCCTTTTTAAATAAACTCTTACTAAACGTTTACTAATGATTTTACTGATTCAGGTGAGACTACCACAGTGTGACATGTTGAAATTCCCACCTATTGTCTCTCCAGTACAGGTCCAGCTGTTTTCCTACCATTATTATCAAACAGCCTTTCACCTACTGACATGTATGACCACTGTCACAGTCGTGCTATGCCTAGTTCCAAATCACTTATTCTCCTGATACAACAGTTTTCCAATCCCTATAATTATAAGAAATTAGAAATCTTCTGTGTTACGGAGACTTAGCTGAAACCATAGGGCTGCTGATTATAAATTCTTGAATGCCCAGAGGTCCTCGGGCTGTGGTGGGGGAATAGCAGTTGTTTTCAAATGTAATTTAAACTGTATTACAGCCAGTTTGACTTATTATTGTCTAAAGTTACATTTGTGAAAATCCAGGTTGGTGTGTTAATATCTACCAGCCTCCTGAATCCTCGACTGATCTCCTACACGAGTTCTCCAACCTGCTTTCATCTGTCGAGTTTGACAGGCTCAGTTGGGTACAGGTGACTTTAACCTAAGACAATGATTCCTGTAAATGTAAAGGAAAAGAAAGTAATTTAAAATGTTGGTCATTTTCTTAAATTCATTCGAGCTTTAATGTTATTTGCATGATTTCTCTATGAGAGAGAAGCTGTCACTGTGTGTGCATGCATCAACTTTTCCCTTTGATGTGCTTTATGGCGCTGAATGCATAAAATTTTCATCTACTTTACATGATGTCTTGTTTCTGTCACAGGTGGCCGAAGGCCGGTAACTGAAGCTGAACCTATGCACAGAAAACCAAGAGCAGAGGCTGAGGGAAAGTCCTAGGAGAGGCTGCATAGGTGGGGGTGACTTTAACGATGTGGATTTGGCTGACCTGAGTTCCTTTGGTTCCAAGGCCGAGGGACAGCAGGAGGGCAGGCAGGTGAGGCAAGGAGTGAATCCCAGAAAACAGAGAGGTAAATCCAAAATCCAAAAGGATTCGTTGTTCAGAACCGTGGCGCGTCAGGGAGCAACTGAAGCACAAAACAGCAAGGTAAGCACCTAAATTAAAGCACCTAAGGTAAGAAACATGACCCATAAGACCTGGTTACCAATGTATAGTAGTCCATACCTGGCAGAGAAGGGATGTCAGTGTGGAGCTTAAATCTCCCAGCCTAATTGCCTCAATCAGCTCCAGGTGCAGGGCCGTAGACTAACTTTTTGCCACGGTTGCACTGGTGCGCCTAGGCGCACCAGCACAAAAGTTAAGCGCACCCAAATTTTTCAGCCACATCGCTTAAAACCGCAGTTTTATATGTGCACTTTTCTGGGGGGGAAAATTGCTGTCCATACAGACAATATTGATTTGTAAATGATTAACTAACAATCTTGTCAACACAAAGTTCTTTATTTGGAGCACATTTCTACAAGAAAGATAAGTTACTGAAAAACTGCTTGTGCTTAAAGTGCTTTGGCACTCTTTGGCAATATTGTAGAAAATGTTAAACTTAATCATCATCTAAGGCCTCCTCTGACGACCTGGTTGCTGCTGCCTGCCGCTGAAAGGCAGTGGGGAGAGGGGACACTTGCGCAGTGCATTTATCGCAGCATATAATGTGTTTTCTTGATACACTGTGTTTTTTCAGCGTTCAAAGGCTGATGGCTCCGTGTCAGAGCTGGCTATGAATTTCAGATGGATCAGGCCTTAACTTGACAAAAAAGTTATCAATAGTTCTTTTTATCTTTTCTTATTACCCACAGCTACATCCACTTCTGTCGGGCCTAGGCTTCTCACTAGGGCTGGGTATCATCACTGATTTCTATAATCCATTCGATTCTGATTCACAAGGTCCCAATTTGATTCGATTCAATTTTGCCTCAGACAGTCAGAAATATTATAATTCTGATGATTTATCAGTACTGAGACTTACTATGAGACTTTATCAGAGGTGTGAGCATCACAGCAGATGCCTTTGTGTCAAAGTAACTGAGAATAAAACACAGAAAAACATGAAGGAGATTTTCCTGGCCTGGCTTTTTATAGCAGATAACCTTAAAAATATTCTGCAATTTTGCATAATTTTAAAAAGTTTCAATTTCTTCATTATTGAACAGCAGAAATTAGGCTTTCTTGCCCGAGGTCATTTAAGTTAAAAAAAAAAAAAAAAGACAGCAGCCGACAGCGCTGTAAACAACAGTAGACTGGTGGGTAATTAGCAAATGAATATTGCAGAAAACAGAGATTTGAGATGGGAAACTGTTCTTGAAGTACAGAGAGAGAGAGAGAGAGAGAGCTGTGCATGAAGTGTGATTTTATTGTGTTGGAAGCAAAACAGCAAAAGTCAGAGGGAATTAATGACGACATTTATCAAATGTGAATCGTAGTTTGGATCTTCTTTTGCTGCTGGTTCAGTGAATTTTGGATGGAGAGAGACAAAACCTGCAGCTCAGAATCTAGCACAAAAAAGACCTAAACACAAAGCCCGGACCCGCCAAAGCATCACAATCAGTGACCTGTCGGCTTTCAGCCCTGACGGCGTGTCCGTGTATGTGCCGTTGGTTGAGAAAGTTGAGAAAGAGAAAGCTGATTCAGATGCGTCGGGTCTGCGCTCTGTGTTTATGTCTTTGTGTGGAATCCGTTTGCCTGCTCTATCTGGATACATTTGGTGGATGTTGAAATAGCTTTAACCTGAGATTCTGGCGCTTCTGGCAAAATACATTTATATTTAAAAGATATCGCTTTATTCAAGCTACTCACCTCCCTCTATCTGCCTACACTTTCAAACGTATACATGCATAGAACTACAGGAATATCTGGACCACGGCCAATCAGAGAGGGCCCGCCCCTAGCTATCTCTGATTGGTTTAGATCATGATATAGGCATAATGTGTGTCAGTTGTTGACCACATGGAGACTTTCAGAGTTGCGGAGAATTTTATTTTATTTTATCGAAAAGTTGGTCGCACCGATGCCACCTAGGATTTTTTTTAGTCACACCATTGAAAAATTTGATCGCACTCTAGAGCCCTTAAGAGAAGAGGGTGTGACAGCCCTGCCCACTGGCAGATACCAGGGAAGTTCAGGAACTTAGTAGAAATTTCCAGCCACTCACCCAGACCATGACGGTTTCAGTGAAAATTAATTTCACCCTGATTAGGGCTGTTCGATATAACGATATATATCGGATGACGATATAAAAACGTCTATCGTTTCATTTTACGCTATTGTCGCAAAATAAACTGTTTACGGCAATATTTTTTCATTGTTTTGATGGTCACTGTAGTGGCTATATTAATTTCTTAAAGCTCTCTCTTTCTCTTATATTTTATATAACCACACTACGGATGGACAAGCGCCTGTTTTTATGCGTTGTCGTTGTCGTGACGGTAAAACCATCGTGTGTCCGCTTGTTTGTTTTCCACATAAACTTTTCACAATAAAGCTCCAGATCCTGTTGAGACTTTTCAAAATAAACTGAACCACGTGAAAGAGTGTGCAGAGTATTTACGGATGAGAAGCAAAAAAGAGCTGTTGGGTGCTAAAAAATAAACCTTAGACTCAAACGTTAGAACAGGCTTTTCCCCGCAGCACGCTGTGTAATAATTACTCACAAAGAAAACGGCAGCCGTTACAACTTATGTCTAAAAATGTATAGTTTCATGCATCGGTTAAAACATTTGACTCCAGGAAACACTTCACGCAAGTCGAGCTGCCCGAGGTTCACAGAATTTACAGAAAATGTTAAATTTTTATGATTTATATTGTTATCGGGACGATAGATGTCTTATATCGGGATATGAGATTTTGGTCATATCACACAGCCCTAACCCTGATTGTTTTCATCTTGCTTTGACTGCAATTCTGGCAGTATTAATTAATTGCAGCAGTATTTATAAAAACATTTCTATATACACTAAAAAACTGAGCAGCTCTTGTTCTGATGGCTTACAGAGTGTCTGTTTTTTTGTTTGTTATCTGTGGTGCTCTCAAAGGAAATAAACACTCACATGTTGATTCCAGTTGTTCTTCAGCCTGTAGAAGCCATCTTGCAGATGCTACATATGGACCAGTACGAATGAGTGTTTTTTTTTTATTTATTAACTTGTCAGGTTTTTGTGCATTATTCTTATTTTTGTTAGGAATGTAAAAAAGCAGTCACCTCAGAGCTGTCAGTATCTGAACAGGAACTCAAACCTGCAACCTACAGGTGTCCTAACATCCAGCCTTGATTTCATCTATAACTTTTTTTTAACATATATGCATCACAGACACATTATCCATAGCAGCATTATCTCTTGGAGAGCTTTGATAAAAGCAGCTCCGCAAATGAAGAAGATGTAGCTAAATAACTGAAACATTTAAAAGCAGAACTGGTGCCTGAAAATAGAGAAAATGTTGAGATATGTCTCTCTGTTATGTTAATGTGTATATATATTCTTTAACATTATCTCCTCCATTTACTCCTCTCTCTACATCTCAGAAACCAGTTGTCTTATTTAACTTGCACCACTCTCCTCTCCAGATTTGCTGAAGCCTTTGAAAGGTAACTTAATGGTGCAGTAAAGGATAAGGCACCACTGGAAGAAGTCAGACCTGATAATCCTCCTCTTTCTCACCGAAACACAGCACCTCCTCTCTGTTCACACGTTTACTCGTTCCCTTACCTTCAGATCTGCAGTTTAAAGATGGGTGTAACCAACATGTGGTGACGTGTAAGAGCTGAGAGGCTCCATTCACTGCAGAAATCAGAGGTCAGACTGGTTTCAGTTGTAAGGAACTGACATTCACACAGTCACTGACACTGAGAGGAGAAATGGCACAAAAAGCAGTGCAGCTGAATCAAGAAACCTTCTCTTGTTCGATCTGTTTGGATCTACTGAAGGATCCGGTGACTACAACCTGTGGACACAGCTACTGCATGAACTGTATTAAAACCCACTTTGATGAAGAGGACAGGAAGGGAATCCACAGCTGCCCTCAGTGCAGGAAGACTTTCATACCGAGGCCTGTCCTGGAGAAAAACACCATGTTAGCAGCTTTAGTGGAGCAGCTGAAGAAGACTGGACTCCAAGCTGCTCCAGCTGATCACTGCTATGCTGGACCTGAAGATGTGGCCTGTGATGTCTGCACTGGGAGGAAGGTGAAAGCCTTCAAATCCTGTTTATCTTGTCCAGCCTCTTACTGTGAGAAACACCTCCAACCTCACTATGATGCAGCTCCATTAAAGAAACACAAGCTGGTGGCCCCCTCCAAGAAGCTCCAGGAGAACATCTGCTCTCGTCATGATGAGGTGATGAAGATTTTCTGTCGTACTGATCAGCAGAGTATCTGTTATCTCTGCACAATGGATGAACATAAAGGCCATGAAACAGTCCCAGCTGCAGCAGAAAGGACTGAGAAGCAGAAGGAGCTCGAGGTGAGACGACTAAACATCCAGCAGAGAATCCAGGAGCGAGAGAAAGATGTGAAGCTGCTTCAACAGGAGGTGGAGGCCATCAATGGCTCTGCTGATAAAGCAGTGGAGGACAGTGAGAAGATGTTCACTGAGCTGATCCGTCTCATCCAGAAAAGAAGCTCTGATGTGAAGCAGCAGGTCAGATCCCAGCAGGAAACTGAAGTGAGTCGAGTCAAAGAGCTTCAGGAGAAGCTGGAGCAGGAGATCGCTGAGCTGAAGAGGAAAGACGGCGAGCTGGAGCAGCTCTCACACACAGAGGATCACAACCAGTTTCTACACAACTACCCCTCACTGTCAGCACTCGGTGAGTCTACACACTCATCCAGCATCAATATTCGTCCTCTGAGGTACTTTGAGGATGTGACAGCAGCTGTGTCAGAGACCAGAGATAGACTCAGAGATAAACTACAGGACATTCTGAGAGAGGAATGGACAAACATCTCAATGACAGTCACTGAAGTGGATGTTTTACTGTCACCACCAGAGCCAAAGACCAGAGCTGGATTCTTAAAATATTCATGTCAAATCACACTGGATCCAAAGACAGCAAACAAATATCTGTTATTATCTGAGGGAAACAGAAAAGCAACTTTAATGAAACAACAACAGTCTTATTCTGATCACCCAGACAGATTCACTGTAATGTGTCAGGTCCTGAGTAGAGAGAGTCTGACTGGACGTTGTTACTGGGAGGTGGAGTGGAGAGGGAGAGGAGTTGAAGTAGCAGTCACATACAAGAATATCAGCGGAGTAGGGAGGTCAAATGAATGTGCACTTGGTGGAAATGACAAGTCTTGGTCATTACGTTGTGAGAAAAACAGTTACATATTTTGGCACAACAAAGTCCACACTGTCCTCTCAGGTCCTCGGTCCTCCAGAGTAGGAGTGTACCTGGATCACAGAGCAGGTATTCTGTCTTTCTACAGCGTCTCTGAAACCATGACTCTCCTCCACAGAGTCCAGACCACATTCACTCAGCCGCTCTATGCTGGACTTTGGTTTTTTCACAGTATTATATTGTACTCTGGTGGAGACACCGCAGAGTTCACAAAACGGAAATAGACAAAAAATTACTTAAGAACAGTTGGTTTGGATTACTTTTCAGTTTCTTTGTTCTCCAACATTGTTTCTCAGAGCTCATTGTTGTTCTGTTTCTTCTCTGCACAGACGTCACTTGTCAGTCACACTTTGTGGGTGCTACATTGACATCATATTGTTTGTTGTCTAGTTAATAAATTAATTGATTTTAACCGAGAAATGTCTAAATTATATTTACATTTATCTGACATTTTGTTCAAATTAAAGGAACTGTTTTTCTCTGTTTTAAAGAAAGAAAATTCAATCAATGTTCTGACTGTGTCAAAGTTGTTTACTATGAGGAATATGTAAATAAAATAATTTTACGTTTGATTCTTCTTGTTTTATTTCCTTTGAGAGGATTGATTTGAGTACATTTGCATTCCTATGATTAATAGGACAATGAAATGAGACAGATGAGAGTAGATATGAACCAGGTATTTGCTATCATCTAAACATGGAAGCCTCATTTATGTGACTTAGAGGTCATGGTTAAGAGACAGATAAATCATATGCATTTGTTAGGTAAAATAACAAGAAAAGCTTTTTAATTGAAAACTGATTTAGTTCAAGAAAAACAACGGTGTTTTGATAACTTAGCACTTATTTCCTCGTAATCTCTGCGGTGCATCGAGCAGCCAATGCTTTCCATGATCAGAGGTAATTGCTGTGGCTTTATTCCAGTTGATCCCAGCATGTGTCACTGGGTCTCTAAACCAGAGGTTTTGGGTTATTTGGCACCTTTTGTTTGTAATTTAGGTCTGTCAAGCTTCTGTTGTCTTTGTGTCTCCATGTTTCCTGTTTTATTTTGAAAGAGACTTTTGTTCCTAGTTCATTGTATCTCGTTTTACTTCCTCCATCCTGTCATTATATCATGTGTATCAGCATTCATGAGTTATTTACAAGTTTCTGACCACTTATAAAATGTGTTCAGTGTGCTGCCCATTGTGTTGGATTGTCAATGCAACCCTCTTCTCCCACTCTTCACACACTGATAGCAACACCGCAGGAGAAATGCCAGCACAGGCATCCAGTATCCGTAGTTTCAGGTGCTGCACATCTCGTATCTTCACACCATAGACAATTGCTTTCAGATGACCCCAAAGATAAAAGTCTAAGGGGGTCAGATCGGGAGACCTTGGGGGTCATTCAACTGGCCCACGACGACCAATCCACTTTCCAGGAAACTGTTCATCTAGGAATGCTCGGACCTGGAACCCATAATGTGGTGGTGCACCATCTTGCTGGAAAACCTCAGGGAACGTGCCAGCTTCAGTGCATAAAGAGGGAAACACATCATCATGTAGCAATTTCAAATATCCAGTGGCCTTGGGGTTTCCATTGATGAAGAATGGTCACACTATCGTTGTACCCCATATACCACACCAAACCATCACTTTTGTTGGTCCAACAGTCTTGGAGGGATCCATCCAATGTGGGTTAGTGTCAGACCAATAGCGGTGGTTTTGTTTGTTAACTTCACCATTCACATAAAAGTTTGCCTCATCACTGAACAAAATCTTCTGCGTGAACTGAGGGTCCTGTTCCAATTTTTGTTTTGCCCATTCTGCAAATTCTGTGTACTGATCTGGATCATCCTCGTTGAGATGCTGCAGTAGCTGGAGTTTGTAAGGGTGCCATTTGTGAGTAGCTAATATCCACCGAAGGGATGTTCGACTAATGCCACTCTCCAGTGACATGCGGCGAGTGCTACGCTGTGGGCTCTTGCTGAATGAAGCTAGGACAGCCACTGATGTTTCTTCATTAGTGACAGTTTTCTTGCGTCCACATTTTGGCAAATCCAACACTGAACCAGTTTCATGAAACTTAGCAAGCAGTTTGCTAACTGTAGCATGGGAGATGGGTGGTCTCGTAGGGTGTCTTGCATTGAAATCTGCTGCAATGACCCGGTTACTGCATTCACCAGATATCAACACAGTTTCAATCCGCTCCTCACGTGTTAACCTCTTCGACATGTCAATGGCTGTGAACAAAGAGAAACTTGTAAATAACTCATGAAAGAATAAAGTTACGTTGAAACCAAGCACACCATTGTTTTTCTTGTGACATTACCAATAAGTTTGATGTGTCACATGGCCCTCTTCCTATTGAAAAAAGAAAAGTTGTATCCAAGATGGCCGACTTCTAAATGGCCACCATGGTCACCACCCATCTTGAGGAGTTTGCCCCCTCACATATACTAATGTGCCACAAACAGGACTTTAATATCACCAACCATTCCCATGTTATTACGGTGTATCCATATAAATCGCCCAGCCTGTAGAGAGCAGGGTTAGGTTAGCAGTTGCTTTTATTTATTTATTTATTTATTGTTTGCTTTTATAGGCAGTAATCGATGTTGCTGTAACAAGATGAGAACTAGATAAATGCCACTGCATTGCTTCGAACAGTCAGCAGAGTCTGCACATATAATTACAGATATTCCTGCAAAAAGTTAATTACTCAAAAGAATCTTGCATTTTAGTTTGGTTTTGCATTTATAACAGCTGTTGCAACAGAAATAACCATGTTCTTTACATTAAAATAGCAACAAACCTTTCTGGAACAACTTCACCTACTTTCAAGGTTCATAGAGAAGACAAAGATCTGATGACATGAAGACTCCAGTGAAACCTAAAGTATTAGGAACCAGTTTTATTAAGTGACCAACACATTTCCCCTTGTGGCTCTCATCAGGGTCATTGCAAAATATCAAACAATTTGTGTTTAAATAAAAAACAGGAAACAGTAAAAAAAAAAAAATCCAAGGGGACCAATCACACCTTCACAAATGAACAATCTGACCAATTAACATTTAACATGGTGGTGTTGGCTAATTGGTTACGCCACAGTCCAAATAGGCTCAGGGTAGAGCTGCTACACCTCCACATTGAAAGGAGCCAGTTGAGGTGGTTTGGCCATCTGACTCGAATGCCTCGTGAGTGACAAGTTGTGCAGGGGAGGAGGCTTAGAGATCGAACTAGGACATGCTGGAGAGATTATATGTCTCAGCTAACCTGGGAACGCCTTTGTGTTCCAACAGATAAGCAGGAGGAAGAGCCTGGAGAGGAAGGTCTGGGTTTCTGTGCTTAGGCTACCCTTGTGAACTGGGCCCAGATAAGCAGAAGAAAATGGATGGATATCAATTAGTATGGGGAGTCCTAGGCAAGTAATTCACAGACAATTAGCAGGTGCAGCCCATCATCTTCCAAAGCTTCCATGTGTGTAAAGTAACGTCAAAACACAAGTGACTTTAAACACAAGTGGCAGCCGTCTTTTAAATAACCACCAGGAGGCGATCCTTGTGTTTGCTAAAAGACTACTGGTCAAAAAGGAGTGTATGGTAAAATGACCAATGACCATGTGACATGATCAAGCAAGCATTTTTCTGATGTGTTCACCGCTCAATGGTTTGTTGTCATATTGAACAAAATATTAGGTTCTCTTTGTATATTATACTCAGGCATCAGGAAAGAGTGTTAACTAGTTTAAAGTTTTTAGCTAATGACATGTCAATCACAAGACATTGCTCAGTAAACGTGCAGATTCTCAGCTAGATCCACCTTCCACTCTTTACTTACAGTTTCAAAACAGAAAACAAACACAGAAATAAGTTGAAGTAATTGTTTCCTGTATGACTTCACTGGTCTCTTACATCAGTAAGGACTTTTGCTCCTTGTTGCTTGAGTTCATTGAGGTGGTGAGCATACATTTATTCCCAGACATGCCCATGTAGACAAACATTAAACAACTTCTTTCTGACATTTTCACACTTTTGCACTACTTCAGAGGAATCCCCTTAACCTCAAATCACTGTTTTCTTAAGGTATGACTTACCTTCACAGCTGTGTGGATTATGCATCAGTCCACAGAAGGTCCTCACAAGCATAGATGCACGTGTGTGTTCATGTCTGCAAGCTATTATTGTAATTACAGTGAGCAGAAAAACATTGGGCTGGTTTCATCTCACTGAAAGCACAAATGCCATCCTCCTTCTCTCTATTTTTATATGAGGATGGGGTGGACAAAATAACAGGAACACTAACAGGAACACCTCACAACAGTGATGGCGCTGAGTTGCAAAGCTGCCTGAGCTGCATTAGAGACTGCGCTGGTGTTATTCACCTATAACATGCTACAGTTCGTGCTTCCCTGTGTGTGTCGCTTACAAGAAGAAGGTCAACAAACACGCCGCAGTGCTGCAGGCAGAACATACATAATCAGTCAGCCCTCAGTGCAAGCTACAAAAATAAAATATGGGTTACACACACACACACACACTCTTAATAGGAAGCTATAGATATGAGAGCAGACTGCTGTGTGTGTGTGTGTGTGTGTGTGTGTGTGTGTATGTGTGTGCATGTGTGTGTGTGTGTGTGTGTGTGTGTGCGCGTGTGTGTGTGAGGGATTAAAACACCTAATAAAGTCAGGGAAAAGCTCTCAGCCTGACTCGCAGACAGTAAAACTCAACATCAAAACATCCGGCTGGGACTCATTAAACTGTGAGGGTTTGTAGAAGATGCAGCGCGTGCGCGCGCGGTCACACACACACACAGTCATGTTTTCATATCCTTCCCTAGATGCTTATCCTAACACTAACCCAGTGCTTCCCAAAAACTGTGCCGTGGCACATAGGTGTGCCGTAGAAGATTATCTGGTTTCACCTGATTAGTACTCTAAGTGACCGCAGTGAGTAACGGCCAGAACAATTACATTCTCTTCCACTAGAGGGCGGTACAACCACCTGCTCTAATTAAGTTGGTTGTCAAACAGAAGAAGATATTACATAATAGTCATGCTGTGAGAACACAGCACGTAATAGCAATAGATAAATATTTGAAGAGAAAAAGCAGTCAGTCTGACCTGGGTCCTGGAGAAAATTCCAGCCCACATGAAGGCCCTCATGAGTGGTGGTCAGGAGAAAGCAAAAAAGGTATACTGGGGACAAACTGCGCCTATTTTGCTAAGATAAATGATCAAAATGCTTTTTGAGACATTTTTGTTTGGTGGTGTGCTGTTTGATTTTTCTAATGTGAAATATGTGCCGTGGCTTCAAAAGGTTGGGAAACACTGGTCTAACCTATTTTCTGTGCCCATAAGGGCTGTTGGTCCCCACAAGTATGGTAAACTTCCAATTTTTGGTCCCCACACAGGTATGTAAACATGGTACACACACAGACACTTTTTCCTAGGGGTACAGATGTGTGTGCATTTAGCTGTATTACTATTTTAGTGGGGACTTTTCTATGTTGTCACCCTTTGGGGACAGAAAAACAGGCCCCTGTAATATAAATCATTAAATCATAGGATGGAGTCTGAGTTTAACTCTGTCTTTTAGTAGATCTCCAACTTTAATTTGTCATGTAAATATCACAGAATTCAATCTTAAGGAGATTAATTAGTTACTTTAATTACCTGGATACAAATTATAGCACTATGTTGGGCTGGTGTTTTGACTCCAGAGTGGATAAGCAGAAGATGGATAGATGACCTCTTCAGTCTCAGCTGAAGCCTCCACGGCTTTTCATTTGCTTTCTTTTATTTACCTTTTCCTTACTTTGCATCCTATTCTGTGTTTCATAAAACTCTTTTTCCTTATTTACTTTATTTTTCTTCTTTCCTCTTTTGTTTCTTTTTATCCTTCACATTAATGTACTTTTGTTTCTTCATCTTATTCCACTTTCCTTTGTCTTCGGTGTTTCCATCATTCCTGCTTCCACCTTCATTTACTTAGCTTGTCTTCATGTGTTTTTCTCTTTGCTTTATTTTCTCGTTTCCTTCCTCACTTGTCCTTCCCTATATTTCATTTATTTCTCTTTGTTTCTCCTCTTTGAATTGTTTTTCTTTCCTTCATCTTTCTTTTGTATCCTAATCAATGTTTTCATTCCTCCCTTCCATTTCTGCCTCTTCTGTTTCCTCTTCCCCTCTGCCACTTTCTTCCCTTCATTTCCTTCGTCTTTTCTTCTTTCCCATCTTTGGTCTTTCTGGTTCATTTTTTTCACTCTTCAGCTGTTTTTGCTCTCTTTGCTTGGGATTTTGCAGTCGTCTGCCTGTTGTTGTGTTGGCTGGTGGTACGTTATTAGGCTACTACAAACACACATCAAACTCTACACACACTTTCACGCTGCACCTTTCATTTCCAGCAGGTTGTAAAAATAGAAAGCCCATAAAATCTGACTCTTTCATGTCGGAGCATTAGGCAGGAAGAAAACCATCCACATGTGCAGAGCACTGATGAGCAGCAGCACGGACCTGCTGCACAGCTTAGATTTAATTCATTAATTTTATCAATGAAGCTCAGAGAAAAGGAAAAAAGAAAACACCTACATGCTTCAGTTTTCCTCGTACGGGGTGTTGCAGCCAGTTCTGGTTGCATAATATTATCTGCTCTCCTACAAACTCCCACATACTGAAGCAGAAAGCTCGGTGCGAGGCTCAGACAGGAGATGTGTGGGAAGACAGAGATTCAAAGTCAGAGTTCGTCTCATCCTGGTTGAGAATAAATAAGCTTCCTTTAAACGGATGATTTTGAGTGTAGTAGAGTCTACTCCAAGACGCTGCTAAAATAAACTCGACTCATTAAAGTCTGGGTTTCCGCTGCTTTAATGAAGCGCAGTTTCTACATTCCTCCACGTAGATCAGATTCAGTCTCGTACCAGTGAATTTGGTCCGAAAAACCTCAAGCTGACGTTAGAGCTCGCTACATTACCAAGTTCAACGTGGCTTTACGTTCACTTCCATCTGTCAGTCTCTTCTCCTTCCTTTATTTTTCCTTTTACTCTCTTCTTTCATCTTTTCCTTCCTTTCTTCCTCCTCTCCCATCTTTTCCTTCCTCCTTTTCCCCTCCTCTTCCATTTTTCCTTCCTTTTCCCTCTCCCATCTTTTCCCTTCCTACCTTCCTCCATCCCTCCTCCCCCATCTTTTCCTTCCTCATTTCCTTCTCCCCTTTTTACATTTCCTTCTCTTCCTCCTCTCCTTGTCCCCCTTCTAGCCCGTTTCTTTTCCTCTTGTTGAATATGAGCATTTGCAGTAAACAAACATTGAAATGACCAAGGAAGGAAGGAAGAGAACAATGTGTGCTTGTCAGCATTCAGCTCACCTGTAAATTTCAGGTGACGACTTCATTGAGGTCGTATGAGCCATTCTTTTACTTTGGTAAACCAGAGTTTACCTCAAAGCAGCTCTGTGTACACGGCATTTGGCCGTCTTTGTGAGGACATTCATCAACATCAGTGGGTTTCCCCGTGTATTTAGGAAGTACTACTAAGTGCTTAACTAAAACTCTGACCACAGCCTCATTTAAAGTGTTTTTTTTTTTTTTGTTAAATAATTTGGTTTCAGTGGCAGACACCTTCAGCTCACTCATGTTTGGACATTTGGTGCTGCAGGTGAAACGTTTAAAGGACATCTGTAAATTGCAGACACATAACCTGCAGTGTTAATACAACACAGGTGTGCATCAAGAGTGAAATCCAACTACCATAAATGAGTTACAAATTCTTCTGGGTCACTTTGGTTTGAGTTTTTCATAACAAAAATCAGAGGAGCTGTAAGAAAAGCAGCAGAAAACTCCCATCACATTTCAAAAGCAATGTTTAAAACATAAAAGACAAGCAGTCAGCACTTTATAAAACTCATCTTTATTGATTCAGAGTCATCCCTCCATCCTCGACAATATTTTCTCTGCTGTGTTCTTATAAAAAGCTGAATATGTACATCCTCTTTGTATTTACATTATTTTACATGATTACATCGTCAGAGAGCCTCACACCTGCAAAAAGGTCAACTCTCCTGCCTGAAACGTATCACCTGTTGTCAGGGGAAATGAACAATAGAGCAACTTGCTTGTGGGTTGTTTCCTGGCAACAGCAGCTTATCGGATTAATATCGGTAAAGAGGAATTGTTTTTAATTATTTATCTTATTTTCCTAAATATTTCACAAGCTTAGAAAAACATGCGGAGTGACCCCATGTGCTGCGGCAGGGGGTGGGAAAAAAACACAAATTAAAAAAAGTAATGGAACATATAATGTAGTGCAATGCAAGTTTCTAATGTGAAGTCGTGACGAAAGTACAAACTAATAACAATAAAGTCGATGCACGTGAAAGAGTTTTTGTGCACTTTACATAAACACACAGTCTGAGGAAAGTTTAACAACAAAAACTGTAGCTAACACTAGGCTGCTAAACATCTCCTCATCAATCAGCTTAGTCCTGCACAAGAAGGTGAGAGCGAAAAATTATACAAAATACAGGGTGGAAAAATGTCCTAAAAAAAATATACACAAACCACTGATCAGACTTAATGCTGATTATCTGATAAATCATAGAAATGACATCAAAAGGTGGCTGGAAAACATAATGTGGCGAGCAGACTCAGAGCATAAATGTGGCTCTTTAAAACCTGCTTTGCTTCTCTAATGAGAAACAAAACAGGTTTTATTTTATGTCGGTAATATGACTTAAAGTAAAAGCACATAATTACTTAGGTATAAAAATATTTTATCCATGGAGGCAGAAAATGTTCACCGAGGTCATGAGAAGAGTTCAAGGGTTGTTTTCACTTTTCTCTTCTTTATTTTAAAAACTGTGTTAATGCTAATGTTAGCAGCTATGTGTAAAGGCGGGAGAGGCCCCAGTCATTCAGGTCTTAGAGAGTGGTGTGCGATTCTGTGGCAACTACTGGTCGCTATGGAAAAATGTGTATTCCCAGACTCGTTGGAGAGTAGTTTCTAGCAACTGCCTGTAGTTTGCAAGGAAGGCGTCGCCTTGTCTGCAAACATCACCAACTATGCAGCTGTTAAACTGAGAAGTGCAACACAAACTGGAAACAGAGTTAGTTCACCTTCGAAATAAAAGTTGAGCCTTTTGAAATGTACGTAGTAAGAAGCAAATTTTCTGTTTTGTGTTGGGGAGCAGTTGGCTAGTGTTTGCAGACAAGTTGGCAACTTCCAAGCGAACTATGGGTGACCACAACAATTTGCTAGCAACACAGTCACAAGGTGGTGCAGCTCAGTCTTCGTGATCAATTTCACAACAGGTAAGTGGTTCATAACCTCTGCACACCTGAATGAATGACAGGTGTGCAGAAGGAAGAAAAATGATACATATAATAAAATAGTACCTAGCAGCAGTCAGCAATCACTTAGCAACCGGTCAGGGGAATATGCAATTTCCCCTAGCAACCAGAGGTTTCCATAGTATCAACAACTGCTCTCTAAGCCTGCGTGACCGAAGCCTAAGCTTTTAAAACATTCAAGACACTCTCATTAATACTGAGCAGAAAAAAGGCCTCTCTCACACACAGAATGAGTTTAACAGCAACAATAACTCCGTACTTACAAAAGCTTGTGTGTGCAGCCCCCACCCCCTCCAACCCTGACGGCGAGTAAATAACCACAACCCTGAAACTGAAGGCGCTAAATGGAAGTCAGCCACCTTTTGAACTGTTAACTCCTGTGCTTCCCCCACTTTAATACTTCAATGTCTCAACAGAAACAGGCTAAATGCCAGAGCTGAGCAGCAGCCGGTGCCACCCCTTTGAAAATGTTTAAGCTTTTGGCAGAAAGTTGTTGCACTACAAGCAAAACTGCGGCATAAATCATTTGGACATGTGCGTCTGCGAGTGATTTAGCGTGCAGTAAACCAGAGTAATCGCCTTTCTCTCTTTAAAAATAATGTTTCTGTAAAGCTTGACAAAGTTTCCAGTGTTACAACCATTGCAGATGTGAGGCTCTGCCTGTGGCCAACATGTTTCGAGGGTTTAGTCTTCCCTCTTTTTAATGATGGGAAAAGAAGCTTTAATTCCCGAATTTCACCGTTTCCAACGAATCCCAAGCACCAAGCATGTAACTCTACCGCAGGATCAAAACACGCTGTTTAGAGGCAACAGAGATAAAGAATTTGGCTCAGCTGCTGAGAATAAATGTGAAACAATGTGATGGTTTAAAAAAAAAAAAAAAATACCGACTAAATGTGAGGTTTGGTTTATATGCTGTGACATCGCTCATCGCTGTTGCCTCTAAAAGTTGCCCGTGTTTCTCCAGCTGCCAAGATTTGGTACATTTGCATTGGTTAAACAGCATCTTTGACCTCCTTGTTGGTTCAGCAGCAAAACAAACAAACAAACAAACAAACAAACAAAAAAAATTGTTTGCCCTCGTTCTTCCTCTCATTGGATACATTCAAGAAATCCAACACTTCTCTTACAATCCGTCCTCTCTGGGCCATTTTGATTGAAATAAATGCACTTGTTTGTCCATTTACATCCATGTTTTTTGTCCTTGTGGATTTATCAGTCACACTGTTTGAATTATCCACACTGGGTTCATCCACCCGCCTCTGCCAGCCAATCAGGGACAAGCTGTAACATTCACATCTATCAGTTTGACTGATGAAAAGAGTCGGATCCAGTCAGGACTTTGGTCAAAAAAGTCAAAGTGTGATGAGTTGCTGTTACTTTTCTTTTAAAAAAAAATGAAATAAAATAGCCGACCCCCAAATCCTTTAAAAAACAAAAAACAAAAACAAAATCTGGGCTTTAACTGCGTTTGATGATGTCACTTCCTCCTCAGTCCGTCTCTTTCTTCTTTTCGTCCAGGTCAAAGTCCAGCACGAGAAGTTTGGTCTCCTCAGTGCCGTTTCTGCTGCCGGCGGCGCACACCAGGCGAGTGTCGGACGCTCTGATTCGCCACACGACTCCACCTGGATCAAAGACGTGATTGGTTTAGCCACAGACATGTGATAACAGGTGAGGACATAAATAAAGTTCAGGTACTTATATATTTATTCTTAATATTTAATAACAGAGTGAATACTGCATCTACCTGCACCATTACAGTTCATTTAGTGTCTTTTCTACTGAAATGTGAATGTATTTAATCTGTTTGTTAGTTCTACATTAAAATGTTGACACTACAAAAAACCACATAATATATAATTAAGTCAGTTACTAAAAATATCTTCTTTGTATCATTTTATATGATGATGAAGTTGGGAATTTATTAATTTTTAATTTGTGTATTTTTTGGACTGGGAAACACGGGTTGCTGTAGAAACGTGTACTTTCTGACAAGATTGGGTGAAACTGGTTCCAAAGAGGTATATGAGCTACACCGAACACCACACTGTGACTGATTTAGTTGCTAGCAGACCGCCACGGTAACCTGTAATCTGCATGGAAGGCGCCGCAAACACCCAAACCACTCACCAACCACGAGTGAAATTGTGAAAAGTGCAGTGCAAATGGGACACAGGCTGCTTGCTTACAAATTAAAAGTTGTGCTGTCATGCATGTTTCCAGCTGTGCAGGATGGAAAAAGTGACTGACTGCCTTCAAAGTGAAAGAAACCCCTGTGTTTCCAGTTTGTGCATTTTCAAAATTTCACTACAATTCAGTGAATGGCAATCACAGCAGTCTTCAGGCAAAAAAAAAAAAAAAAAAAAAAAGAAAAGCAAGCACCACATACCTCTTTGCAAATGAATTGACTCAGTAACAGCCAGAAAAATACATTTTTCCCTAGCGACCTAAGGTGGCGCGAACTCCTCACCTGATCCTCGGCTCTGCAGCGCCACCACGTCCCGCAGCCAAGCTCCGGTCCGCAGGTCCCACAGTTTGACCGTCCCATCGTCAGAGCTGGACAGGACCAAGCCACGACAGAACTGCAGGCACGTCACCGCCGACTGGTGCTTGTTGGGACCTGAAAAGTACGCATCATTACACCGTGACCCTTGACCTCAACCAGTTGTCTTTACATGAGCAGCCTTTCTTCTCAGCTGTATCACTTTATGTATCCTTTCTTATATGCGCGTCAGCATGTGCATCTTGATATAACACCTGATTTCACTGAGTTGTAAATTCTCATATTGAATCATTTCCTCCTCCTTTGGCTCTAAGATATTTGCTGCTTAAAATATTTACTGCTGGACAGATGTCCAAAAAGAAAAAAAAGAGAGAAAATACATGGACATTTACAGTCCCAGAAAATAAAGTTCAATACCACTGGCAGCGTCCAATTTTTCATCCAGTCACCAAAAACCCTTGAAACCACTCACATTCCCTTTAGCTGTACTTTCTGGCTAAATCCATGTGGCTCTAATTGCCCGCTCATGTGAGCTTAACAGATGAAAAGCAAACGCTGTGAAATCCACAACTCATTAAACCAACCATAAAAGACTAAACAGGCCGTCACAGACTTTGCATGAAAGTATCCTCAGAACTCGTAGCAACAAACACCCTGTGGTTTGTTTTATTTCTCACGAGTCTGACCACAGCTCAGGTTCACTTTCTGCCTCAGACCTTAACATGATTATTCACTTCATCTCAGAGCCTTTACAATGCCCCCTGTTTCCTCACTTCCTCCCAGCGGGTTGCGGACTTTTGAGTCAGGCTGTTTTATTGCCGAGTCAGCGATCTGGCGCAGAAGTTCCACGGCGACCCTCACCTTCAAGCTGCTCTCATTGTTTAATCGGACAGATTCCCACTAAGGGACGTTACCAGCTTCTCACCTTGCAGCGTGTGGAGACACTGTCCTGTCCGGATGTCCCACACTCGCACCGTGGAGTCGGCATTCCCGGAAACCAGGATGTTGTCTCGAAGCTCCATGCCGCTGGTCAGCGATTGGTGGCCCGTCAGTGTGTGGACACACCCACCTGAACAAGAGACACTCGTTTAGCTTAGATTGGCACCCATGCGTTTCATTTTTATTTGCAAATTTTTATATGATTACAGCAGGTTACGACCAACAGGGGGCGCACTGAGCATCACTGTATTTATTCTGTTTAAATTAGATAAAAGTGAAAAGAGGCGATTGCAGCAGCTTTCTGCACGCATTATTTGCCACAAACCATTAAAAAGCAACCATATTTGTTTTTCTTTCTTCATTTATCACAGAGAAAGAGGCGGTCTGTAATCCAGGCTGCTCGTGTTTCAGTTATGTTCCTATGCGTTATATGTAAAGCAAAAAAAATCTATAGTAATAATGATAAACACAGCCCCTAGTGTCTGAATACAGAAATAAACTAATTAAATAACTCAAGGTTCACAGTGAGAAAACAGAGTCCGTGAGGTCTACCTGTCTCTGGGTCCCACACTTTGATTGAAGTGTCCAACGAGCCGCTCACCACGAACACGCCGTCAAACTGCAGAGAGGGGTGGGAGAGGTGGAGTCAAAACCAAAACAAGGAGCTCAAAGATGCTAAACCGCCTCATGTAGAGCTCAGTTTAAAGACTCCTGCTCTGTGTGTGTGTTTACCTGCAACGAGTACACTCTGTTGGTGTGTCCCTGCAGCGTGTGCAGGCACACCTCTGTCTCGGGGTCCCACACCTTCACCATGTAGTCGTAGCCGCCCGACACCACGCGGCGCCCGTCGTACTGAACGCAGCGCACCGCCGCCAAGTGGCCAGTCAGGACGTGCTCACAGCGGCCAGTCGACACGTCCCACACGCGTAGCGTGGTGTCCCGAGAGCCCGACACCACCCTGAGAAAAAGAGAGAGAGAGAGAGAGGCATTACATCGCTGCAGTGACAGCCAATCAGGTCAAGGTGAACCAGAGGTGTGTCTTTGTATCTCTGTTAAAGCTGCGCTGACCCAGTTCTATGAGTTCATGTGTAGCTTACATTAATTTGTGTGTGTGTGTGTGTGTGTGTGTGTGTGTGTGTGTGTGTAGCACACACAAGAGTGAGTCTGTTACCGGTTGCCGTTGAGATGCATGCAGCGCACGGTGGACGTGTGTCCGTAAAGCGTGTGCACGCACTCGCCGCTTTCGGCGTCCCACACGCGCAGCGTCCGGTCTGTGGAGCCGCTGATCACCGTGGTAGCCGCCATCTGACTGCACCACACCCCACCGGTGTGACCCGTCAACGTCCGCAGACACTGAGGGAGAACAAAAGAGGGATACATGATGATTAAACAGTGTTATGATTGAATTTAAACTTTGCTTTTAATTTAAATGATAAAACGCATGAAAACATTCAGACTGAAGACCAGTGATTACAGATAAAGTTGCATTTTTACTGCACTTTAAGCTCAAATATTAGAGTTTGCATTTGGAACAGTCGTGGTCGAAGAAAAGCCAACACGTTCTTCCTCATTCACTTAAGATAAAGGAATAAAGAAATAATCTGGTGCTCTTATCTGGGCCAATGAAAGCTGTTATTCAGGGTTTTTCCTGCTTGGATAAAATTAATTAAACGCAATCAAAGCTTGCAGTTTGCACAAACACAGCGAACATTAAACGTCTCTCTCATTGTTTGCGAACGCGTGTGAGTCAATATTTATTCCACTTTCATGGACAGCCTTGAGAGACAAACGCAGTTTCACCTTGAGGGTGTTGTAGCGATAGTTGCCATGGTAACAGTGGCAAAACTTTGCCTTGGCAACTGTTGCGGACACGGAGGAAGACACTGCGGGCGTCGACACGAGCGCTCGCTGTTACTACACGACTGTCTGCGGCTCGTACGCGGCGGCGCACACGCCTCATCACCCCCGCAGACTAAAACATCGTGAGGGTGTGTGTGTTTTTCTTTCTGCAGGGAACAAAATGACTTCACACACACACAGGCAGGTCTAGGCGGATGAGCGAGCAGGTGTGGCGGATTAAAGAATGTTTAACCGAAACCAGATGAACGACCTGAGTCTGCGATCTCTCACCACATACTGAGTCCTGCGAGTGTTACTGCAGTTTATATAGTACACTCAAAGTATCCCACAATGCCTCAGTGTGAGTAATGTACAACCAAGGGTCACTATCCACGCATTGTATCCCATCATGCATTGTTGCTGGAGTAAGAGGCGCTAAGGTGCTGGCTGGTTTACAGGACAGAATTTCATGAATGACAGGAATTCTTCAAATCCTGAACGCAAACACACACTGGAGCTTCATCAGAGTGTGTGATTGTGTTCCTGTTATGACACGGGTCAGCAGAGATGAGCTTCCTCTGAAGGGTGACCGGTCTCTCCCTTAGAGGCGGAGTAGAGACTCTTGAAACGAGCCATGGTAAACGGCACCTCACGACAGAGTTAATGTCAAACTGTGGCTCTACTGCCTGAGCCACAGCCACATGTAGAGCAGCTCATGTGTGAATGTCAGACACAAAGCACTCTGGCGCAGAGAAAAACGCCTGTTGCATGGAGAGCTTCGAGTGCTCGGGCAGCGTAGAAAGCGCTGCATAAGAACCAGACCATTTATCATTTTCCAAAATGACGTCACATGTGCTGTCGTGAGCCGCCGTTTCAGCCAGTCCTGCATGTCTCAAATTTTACAACTTTGTGTGTTTTGATGCTGCAGCTCGGTTAAAGACGTGAGTGTACCATCGTGTGGGTTTAACTGCAGTTTTAACAATGCACCAGGAGCTCACACATTACACAGACGGACATGCGGCAACAATTTGAAAAAGATGAAACTTTGTGGAAAATACTCAAATTCTCATGATGTGGAGGTTTGTCTGAGTGGCAACACCCGTCGTTCTGCAGAATGCTGCTGCGGCTAACAGCAGTGATAAATGGATGTGACTGTGTGACGTCACCGTGCCATGCAAAGTGTCCCACGCAGCGGGTTTACCGAGGCTTAACTCTTTCCACCTTTGATGCTTACAAGGATTTAGCTTTGTTTCTCTTTTCTGAACTGAGTAGTTTCTGTCATACTTCATAACAACAGGTGAGCGTGGTCGCTGCCTACACAGCTGTCCTCGAAAAAAAAAAAAACAGAACCTGTTCGTCCGTGTAGATTCTTGGTCATAAGGTCATAGTAGTCTAACAAGCTTAAAAAGAAGGCGACAGGACTTCTGTAAGTTTTTCAAATTTATGTACAGGTGACAGAACTCATCATTAAGGGTACAAGGGAGTTGGTCTAATACCATCTTAAGGGGAAAAGAGTTGAGGAGCTCGGTTACTCAGGGGCATCCTCCAAACCGACAGGAACCCTGAGGTGGTTCAGGATGGGGTGTGGATGCCTCCTGGGCACCTCGTTAGGAGGACACAAGGGAAAGTATAGCTCTCAGCTGGCTTGGGAACACAGCGTCACAAGAGCAAAGATGACGAAGGAGGTGAAGGTGAAGGAATCACAACAGTCTGCTAGTGTTTTAAGCCTGAAACATGTTCAGGATTGTTCTTCTGGTATTACTCTCCTTTTCTTAAAGTGGACTTTCCTTATAAAACAAGATGAGCAAACAGTAAAAACACTGAAACCAGGAAAGTAATCAAGAGCACAAGATTGAAGCAAATTGGTATTACATGAGCCCGGCCTTAGTTTAACTTCAGCTGAAATCTCTTCAGCACAATCAAAGATGTCTTTGGCATCCTGGTCATGGTTACTTTTGGAGGGTTTTAAACTATTTTAAAAGGACCTGCAGGGACCCATAAAACTGTTGTTTGGTGTAAAACAACCTCCTCTTGCAGAACATTTTGCAGAGTTAAATTAAGATGATCAGTTGCAGCACGGACGTGCACTTGCAATCAGACAGCTTCTTGGCTTCTGCAGAGAGGGCTGCACTTTATGTCAACATTACATTATCCTCGTCTTGGTGCAGCGTGTAGACCGAGAATCTGCAACAATGGCAAAAGCTTAGCTGGCTTAAGATGAGTCCGGGCATCTTTTCTCTGAGGACAAAGGAGGGATTTATATTCCAGCAATGTTCCCTGTTTATTTAAGAAGCTTTTCATGGTCTGAAATAAGGTAAACGAGAGCCTGTCACCTTTCTGAATGCACTCTGATTGCATATTGTGTGTTTAACAGTCTGCGGGTGTTAAACAGGAAGGTTTACAAAAACACAAACACGCCAACAGAAACAGACACTTTCTCTACACCTTTAACACAAATGTGAGTATTCAAACAGAGATGCCTCGGGTGGTGTATGTCTGTGTGTGTGTACACAAATAGCTTCCCAGCGACACACCCCGACTGACACGACTGTTCCGCCTGTGTTTAGTCCGTTTAGCCACTCTGAGCTTCTCACTGTCCTATTAGGTCACGCTGGCCTACATATTAAAATCTTATTCAGGTCAAATCTGAAGCTGAGTGCAGCTCGCACGCAGGAAAGTCCCATTATTTCATGATAATGTCTTTTACTGACGATTCTCAAGGTCACCTTGATTAAACACTTGATAGCTTCAAATTTAAACCCAAACATATATGAGCTCTGATTCTTTGAAATCGGAGCTTGAAATGTGGTAAACATATGTTTGACTTCCAGACGATTAAGCCCACAGACTGACAGTTTCTTCTCGTCGCACCCCGATGTTCACATTTCCAGGCTGAAGTGAAATTTGTTCATGAACTTGAGCACCTGTTGTGGACTCGAAAGTCCTTCTAGAAGCAAGTCTAGCAACTCAGCAGCCATTCTGGATCAAATCCAGGGAGTTACTCATTGCTTTAATTGCTCTGTGTTTCTTCCTCTGTATGAAAACATGTGAATGAGCGCCCGGTTGCTAACTGATCTACAGGTAACTCACTTCCTCCTGATGACAGCCTCCTACACAAATACCTGCCCAGGACAAAAGATTCACTCATTCATCTTTCGCTCAACCAGCCACACCTGCATCTACCTGCAGCTCTTCCATGTGCTTTGCTCACCAGTCTGAAGGCGTTCGTAGGAGCGTTTCACTCTTTAGTCTGAACTGGTTTCACATGTTTATGTCAGACACAAAAGCACTCCACATCACTCTCCTCCTCACATCCTGTAGAGCAGGGATGTCACATTATAGTGTTTCTATTAGCTTTTAACTGATTAAAGATAAACATCGCCTTCCTGTATTCCCCTGATGGAGGTGCAGACACACTGAGTTGGCTCCTGAAGCAAAACCCTTCATTTCTCGTCCCAGTTCAATTATCGGTTTCCAAAGAAGGAAACATTGAGATCTGATAATGGTGTGCAACAGTGATTATTTCTGCATGGGCAGACACCACCCTCACTGACCTCTGATGCACATCCAGTCATTTTGTTGTTTAAGGGGGATTGAAACAGTTTCAGGTCAGACAAGAGCTTCACAGGTTACTTCTAGCAGACGTGTTTCAGGGTATGAAGATATAAATCCTTGTTCTTGCTCGATGAACTTTGATTATGGATTATGCAATAATTAGATCATCTTTACAGAAGATTTAATGGCAGTTTCTTAATCTTAATTTTGTCAAAGTCTATATGGTTTGTTTATTTTTAGGTTGGTGGTAAATCATTTATCTGATAGGCTTTATTGTGAAGTACTACAAAATAAAAGTCCTATTTGTACCGAATTTGACTTGCAAAAATAAAAGCCTCACTTTTTTTTAGCGAAACAGCTCCTGCAGCCCTGCAGAGTAAAAGGAGCTGCAGAAATATTCACACTGTATGTACTTTAATATGTGAATTTCATAATAAAAGCATCGCTTCTAGAAATTTCACAATGTTCCAAAATAAAAGCGCACACCTTGTTTGCTAGGCGACAAACAATCACACACACACACACGCAACGCATGTGATCGTGTGGTCGAAGCAAAAGGAAACAATTGTTTCCATAATCGATACGTCCGTCTCTGCTGTTGCGTCCTACCTTGCCGGTGATGGCGGACCACACTTTGAGCGTGTTGTCGTCTGAGCCGCTGACAATCAGGTCGCCGCTGAACTGCAGGCACGTGATCACATGATCATCGTGGCCTTTTAACACCTGCAAAGACATTTAAAGACAATCAGTTCACATTTACATCTCAGACCGATGCTGTTGAACCGAGGCGGTGTGTGCGTTACCATGGGTTCCCGTGTGTCCCCCTTCCTCCAGTTGGTCTCTATGCGATGTTGTCTAATGTAGGTCGATTTCCACTCACTGACTGCAGCACTTGATCGCCTGCGACGAGACGACGCGCACTCTGATATACCTGTAGAGGGGAGGGAGTAAAAGAAGAGGATACATTTCAAAAATGGGGCGCTCAGTCTCACCCCTCAGTCTCCTCACAGATGCGCATATTAAAAAATCCTATGTCGCCTCTTTTTCAAGTTATCACATTCACTAACTCAGGTGTCCATGTCGCCCACCTGCATGGCGCAGTGATGAAAATACCCCATCAACCGGGTTTTTTTTTTGTTGTTGTTGCCACACCTTTTTGGGAGGAAAATAGGAAATCTGATGAGCAGATTTAAATAAAGATTATAAGACAAAAACAGATTTCTAATGAACTTCAGAGTCAATATTTGGGGAGGCCAGTCCATGACCGATGATGCTTCATTGTGTTTTTTTCTATCCAGGAATGTTTTTACTGCGAGATTACGTTTCATCACCATACCTGAAGTTCACCGTAGTGTAGTGGAATAGCATCTACTGTGACTTTATTAAAGTAGACCAACTTTAAGCCAACATTCATTAGTATGTAAGATGAGTGTGGTTAATGAAGGTTAGCTGCATTTATATTCTTGCTGAGTTCTTGCTAACGTCGACACCGATCCTGGCGGTATGGCAGGGGAGTTGATAATTAGCCTTATTTGTGAAGCTGGTGAGCTGCAGTCAGCATCGGCTTCATTAGTATGGCTGTGGTGTGGCGCTAACGTTAGGTAGCCTCATTGGTATGGCTGCTGAGCGCAGGCAGTGAATCTCGGCTGACTGGCAGAATTCCCAGACACACACACACGCGTGCGCACACACACACACACACACACACACACACACACACACACACACACACACACACACACACACACACACAGCCACTGCATTGCGCTGAATGAAGGTGCAGTGACTGTGTGTGGCTGTATTTGCATGTTTCACTCAGGTTAGAAAGCACCATACATCCAGCAAGTTCCCGTCTCTATTTGTATTCTGGTTTCCATATTCCCCTGTGAAAACAGTGGAAAAACACCTGCAGCCTTCAGGTGCTACCTGATAAAACTCACACTCGCAACAGAAAACAGAAGGAAATTAATATAACAATGTGCTGCTGTCCTGGGCTTTTAAATGTAATTACCACCCTCAACCTCAAAATAAACCGCAATCTACTTCATTTTGCCTTTGATTGAATCATTTAAATATTGAGGTGCCTTTTCTGCATTTTTTTTAAATTAGATTTGCTAAAGCTGCTGAGGTCCTCTCATGGTCAAACTTCCAGTCATTTTTTTATGATTTAATTATAGCTGAGATGATTATCTCTCCAAGGAACATTAACTGCTTCGTTAACCAAGGAGACAATACACGTTTATCTAATGCAAGGCTCTTAATTTGGAGTTTGTTCATTTTTTAAATAAACCACAGTAAAGTGAATATCTCTGGATCACAGACCACACAGAGTAACACACAAATCAATAAACTGTAAAAGTTTTTTTAGAACAAAAAAGTGGAAAATATTAGTAGTTAATGTATGCAGTATGTATTATTATTGTAGGCTCCACCTTACTATATAAAGTGCCTTAAGGTGACTGTTGTTGTGATTTGGCGCTGTGTAAATAAAACTGAAATGAAAAGAATAATGAAAATAATTCTTCATTAAACCTCAAAATTTATCATATTGTTTCAACCTAAAAAGGAAAACTTACTTCCGCAGCCTTAAACAAACACTGAGTGCAATTTTTTATAAATCTGTTGAATATAAACTAATCTACAATTCTTAACGTTTCCAAATTTCACACTGATGATATTTCAACATTCATAATCTCCACTATTTTCATTTTATGTTAAGTTTTCTATGAAGAATGTTGCATTATGCATTACATTGTAACAAGCAGTGTTGGGTAAGTTACTTTAAAATAGTAACTTAGTTACATTACTAGTTACTTCTCTCAAAAGTAACTCAGTTACTTCAAGTTACTCGTTACTTTCAAAGTAACTAGTTACTAGGGAAAGTAACTTTTACTAGTTTTACTCAGAATTCTCTTGTTAATGTGTTGCTTCCATAACTTTGCCAGTCTTCTAGCTTGCTTACTTGCCACAAGTGCACTGTGCCACCCACCAATAGAGAGGAAAAGATAATGTGCATATTTCCACGAGAGAAATCCCACGCCTGGACCGTCATTGACTGCTGCCATGATTCTAGCCTACGTCACAGCGTCATGTGCGCCTTTTACATCCAACACAAAAACTGCAGTCGTGGTGCTTTCGATTGTACTCAGAACTCGGAAATTCTGCCTTCTGAATAGGAAGATGTAGGCAACACCAGACTGCAGATGAGCTGCATACATGGCTGGACTGGGACAAAAAATTGGCCCGGGCATTTTGACTAGAGACTGGCCCACCATTATAGGAAAAATCATAAAGCCTTTGAATGAAAATAAACACTGTTGTGACAGTGATGTTCACTGTTTTGATGGTATATATGCATCAATCTATCAATCGTTTGTTGTAAGATTCAGATAATTATTTTTTAAAAGCGAGACATTTTAAATGAGAATAAGAAAGAAAAGTATTTCTTTGTGCCCACCTCTCCCTGTTAATGCCCTACCTGCCCCCCTGGCAAAACTTTGCTAGATCCGCACCTGCACAGTTACCAGCTGTCAGCTACCTAAATAAGGATCCTGGTGTTATTTGTCTCTCAGAAACAGTTCATAACTTCCCTTCAACTCATTTATGTCACCTAAAAGGTAAACCTGTTTCTCCATCACCTGTTCAGCTCTGATGATTCAGTAAGGACATCTCCTGGTTTCATCTTCATGTTTCCCTCTCACCAGATAACCAAACCGATATCATGACCAGCAGCTTTTTTGCAGCTGTGGCTCCAGCAAACATCAGCTGATACTAGAAATTAATATTAAATAAATTCTAACAACAGCTGATCAAGCTTAAACGTGTTGCTGTTGTTTAGCGCGACATCCGCTGGTTTCCTCTTTCGGCGCAAAGTGGGCGATAAACAAACAAGAGAGCCGATCAGCTGATCATTGATCAGTTTTCATGATTGAAGTAGAAACGGGAGAGGGAGGGGGAGAGAATGAGAGGAGAAGAGGCAGCTGTGCAGCAAAGACACAGAATAACTCCAGCTTTGTGCCTTTTTCATTGTAGCTGAATTACGGGACAAACTGTTCCTTTTCACCTCAATAAGAAACGCGTAATATTTTCTCTGAATACCAGACGGGACGGTTGGCAACTCTAATAACTTATGAACAAAATAAAGTTCAACATCATTAACTTCATAGCACCCACCCAGCTGTATAGAAACTCCGTCATGCTAGTACGCAGTACGGAAAAAGTCAAAATAACGAAAATAAACTCCCCCTAAACTTGGTTTATATCTGACCCAGATAGACTGCAGGTCATAACTTCTTACCTGAAGTTCAGTTCACACTTGGACCAGCGGCCGCCTCGGGTCTCTTTTCCTCCTGCGTCCCCTTTCTCTCATCCACCTGCTGGCTTCCACCACTTGCTAATGTTACTGAATCTGTGGAAGCTCCGCGATAGCCACCACACGAAGTAACGAGTAACGACCCTATCTAAATCCCAGTAACGACTAACGCGTTCCTGATTTTGGCATAATAACTAGTTACCGTGCTCGTTACCACAATAATAACGTAGTTACTGTAACGCGTTACTTAATAACGCGTTAGTCCCAACACTGGTAACAAGCAATGTTACAACATAGCATAATGGCTACATTTAACATAAACGTTTTACATGTAAGACGTTTATGTTAAATGTAGCCGAATATAATTCCTGTAAGCTCACGTTTCATTAATAAAACAATGACTTGTGAAGTGAATACAGAAGTGTTTCATTTTTTTTTCTCAAAATGACCTTTGGTTGCAGAAAAGCCTTCAGATTATAAAAATGTATTAAAAAAAGGTTTATCTTAGTCTCTTAAGGGCTCAATCGTAAGTTTTAAGTCTTACTGAATAAAACGTGACGATCGTCATTACCTTCCTCGCGGCATTTCTCCCTCCACAGCAGGTTGTCTTCAGCCAGGGTCCTCCAGTTCCTGCAGGTCTGAGCGGCCTGCAGCAGGTCTCTGGGAGCCAGGAAGGTGAGCACGTACAGGGCTAGCTGCAAACATGGTGATAAAACACAATATTTGAAGCGCACTGCTCATCAACGGGGCCACATTTCTCAGACAGCAGAGCGGACTGCTTTTGTGCTGTACCTCTTTGGGCAGAAGTGATATAAAGTCTCTCTGGAACTGAGGCTCAATGACCTGCATCATGTGCTTCACCTGACTGGTCTCACACCTGTCGATCAGCTCGTCCAGAGCCAGCAGCCGCTCAGGGCCGCTCCACATCTGTGTGAAAAGGCAGCGAGGGGAAACATTAGCACAGGATGAAGAGACAAAGATTTACATTTACTGTTGCCACTAAAGTGCCTCCATATAAAGTAAAATATATATATATAAATTTTTGTACCACTTTGTTTTCCTGTGTATTTACTGTAATTGTTATATTTCTCCTCTTCTGTGTGCATTTCAGGGTGTGTCATCTTTTACTTTTTGTTTTTATTCCCTTACCTCTAAACTGGTTTGAACTGTCTCTCCAAAGAGATCATGTTTTTTTTCCCTCCATTTAAATGTCTCCCATCTCTTTGTGTGTCTGTACTTGTATGTTTTTTTAGTTACATAAGAACAGCTTGGAGGCAGCACCACTCTGCCACTGTGTTTGTGTAGCGAGCGGAAGATACACCACACTTTACCAAAAATCAAGAAAAGCTGCAGTTTAGCTGCTGTCCTTGAAAAACCAGGACCAGTGTCCGTCTGCTCGGATGTGCATATAAACTGTGCACTGAAATTTTGCTAATTAAAAGTTCTTTGTTGGATTTTGTGTAAATATAATCTCTGGATTATCTGAGAGAACATGATTGTACGTGTGCTGACCTGGAAGGTGTGGAGCCAGTCCTGCAGGCCGGAGGGTGGCGGACCAGAGGTGACGCGTCGTCGCTGAGCTGAATGCCCGTTAGCCAGTCGTAGGTCACCAAATGTGGTGGGCGTGGCCTGAACCAGACTGGATGGACTGCAGAGAGATGCAGGAGCAGTACAGCAGAAATGTGACTGTTTACCATCGTAAACCCATAAAACATCCATCCATGCATGTTACACCTTTCTTTTATCCTTTTGGTTTATGCTCTGAACTGGTAAAGCTGATCTAATTTAACCATTTAACATTCTAATTAAATCACTAAATCGTTATTAAAATTCAATACAAATGATTCCTGGATCAAATCCACTGTGGCTGCTATATTCATAAATGTTAGGAGAGCGATGACTTTAACTTCTCTGGACACTGTGTCACAAAATCTGCATGGACAGAATCACCAATCAAAACCAACACAGGGAAGATAGACGCCAGTCAGAGTGTCGGGTCTAGTCGACGGGGTGTTTCTGAATGTAAACCCTGTCTTGCTGGTTCGTCTCTGCTGCAGGATGTCTGCAGGTGCAGATGAGAGCAACTAGAAGCCCGGGGGAGCAATGGAGAACTGAGTTGGCAGCCAACTGTTGCACGCTGCCAAAAGCAGAATGGATAGGAGACGCCGAGCTATCAGTGTGATACAGGAAGCCCAAGGCAACCAATAATCATTCCCCAGGTTCACCTACACAAACCTTGTGAGTTTGGTTTGCTTCAGGTAGATTTCGTCTTTTCGTCATGTTTGCTAGAGCTGAGCTAAAAACCAAGTAGGTGTGGGCTTTTGGGAAGGGGCAAAAATGCACAAAATCAGCTTTGTAGCAAAAAAGAATGCACAAAAAAATAAATAAATAGAAGAAAAAAACTCTTTGAATTTTGTGTTGCTGTGGGGTGCTCTTTTAAGGGTCATCCACACAGCATCACACGCTATCAGTGATTTGGCAACGAAAACAACTATATTGGGCAATGTGCAGCAGCAGGCAAATAATAATAGTAATAATGTAAGATGGGTG
The DNA here is from genome assembly GCF_051167445.1 of Perissodus microlepis. Taxonomy (NCBI): domain Eukaryota; kingdom Metazoa; phylum Chordata; class Actinopteri; order Cichliformes; family Cichlidae; genus Perissodus; species Perissodus microlepis. The sequence continues at coordinate 17,882,433 of NC_140463.1, read as the reverse complement.
TGTTACGGGTCCAACTCATTAAAACCTTGAAGGAGCAACTGAAGCGACGGGTCCTGGGTGTAAATCAGACGGATGATTAACATTTATGGAGGTTCGGTTACATCAACGACCAGTTTTAAACGTGGTGTTTGTTTGCATGTGAAACTAGCTCCAGCCTGGGTGCCATTTTGGTCCAAAGCAGGTAAATCAGTGACAGGATCTTTGTTCACTTCATGTTATTAGAGCACATTAGCATGTTGTTCCAAGTATTCCTAGTTTAGTTCAACAGTTTTGTGAAAAGATTCGTTCTGACGTTAAGAAATCAAATGTGGTACCTGAGGTATCCGTTGCCTTTGCAGTGCTTCTTCCCCGAAGGGAACGGCCGGCCGTCTGGACCATGGTCCAACTTCCTCTTCATCTGATGAAAGATGAAAAGAGAAACCATTACAGACTGTAACCCTCCCGTTTTGGAACAACAACAGAGCCAAATGGAGCTTTGTAGGCCAAACTAATTGGATTTACCAACCGAGCTCCCAAAGCCCCACTTTGCTGCACGCTGGTGATTTGATTATTTGCAAATACCATAAAATAAGTCTGTCAGATCATTACCTGATCCGTCTGATCAGGTAATGGTGGGGTTGCGCGTCATAAAGAATAAAGACTCTCCATGTGAAAAACCATTTTAAAAAGCTTTAACTTCTCCACAAACCACTTCAAACGCCACAGGAGCTCTGGCTGCAATAGCAGTTTTTACCCAAGGGCCAAAAAAACTGGTTAATCTGACCATATCCTTCCTCAACGGAAATCAGCTAAAATAAACACGCGCAGCTAGAAGTTTAGCATCAGCACAGAAAAACAAAAGCAGAAGACATTTATATTGTATATGTCCCTAAAGCATGGGACGAGGACGAGAACAAAGCTAATGACTTCAAATCTGCACAGACAAAACAAACCACACAAAGACCATTTCCAACAACTGGAAAAGATCAGGACACACTGAGGACTACTGCGGCCGGCTATGGCTTTTATTTCCACTTGATTAAAGAGGCTGATGGATACGACTTCCACAGTAAAAAGTAAGACTCAAGACTAAATAAGCCAGACAACAAACTGGAGCTCTAGAGATGGGTAACACAACAAATACCAAACTAACAGCTGGTCTTATACTAAAACAAATATAGACAAGACATATTTTTAGTTTTATATATGACGTAAAGCCCATTATTTACTGTCTATCACAAAGCTAACACAGGGACTGTGAGGTTCCAGTGTTAACCACTGCAACACTATGCTGCCCAGCATGGTCATGGCATATTTCAGCAAATGTGTCATGTTTTGTTTATTTTTTAATTTAGCTCTTCAGTGTGTGACCGTTCACTTACTGTATCTAACTTAGTTTGGCATTTGGGGGAAAACGTTGGCCTTCCTCGGTCTACGTGGTCTAATCATTCGCAATGCCCCAATTATCTTCACGATCATCTCCACAGTATTAATGTGAGCCAGCCTAATTCATATTAGCCTGCAACCAGTGTCTGCACTCATGATGCCAGCGCAGTAAGAGCTAGAGGAGTTCCCACGGATGTTTGTGGGTTTCTGGGTCGACCCTGCGGTCAGAAAGACGACCAAACGGCTGGAGCCGAGTCCACATCATCAAAGAGCTGCAGATAAACCCGAGGCAGTCTTTTGAACCGCAGAGATGCTGGAAACACCTACGCCGCCAACTTAGACAAAGCGAGGTCTGAATCAGCCCTCTCTATCTCTCGCTCGCTCTTCTCTGAGCGTCTCTCGCTGTGAATGAACGCAGGAATGCAGAAAATCAGAGGAATGTCGGCGGTGCAGCGCCGCTCTAAAATAGCCTCCAACACACACACATGCAGAGGATAGCATCTGTGTGTGTTCAAAATTAAACATGGGCAAGAAGCACCTGTAAATATTTCAGATTGTAGATTATCAGAGGGCGTTCTTCACTCCCTAACATACATTTATAATCTGCTTTCCATTTTCAGACTCCGTGTCGCTGGATTTTAATAACAGATGCCACGTCTGTGTGGATTTGATTAAGCCGGAAAAAATAAATAAATAAAATAAAAAGGAAAAAACTTGACCTTGGGGGGCTGGAAAACTGAAGAATGTGTTTACAGTTAAAACCAGACGACTTTGGCTTTTGGGTGGGTGGCAGAGACACATCTGTGCTTCAGCAGCAAAAATGTCCCAATCAAGCTTAACTGCATACGTACTACTGGGACTTTTTGGAGGGTTAGTATCTCTGCAGCTTCACCTTAAATCAAGTTTATAATAATGAGAAGAGGATACGTCGTGGCCTTACATCGACCTAGGTGCAATTTTGCCAGGATTTAATGTGAAGTCTCCCTCCATAATCTGTGTTTTTACAACATAGTGAAGGAGCTAACGTCCATTTGAAGCTCCAAACGCAAACAAACACTAGTTATTAAAGTTTTATCTGACTTTAAGTAGATTTCTGCCTCCACAAATTGCAGTTTTACAGCAGCTGCCGTCTCTAAGGTGCATCTTTTATTCATATTTTCAAAGTGCAGCGAGGTGAAGGATTCAATTTAAATAGAGTTTAATTCGTTTGTATTAGATTTTCCAGGTTTCCTGCAGCTTTTTCTAGCTCAGTCCTTCGATTTATGCAGCCGTGTTACAGATAAAACTGTCAATTTAAAAGACCATTGTATTTTAAAATTATTTTTAGTTTTAGATTTTCTTCTTTGAAACATCTTTTTAACTTAAAAATAATCACACGGCCATTAAGGAGACAAAAAACAATTCTGTGTTTAATTGATCGTCATGGATACTGATCGTTTTTAAACACCATTTTAAACGTGAACTGTGAAAAAATGGATTTCTAAGCTTTCAATCCTTCAGGTTGAAGCTGTGACGATAAATGAGCATTTGATGTAGAAGTCATGTATCCGTTTAATTAATTACATTTGTTTTGTTTTCCACTCCTGGATGAAGGCAAATGGCCGTTTTTAACTTTCTGCTGCTGTGGTTTGAAGCCAACAAGACAAATTAGCATTAGAAATGAAAGTCTTGTATCCTCTTAATTCACTTTAATAGATAATATCTGCTTCATAAAAAGCTTCATCGGTCTGGAACGCAAAGTTTACATGGTAGCGTTGGGATCAATATAAATATTTACATAAAATATAAACAGTTTCTAACTGTTGCTGTTTGCAGATTAAAGGATAAACAGGTAGACACTATAGATTAGTTTGAGTTGGCATTTTAGCTCATGTCCAATGTTTTGTCAAACACTTTCAAGGTTTTAATCTTGTAGTCTTAACCAAGCACTTAACTACTAAGTACTAAAGTGAAGCTTGACTGAAATGAATTTTGACCTGTATTAAACCCCATATGCTGACCCGGCTGCTCAGTAGAAAGACTTCATTCATTTGTTTTCAGAGAAGAAGTAGTGTCAGTTTCTAAGGCTTCATTCCTGTGGTCTGTAACAGAAGATGTGACTGACCATTACACACTCAGCATTAGCTTGATTTCATGTGAATTTTTGATGTGAATTCTGATGTTTTATACAGACTGAACCTAACAATGTGTCTCACAGCAGCTGTGCTTTACATTATCTGTCTTTTGAGGAGGTTTAGTGATACAGTTTCCTTTAAATTTTAATATTGACGTGATTTTATTGTCATTTGGATCCTCACCTTGATCCCGACTGGAGTTGATTTCATGTGTTTTTCTCTCGTATCTGACCACAGACATGGCAGAATACTGACACTGACATGCCTGTGCAGTGAAAGGCTCCACCTTTGTTTGTTTTCACAGTGTCGGGAGAAAGAAAAGTTACTGTCAAGGTTTCATTCCTGTGGCTCGCAGCACCAACAAAGAGTACAGACTTTTTTTTCCTCGTTTAACCAGCGTATATGAGGCAAACAAAGCAGAGTGTGACGGTATTTGAAGGTTTGTGGAAGAAAGAAAGAGCCAATTTTGAGAAATTTAAGCCAAACAAAGGAAATTATATCAGCTACTGTCAGCCTTCCTTATTTTTCGGGGGGGGAAAAAAGTTTGCAAGGTGTCATTCTATGAAGTTCTCTCTGCAATCGTATGTTTTTCACCTTTAAGAAATCACATTTGACCTGTAAAATTGCACTTTTACCACGTGCAGAGTAAAGTGCCCTGAATTTAATTGTGCCTCAGAGTACAGGGAGGAAGAAATGTCACTTTTCAGGGCTTATCCAGCATTTATGAGCCAAATAGCACAGCTGCTAGAGATTATCACAGCTGTACTGTAAAACATCCCAGATTTACAAAGGGCAGGAGGTGTCAGGTTTTTACGTTTTCATCTTGCAGTTTGAGGTTAATTTGATTTAAAGTACTTTTTCAACCTTTATTAAACCCTACTGGCCCAAAATGGTGGCGTTTGCATGGTTGCACAGTGGACTAAACCACCTTTTGTCTGCATTTTCACAGTGCAGGGAGGAAAAATGTCACCTTCATAAGGTTTTGTGCCTGAAAGAGGAACAAACAGATATTGACGTTAGGGCCGACTAAAAAAAATGTAACTCAAGTCTCACCTGCCAAAAAGGGTCTATTTACATGACAGTACAGTGAAATACACTCCTGTATTTATGTTAAATATGAACAATATGACTTTTGTGGGTTTAGGCAGAAAAATCTAAGCCAAACAACACAGATCACAGCAGCTGTACTGCAAAACATCACTCATTTCAAGGAGCACAAGTCACTTTGTGAAGGTTTAATAAACCATATGGGACCAACACTGAGGAGTTTACCGTGGAGCGCACCTCCTCCACCTGCATTTTCACAGGGCAGGGAGGGAAAATGTTAATTATTATTGAGGCTTGTAGCTATAAATCATGAAATAAATATTAGACACTGAAGTTTAGAATCTAAAGAATTTAAATAAGATTTTTAGATTTTATGTCACCGTTTACAGGTTACACCCGCGGCTGAGCAGTAAAATCTATCACCAATAATCAATCACAGAGAGGGTGACACGGGGAGGAGAGGGAGGACACGGATGAGGTGCCCCCCCTCTCTGGTTCCGCAGTGGTCCACGCTCGCACGCGCACACGCACGCGCCGCCGAAGCATTTCGCTGTCAGTGAGAGAAACGCCTTGTCATGCCGGCGCACGAGCCTGACAACCTCCAACATCTGCACCACAACCGCCCTTATCGATCCGCCGCTCGTCTCTAATCGATACTCACTTTGTAGAAGATGAGCTTCAAGGTGCCGTAGAAACCCATGGCTGCCCCCTCCGGTAGGTACGAGCCTCCCGGAGCCCCGAGGGGTGGAAAAAATATATATTACAAAGTTCAAATGAATGAATCCGGAAATAAAATGTGGGAAAATAAAAATAAAGAGGGATATCCGAGAATGGGCGTGACGTCACACATCCATGGGGCGCTAATCGATGAGTTTGAGAGGAGCCGCTGAGCTGCTGCTGCTGCTTCAGGATCCACTCACTGACTGACTCCCTCTCTGCGCTCCGGCTCTATGCGGCTCGACCTCCACGGGAACACGCAGGGACATGCCTCTCCGTGCCTCGTGAGAGGGAGGGTGGAGCTTCTGTGCGTGTCCGTCTGTGTGTGAGAGTGTGTGCGTGTCCAATGCACGGTAATTATCGTCGTTGTAGCCTAATTACCACGAAAACACTCGAGTTTGAGTCCAAAGCGTTTAGAGGAAAACAAGCAGCTGTTTTTAATGACCGCAGACACACATCAAAGGTTCCGAACAGGAGGAAAGACAGAATTAAATGATTAAAAATATCTCACCGGCCACTTCGTTAGGTACACACTGCAACAGTTACACACCATTAATATCACATCCTCTGCAGAGACACCTCAGTGTCAAACACACACATGTAATTTAGTGTAATAGTGTAATATACTGGGATATTTATAATTCGAGCTGTGTTGTGAATTTGATTTATATCATTATAGTATTTAATTTAGTTACTGCTCTTACTGTCTTGGAGCAAATGTGACCACATCATTTCCTCTGGGATTAATAAACTAGTTTGATTGTCATACACCTGTTAACCTGCTCGTTAATGCACATATCTAACCTGCCAATCACATAGCAGCACTCAGTGCACTGAGGCATGCGGTTGAGATGACCTGCCCACGTTCAAACGTAGGATTAGACTGAGCAAGACGGGTGTATTTCAGAAGCTGCAGATCTGCTGGGATTTTCCCGCACGACCATCTCTACGGTTTCAATGATGTCAGAGGTCAGAGGGGAATGGCCAGAGTGCTTCACGCTGGCAGGAAGGCAGCAGTAACTCAAATAACCGCTCACCACCAAGGTATGCAGAAAAGCATCTCTGAATGCACAACACAATAGGCCTTAAAGCAGCAGAAGAGCACAACACGCACCACTCCTGTCACCTAAGGACACAAAGCCAAGGCTACAATTCACAAAGGATCACCACAATGGAAAATAAAACGAATGAAGGAAAAAATGTTGCCTGGCCTGTTTGCTGCTGTGACAGGCTACGTCCACACAGACACAGCTATTTTGGTAAATGTAACTTTTTCTATGAGTTTTGGCCTTTTGTCCACACATAAACAGCACTGTGCACCATGGAAAACAGAGCACTGGAAAGACTCCTTTTGAAAACATAGTTTCCATTTCTATATTTCGAAAAGAAGGACAATGGTGATTTTGTCTCACAGCGCCAAATATGTGAACCTTTATCGCCTTCTTCAACAGTGCACCGTGTTATTGTTTGTGGGCTGTTGATTGGCCATTTCCTCAGTGGTTAAGGCTACATGACCGTTTTTTTGACTGAGTTTTTTGTCCAAAACAAAACAAAAATCCAGGAATGCTATACTAGCAACGTGTACCTAATGAAGTGGCATGAGCATATTAGCAAATTAGATGTTTAATAGGTCAGGCCAGTAAAATTACTGGCTCATTTAAAATAACACTTCAAATTGTTTCCCTTTCGTCAAGTGTCAAAAAAAGTATCTTGTGAAACTGTTTTTTTGAGCCGTCCGTTCATAAAACTGACATCTCGACAAAACCATGAATCGGTTTGTTTCCACGTCTCAAAGCAAAGCTGCTGAAGTAAACCAGTCTAAAAATATATATATCTACACGCTTACAGGAAGTAACACTAAAAATAAATACCCAGACTTTTTATCTCACAATTTAAAAAGTTTTTCATTACTTCACAGAACACTTTCAAGCGTCAGCGTTGGTGTTTTTGGCTGCTGCCATTTTGACTTTTTTTGACCAACTACCTGTTCGTGGTAAACAGAGGGTTTAAACAGTAGGTGGGTGGGGCTTCTGAGACGCCCATATTAGGGAATCCCCTCTCTGCTGCCATGTCCCAATCACCTCATGAAATGTTAAACTACTGTCGCTGTCTTTGCGAGTTGGAAATCCGACTTGAGATGGGGTTCCAGACTCAAATTCTGACTGGGAACTTTGAAATTCTGGCTACAACTTATTCGGGAACGTGTCATATGACATCATACCGATCCAAAGTGTGAAGCGTAAGCTTTCGGCTCACACGGATCCCTGTCACCCATCACTGTAACAGCAAAGCACAAAAGAGAACTGTGTCTGAACCAAAGCTGAAAGCCGACCACTGTAAACATTGTGACGTTACTGTGAAAGAACGGCCACACAGGCAACAGGAATAAATGTGACATGCTTTCACATAAACAAACACACACACCCACATACGGGCACAGCAGGGGGTTGTTGGAGGTTGCAGCTTTCTCACAGCTGATTGACCTGAAGGTCGAGTGACACTCCCACAGGCGCGCACACACACGCAAGCGCACACAAACACACATTAGGCAGCTCTGGGAGTTGGTGGAGGTTAATTTGGGAGGTCAAGCCTTTCACTCACTGCCTGCAGAGACAAAACATCCAACACCTTCCTCCTCGCTTACCTGTAGAGCTTTTTTTTCTTGCCTTATCTTCTCCTTTCTGGATCTCTCTTCCTTTGTTACCCTGCTGGCCTGAGACGCTCTGTTTTTTCCCTTCTCGTCTTATCTCGATTACATGTGAGCGCGCACGGAGGAAGTTGCTGTATAAACTTGGCATCCAGAAAAATGGAAACACCTGTAAATCCAACAAAGCAGCCCTGCAGCCGGTCAAACTGTATCAGTGCTGAGGTGGTTACGTGCACTCTGTTCAGTCTCAAGAGGAGTTTGTGATGCCGTTGTCTTGGCTGTATCACAGACAGAGAGAGGAAAAGCTGTATATTAAAAACACCTGAATGTATAACCCATACGAGCCTGATTAACACGTGAGGCGGGATACGCTCGGTCTTTTTTAATTGCATTTACAGACCGGATCCAGATATAATGTTGGCGCCTGTTAGTTTGCTCTGAGCTTAATCAAAGACAAACTTTCCAAACAATGCTAAACAGATCATCAGTGCATGCTCAGTATTCCAGCTTGTGGCCCGTCTCCTGCTACTTTAATCTACAAAGGTTGCCACTGCATTCCTGATTGCGTCCAGAGAGACCATTTCTTCTAAAAGTACAGTTTATTTTAAAAAAGAGGCACTGAGCTGTTTTTACTTGTGATTTTTGGACTAAAAACAGGAGGATTTAATGGGAAACCGGCTGAGTTCTCAGAACTTCTCTCTCAGAGCATGTACTGCATTTAGTAACTGATGCTGCTGCTTATAAGCGACGACTGAAACCAAATGCTGTGCCAGCAATTTTGTCCAATAATGACTCTGAAAGCTCCCGGATAGTGAGTGAAAATTGCTTTGAGTAACATGAAAAACGAGCGATATAAGACATCCTTCTGCTGGTCAGTGAACTCTCTGCTCTGAAAGCCAACCAGAGGTCGTGACCTTTGTCAAACAGGAAGTGATAACCTGCCAGGTTTAGTCAGCTCAGCAGTCTGCGTGCCCAGTGTTTCCAACTCACACCGATGCAGACGCAGAGGATGGAGGTGTTCACCAAGCGAGTAATTATGGACCATCTCTGCACGTGAACGAGGGCTAAATGTCATCTCCTAACTCACCCCACGAGAAACCACTCATTTTTCCCACACTACATTTGCAGTATATCATATCCAGGCATGGAACAGCGCCACCCTGAGACTATAAAAACTTTACAAGTTACAGCACCTTAGAAGTACATGAGGTGGCCGCTTCATTTTTTCCCAGCTTTTTTGAGCACTTATAACTTCTTAAATACAGGACATTGAAACTTGAAAGTCAGTTTTCAGAACCCCCCCCCCCCACACACACACACACACATTTAAGGTCTTAAAACTCCAAAAAACAAAAACAAAAAACCAATTCTACACCAACTCGCTGTGCTACAATATGACTCTGAAATCTCATTATTGTTGCATGGCCAACTTTGAGCATGACTTTCAATTATGGCAAAATTTTGAAGCACTACTAAAAAAATTCAAAAGAACAGCTGAGATGTTGCGTGACATCAACACAAACACTGAAGTTAGTGTTGAATACTGTGAAGGATTGGACTGATTTTATACACATGTATGTGTATGCATGTCCAAGACTTTCATTTAATGTGAGAACAATGGTCAAGATTTGGCGAGGCTGAGCTGGTTTGGACACGTGTAGGGGATGGTAATGGTGGATATACTGGACAATGGATGTTGAAGATGGAGCTTCCAGGCAGGAGGGAAGCTCCATCTTCCCTCCTGCCTGGAGTGAAGACTGATGGCTTCTCTGACTGAGAAGACTGATGGCTAGTAGTAGTAGTAAAAAATGCTGTTTACCTTAATGCCTCAAGCATCATATTATTGACTGTAAGTCTTACAGTAGAAACACATCTGAAACCCGTGCTTTAATACTTTATCCCCAAACAGACTCTTCACACGCTTCTCCCACAGCAGCTGTCATTTACCTGACCTGCTCTGACCCCGCCTCCTGGCTACAGCCATCCTGATCACCTTAATCATCAGGACCCCGGATGATCTTTAACCTCTGGACCTGCTAATCTATAAACCTCTCTTTCTCTCTGCCATCACATCACTTATTGGTCAATCCTCCTCCCTTCATCTCTTCTTTGCTGCTTTGAAGCCTCTCACTTTATTTCCTTTGTGTTGCAGCACTTCCTTCCTCCCACCTTTTCCTTCCATTATATCTGGGACTAATTCTTCTCTTTCTCCTCCTCCTCGTAGTTTCCATTTTGTCATAAATTTGAATTCAGCATCTCCCGCTGTCTGCTTCTAATTTACGTCTTTTTCATCCCTCCACTGCTCTGTTTTCTCCACAGAAACATGCTCGACATGTGTCACAAATTAATCCTGGAAGTTTAAAGCAAAACAGAAAGAGTGCATGAAGACGTAGGTGGAAAATACAATGTTTGGGTTTTTTAGAAGCATCCCCATGTCAGTGGTAGGGTTTTAAAAGTATTTTCTGAACCGTGCATCAGCTGCTTTGCTTTTTTTTCGTATCACCTATAATTCAAAATAACTCCATCATCTAGATTTAAGTCTTATTGTTTTTCAAGTTTCTCCTGTGCACATATTTATTCTGCAGATCCTTTGTAATGAATAGAAAGTTTCCCCATCTCAAATAAAAAAGTACAGAAACTAAAATTTGGTCTCTGCTGAGAATTTACAAGAGAAGCCACTTTTGGAAAAGTGACGACTGGGAATATTAGATGCTCTCCTGCTCGATACAAATCTCTGAAAGCAAACCAACAACACAAACCTGATCTCAGAGAGAGCTGACAATCATTTTATTTTCCAGCAACTTTGCAACGAATCGATAACTTTACAACAGACGAGACTGCAGCGAGTCTCCAAAACCTGAAACAGTATGTACGGTATTATTTAGTAGCTCTAAGCAAAAGATCACTGGTTTGGTCCGAGGAGGAGACACAAATCCCTCTGGGGGTTTCATCAGGAAAAATTCTGCCACACCAAACTCGAGCTACCCACTGTGGTGGCATCGTGTGAATAAGTGAACAGCCAGTAGTTTAGGCATTTTCAATTCAAGACTTTTTTTCTAACACATTTAAATTTCATGCAGCTTTCATTCATTTTTGAGAGTTTGTTTAGTTTAAGTTTTAGGATGTTGGTGACTAGATGGAGGGTGGTCTGTGGTCTCGTTCCCATTTGCCCATGTGTGTGCTGGATTTTTAGCAGCTACTGAATTTTCAAAATAAGAGTAGGTTTTCGTAGCCTGGAGCTCAGATTACAGAGGGCTTGAAAGTGTCAGACACTTTTCTGATTGGCGACACCTTTCTGGAGAAGACTGAAGCAAGTCCAGCATGCTTCAAGCAGTGGAAAAAATAGTTAGCAAACACAATACTGGCATTGTGATCATAAACAAGGCTTTAAGTGGGGATGATGGTATCATGTTTGTGCCAGTCTGCAATAGTTTTTGGTACTCTGAGAGAAAGATTTTGGGTACGAACATCAAAGTTTCCAGTTTGCTGTAGTCCTCCAAAATGCACTGACTAAGGCCAACTGGAGTAATTCACATTGCTAGTTGTAATTCTACAGCATGTAGATGGTCTGCAAAGTCATGCTGGTCTATTTACTCCAACAAGCAGTTTCAAACAAAACAAAACACACACAAAAAAATGGACGTATGAAGCCAACTATACTTGGGTGGTCTGAAGTCCTTTGTGTGAGAAACCCTGCATCTAGAGCATTCAGATCCCAAGCTGTAAATCTTTAAACATCTGAAAGGACCATCATGAGTGACGAGAGGAAGAGAAGTCCTGCAACAGATGGTCTGACCCCCACACAGAGCCCAGATCTTATCATCATGGAGTCGGTCTGTGATTACTTCAACTCAGACAAACAAAACTCTTTCGGATAGTACTGATCAATGTCCAAAAACACAGAGTGTCTCTATACAGGAAAAAGATCACCAGCTTACATCTCTTCTTCGTGTATTTTTCCCTCCACCCTGTTCATCCTTGAAAGCTCAGCCTCCCTCCCTCTCTGGTATGCAGACCCACAGAGTCTCTCGCTCTGATGACCTTGTAAAACCTGAAGCTTGTGTGAGTGTGTAAGTGTGTTCTGCATTAAAGCACACCCTTTCCCACACTCAAGGACTTTGAGTGCATGTAAATTTCCAGAAGCTACTCTCCACTCGGTCGTGCCGCTCGTTATGTAGCAGCAGAGCTTGGGAGACCCTGTTAAGGCTGATATGACGCTCAGCTGATAAAACAATGGATGGCATGTGGTCACAGAGGTGGCAGCAGTCCTTGTTGCAGGGAGAGTGTATGATAACCACGCTGCTCTGTGGGGGCTGGAGTATATCGTGGTATACGAGATAATCTTTGTTCTAGGGCTTAAATTTGGCCAATTTTATGGTCAAGGTTGTCTCGTTGGGGAGCTACAACCTCAGGTTGTTTCTGCTGAATGTTTTCCATCAGGTGCTTTGAGACTTTACAGAAGTTTAAACTTACATCTTGCCCTGACTGAGGGATGAATTGTTGATGCCCACCACTGTGAAGGAGTCACATTTCTGACCTCATGTGGCACATTTAAGCTAGGAAACTGCAACCTGTACAATTTGTTTTGTTCGAAGTACTCAGACATGCATCTCATCTAAAGCGATGCCAGTTTGGCCGTTTGTCAGGAGGCAGAGCGTGCCCCTTACCTGGTCAGAAAGTCCGCGATCTTAAGCTCTGAAGTTGCCCTCAGTGTATTATTGTACTGCTCAGCCATGTGAACTCATGCCATGAAGCTCCTGGTATACAGTTTTTGTGCTGATGTTAATACCAGAGGAAGTTTGGAGCTCTGCAGCCGGCAGAGCATTGGCAACTTTTACGCACTATGCGCCTCATCTGACACCCAATCTTTAACTTTATGTGGTCTGTAGTTAATAAACTCTTGTGCTAGGCAATAACATCACCTAGAGTTTAATTATGTTTGCCTTTCGCGTCTGCAAAGGGCACGATACAGCAAAAGTGACATCATATGTTGGTGCAAGCCGCACTTTGGTGTCATGTCAGACACTTGTGCTGCCACTGAAGCCTCCTGGTAAAAGACAACCATATGAGCCTTCCACACCATAGCTGATGTGTGTTGTTCAGGAGAATACTTCAGTGTACACCCACGCCCTCAGCGCTGGTATTAATGGTACAGAGTTGTGGTGGCAGGTTTCCATGCAAAGTGACTAATGTGGTGGGTACAAATAGTTGGAGAATGTGTAGTGTTGAAGACAAAGCTCTTTACAGGAACTTATCCTTTCATACATGCTTGTAAAGGCAGGCACACCTGTGTGAATGGGAGTGAAAACACCTGAATACAAAGATTCAGCGGTGTCGCCCATTAGTTTTGACAATGTAGTATATTTAAAAGTATAAAGCCATTCTTCAGGTTGGTTTGGGACATACGTTGATATTTGCTCTGTGGTAAAATAGATGTGGACATGAAGATGTTTAGAAGTGGTCTTTACTGCAGCAATGCTTAAAGCTCAAAGGGAAACTCAGCCAAAGTTTAAATTCTGCATGGCTTAAGTTTTACAGGAGTTCCAGAATTTGAACCTCACAAATCTTCCTTCTAGTAAGCATTTGTCCTCCAGCTGTAGTGATGAATAAGTTGCAAAATGAAGAAACTTCATGTAGAGATGTTAATGTAAGGTTTTCATAACATACTGCTGCTGACAGTGATTGATTTTTAAAAAGAAAAAGATGTATTCTCTTAAAAACGCATGCATTGTAATATTAGAAAGACTCCAAATCCAGCAGTCAGAATTACAGAGTCACTCTGTAGTTACTTCACCATCTCTGCACACTGGAAAAGTAAACTGTCAACTTCAATGGGCAGTCTAGATAGAAAGCACTCTTCTCACACACACTAGGGGAACCTCACTTCGCACTACTAGTTCCTATCTTTCACAAAAGCGCCTGTTTATTTCCTTTGACTCAATGACTTTGCAATCTAATAAAGCAGATTTTCATTTCTCATTGTGTTTTATGCACCAGCTCATCTCTCTGATAGTCCTACTGCCCACGAGGCCTGTAAGCCCAGATTACCAACTTTTTCCCCAGCGCTTTGTCCAACATCTGTTTTAACTCTGTTACCTTAAGTTTAGATACAGGAAATATTTTATTATAGTTAGGCTTTGATTTAGAGCTCTTTGCGTTCTCTTCTTTTAGCTCTTTTTTTAAAAAAAATTTTTTTATTTACCTTTAGGAGGCAATACAAATCAAATATATTTATTTTTTGTGCAAGGTTGATTTTGATTTTAGCTGCTGTGACAATTTCTGATCTTAACCCAACTAGGTCAGAATCCACAGAAACTATTTACACACACTCCAAAAAATTATTTTCACTGGTCTCCAAGCAGCTAGGGTTTGGAGCTATAGCTGGGGACATCAGCAGTGACTATGCCCTCACAGGGTTAAGCTCACCAAGTCAGCCTGAGTCACTCACACCAGTGAGGTTCAACTGTTATTAATCGGTCGAACCTCAACAAAGCAACCCCCCCCAGAGGTTGCTTTGGTTTGTTTTAGGATGTTGTGGCCCAGGACTGGTTCTGGTCCTCAGGCCATGTTTTGCTCTGTGATGGCAGAGTTACACACTCCAGCCTCTGTAACCCTAAATTGGGTAAGAGGGAGGGATGAGTGTCAGGTACTTTCATTAAAAGCAGTAGGAACATATACTGTGAGGCACAAAGAGAGAGTTGGTACCTAATCTTGTTGAGACAGTGTTGGTGATGTGAGGAACAGGATTTTATTTCTCTTTTCCAGCATGAATATAAAGTAATGCAGGGCAACTCTCCAGAGACTCCGCTATCCATATTTAATGAACTGAATGCACAAATATCAGCTGAAATGAAGGTAAAAATTTTATAAAGCAAAAGAATTTGTCTTGTTCTTTTTTACACTTCTTCTATTTCTAAAGAAAAATCGTCAAACCAAACACGTTTTTTGTATGTTTGCGATCCTCAGAGCTAACGATTAACGATTGTCAGACAGTGAGAAACAGTCCGACACAGAGAAAACCACTTCAAAGAAACACACAGTCACACTTCAAAAAGGCAAAGGCAGATGTGGACGTACGTGTATGTGTGTGCGCGTGCACGCACATGTCTGTTAGCAGGATTACCCTACGAGTGTGTGAGGAATCAATAAGGAGAGGGGGAGGAGAGAGGGTCAGAGGAATGTGTGAAAGATTGATTTTCAGCAGATGATGTTTCATCTCTTTCTCTCCGTAGATGACTGCATGTTAGAGTAGAAGAAGACCCTCACGCTCAGAGTTTAGCATCAATAATGCAGCGCAAACAACCAACAGTGAGCGCTTCAAAGGTCAGGAGGTCACCGGCCATAAAGCATGTGCAAAAATATCATAAATCCTTCACCCCTCCAGGCTGCAGAGAGATTAAATGTATTTTAACACCTAACGCCAGAGAGGCTGGTTTCCAGCATGATGCAGAGCATCTTCCAGAAATGATTCAGTTTCCATTGCAAACACATGCAGCAGATTGCAGCCAATCCCTGAGCTGCTGGAGGTTTCTTCCTGTGAAAATGAAGCTCCTCCTCTCACCCATCAACAAGTCCTGCTTACACTGAGATTGTCTGACTGTTGGGTTTCTCTCTCTACTATTGCAGTCTTTCCTTTACAATTAAAAAGCACCTTGCAACAAGACGAGTGCTGTTGTGAACCAGCACAGTGTAAATGAAATTAATTACAACTGGATCATTACAGATAGAGATGCAGCACGTGTAAAATTCTGGGCTGATATAGGAAAGTGCAAAATTAATATAATTAAAAACCTTAATATTGCCAGTATCAGTCAGCTTTGTTCAACTGTGATGTTTCCAGGGTGGAAGGATTAAATCTTAAATCTTTAATGACTTTTAAAAGTATTTCAGATTTGATCTAATCCACACAGCGTCAAAAGTATACCTACAGGATCAAATATAAACATACATTCACAGTTTTAATAAGTGCTGCTGAACGTTATTCAGTGTTTTAACTTGACTACACCAAGGCCTGTTTACTGCTCAACAGTGATCATGAATGACTACAACTGGTAGTTTCTCTTTGCTAGCATAAAATTAAATTTGACAGCACTGCATTGACTGCAATATTCCGAAAAATGGGAAACTTGAAGGAAGATCTAAGAAGGAGAATTGTAGACTTAGACAAGCTAGGAAGCTGTCATGGAGCCATTTCTTAAGAACTGCTCATTCCAAGATCATCAGTTCAAACAATTGCACACAAGTTATTCGGATGTGTCACCACTTTCAAAAGGTCTTGAAGAAACATATGTCCAAACTGTCACGTTCATGTTCAGGAACAACCAGCTGAGATGAGACAAAGATTTAGTTGTTTGGCCACAGTGACAATAGGTATATTTGGAGGACCGTGTACCAACTGTCAAGCATGGTGGTGGTAGTGCAATGCACATTGCACAATGTGGATGGAAATATGAGGGAGAACTACCTTCAAACTCTTCACATGAAATCAATTTATTCAATTCAAACTTAAACACAGATCTTTGTCCCAACACAGCAATGATCCCAATACACACATCTGGGGTGGCTCTATCTCAAGAGGTACAACAAGTCATCCATTATTTGGAAAGTTGGTTGTTTGATCCCTGGCTGCTCCAGTCTGCATGCCAAAAGTATCTTTGGGGAAGAAACGAAAGGTTCATTAAAGTAAGAATATGTGTCAGTATTAGATAGAAAGCACTTAGGCATAGAAAAAAAATGTATGAATGGGTGTGAGTGGGTAAAGGAGGTGAGTTGTATGAAGTGCTTCGGGTGCTCCAGTAGAGTAGAACAGCGCTATATAAAGGACCAGTGCATTTACATCAGAACTGGTTTTAGAATGGATAAAGCAGGCTAACACTAAGTGTCTGAAACTCCTCAGAATTTATAGACTATGTTTAAAAGACAGATCCATACCAAGGAAACAAACCAATTTAAATGAACTGTAGCAATTTTAATAGACAAAGATATTTCTTATGCTATCAAATAAACATTTACTAGCTTAAATTTAATAGCGCTCCCGTGTTCTTCACCATAAGCCATTAGCAACTGTTGTTTTCTTTTAACTTGCAGAGATATTTTAAGAGTCAAAAACAAGCTTGTGCAGCCACTGAAGATAATGGTTGAGTAAGTTATTACAGCTTCGTCAGCCCTCAATTAAAAATTACTTCTACAATAAAATGCTACTGTAAAAATAGTCAATTACTAGGAACATCTACCGTGAGGAGAAATTGAGCTTAGCGAGCTAACAAGCTGCCGGGTCTGAAGACAGAAGTCATTTCCAGTGGGACACATTACAGAGGTGCAATGCAGCAAACAACAAGTGGTTTATAATGGAAGTAAACAATGCCACTGCACCGTGCAGAGAGTGTGTGCGCGCGCATGTGTGTGTTCATCTATAATGAATGCCGACAGTGTTGGAGGAATGTAAGGGAGTTAGTGCTCATGTATATTTTAATGAGTACCTCTGTGTGTGTGTGTGTGTGTGTGTGTGTGTGTGTGTGTGTGTGTGTGTGTGTGTGTGTGTGTGTGTCTCTAAGCTGCAATTGTTCCCAGGGGAGAAATAGAGATTCAACAGCACTAGCAATCAGGATAGGAGGATGGAAGGAAAAAAGGCACAAAGGAAAGAAAGAATTAAGATACACACTCAGAGGAAGAATAAAAAGCCCTTTTAATATGCTGGCCTTGTGTGTGATCAAGCATTAGCATGTAAAGAGGGTAATCCTAAGATCTAAGGAATATGCAGAGTTGCAATATTTCTTTAATACAATGATTAATTCTACCTGCTTGGTATGTGGCAACTATCACAGCAATACAAAAAATAAAATAAAAACAATGTTAAAGTTTGATAAAGAGCAAGTCCACTGGCAGGCACTGGATTCTGGTGCTCCTAAACCAGTGTCTACTTCCAGTTGGGTGACCCAAGAGAACCTCAGAGGAGACGAACCTGAGCTGGAAACTTTTGAACATGAAGGAGCATTAAGTTTACTCTGAGTGCAACTATACAGGGGAGTGTGCACAGGAAGAATCCCTGTCAATCAAATTCAGTGACTAGTAGTGATGACAGGGGTAATAACGGTTAGGAACACGAAATGGCCAGGTGCTAACCATTACAGGAAGTTAAGCAACAACCGATGGGAAAGCAGTATTTAAAAATCATTGTTTATTTGTCTCAAACCTAAAATTAGGGACTTGGCAAAACAGCAAAAATGTTTCAAAAGGTACAGCTTTTACTTTTTCTGTATGGTGGGGTACCAGTCTGCAGGTCTGTGTGACTGCGCCCCTATTCACTTGACCACGACTGTCGCACATCAAAAATGGTGGATGAGTTAACCCTGCATGGTTAGTGGTCATATATATATTTTTAAAGAGGCTTGAAACTTTGCAGTCTTTGCCTCAAAGCATTTTTCCCCACCCACTGTAGGTTGTTGCTCTAGCACCACCTTCACCGCTGCAGACCTCTCCCACAGACTTCAGTGAAGGACTGTCAAACCGAATCCCTCTTCTTTTAGTCATCTGATTGAAGCCTGCAGCTCGATGACATCAGTCAGAAACATCATGTAGGTGTGTCTAAGAATAAGAAGAAATACTAGATGTGTGGGTGAAGACAGGCACTCAGAAAGAAAAACAGACTGGGGTGGGGGCGCGAGAACGACACAAGCCTCGAGGTTTTAGTGGCATTCTTCAGGTGTCACCTTACACACTGTAAAACACAGGGAACGGGAGAGAGAGGAGACAGGACAGCAGAGCACCTGTTCCTCGCTGTGCTCCCTCGCTCACACACACATGAATGAGGGTCAACGGAACACCGGCCCACCAATAAGAATACAGTTCTGTGGGGTTGCCATGGTAATGGTGCAGTTAGAGAAAGACATGAGTGGTTTAAAAAAAAAAAAAAAAAAAGAGGAAAAAAGGAGAAGGTCGATTTATACTTCAGCTACCACGTTTGAATACCTCACAGTTTTTACTGCACATTTTATATTTAGGCAAACGGGTTACTGCCATGTTATTACAGATTGGCACCTTTTATCCACAACAAAAAAAACAAAACAAAAACAAAACACATTACCATCACTATTTAAGTTTTATTTGCTCATGATTTACTAGAAGGTTTATTCCTGTGTGGGTACAACCACTTGTTATAAAAGGTTTTGAAGACAGTTTTCATCTAAACCACATGGCTTCAGTCAATCGTAGTGACTACGTAAGATCACGTGAATATAGGCTAAGACACAAGGCCTGGAGACTAGTCTGCAACCTTTGGGCAAAAACTGGTTGTGTGGGAAAAATAAGTATTCCGCAACTAGTTGGGAGCGTTGCTAAAGGCCAAATCACACAGGTCTACAAATGTGTCAGTCACCTCTGACTTATGGGAACCATCTGTCACTGTGGGGTGGGAGATGGGAGTGGACTTTTTTTTACACTACTGCTTGGCTAAATGTTGGCATGCGCTTGCAGACAAATGTGAAAAACTACAGACAACCAGTCATTTTTTTTTAGTTTTTGGTGCAACATCTTCTTTGCAAGCAATTTCATCCAGCCACAGCCAGAAACCTCCAACAGCCACTGCCAAACAGTCCCTAGTAATCATGTCCAACGTTGAGGCCAACTCTTGAGTTATGTGTCCATAAAGTCACATTAAAACATATCTTACATACAATATAGGTGTGGCTTCCTGATCTGGAAAATTAGCCAATGAATGCCCTGAATGGCCTTGTAATAGCCCCTGTTCAGGGCCGGTGGGGGCAGCATCCCTCCAGTTGACAGTTTGATCAGCACCACACTATGTCCATCTTTTATATACAGTCACTGGAAAAAGGTAGAGTTAGTGTTACTTTAGTATGTTCAATTTCATTCGAATTAGATCCATTGTTTAATCTCCCTAAAAAAACCTGCTGGTGAATTCTTACCCTGTTATGACTCCATATCAGCTCTAAATTGTGGTGGTAAGCCATAACCACACAGAAAGGAATTACATTTTGTTTTTTATTTTCTCTGTATGCAAAATTAAAAATGAAGATTACATCAAAACAATCAGCTCCTGCATTGAAACTACTGGCAGAAAATGGCCCTGATGTACAAACATATTTGCATAAATCCTTGCTAAATTCCCACATCTGACAGCTTTGACAGGCTCACAGGAGAAAGTGTCAGTCTGACTGACTGACAAGAACGTTTGCTTCTCGTTTACACAAGAGAACTTGAAAAATCAGGGGGTTTAAAAACACTTATAGCCAATACAAGGTCTGGCTTCAAACCTAGCACTTTGGATGAACTTTCTTTCTCTCTCTGATAATGATTTCTGTCACTACGTACTAGAGCAAGGCGATATGGCCAAAAATATTTATCACGATATACATTTGAAAATGTGTGATAACGATAAACCGGCGATATAATTGACGATATAATTGACACGAGACAAAATACTTACAAAATACAACTCCACAACTTTATTAGTGCAAAAAAAAAACAAAAACAAAAACAAAAAAAAACAAAACATCAATGTATTTTCACATAAACAAGCAGCTGTTTTTTTAAGTGCATTAAAGTTATATAAAAATTTAACAGTGCAAATGCAAATTCCTTGCTGACAGTTTAACCAAAAGGTATTTCCAGTGGAAATTGGCCGACATATCCTCAGCATAACCATGTATAATATCCACAAAGAGGTTATACACACACAATACGGTGATATTATGTTGAAGCACAGTACATATCACTCCGCGAGGCTCCTGCCTACGATAGCTGTAATGCTCCGACAGTCCATCAAGCGGTGCGGGTTCGTAGCTTAGCAAAGTCGTACTGAAACATTTGACAGATTTTCGAGCGCTGTGTACCACATAAAATCATTTCAAGGTCAATAAACACAACCAGAATTCATACATAAGGAGCACCAGATTATAAGGGGCACTGTCAATTTTTAGAAAAATCAAAGGATTGATTTTAACCCTGGAGAACCCATGGGGTCAGAGCCGACCCCATTGGTTTTCTAGGGAAATCATGGGGTCAAATTTGACCCCATGGGTTCTCCAGGGTTAAGTGTGCCGTATTTTCCGAAAAACACGGTAATCACGACGGCCCGCTAGCATGTGCTACCAAAAATAGTGCTTTGTTGTGTATCTGATGGACGAAAGCCAAACCAGTTCCACACCACTGAAGTTGCAGCATTTTTACAAACCAATTTTGGTTCATCTGTTTCATTCAACAATCCGCTTTCGCGCTTCTTATTCTCCATCACTGCCACACTTTTTCCACCATGTGCGTATGTAAACAAAGGCACTGCACATGCGCGTTTTACCCGTATTCTATCGCGATATTTCATTTTCTTATTGTTGCCCAACATTATACCAGTATTACCATGAATGGTGTGATATGGCCCAGCCCTACTACGTACTACAGTAAAGAAAAAGCTACAAGAAACAAAAACCATCATGACATCAGAGTTTCAATAAAGAAGATACCAGCTCTATATTAAAAGTTAGGCTGAGCAAAAACTGAGAAAAAAAACAAACTGGATCTTTTTTTTTTCCTCTTCCAAGACACCAGATATGAAAGAACTGAACTACATTTTTCAGTAGCTGTGTCAACGTGCCGCAGGGAGACTTTACTGTAACCGGAAGGTCACAGATTTCGAGCCTCCGTCCTGCTGACGAGCAGAAGAGCCCAGGAATGCTGCAGCTCGAGGAATGTGTGTGTATGACGCGCCGACTTGGCGTGGCCGGACCTGACTGGCTGGAATGTGACCGGATGCGCACACGCGCACACACACACACACACACACACACACACACACACACACACACACACACACACACACACACACACACACACACACACACACACACACACACACACACAGACACAGAGCGTGGGTATGAGGGTGTGTTAAGGTGTGTATGAGCAAAAGGAAGAAAGACTTGGAAGGCAAACAGAAAGACCAACTAACAAATTATATGTTAGATATTCCGTTTTGTAGGTTTGTGTACCTGTGGTAGAAATGCACCGTATTGGACGAACTAGACCAGATGATGTCACTGATGTTGGTGAAATTAAAATATACCGAGGCACGAGTAGCATCCTCCAGGTCTGAAAAATGAAACCTGGAGATACAAAAAAATGCAGTACCTCTAATGTCCACTTGAGGCCCACTCCAAAAGTAAGCCAACTCTCATAGAGTCCTGTGTTAAAAATGTCCACCTTTACAGCAGAAATAAAGATGTTTACAGTCTAGTAAAAATGGGCTTTAGCCATCATGCTAAAAAGTTACCAGCTTAACATAATGGGCATGGCGTCTTTGATTGGCAGCTGTCCCAGCACTGCTGCTAGCTGTCAGCGAGGCTTCCCCTGCTTTCAAGTGCCTGAACTGGACACGTTTGTGATGTTGGTGCCTGCTGGAGTGAAATGATCTTTAAAAAAAAAAAGAAATAATAATAATATATTTTTTACAATACATATTTTTTTAGTCTACACTGATTAGCAGCTGTCTAACTAACCTGTTGGTGGATAAAGTGCAATTTAACCCTCTTGACCATATGTGTTAATTTCTGGCTAAAAAACCCCTACAACAACGTTTTGGCAAACCAAATTTATTCATTTATTTATTTTTAGTCTGAAACCAATAAGCTGCATTGTATAAAAGAAGCACCCATCCATCTTTTATAGACAGAAGAAAGCTGACTCTCTGCCAGTTCTCTGCTTTGAAGTGGCTTCCTTTCTCACTTTGTGATGGACAACACAGACTATTCACTGGAAAGTACGAATATGACGCATTCTCAGATAGGATGAATCATTCAGTCGGCTCAAGATTGCAACATAAAACCCTCCTCCATGCGAGGTGGTAAACTAACAAAACAGAGGGACGGCGTAAAAAGCATCCGAAGCGCTCGGTAGACGTCTCTCCTTGTACCAACAACTATTTTGTTCTGTGACGTCTACATCATGACAGAAAAATGGATGTTTCCTACATTTTGGCCCAGACATTAAAACGCGGCCTCCTCTAACAGTAATACGATTTGGTTCATCCCTCCTAAAACTCACACAAGAGACACCACGTTTCAGACCCTGTACGAGCAAAGGAAAGGAAAAGTGTGTGTTCGCATACCAGACATGCCATTGCAGATCTAATGTGCCTCCACTCATGCCAGTCATCTGACCCTAGTGAGGTCAGTGTGTGTCTGTCATGTGTCTTTCACAGACATTTTGAGTGAATAAGAAACAGACCGAGTGTGTGTCAACAAGGTCACACTAAATCGGTTTAAAAACTAAGATAAAACCTCTTCACTGAGCATTAAAGTGTATTAATATAATTCCAGTACAAGTGTGTGTGTGTGTGTGTGTGTGTGTGTGTGTTTAATCCTGTATACGTGTAGTAGTCTAGAAAAGAAATGCTCTGAGATTACAGATCAGTGCCCTAGTTTTTCTGTCTGCTCCCTTACAAACACAGACATTTGTACATTGTGGGGACCCTCACTGATATAAAGCATCTCTTTGGCCACTAACCATCACGCCTAAAAGCCTCGACTCAATGTTAAATTCAACCAAACCCACAGCATCCCCACAGCATCTTTTAAGAAGTCAAATAGGCCCTTACAAAGACAGTCATGCATCGCCCATCAGCAAACTTGACTTAAAAGGAGAGGAAAAAAAAAAGAACTGCTTTCACGTGTTTTGAATTGAATAAAAACCAAAATGTGCCCCCTAGAGGCCACAGAGAGAAATGCAGAACCGAACCATCAGTTGATCTTCGGGTGTCCCATCATCACACTATCAACTATACACTGTACTGGTTCTGCACCAGTATGACAGTGCATGTGTCTGTGTGCGCGCGTTAAGCCATCAGTTCCCATGGGACCAGACTTCATATCCCATGATCCCGCAGTTGTGAGAAGAATCTGAGGAATGTTGACTGCTGCACATTCCCACCCACACCTCCCTCTCTGTGTGTGCGTGCTGTGTGCCTATCTTTGTGATGACTAATTTAGTTTGAGTCCTTGGGATTGAGGACATCATTATCAGCTACGAGCATGATGGGATATCTGATGTTCTCACTGTGGCTGCTAGACAGCACGTTTTTTCATTTTTGTATTCGAAACTAATTCATGACATGTGAAATTAAAACATGTGACTCAGGACAGGTTGACTTGATCAGCCTGAAGCTTTTGGCTGATGGCATATAAAAGGTGCTTGAAGCTACGGTGAGGTCACAGGCTGGTTTGTGGACTCTTGATTTGAACATTTTGGCAATCGAGATCAATTTTTAAAAATAAACTCATATTCTACTACTTTATAAATCACAAATATAAGTCACAGACTGAGATGCTTTACCATCTGCAGTATCGTCACTATTGCAAACATGATCATAATTTACAACTCTGACTAAGACTCTTGACTTAGAGCCTAAACTCATCAGGAAAACATCACCAAGGTTGTGCATCCAAAGCTTCTTTCAACCATTATCTTTAGGAGTCGCCAAAGCAACTCACCTCACCCTATCCCAGCATCCTCCTCTGTCACACTAACCCTCTGCGTGTCATAATTCACTGCCTGCATCCATCTTCTCTCTGGTCTTACACTTGGAAGTTCCATCGCCTTTTTGTTGTGCCACCATATCCAAATCATAGACCATAGCTAGTCTCGCTACCATCGTGTAAGCCTTCCCTTTCGCTCTCGCTGCGATCTTTCTCTCACAAATCACCCTGAAACCTGTCTCCACCATGCCTGCACTCTCCTCTTCACCTCTCTTTTGCACCAAATGCTAGTGGATAGTTGACATCAGCTATTTCCCTGTTGTTCCCACATGTATTCTGTCTTGCTTCTACTCACTCTCCTTACCCTTCACTCCAGAGTTTACCTAGACCTCTAGGCTCACTTCGAAATGTCATCTGCTAACATCATAGTCCACGAAGACTCCTGTCTGATCTCATCTGTCACTCCTGCCGCACACCTCACCCCAGCCCCTGGCACCACGCTTTCTCTGCCTGTTCTTCATGCAGGGTTCAGGGTACAGTTCATCTGCTCTCTCTGACTCCACAAAGACACAGAAACTCCTTCTGACATTCTCATATATCAGCATGATGCCATAATGCTGCTCACAGATCATTATGGCATCATGCTGAGATTTGATTTAGTATGTACTTAATCTAGTATGTGCAAACAATCCCCGTAAGTCGAAAGCTCCACCTTCACACCGCTCTGAAAAGTTTCAGAAACTGTTTTTCTACTTCTCATTTACATAGTGTAAATAAAATATGTATATGTGTAAACTTACACACAAAGGGTATTTCAAACCCTTTGTGTGCACACACACACACACACACACACACACACACACACACACACACACCTCTGCATCGGTGTTTCACTCACTACACATCTCTATCAGGTGTATTTCATTCACACTGAGGAGATAAAGTGTGCACTGGCGCCACCTGCTGGATAATTGCAGAAGAAGCAGGAACTCATAAGTATAAAAATATATTGGCAGCAGTAGAAGAAACACTTTTATAGTTTAAAAGTATAAATACACCAATCAGTAAATGGACTTCAAGAGAAAATAAAGATCCTACTGATTTATTCTGTTTGAATGAGACTATCCTCCCCTGCTGTGGACCTACTGTGAACACAGTGTAATTACACATGATGTAACAGAACAGACAGAGCTCATTAAAGCGCCTCTCACATTTTAGGATATTTCACCATATTGGATTTTACAAACGCTGCAAGGTACAAATCGTAAGCAAATTGGGATATTTATCCATATATGCAAACTGTGTGAACACTGACCATTAGCCAATTACAGCAGCAGAATATGATGGGGCATCAAGGCATCTTCAAAAACACTTTAAATATCTGAATGAGATTTTATACTGGACGACTGATAAAATAGTTGAAATTTTTAAAATATCGTTCTTTATCCCAACGTGTTCATGAATAATCCTTGAAGTCCAAATCTGCTGTCTCTTTTTACAAATGTGTCAGGCGTTTCAATTGTTTGTCAGTTTCTAAATTCTCCAGCTCTTTGTTTCCCCGAAGATCTAAAACTGAGGTGGTGAGTATTAGACTGACCCACAGAGGAGCCACTTTATGGGCAAACCTCCAGTCTCAAATAATGAGAATGATCCTTTAATCCAAATACTGAAAATATACATGATTAAGTTCTTCTTTGTATTCCCTTACCCCTGACTCCTAACCATTCACTGCCTCTCCCTGATCCTGGTTCTGTTGGAGGTTTCTTCCTGTTAAAAGTCCATTCTTCCTTCCCACTCTCACCACGTGCTTCTCATTGCGCAGGGGTGACCAAACATTATACTAAGAGCACCACTGGAAAATCACTCAGGGGTCCTTTTTTAAGCATAAAAATTACGCTACTATGCTGCCACCATGAGGTAAAAACAGAAATTACACACAATAGGGTGAATTACACTTTATTACGCACGGTGGCACGGTGGTTGGCACTGTTGCCGCACAGCAAGAAGGTCCTGAGTTCAATTCCACCATCAGCCCCTTTTCTGTGTGGAGTTGGTGTGGGTTCTCCCTGGATTCGCCAGCTTCCTCCCACAGTCCTAACACATGCAGTTAGTGGGGATAGTTAATTGATTAATCTAAATTGCCCATAGGTGTGAATGTGGGAGTGAATGTAAGTGCGAATGGTTGCCCTGCGACAGACTAGCAGCCTGTCCAGGGTGTACCTCGCCTCTCGCCCAGCTGGGATGGGCTCCAGCGTCCCCCGCGAAGGAGAAGCTGATTGATGGATGGCTAATTATATTTATGGTGGCGAGCAATACACAATACATTTTGAATTAGGAACGACAGGTCATATAAAATCTGGCCTAGGGTGATGATTGGCCACCCAGCTGGACTTTGGACAAGCCTGTCAAAGGGGGAATCTGAGTTTTTGGGTCCTCTTGCTAACAGTAGGGCAGGTGTGTCAAAATAAATCCTGCACATCACCTTTCTAGCGCGCATGACACACAAGTGCTTAATCAAACAGAAGCCTGAAAATGATCAAGTTTACTAAGATAAAAAAAAAATAGAGGCTCTTTCACCTGAGGTGGAGACAAAGGTTCTTAGTGAGAGTACTCAGTACTCGATTTCTCACTGTGGGTCCTACCTTAAGTTGCAGATGAGCCTCAGGTGACGCCAGCTCCCCTTCCTCCTCTCTCTCCTCAGCATTTGCCGCCTCCTCCACCGCGTCGTCCTCCTCATTTTCTTCTTCTGCCGCCTCCTCCTCTCCTTTCATCTCTCCATCCTCCTTCCCCTCCCCTCCACTCTCTGCCTGTCCATTATCATCCTTGGTTGGTTCAAATTGGGTGGTGCCAAAGGGCTCTGAAGGACAGGACTCATCCTCAACAGTTAGTATGGCGACTCTAACCTCCTCTTCATCCTCGTCCCCCCTTCCTTGATGAGGGGAGGAGATGAAGGGAAAAGAGGTGAGAGAGGAAGAGGCAGAGATTGGGGTGTGTCCATTAATCAGCTGACTTCGAGCTTCGTCTCTGGGAGAAGCCTTCATCAATTCTGTTTCCTTTCCCTCATCTTCCTCCTCCATCTTTGTCCCCAATTTAGGTTTAAGAGAACCATCCCTCTGTTCCCCTCTTTCTCTCTCCTGCTCATGTATCGTCTCCTCCTCTCCCTCCTCTCTCCTTTCTCGATGTCGTCCCTCCATCGATCGTCTACTCTTTCTTCTTAACCAGCACAGGAATGTAGAAGCATCCTGAAAAGATAACAGGGATCAAAACATCAACATCATCATCAACAAAAACTGCAGCACAAACCTCCACTGAGGCAGCTCATTGTCTGGGCAGGATTTACTTTGAAGGGAATATTGTCATTATCTATTTATTCATTTAGGTTTTTTTCCTTTTTAAATATTCTATAAGAAGTTTGCACTTGTTCTTACTGCCCCACAAAGTGCAGGCTTTTAAAATTTAGCCTGTTTAAACACATTTTAATACACTTTTATATAGCTGTTTATGGCATTGTTATTGCATTGACTTTCAATCTATTGACCTTAAAGGAAAGATCAGAGGTCAAATGTAACAATATTTTATGTCTTTATACCGCACTTGCTATACATTGACCATACATACCAGACCACATAAGAATATTAGTTTTTAAGTTATAAGGCTTATTCTGTCCATTTTTCCATCAATAAAACATTAATGTAACGTCACACACAAACAGAGTGGGAAAGTATTTGGTTCTTTTAAATATCTTCTTAGAACATAAAAAACTGGAATGTGTGTAAAAATTGGATTATAGTTCTGCTTTTGCAGTATTTTTATGCTGCCAAAGTATAAATATCTGAGAACAAATGGGATTCAGTGTGTGCCCAATGAGAAAAAATAAAGCAGGAGGTTTTTATTTCATCAACCTATGCCAATTATTGTGTCTCATAAGCTAAAGACAGAAAGCATTTTAATGAATGACAAACAGCAGGTTTATTTATCTTCAAAACACAAAAGCATAAAAAAAACAATATTTTTTCAGTGGTTTCATATTGAAATTAACTCATGGTCACAGATTTAAACAACACTTCAGTTTTGGTTTCCTTTCCTTCAGAATTCAGAACATTTGTCCATGCCTTATGTATTGATCACTTTAATAATAGTAATATCACTTTGTAACTTAGTTATATGAATGTAGAATAGCATCACAAATGGGTCTTATGCTCTATCACACATACACTTTCCCAAAGGGACCATTGTATGGAGGTCAGAGACATCCAAGCGCTGCATGTCAGTGGGTCGTAATTATTATTATGATCACCATCATCATCATCATCATCATCATCATCTCGGAAAGAAGGGAGGCAACGGCTAAGTGAAAAACATAGTTGTAGTTCTCTCTCTCTCTCGGAAGGGAAGGTTTTAAGGATGAGCTGAACTGAAGGTATAGGCTCACTTGATGTGTTGTGTTTTTGTCTGTATGTGGATAAAAGAGGTCAGAGCGGCGGCCAATCTTTAGAGACCACTTTGGCGTTTGACTAGAGATTTTACCATATTGCAATATGTAATTGAACCCACATCAAAAAGTTGCTAACCAGGTGTTTGCAGTTTATTTTAAAACTCTCATGACAGTTCTTTAGATTTTTTGTGATTGAGCCACCCCCCCCCCCCAGTGACCCAATCCTCTTACGTACATCCATGGCCAAAAACACAAATGAAAATAAAATACACGAGTAATCAATCACTAAAAACGTATGAACATCCATTCCTAAATACAGAAAAGTACATGGAAGCACCAAAGTTCATCTCCTCTCTTTAGATCCACAAAGAAAGAGAAATTCCTTCAGACCTTCTCTTTGCTTCATGAACACTCGAAGCAAACACTCATTTAATTTTTCCACCAAACAAACTTAAATCATGCCCCTTATATAACATTTGGTTTTAAAAATTTTTTTTTTTCTTCAAACGGAACAAAAAAAACAAACACTTTTTTGACAAAATAAAAGCTCACTATAAGAATCTTTCTATTAAACACAGTGAAAGAGTTTTCCTCTGCCATCCTCACCTCTAAATGTCTCAATTTGGAAAGTTATAAACCGTTCTTTGTTGAAAGTCCGCCACTAACATGAGATCTTGTTTTTCTCTAATCAGTGCCTCTAAAGTATGACGGGTGATCTATGCAGAGAAGAAACACCACAAAAGTGAGCTCTCAGCAGGAATAGAGACCAAAGAAACTAAAAACTAAAATTAACACTTTAACCAGTCTCCAACTTGATGACTTCTTTTTATTTCAATTTGACAAACTCTGCAGTGGCTCCGTAATTAGAAAGACAAAGTCCAGCATAGAGCGGCTGAGTGAATGTGGTCTGGACTCTGTGGAGGAGAGTCATGGTTTCAGAGACGCTGTAGAAAGACAGAATACCTGCTCTGTGATCCAGGTACACTCCTACTCTGGAGGACCGAGGACCTGAGAGGACAGTTTGGACTTTGTTGTGCCAAAATTGAAAATTGTTTGTGTCAAAACGTAATGCCCAACATTTGTCACTGTATCCAAAAAAACATCCATTGTCCCTCCCTGCTCCACTGATATTCTTGTATGACACTGCTATACCAACTGCCCCCCCTCTCCACTTCACCTCCCAGTAACAACGTCCAGTCAGACTCTCTCTACTCAGGACCTGAAACAATCTGGTGAATCTGTCTGGATGATCAGAATAAGACTGTTTTTGTTTCGTAAATGTTGCTTTTCTGTTCCCCTCAGATAATAACAGATACTTGTTTGCTGTGTTTGGATCCAGTGTGATTTCATGTGAATATTTTAAGAATCCAGCTCTGGTCTTTGGCTCTGTTGGTGACAGTAAAACATCCTCTTCAGTGACTGTCAGTGAGATGTTTGTCCATTCCTCTCTCAGAATGTCCTGTAGTTTATCTCTGGTCTCTGACACAGCTGCTGTCACATCCTCAAAGTAGCTCAGAGGACGAATATTGATGCTGGATGAGTGTGTAGACTCACTGAGTGCTGACAGTGAGGGGTAGTTGTGTAGAAAGTGGTTGTGATCCTCTGTGTGTGAGAGCTGCTCCAGCTCGCCGTCTTTCCTCTTCAGCTCAGCGATCTCCTGCTCCAGCTTCTCCTGAAGCTCTTTGACTCGACTCACTTCAGTTTCCTGCTGGGATCTGACCTGCTGCTTCACATCAGAGCTTCTTTTCTGGAGGAGACGGATCAGCTCAGTGAACATCTTCTCACTGTCCTCCACTGCTTTATCAGCAGAGCCATTGATGGCCTCCACCTCCTGTTGAAGCAGCTTCACATCTTTCTCTCGCTCCTGGATTCTCTGCTGGATGTTTAGTCGTCTCACCTCGAGCTCCTTCTGCTTCTCAGTCCTTTCTGCTGCAGCTGGGACTGTTTCATGGCCTTTATGTTCATCCATTGTGCAGAGATAACAGATACTCTGCTGATCAGTACGACAGAAAATCTTCATCACCTCATCATGACGAGAGCAGATGTTCTCCTGGAGCTTCTTGGAGGGGGCCACCAGCTTGTGTTTCTTCAACTGAACTACATCATAGTGAGGTTGGAGGTGTTTCTCACAGTAAGAGACCAGACAGACTAAACAGGACTTGATGGCTTTCAGCTTCCTCCCAGTGCAGACATCACAGGCCACATCTTCAGGTCCAGCATAGCAGTGATCAGCTGGAGCAGCTTGGAGTCCAGTCTTCTTCAGCTGCTCCACTAAAGCTGCTAACATGGTGTTTTTCTCCAGGACAGGCCTCGGTGTGAAAGTCTTCCTGCACTGAGGGCAGCTGTGGATTCCCTTCCTGTCCTATTCATCAAAGTGAGATTTAATACAGTTCATGCAGTAGCTGTGTCCACAGGTTGTAGTCACCGGATCCTTCAGTAGATCCAAACAGATGGAACAGTTTAATTCTTTTCTATACAATCAGAGCAGATTTATAAATGTTGATCAATTCAGTTTTTGTGTGATAAATTTTCTTTTTTTTTTTTTCTTTTTTTTTTGTGTCCCGTTTGGATCTTTAGCCATCAGAATTGTTGTCTTAAGGCCAAGAAAGATGCCAAGCGGATTTATTTTACCAAGTGGATCATCATGGCCTTGCCATATTGGTCCATTTGATTGACCTTTATTATAATTATGTATTTATTTTATTTTCGGTTGCTACAAACGGGACAGACGTGACTGGGGGATAGGACAGGGAGAAAGAATGAAAGAAAGAGAGGGAGAGAAAGAAAACCAAAGGGGAGAAGAGACGGTGAGAAGGGGGGGAAGAAAGGAAAAAACAAACAAACAAACAAAACACCTGGATCACCTGTATGGAGAAAAAAAACAGAAGAGAAAGCAAACAACAAAGAGCAACATAATAAAAACAGCACCATCACAATAAACTAGCTAGCAGTAGATAACAGTAGATACTAAATAATAAACGATATTGTGCAGCACGCAAGATAGACAGCGCACAATGTGCTTTGAGGCAGCAGCCAAGAAAGGTGTAGTCCGCGTCTGTGAACACCCGTGTGTACACCTGTGTGGATCAGCATGCTTGTATTCCAAAGGTTTCTCCATGTAACGATCTGCTAGGGAGTGTGGGGAGCCATAGCCCCGTCCACCAGGGTATGAAGCAGGTATGGAGGAGATCCAGGCCCCAGATATCCAGAGGCCCCAGAGTACAAGGACCCGAGGAGGACCACCAAAGGGGGGGGGGAACCGTGCCACCCTCCTGGGAAGAGCTGAGTAGAGCCCCAAACGAGAGGTCACCCCGCAGCTACGGAGCAGAGGCCAGAGGGGGTTGCAGTGGCGTGCCCGCGGGCTCTGCCGGCAGCCAGCTGTGCCAGAGAGGACCGAGCTTCAGGCCCAGAGGCCAGAGGCCTGAGGGCATCCCACCCCCCGGAAGGAGCCCAGCCGGGCCACAGGCGCCCGGCCCCGCCAATCGGCCACCAGGAGTGAGCCGGTACATGCATGAGCGCCCAGCCCCAGATGACAAGGACCACCAACACACC
Source organism: Perissodus microlepis (assembly GCF_051167445.1). NCBI lineage: Eukaryota > Metazoa > Chordata > Actinopteri > Cichliformes > Cichlidae > Perissodus > Perissodus microlepis. Next base: position 17,850,075 of record NC_140463.1, on the reverse strand, counting down.
AACGTCTGAGGGCATCAGCCACCGGCAGGGAGTGTGGTGAGGGGAGATAGGCCTCCGTACTTTAGAGGGCCTGAGATGTACCCAGAGAGGTTGAGTCTAAGACCCAACCAGACATATAGACACAGACAAACAGGCACACGCGGACACAGACGTGCATTCCCACCCCCATATGCACAACCAAATACTCGGCACTCACCGAGTATTTGTGTGATAAATTTTCAGTTACCAGTGTTTCACTTTAGTAAAATTACCATGAAATCGCTTTCTACTTGTTAGAGATGCTGTTTTCTGCACTTTTTCCCTTTTAAGGCATAAACATTTTATCCCTTGTGCTAGAGTTCCATCTTGTGGCCCATTTGGGTAGTGCTTTACTAAATGTGAACGCTCTTAAGGAGTGGTATTAGATTGATGCACCTCCTTAGCAGATTTGTTTTAGAGGAATTTGCAGCCAGCTATTTTACCCTTTAATCTTTATTTATCTTCTAATATATCTCCTGTTCTTGATTGCATAACCCACACCAAATCACCGTACCACATTCTCCTACACTATGCCATAACTCTATGTACCATCCATCTAAATGTAAATAAACTCCACTCTTACAATTTACTCCCTGGATTTCAGCCTCCCCTTCTGACTGAGGATAACTATTGTAGCAAAACCCAGCATTGAACTGAATAACAGCATTCTGTACAAGAAGAGTTGTGTAAGAGCCAATTAGCACATGTGCAGAGCTACAGAAATCAACTGAAAACCTATGGAAAGAAGTAAAGGTCAGAGTTCACAGAAGGGGCCCACAGAACCTTTGAAGTCTGTGTGGCAGGGCCAAAACCACACCTGAGCTGAGATGAGGTAAAGGCTTTTCTACCAAGTACTAAATACATTTCAGTAGGTGTGTTCAATACGTTTTCCCTGTGTGATTGTTCGTCATTACATAAAATTTATGGAGATCCATGGTTTGATTTCCTTGCATGTTTGGATTAGATGGGTTGTTACAGACATTTGATGAGATTTCATGTCAGTAGCACCTTTAGAAATAAATTTAATTAGAAAAATTGGTGACATGTTTAATACTTATTCTACCAGCTGTATATAGTAACTATTTTTAGAAAATATGCGGACAGAGTGGAACTACAGAGTTTCAGGTAAAAGAGGGAGGAGTTATCAGGGTTTCGATTTTGAGCCATCTTTTAATATAGAAGAGCGCATTTAAAACACTAGTAAACACAATTCTTAGGCTGTAAATGTTAATCAGTTTCAAAGTAATGAACAAAATAGAAGTTAAATCACTATACTTACAATATTAAAAGGTCATTATGCAAAAGACAGGTTAAATAAATCAACCGCTGCAACTACAGAAACCATCAACACAGTAAATAAAGATTCAGTTAAACTCTATTTATAGAGTAGTAAGGTGTAATATGGTGTAAGGTGAAGATCGTACAATAATACAGAGAAAATAGAAATCCTCAACAATTAGATGACCCCTTATGAGCAAGCACTTTGACAGCAATGGGATGGGAAAAAATCCCTTTTACCAGGAAGAAACCTCCAGCAGAAGCAGGCTCAGGGAGGGGCGGACATCTGTAGCAACTGGTTGGGGTGAGGGGAGGAAGACAGGGCAAAGACAAGCAGTGGAAGAGAGCCAGAGATTAATAATAACTAATGATTAAAGGCAGAGAGGTGTAAAAGACGTGTTAAAACAGGTGATTGAAAAAGAAACAGTGCATCATAGAAGCCCCAGCTTCAGGCCTTCACAACTAAGGGAGGATTCAGGGTTACACAATCCAGCCCTAACTGTATGCTATGCCATATCTTCCTGCACTGAGGGCAGCTGTGGATTCCCTTCCTGTCCTCTTCATCCCAGAAACTTTTAATACAGTTCCTGCAGTAGCTGTGTCCACAGGCTGTAGTCACCGGATCCTTCAGTAGATCCAAACAGATGAAACAAGAGAAGGTTTCTTGGTCCAGCTGAACTCCTTTCTGTGCCATTTCTCCTCTCAGTGTCAGTGACTGTGTGAGTTTCTCTGGGATCCAATGGAAAATATTTGTAATATGTGTACAGACTGGAGCTGCTATGTTTCAAGTAAAAGTGGGAGTTTTGTTAAAGGAGTGGTTTGAAGCATACACTGCATATTTAACCCTTGTTATACAAGAGAGCACCTTTAAAATGCTAGTCAGCACATTAGGTACAGTATGAAAATTCTAATGAAATATGAGTGAAATCAGTCACATGTGCTTGTAACAACTGACATTTAATGGCACCAATCACAAAAATCGCCCCCACAACAACACCCAAAGCCAAAATACACCGATTACTGTAGCTAAAGAAGATATTTAAAACTTTTAAACAACTTCTGCAATGAATCCAACCACTAAAACTACACCAACACTTGTGACAAAAGAATGGCAGCCACTTACATGAAGCACCTGCTACAAACAACAGCAGCTCCAGCGATCAGACAAACCAACATCAAACATTAAGTCAATCTGGCTTCTGCAACTAAAATGACCACTACAACTTACAACAGCATCCAAAACATGGCAACCATCTGCAACTAAGAAGAACAAAAAAACAATTAAGCAAAGCAAATCTTTAACCTCACAACTTCTGAGCCAATTAGTGAACCTACAGCACCAATTACAAAGCACATGGCACTGTACAATCTATTTGTGTAATTTCACCAACACCAGCAATCAAATTCAGATCCTACAACAAAATCCCAGAATTATTTAAGACCTTTTCTGCTAAACACCAAAAAACAAATTTCTTTCCATGTTGCACAAACACTTATTCGAACATCTATAAGTAAATATAATTTAAGATTTACAGCATTTAATCCCAAATAAAGTCAAAAACAGAGTGTTGTGATGCACGCTCAATCGTACAGCTGTTCATCTGGACGTAGCATTTCACCACTCATCCAAGTGACTTCTTCAGTCTCTGCTGACTCCAGGTTTCCCCTGGAAACATAAACAGTACATCTGCACAATAACTGATGCTAGCACCACTGAACGAACAATGTGCTGCGAGGTATTTAATATGCAAACTGTCATCACCATTGATCCTGATGAAACAGAGCAGTTCTCAGATTCCTTCCACACATATTCTCACTACTGGCATACAATGATAATAGCAGACTGTCCTCCAGAGCTCATAAGCTGTCACATTCCAGGCAAATTAAAAAAACAAAATAAAGTTGATGCTGGACTGAATTTGATCATGAGAGTTTTGACCAACTGCAGTGTACAGTTCATTACTGTAGCACAGTGTAAATCTATCAAGGGACTATGATTTTCTCAAGATCTGCTGGATTAGTCTGGAGATTGTTTTGTCAAGGACTATCGAAAGACTCTCACACAGGACTCCAAACAGCTCAGTACATCACCATCAAGTGTCAAATGTTGCACTGAATCCCACAAAAACTAACAACAATCACCAAAAACAGCTTTTATTTTACTTTTTTTAAAGCGCGTACTCAGTACAGTGAAATGGTCTGAAGGCTGACTGAAAGGTTGTTCTCTTTTCATAGAACTTCATCCTGATATAAGCCAGTGGTTACCAACAACGGTTCATTCTTGCTCTAAGCCAAGAGTTAAGTGTCTCAACAGTTTGAGGTCTTCTTTATTGTACTTTTATTTTTGTTTTAAAATGCACCAAATGTTTTCAGTGGACAACAGATGTGGACTACGGGCTGTCATCACAGGCTTTTCTCTTTTCTCTGTTATTGCTGAGAATTTGACTAGCGTTTGAGTAAATAAAACCTCCTCCTCCTTATTTCAGGATAATTTCCCTTCATGCAATGACTAATTGACCTGTAATCTGTCAAACATCAGTCATTTAGAGGCAGACAGAACACTTCAATTAGTTTTTGGCTAACTGACTTTTATACATCCTTCATTTATCCAGGTAAAAAGGTAAAAGTAAGAAGTTTTATTCAAATTTTTTTTAATCTATTTTTCAAGTAAGATCTGGCCAAGAGTGCAGCAGAAATCGCAACAAATATAACAACAGTTCTCTGTTGTTAAAACAACAACAACAACAACAACACCACACACACACAAGTAATCACTTTTCCTGGCCATGTATTTGACACAAGCCGTCCACACAGACAGATGTAATCACCTAGTCTACCAAACCCAACCAATCCCAGAGCCTACAAGAAAACCCGAACATTACCGTTCATACTTGTATAATGAGACTCAAATCCTGCCTGCAACAAGTGTGTGTTTTGATAACTACCCATATGATGTCGTACTTCAAACTGCCTGCAGCTAAAAAATATCGGGTATCTCTATAGTTAATATCGATATCTCCGTCATTTTTACAACCACCTGTTTAGCCACTAAAAAAATCAATACGACTATGTTAAAAGCTTTAAACCGAGACGGACTTACGTTTTGAGCTTTCCTCTCGCTCTTCGGACTTTAAAATTTAAAAACCGGCATTTTCTTCTTTGTTTATTCTTCACAGCAGCTTCAGCGTTTCCGCTTCAAACAAACACCTCGGCTCTGAAGATGTCTCCAGAGCGTTGAAATTACACACTTTCTGCTTCTAAAAAACCTCAAACCTCAGAGAAACTAAACTTTATCCCGTTCTCTTCTCTCTTGTCTCTCTTTTACACATGGAGCTTTGTTTGGCGCGGTTTAATGACGTCAGGCGCCTGAATTACATAACGCTCCGCCATTGTCCAATCAAACGCCTCACAGCTTCCTCTTTGTGTGCTGACGTCTCGTTGTGAAAATCTGTTGTTTAGTTTACTGTGGAAAAACTAAATATCTGCAAACCTGCAGCTCTCAACCATTATAATAATGGTGGCATAACTTTTTTAAAATTACATTTAGTTATCTAATAATACACTAATCCTAATACTCTTATACCAAAGCCTGTTTATTTCAACCCACAAATGCATTTTCCTCACAGATGTGGCTTCATTTAAGGTTTCACAGAGGTGTACACAATGGTGTGAGGTTCATTGCCAAGAAGCACTGTTACAAAAAATAAATGACCAAACACAAACGTCGTTCCTTTTTGTGCTAAAATCCTGATTTTATAATATATATGAGACTTATATCAGGACCAGAGCAGATGGACTAGACGCCAAGCAACTTTGATGGGGTGAAATTAGACTGAGCTCACTTTATTTCATTACAAAAAAATGAAGAAAAACAGAGAGGAAGATTAATGCTTCCATCTTTACAGCCTGCACAACAAATTCAAGCATAAAGAACCTGTCTGAAACCACAACATGAACCTGTAATAACCATACATGCAAAGTACACTCACTGCAAATTTGTTTTGCATGTCTCAAGTGAGAATTGGGATAAGACATTTTTTTGTTTAGTTTTTTAACATACAGATTTGAATATTTGCTCCACGTCTGACAATGTTCATGTAAAGTTTCCTTCAGATTGGCCCACCATAATTGGTTGATTTGATATTTACCTATTATATACATATATACAAAGATGAAGGGTAAGGACCTTGTGTAATACAGCTAGCACCCCATAGCAAATTGTAACATGTATATGGTAGGAAGCGAAGGCTGGGAGACTCTGTGATACAACCTGTACCACTAATCTTAACCTGATTTACAAAGAGGACCTTTCAAGTTAGAATATTTAAGAATATTCTATATTACAGCCTGCAAATCTAAATCTACACTGATGTTCTTCATTCTTGTATGTGACTGCATCTCCCCTCTCTCTCCACTCCACCTCCCAGTAACAACGTCCAGTCAGAATCTCTCCGCACAGAACCTGCCAACATAAAGCAGCAGAGGACGGTGATTTCATTATTACTGTGTATGTGAAAGATTAGCTGCCAAACAGCACAGTTTACAACAAATGAAAGCCAATCAGCATAGTGCCAAAATCACCGAACATCTGTGAGCTCTACGGGTGACCACGTGTGGCTCGTTGGTCTAGGGGTATGATTCTCGCTTTGGGTGCGAGAGGTCCCGGGTTCAAATCCCGGACGAGCCCGAATGGTTATCGGATGCTTTACTTACGTCATCGTTATGGATGAAAATGTCCAATTTCAACTCAGGAGTCCTTTAACATTTATATCATATTTAAGTTAAGCTTTTGCAAAGTTAACTTGTATAACTCAAACATTAATTAATTAACAGAAATGATGTACTCAAAAATACTCATTCAGTCATTAATTGACTAATAAGACATTCATTCGTGTGTCAGAAAGAAGATAAAGAGGTCATGATACAAATAAGTGATGCAGATTTAAAACACACTTTAACTATACAACAAATGTTCAAACTGTTCTGATAATGCGAGGACGTTGCTGTGACTCATAAAGTGTCTGCTTATTTTTATCTCTTCTCTAAAAAGCATCAATAATATTAGCTTAAACCCCTTGAAATTATTAGCTAACTTTACTTTTTCTGATCCACTAGTCTGCTGGTATATCGCGAGTCGCCAGCTGAGAAGCTGATGAACTTTATTATTATTATTATTTTTTTTTTTTTTTTTAAAGATTTTTGTTCCTATTCTGATCTAATTGGGCTTCAGTGTTTTGGTACAGCTGCAGATCCAGGTGACAGCAAATCAAAATGATGTTACCTGTGAGTGTCCAGCTGCAGCCTGTGTTCAGTTTAAATACTGTTATACACTGATATCAGATATCAGTTCATGTTGTTTTTTTTCCCACTGTAACATTTAATAAGGATTGAGAGAGGAGGACAGAGAGGGAGAGAGCAAAGAGAAACAGGTAAGAGTGGACATGTGGTCAAATTCACCACAAATGATAAAGCTGTAGATTCTGTTAACCCACATTCAGTGATGATGATTTGACATAACTAAGCTGTGTGTTGTCCTGTTATCAATCACGAATCCCAAACTGCTCTTGTAATAATTATTATGAGATTATATTTCTGTCATTTACCAGCAAATACAATTCTAGCTTAGTCATAAGGATGAAGAGAGAGAGGTTGTACAGGAAGAACGAGGGAGAAGATATTGAAGTTAGCTGGAAAAACTACAATTATTATTCACAAAGTAATTTTTCATGTTGGCATCTTGTACAGGTTGGTGGAGTGGCAGGGTGATGCTACTTTAAGTGCTTGACGATTTGATGGACCGCCTGTCATGATTAGGCTGTGTGACAGGCAGGAATTGGACCCAAACGCAAACTCACGGGGACAGAACTTGAACTCAAAAGCACAGCTTTATTGCTGGAAAACAGATTACAAACAATACAAAACTAAACTGGGAAACGCTAATTAGAATGTACACCAGGAGACACGGGGAGAATCACACACAGCATGAGGGAGATCACAACTCTGACACAGAGAAACACAGGGCTTAAATAAACTGGGAAATAACGAGGGGAATGAGACACAGAAGGGGAGCACAGCTGGGAGAAATCGGACATAACAAGACCCAAGGGAAGCGAAACTCAATACATTCACGTAGGACACAGACCTTCAAAGTAAAACAGGAAATGTAACATAGACGCAGACTTGACTAGGGGAGACAGGGCAACTAAGAAACACAGAGAACAATAACAAGGAGACACAGAGGGCGGCTACTAAATACTCAGAAAACTAAAGAGAATACAAAAAAGCCGAACTAAGACACTAGACTAAAGAATAAACTGAGGCAACAAAGAGAACTAAGATCATAATACAAAAACTCAGAGACACAAGGAACTCAAAACACTGGGTCACCGACCCAGGACCGTGACACCGCCTCTGTCATCTTATCCTTTTTGACACAGAGTTCTTTAACTTCTTGAACTGAGGTTTGCAAATGTGAGAAGGGTTGACTACATTTGCAAACAGTATTGTAAATAACCCTAAATACTTTTATTTAGTTCCTTGCACTTCATTTGGGCACTTATCGCTGTTTTCTATCACCAGCTTCCTGTTTGAGTTTAGAAGCTTTTATTTTGAAGGGGCGATTTCCCGTGAAACACTGTCCGTGTAGTTTTAGCGTCAGTCGCGGGAGTTTGAAGTGTGATGGTGTAACGGAGCCCTTGGAGATTTCTTTTGTCATTAGCAGCCCCCTTGATAGAGGCACAAGGTAGTTTCATGACGTAGATAAGGACATGTTTATATGTTTTGTGTGATAGAGGCTACATTTGTTAAATTTTATGTTGAATCCTACTTTATGATGTAAGGTTTATGATTGTTAAGAGTGTAGATTTTTAACTTACAGGCTGTTTCTGTGTATACATCCCCAGCTCCTATGGTGAGGTTGATGGTTTACTACCATTAAGTCTTCTCGGATGAGAGGTGAAATGTGTTCAAGCAACTTAAAGAAGTCCAGACGCTTTTCGTTCCAAGCTCCTTAGACTACGATGACCTGGATGACTGAGAACCTTCACAGACATATTTCATTTATATTGCGCCAAATAGGGAAAAAACAAAACAGTATCCTCAAGGTGCTTTTTATATTGTAAAGTAACAAAACTACAATAACACAAGGAAATCAGGGAAAACACCAGCAATCATATGACCCCCTATGAGCAAGCACTTTGGCGACAGTGGGAAGGAAAAACTCCCTTTTAACAGGAAGAAACCTCTGGCAGAACCAGGCTCAGGGAGGGGCGACCATCTGCTGCGACCGGTTGGAGTGAGAGAAGACAGGCAAGACAAAAGACATGCTGTGGAAGAGAGACAGAGATTAATAACAAGTACACTTCAATGCAGAGAGGTCTATGAACACATAGTGAGTGAGAAAGGTGACTGGAAAGGAAAAACTCAATACATCATGGGAGTCCCCCGGCAGCCTACGTCTATTGCAGCATAACTAAGGGAGGATTCAGGGTCACCTTGTCCAGCCCTAACTATATGCTTTAGCAAAAAGGAAAGTTTGAAGCCTAATCTTGAAAGTAGAGATAGTTTCTGTCTCCCGAATCCAAACTGGAAGCTGGTTCCACAGAAGAGGGGCCTGAAAACTGAAGGCTCTGCCTCCCATTCTACTTTTAAATACCCTAGTTCTGCTGTTGAAGAATCACTTTAATAGCCATTCAAACTCATTGAACTCCAAACTGTAACTACAAGTCAAACACAAAAAGGATTTAAATTCAAGATACTGGAATGACAACAAAATCAAAACAGGAATCAAAAATCTATCTGAACAATAATCAGAAACTAAAAACACTGTGACAAAAGAAACTGAAATTCAGCAACTCAGTTTAAAACCAGGGATCATGACAAAGTGTCCAATAAGGTGAGGTTTTTGTTTCTCTTTTTCACTACCTCACTCATTATCAGTAATATAATAAAAAAATCATTTTCATTGCTTTTTTCATAAAGGAAATCTCTGTATTGATTTTTATTTCTTACTTATATGTTTATTGATGTTCGAATCATTTGATAGACTGTTAAACTCCATTTTTTGACTTTGAAAATAAAAATTTTCAAAAATCATTTGAAACACAGCTGATTACAAAACAAAAAAAATGTAAAAATGAAAAAGGAGTCATTTCAAAAGAGAGACTCCAAGAAAAATTTACCCCCCCCCACACACACACAAACACACAAAAACTCTGTTAATTATGCTCTGTACAGAAAAGGGTATAAAACACAGTGTCTACTTTAAAGGGCTCCTATTCCTGGAATCACTCACAACCTGATCACTCCTTCCTCTTCTAAACACAGAAACTACTCTTTGTGCAGCATTTCCTCATTCTCTCCTCTTACGTATATAGATATATATCTAAGGGCTGACAGGCTCCATTCACTGCAGACACACATTAAGTTCAGACCTCAGGCTAGTTTCATTTCTACAAAACAGAAACTGAAACCGTCACTGTTACTGGCACATAGAAATGGCAGAAAAAGGAGTTCAGCTGGATCGAGAAACCTTTTCTTGTTCGATCTGTTTGGATCTACTGAAGGATCCGGTGACTACAACCTGTGGACACAGCTACTGCATGAACTGTATTGAAACCCACTTTGATGAAGAGGACAGGAAGGGAATCCACAGCTGTCCTCAGTGCAGGAAAACTTTCACACCGAGGCCTGTCCTAGAAAAAAGCACCATGTTAGCAGATTTAGTGGAGCAGCTGAAGAAGACTGGACTCCAAGCTGCTCCAGCTGATCACTGCTATGCTGGACCTGAAGATGTGGCCTGTGATGTCTGCACTGGGAGGAAGCTGAAAGCCATCAAGTCCTGTTTATCTTGTCCAGCCTCTTACTGTGAGAAACACCTCCAACCTCACTATGATGCAGCTCCATTAAAGAAACACAAACTTGTTGACCTTTACAAGAAGCTCCAGGAGAACATCTGCTCTCGTCATGATGAGGTGATGAAGATTTTCTGTTGTACTGATCAGCAGAGTATCTGTTATCTCTCCACAATGGATGAACATAAAGGCCATGAAACAGTCCCAGCTGCAGCAGAAAGGACTGAGAAGCAGAAGGAGCTCAAGGTGAGACGACTAAACATCCAGCAGAGAATCCAGGAGCGAGAAAAAGATGTGAAGCTGCTTCAACAGGAGGTGGAGGCCATCAATGGCTCTGCTGATAAAGCAGTGGAGGACAGTGAGAAGATGTTCAGTGAGCTGATCCGTCTCATCCAGAAAAGAAGCTCTGATGTGAAGCAGCAGGTCAGATCCCAGCAGGAAACTGAAGTGAGTCGAGTCAAAGAGCTTCAGGAGAAGCTGGAGCAGGAGATCGCTGAGCTGAAGAGGAAAGACGGCGAGCTGGAGCAGCTCTCACACGCAGAGGATCACAACCAGTTTCTACACAACTACCCCTCACTGTCAGCACTCAGTGAGTCTACACACTCATCCAGCATCAATATTCGTCCTCTGAGCTACTTTGAGGATGTGACAGCAGCTGTGTCAGAGACCAGAGATAAACTACAGGACATTCTGAGAGAGGAATGGACAAACATCTCACTGACAGTCACTGAAGTGGATGTTTTACTGTCACCACCAGAGCCAAAGACCAGAGCTGGATTCTTAAAATATTCATGTGAAATCACACTGGATCCAAACACAGCAAACAGACATCTGTTATTATCTGAAGGAAACAGAAAAGCTATGTATACCAAAGAAGAACAATCCTATTCTGATCATCCAGACAGATTTACTGGATGGCTTCAGATCCTGAGTAAAGAGAGTCTGACTGGACGTTATTACTGGGAGGTGGAGTGGAGAGGAAAAGGAGTTGAAGTAGCAGTCACATACAAGAATATCCGAAGAGTAGGAAAATCAGACTTGTGTTTTTTTGGATTCAATCAAAAATCGTGGTCACTGAAGTGTTATATCAACAAATATGAATTTTGGTACAACAAAGTCCAAACTGTCCTCTCAGGTCCTCGGTCCTCCAGAGTAGGAGTGTACCTGGATCACAGAGCAGGTATTCTGTCTTTCTACAGCGTCTCTGAAACCATGACTCTCCTCCACAGAGTCCAGACCACATTCACTCAGCCGCTCTATGCTGGACTTTGGCTTTGTGAATCTGATGGCGTCTCTGCCGAGTTCATTAAACTTAAATAGACAGAAGTCATTGACAGAAAACTGGATAAATGTGTGTTTTAGTCTACAGGTTTTTTTTCTCTGTAATCATTGTTACTGAGCTTGCAGTTGCGCTTTTGTTCTTTGCATACTCACCTGTTAGTTAAACTTTTGTTGTCTAGTTAATGACTGACTTTATTCGGGTGGCACTTCATCTTGTGTTTGTTTAGCCATGTAAGGAAAACAAGGCCCCCGTGTTTTATTCCGTCAGTGTATTCTTCCACTGCAAATGGTAAGTAATGTAAAAACACTGCTGCCACTTTTTTGGTTTCTTTGATGATTGATTAGACTTTTTCTTTAGTGCTGAGATTACTGTGTTATTTGCAGCTTTAGGTGGTTTTAATCGTTAGCATAAGTTTGGCAGACATTCTTACTTGCTGTCACCAATGTTCAAGAGTAACAGTCGCGAATTAATTGTCGGTATTATTGCTATGGAGAATAAAACATTAGAGCCTGTCTCTAGTTTACCTGATGATATTCTCATGAATGGGGCAGAGTATTAAGTATCACCTTAAAGCACTTGTTGCAGGCTGCTGAGTTTGCATCAGCATAGAGTATGCAACCAGAAGGCCTTCTCGGTCTTTGAAGGAGCCGGCCCACGCAGACCACGAAGGCCGGGTCTTCCAAAGTGTGCGGCCTATGAATTGGGACATAGCTTTTGTGTGTGTGAGTTTGCGTGTGTAAGACAGATAGTGAGAATGTAAAATATTATCTATTGACATGATGTTGCATACTCTATGCTATTAATTTTAAAACTGAAGTGCTGCTAATTGCAGCGGCAAGACTTTTAACTGGTACAAACAAGAGGTCACACATTACTCCAGTTTTGGCTTCTCTTCATTGGTTGCCTGTAAATTTTAGGGTTCATTTTAAAATTTTAGTTGTAACTTTTAGAGCTCTGCACGGTGAAGCTCCCCAGTATATCTCTGACCTGTTGAAACCTCATGCTTCATCCCGAGCACTTAGGTCTTCAGGTCAGAGGCTACTGGTGGTCCCACATACTAGGTTTAAAACACGTGGGGATCGGGCTTTTCAGGCACTGGCACCTAGGCTGTGGAACTCTCTGCCGTTGTCTTTACGCTGTCTAGACTCTATTGACTCCTTTAAAAAGCAGCTGAAGACATTTTTATACAAACGGGCTTTTAATTAATTTTAACTTGTATGTCTGATCTTATTGTAAAGCACTTTGTGATTTTTATCTGTGAAATGTGCTATATAAATACATTTTACTTACTACTTACTTACTTACTAACAGTATGTGCTGTAATGCATTAATACAATGTACCAGAATAGAACAGAATGGAATAATACAGTGAACAGGAGCAATGAGAAGTATGCAATGTAATAATGAGCACTCCTAAAGATCTGCAGAAAGGTTCACAGAATCATTTTCCCGCTACAATCTGATTTGTTTGCATCTTTTGCTGTGAAGTACAGCCAGACTTTTGACCGCTTCGCCTTGGGCATTTTTAATCTGTAGCTCTGCTCTAAAAGAACTTACGTACCTGGACCCGCCTACTACGCTTGCAAAGGTAAAATGATTGGCTAGAATCCAAAGTGTATGACATCTCAGGGAAAAAAAGCACCGAAATAAAGCACCGAAATGTGCGCTGCTTTTCGGTCTGGTTACTACCGTTTATGTCAGAAACAGTGCCATCATGGCACCGGATACCGGTACCCATCCGTACTCTTGACCTACTGATCTCCAAGGACCTGAGCATTTGAAAGGTTACTGTGTCTGATGTGGGCCTGTCTGATCATTACTGTGTTTTCTTTGAAAGTAAAATTTCAGCACACAAATACGTCAACAGCAGTGATCACAAAACGGTGTATAACTGAAAACAGTAGTGAGATTTTTAACCAGGTCTTCCCATTAACCTCTGGCCTATCCAGAGGTTCAGTCAATGAGCTTGTAAGTAGCTTCAATGCTAAAATGTTAAATGTTATTGACACTATTGCTCCCATTAAGGTGAAGGTTATCCCTGGAAGGAAGAAGTCTCCATGGAGAAACTCCACACTGGTGAAAAATGAAAAAAGAGAGTGTCAGAAAGCTGAGCGCAGAAGGAGAAAAACAAACCTCCAGGTTCATTATGACATCTATAAAGAGAAACTTCACAATTCTAATTTACAACTGAGGAGTGCAAGGAGGTCCTACTTCTCTGACATCATCACTAAAAACAGTCATAATGCTCGGGTCTTATTTTCTACAGTTGACAGGCTAACAAACCCTCCTGTTTCAGTGGCAGCTGAACTTCATTCGACCATGGCCTGCAATGACTTTGCCGAATTCTTCACAGACAAAATCGAAAAGATTAGACAAACAATTGGTACATCAACAGCAGATTCAGGATATGTACTGTGTCCACCGAAAAACAGTTTAAACACCATGAAACAGTTTCACCCTATTAACAGCAAAGACCAGGAGGACATCTTAGGTCAACTGAACTCCTCCTCTTGCTGTTTAGATGTCCTGCCAACAAGTTTTTTCAAAAAGGTCTCAAAGACTTTGGAATCAGACCTGTTGCAGATCGTCACCTTTTCTTTAATATCAGGTGTGTTTTTAGAACTGAAAACTGCTGTAATTAAACCTTAATTACAAAAAAATTAAACCTATACTGAAAAAGGACAATCTTGACATGACACAAATGAACAACTACAGGCCGATCTCAAATCTCCCATTTTTAAGTAAGATCATTGAAAAAGCAGTTTCTCAACAGCTCAATTACTTCTTAACACAGAATAACTGCTATGATGCTTTCCAGTCAGGATTTAGACAGAACCACAGCACTGAAACCGCTCTGACCAAAGTGTTTAATGACATATGTCTGAATACAGACAGTGGAAAAATGTCAGTCTTAGTTTTATTGGATCTCAGTGCAGCATTTGATACAGTTGACCACAACAGGAACTGTACTAAACTGGTTCAAAACATACTTAGAAAACAGGAAATACTTTGTATCAATAGGTAACTTCACATCTGAGCAGACAAGTATCACATGTGGAGTTCCCCAAGGTTCCATCTTGGGACCCCTTCTGTTTAACATTTACATGCTCACACTGGGAAAGATTATAAAGAAGAAAAAATAAACTTTCTCCAGCTAAAGAAAAACAAAACTGAAGTAATAGACTTTGGAGGCAAAGAAAAACGATTACAGGTCACCAGAGGACTTCAATCTATACACCTAAAAACCACCAACCAGGCAAGAAATTTGGGTGCAGTGATGGACGCAGACCTAAACTTAGAAAAACACATTAAGGCAGTAACAAAGTCAGCTTGCTATCACCTCAAGAATATTTCAAGGATAAAAGATCCGATGTCTCAACAGAACCTGGAAAAACTAGTCCATGCATTCATCTTTAGTAGGCTTGATTACTGTAACAGCATCTTTACAGGTCTACCTAAAAAAATCAGTCAGACAATGTTGGGTCTGTGTTTCCACAAGCCCCGCTAGTTTAGGGACTTATTCTCGTTAACGACAAAAACAAGACGAACATCTTTTACTTACTAGCAAGGGAGGCCCCGGCGGGTGTCTCAGAAAGCACTCTGAATCCTACCGCAGACTGACCCCGACGATGGCCTCCTCTCGCTGCCTTTTATTGGGAAAACAGTTCACACAATACACATCACAGCAAAAGCACCTCCCACCGTAAAACCCCCAAATGGTTCTAAGACAAGGCACTATGAGTGTGTATGTGTAAACATCTGTATGCATGTGAGAATGTGTGTGTGTGTGTGTTTGAGTGAGTGTGTGAGAATGTGTGTCTCTCTGTGTGCGTGACTTCCAACTGTTTCTAACAACATCCTTAGTCATAAAATGGTAATCTCCCCCCACACCCAATATTCATTCAGAACTCTACTGCTCGAGTCCAAAAAAGTGGACCACATCAGTCCAGCTCTGAGGTCTTTACACTGGCTGCCTGTCCGTCAGAGGATAGACTTTAAAGTTCTGATGCTGGTCTATATATTATGAAATTTCCCCTTGTGGGACTAATAAAGGTATCTTATCTTATAAAGCTCTGAATGGTTTAGGATCAAAATACATCAGTGACCTCCTGACCCAGTATGAACCTTCCAGATCCCTCAGGTCATCTGGATCCTATTTAATCAGTTCCCAGAGTCAAAACCAGACATGGAGAAGCTGCATTCAGCTTTTATGCTCCATATATCTGGAACAAACTCCCAGAAATCCTCAGATCAGCTAAAACACTCAGTTTATTTAAATCCAGGTTGAAGACTCACCTGTTCTCAGCTGCATTTGAATAAAGGACGCATTTGTCAGCTGCATTTGGAGGAGTCTACAGTTTTGGACAGCCTTCGTCGCCTGGCTGTGATGTAATCGGCCTACAAATGCGTCCTCAGGAAGATGCAGCCCATGGTTTTGGACATCCCCGTTATCTCTTGTTGATACTCATTCAGCACAATCTCCAGCAGGTGGAGGGTTGCGAGTTTAATGTTGATTACTGTTTCCTCAGACAGGTCTGATCCAGTTGGGTCTGCAGTGGAGCCTTGTGGAGTGGGGGAAGGAGTCGGCAGGGTCTGGATTAGCAGAGCGGCTGGTGGGGACTCTGCGAGGTCTCACAGTTGCGCTGCATCCTCTATAGGAATATTAGAAAACGCCTTGTTTTTGACGCTAAATAGTCAAAAACAAGGCGTTTTCTAATACCCTCGTACGCAGTGTTGTGTCTGTCCCTCTTGATGGCGTCATCAACCTGGCTAAACAGACACTGCAAACCACTCCAGTTGCTCCCCTGTATAAAAAACAGGGGAGTCCTTAAACCATGTTGTGCGCTCTTCGAAGTTTTGGAGGGTAAGGATTTAACCTCCTGTTTTCAACCCCTCTGGTAGCTATAAGACTTTCCCTGTCATTACATACACTGAGAAAAATAAACGATCAGCCTTAACCCTGTAAAGCTCGGGGGCTGAGGAGCATACAGCATCTCTACAATACAATAGTGCAAAAGAGCTGGTGGGTGGTGGTGGCAGGGGGGGTGATAAAAGCACATACATATTACTACTCATGTATGAGTACAAGGTAGGAAGGGGAGGCCGGGAGACTCTGTGATACAACCTATACCACTAATCTTAACCTGATTTACGAAGAGGAACTTTCAAGTTAGAATCTATATTACATCCTGAATTGCCCGTGTGTAATAAATGATTATTACACCACGGTGTGTTTCACCTCTATCATTCATTTCAAATCTACACTGATGTTCTTCATTCTCGTATGTGACTGCAACTTTAACCCCTCTCCCTCTCGACTCCACTTCCCAGTAACAACGTCTAGTCAGACTCTCTCTACTTAGAACCTGCCAACATAAAGCAGTGGAGGACGGTGATTTCATTATTATGGTGTATGTGAAAGATTAGCTTTCTGATTTAAAGCCTGTTGGATTTTGTGCTAAATATCACAGTTTCCAACAAATCAAAGACAGTTAGTCAGCATAGTGACAAAGTAACCGAACATCTGCGAGCTCTTTGGGTGTGAGCGAGCCCGGGTTCAAATCCCGGACGAGTCCAGAGTGTTTCCGACATGACATTTTGATATGTTAGCAACAGCTTACACCATATCTCATTGTTATGAGATAAAAATACCTGATTTAAATTTAACATGGAACGTTTACCTATTTATACTGTAGGTAAACGTTACATGTCATATGGTGATCTAGGAATCCTTTAACATAGATATTATATTTAAGTTAAATATTTGTAGAATAACTTGTACAACTCAAACATTATTTTTAATAGAAAAGATGTAGTCAAAAACAATCATTCAGTCATTGATTGACTAATAAGACTTTAGTTGTTACGGCAGAAAGAAGATTAGTGACACCAATTTAAAACACACTTTAACTGAAATACAGCAAAAGTTCAAACTGTTCTGATAGTGCGGGGACGTTGTTGTGACTTATAAAGTGTCTGCTTATTTGTATTTGTTCTCTAAATCATGTATAAAACTAGTAGATGGTGTATTTTAAACCACTAGAAATGAATAGCTAACTTGAACCTATTGATCTGCTAGTCTGCTGGTATATTGCGAGTCGCCAGCTGAGGAGATGATGCAATTTATTATTTTAGTTTGTTAAAGATTTCTCTTCCTATTCTGATGGAATTGGGCTTCAGTGTTTTTTTCCTGTATAGCTACAGATCAAGGTGACAGCAAGTTAAAATGATGTTACCAGTGAGTGTCCAGCTGCAGACTGGGTTTGAATATTGTTATAAACAGATGTGGATCAGTTCATGTCTTTTATTCACTGTAAGATTTAACAAGGATTGAGAGAGGAGGACAAAGAGTAAGAGAGCCAAGAGAAACAGGTAAGAGTGGACGTGTGGAAAAATTGACCTCAAATGATAAAGCTGTAGATTCTGTTTTACCACATTCATTGATGATGATTTGACGTAACCGAGCAGTGTATTTTCCTGTTATCAATTATGCATCCCAACCTGCTCTTGTAATAATTCTTATGAGATTATATTTCTGTCATTTTCCAGCAAATACAATTCTAGTTTAGTGAGCAGTTCAGTGAGAAAGACGGTTTTTCAAAACAGGAAGAACAAGGGATAAAACAGTGATGTTAGCGGAGCAAAGTGCGCCGACTTTGTTCAACATTACTTGGCAACAGGGAACGTGAGGCAAGTTGCACTGGTGCATTTGTGACAGCTTCACTTGAAATGCCTTCGCCGCATCATACATGCCATGTCCATGAACTGACAGATTTCCTTGCTGAGCTCAAAACCTCTGTTGAGAACTTTTCCCCAACTCAGCCAGCGGACCTCTGTATGATGAGGAACTCTGAATCTATTTCCCACATAAAAGACTGAAATTGACGGTGATTTAAACTTTTAGCTCAGATAAAATGTACAGTCTGCGTTACGGTGATCATTACATGCTCCATTTTTAGGACTTTACCACACAGCGTCTCTTGGTGTGTGATGCAGTAATATGCCGTTAACTCACCGGTACAGCTCTCCTCCTGCATCTTTACTAGATCCTACATCCTGCACAACACCAGCGCTCCATCTGTTGTCCCAGGGGAGTTTCATGTCGGTTACACTTTGACATACGTTTTAAAAAATGTCTTTGCATTTGCAATGCAGACTACTTTGGGCCCAGAAGCAGAATTCGTCACGTCATCACTTAAAGACCGAATAGGCAGAATGCTACAGGCATAGCTCTAAAGAATGTAGCATCATGGGCAGTGTAGTCTGTGCTGCATTGAGAATGGACTGCCATACACGTTATGTGTCTGTGAGCAAGAGGAGGGAGAAAAAGGATTGTGGAAAAGTACGAGTTGTCATCGAGCAAAAATAAGAGCTGGTAGCATGTAAATATAATAATAACCACTGCAGCCAAGAAGAGTGCCTGACAAGCCCAGTTATAAGTAGCTATTAAGACTCGACTGTACACCGTGTTCGTGTTTTCCTCCGAAACAATAAGTTCTGTTGGAGCAGCCTTTCAACGCCTCTCTCTGTCTCTCGCAAGCAAAGTTGACCCAGACAACAAAGTAAAGCTAGTTTTTGGCTACGAGCCCAACATGGAGCCCGACATGGAGCCCGACATGGAACCCGACGCATTAGCCAGAGGTCCCTTTACTACGGGACCTTCAGTAACAGTAATAAATCACACAGCAATAGTACATTCGTGTAGTTGTAAAAAGCATGATAATATATTAAGTAATCCAGAGAAACATGCTGAACATTTGAAGCTTTTATATTCCAAGCAAAGCGAACAGTGTGTGAGAGACGATCTGTGATTAGTGTGTTCACACCTGCAGCTTCAACAAGGTTTCGTGTACTCACACGTCAGCATGCGAACTTTACTCTGACTAGATTTAGTCTGAGCAGTCAGACAACATATTTTTAAATGTTACAGCATCAACACACACAGAGCTTAGCCCCTCCCACCTGTCCTCCTTCCTGTAAGCAGCTCACCTGTGTGTCCCTGTTTAATGTCCAGGTGTGGAGCTTGTTGTTCGTGTCTCTGTGTGAAGAAACTGTAAGTTGGTTTTTTTTTATCTCCTCCTTTAACAGTTTGACTGTTTGTTTCTGCTCTGTGATGTTTGAACCAGATGTTCAGCTCTTACTTCAGGACAAACTTTGATCACTCTTTTTTTTTTAAGACACTGGTTATCAATCAGTAACTCTACACTGAAACATTTGTTACTGTGAACAACAGTTTAAATGGATCTGTATGAAACTTCAGATCCATTAGACAAATTAGTTTGTTGTTGAGAAGTGGACTTTCAGCTTTTACTGAATTTGTACTGGTTTTATTGTTGAAACAAGATGAAGTAAAGAAGCAGAATTTTTCAGTAAAAACATGAAAAAAAGAAGAAAATTCAAGAGGGATGTGACTTACATCATGCATGATGTGCAGAAAAGCATTTGGCAACTTTTCCATGTCTTTGTGTCGCTGTCGAGTTCACTTTGTACTTTCTCTTTTTGGATAAATCAGTGGATTTGAGTCTGAGTTTTCTTGTTTAGCATTTTAAGCTTTTAATCAATGATAGTTGGACAAGGTGTGGTCTCTTGCCTTTCTCTCCATTTTGACGTCCCAAGTCTTCAGATTTTTTGTAAAATGCTTTTACATTTCTTCCTTTTGAACAGTTTTCAAAGGCTCACTTGATGTTATTTGAGTAAGTTGAGTCCTTTATGTAAAGGTTAAGATCTATGTTGCATTCAATCACAACAGGAAATGCAATCAGAAGCACAAATAAACAAAAAATAAAAACTAATCAGTACTGATTATTAGTCTTTACACTGCATTCCAAATTATTATGCAAATGGTATTTTTCTCTGATTTTCCTAAATAGTGATTCAAATGACAGTCAGCATAATTTTCGAGTCATCAACCATTAGAGTATAATTTAAATGTTACTGAACAAATCTCCCAATGAAAACAGTATGTTTTTCAAAAATAAAAAACTTAAAAGGCACAGTTCCAAATTATTACGCACACAGAGTTTCAAAAGATTTTATAGGTTGTAGAGAATTAAAAATGGTCATTTATTGAATCTGCAGCATTAGTAGATCATATTTATTGAAATCACAAGATATTTCAATCAGAAACATCTTAACAGGTCAAGTTACATATTAACATAGGACCCCTTATTTGATAGCAGTTTCACAGTTCTTGCACCCATGGAACTTGTGAGTTTTTGGGAAGTTTTTGCTTGAATGTCTTTGCAGGATGTTAGAATAGCCTCCCAGAGCTGCTGTTTGGATGTGAACTGCCTCCCACCTGTTTTGCTTGCTTGAATGCTCCAAAGGTTCTTAATAGAATTGAGGTTAGGGGAGAATGGGGGCCACACCATGCGTTTCTCTCCTTTTATGCCGATAGCAGCCAATGATGCAGAGGTATTCCTTGCAGCGGTCATTTTCACACCTTCAGGGACCCTAAAGGGGCCGATCAGCTCTTTTCCCGTGATTCCGGCCCAAAACATGACTCCACCATCTCCCTGCTGACGACGCAGCCTTGTTGTGACATCATGGCCATCCACCACTGTATCCACCACTGCATCCATCTGGACCATCCAGGGTTGCACGGCACTCATCAGTGAACAAGACTGTTTGAAAATTAGTCTTCATGTAGTTCTGGGCCCACTGCAGCCGTTTCTGCTTGTGAGCATTGGTTAGGGGTGGCCGAATAGAAGGTTTATGCACAACTGCAAGTCTCTGGAGGATCCTACAGCTTGACATTCGCGGGACTGCAGAGGCACCTGCAACTTAAAATATGTGTTTGCTGCTTTTTAATGGCCTTTTAGCAGCTGCTCTCTTAATCTGATGTATTTGCCTGGCAGAAACCTTCATCATTGTGATTTGATTTCAGTGATCCAAAGATGACCACCACAATTCCATCCTTGAGTTTAATTGAAAAACAACTTATTTAATCTTTATGAAACTTAAATAAACACAATTTGTATAATAATTTGGGATCCGGTGTATGTATAAAAAACTCAGAGAAATGTTCAGATGTGAAGATCTGAACCACTTTAACAAGGACTCCTATTTATTGATGAAAAACAGAAGCACGTATTTAAAAACAGAAAGAACAGAGAAGAATAAAGTTGTAATAACCAAGTTAATGTTCACACTCAGACCCACATGTAGCGTGACACACTCAGGCATGAGGAAGTGTTCAGTTAAAAACATTCCTCTGCTAACAGCTGATAATTTTGGCGTCACAGAAACTAATGGAGCTGAACTGACCTGACTGTATTTATAGATCACTGTAATATTTCATAACTTTAAGGGTTTTTTAAAAAAACATTTCTTTATGTTTGTAGCTCTGGATTTATTAAATTCTATAATTGTGATGTCTGCATGTGAATTATGGTCTATAACTAAAGGCTAAACTAATAATTTTGATGGTATCATGAAATCCTCTTGGACTATCTGTCTGTCAGCTCTCTGTTGGTGTAGCTGATGTAGAAATAGTTTTGTGATGGAAGATTTCTTTATTCTATGTAGTAATATGTATTTTACATTGGTAATAATAGTATCACTTTGTCACATAGTTATATGAATGTAGGATGTTATCTCAAGTGGGCCTGTTTATCACACCTTCACAGTGGGGTCATTGTATGTGGGTTACAGGCATATAGGCACCGCATAAGGGAGGTGCCGGTTGGTCGTAATTCTCCTTTGGGGGGAAGGGTTCGAGGATGAGCTGAACTGGGAGGTATAGAGCTAGGTGATGTGCTGAGGAATTTCCCATGAGTTTGGCCGGGTCATATGTAAGGCAGCGCCCATCTTTAGAGACCATTCTGGTTTGTGACCAGAGCGCTCTCTCCACATGCAGTCTGTATAATAAACTCTGCTTCAAAAAGATGCTTACCGGGTGTTTGCAGTTTATTTAAAATTTCCTCAACAGTTACCTTTTGTAGTTTGTGATCACAGTGATAAATGCGAGCAGTGTAAAACAAATTGTAAAGAATATGGTCAGAAAATAAAGCAGCGTCACTACCTTGCTGTCGGTTCCAGATGTGTCCAAAATGTGATCACAGAGGTTCTCTGATGAGTTAGGAATGAGACTGTGTTGGCAGATCATCTCTAATCTTCTGTGCAATAAAAAAATGATTTAACATCATCGTAACCCAGATAGCTGACTCATCTGTTAAAGCTGTTCTTGTGTTTTTGGGTTCTTGATAAACAGCTTCCTTTCTGTTTTCAGTCATTCTATATCTATTATAGTACTGGACGGAATCATTGAGTAATTTGATTATAAAAAAATCCTTGATGCAGATCCTTTGCTTTGATGTTTTGTTTAACACATGGCTCTGTAGTGTGCCCATGTGTTAAATGATGTAAACGTGAGCATTTCACACACATTTGCAAGTAAAACAGAGCTACAATAAAAGTGTATTTAGGAGCAACCAATTAAAAAGTCTGACCACATTAAGGCTACACGCCATTTGTAAAGGGAAACATGCTGAAATTAACATCAACATCTTTCCACATTTAGCTCAAAACCTTACAAAAACATGTTTTTTCAAGTCATTTTTTACAACATTTAGTAAAATATTTGTAACTTTTTATGTTACATTTATATTTATGTTACTTACCACTGTACAGTCCATCACTTCAGTAGTTTAAAGGACCAAGGCACGGCAAGACCAACATCAGGAACATCAGCAACTAAAAGAAATGTTACATCTCTCGTGTTTTGTGAAAATGAGAAAAGACAAGAAAAAACAAGTCACGCTAAACTTATACAATAGCATTAATAGTATTTCAGTTGATGTTCACATTAATGATTGGTGTTTCCTCTGCAGGTGAAGGTAGAAAGTGCGTGTGAGCTGACGTGGATGTGAATTCAGCAGCATGGATCAGTGTGAGGACAGAGAGGAGGGAGTCCCTCCCTCTAAAACCACTCTGTGTGGGGAACATGACAGCCAGACCAAAGCTCAGAGGTGAGATGACCATCTCTAACTGTCCATGACTCTTCTCCATGTCACAGCTCAGCACTCACATCACTGCTTCATCATTATTTACAGGAACCAGCCTGAACCTCCACCCAGCTGTGTGTCCTTAAAGACTGACGACTCTAATGAACGTTTCATTAATTTTAAAGTCCAGCAGGCATCTGCTGCAGAGAGGTGAGCATGAAGTCTTCGAGAGCTGATTTAACTGCTTGATGTTGTTGGATATATGTTGTTGGCAAACAAGACTTTTATCTGAAATGACTTTTTTTTTCTTTTTTAATCTCATCAGGACTGGATTTTATATTCCTGACGGAAACTTGGCTTCAACCCAGTGAGTTTTCTTCCTTCTCGGAACTCCATCCCCCCGATTGTTCATTTCTCAGCTCTCCCCGGATCACTGGTAGAGATGGAGGGCTAGCTTTGGTATTTAAAAACTAATTTCGCTGTTGGCAACTGCCACCTTTTTTCTACTCCAGCTTTGAGGTGCAGTTTTTGGAACTGAACTCCGCTCCCTCAGTCCTCTGAGCTGTGGTGTATCGTCCACCGAAATGCATTAAGGATTTTAATCTTGCTGTTGCAGACTTACTAGGGAATCTTGTGCTAGGATATGACCGTGTTTTAATTGTTGTTGAGTTTAACATCCATGTACGCTGTGAGACTAGACCACTAGTAAAGGACTTCCTTCCCCTTATGGACACTTTAATCTTACTCAGTGGGTGTGTGATCCAACTCACGAAATGCCACACACTTGTTCAGGTGCTGTCAAACAGTCTGGATGTTTGTATTACAGAAATCAAAGACTGTGGGATATCAGATCATTTCCCAGTGATGTTTAATATCGCAGTGTGTAATGTGGAGTTGAACAGTGAGGGACCTGTGCGTCAGTTACGCATGATTGACCGCTGCTCACTATTCTCTGCTTTTACTAACTGTATGATGTATGATGCCAACTGTAAATATCAACACTTCGCCGAGTTCTTTTGGTTCCTCAGAGGCATCCAATGGAAGACAAAACACTGCTCAGTAGACCATTTAACCCTTTATTTCTCTTTCACAATACTTCTAGAAAGGAGATGCGTCCTGCATGACACGTTGCCACGGATCTCAAAATGGTGGTGTGCCCCTAACAGTTTTATGCCAGATGCTCTCTCATTCTAGTCTAAACAACAGTGTCTCAGTAACCTTCCACTAGAGATGGTCCCCTCTTATCTACATTTTCCCACGCAAGTGTGAGCAAGAGTCTGCAGCTTTCTACTCTCGCAGGACACATGGTTTCATGCATTTATTTTTCAGGGTTGTGTCCACTTAATACTGTACTCTATAACTTTATAACACTTGTTATTAATAAAAAAGCATAGTATTTTTGAGGCACTGCAAATTATTTAATCCCAACACAACCTTAGTGTGGAACTAGTGATTGAAGAGCTAGCTAACCTTTTTATTCAACATGTTCTGGCATGTTTGACTCTGTTGCTCCACTTAGGAGTAATCGCATTAAATCTTCATGGCAACCTTGACTGAATGAAACCACCCACGCTCTCAGATGTGAATGTCGAAGTGCAGTGAGAAAAAGGAAGAAGGTCAAACTCTAGGTGTCTTTGAGCATCTTACATGACTGCTTATCAAAATAAAAGAAGATTGTTAAAGCTGCAACATCTTTTTCTGTCCAGTGTAATTTCTACCAACAGTCACAATCCCTGAGTTCGTTTAATAGTTTTAATAGTTAATAGTTTTGTGATGAACCCCTGTGCCACTGTTTTATGGATGCTTCCTTTGCACTTTAGGAAAACATTTTAAAACACTTCATTGAAAAAATCTTAGCTTTAATGTCTCCACATGCACAGGCAGGGTTAGACCTTGATCAGCCTTCTAAGTGCTCGGCTGTTTTTCCAGCACTTTGAGCCTGTGACTTTTCCTGCCATAAAGGATGTAATCAATTACTCAGGACCTTCTAATTTTCCTCAGGATATTCTTCCTTCTCGCTTTTTCAAGGAAGCTCTTCACGTTATTGGACCTAGTTTTTTACTTTTATTGAATGGCATTTGTGAAGAGTTGCAGTCTGGTGTTAAATCTCGTCACAGTACTGAGTCGACACTTTTAAGAGTTTTTAATTATCTTCTTTTAACTTTCGACTCAGCATTTTCTGTTGTTCTAGTCCAGCTGAACATAACATTCTTTTATCGAGACTTCAACACATTGTTGGTCTTAAAGGCGCCGTATTAAACAGGGTTTAAATTATAACTATCAGAGAGGTCCTTTTCTGTTGCTACTGAAGAATACTCCTCTTCCTCCGCCCCTATTTGTTGCGGTGTGCCACATGGGTCTGTTTTGGGCCCAACTCCCTTCTCCTTATACATGCTGCCTTTGGGATCTATTTTCAAGAAATACAACATTGCCTTTCACTGTTATATTGATGACATCCAAATTTACTTCCCCTTGATACTGGATGTCTCTGTCCCACTGCCACCTTTCCTGAACTGTCTACATGATGTTAAAGACTGAATTTTCTCACCCTAAACGAAAATAAGACCGAAGTTATTGTTTTATGAAGTCATGCCCCTTTGGATAAGTTAACGGATACCCTTGGGCCTCTTGCTTGTGATCACTCCCACACTGTAAGAAATCTCTGAGTGTTTTTAGATAGCTCTTTTAAATTAGAGAAGCAAGTGTCCACAGTTGTGAAAAACAGTTTTTATCAGTTACATGAAATTGCCAAAGCAAAGCCTTATCTTCCTCCTAAAAATCTAAAAAAAAAATTATTCATGCCTTCATCACCTCTAGACTCGCCTGCTGCAATTCTCTCTGTTTAGGTATTCAACACTCCATCGCTTGCATTTAGTTCAAAATACTCATGCTGTTGTCTTCTAACAGGTTTGAGAATGTATGAAAGGTTTTCTCTGAAAAGGAGAAAAACGAACGAATCTGATTGTGAGCGCATGCTGCTCATAAACCCGTATTTAGCATTAATGGTGCAATCCCAGATGTGGTGGATCGGCATCCTGTACTTGGACTAATTCTTCATGATTTTTCCACAGAGTGGGCCAGAACAGCTCAGAGTTTCCCTGTGGTCCGTCTGCCCAGCAGCATGAAACACACCTGGACTCCATATTTATGGTCTGCACATGTTCAACAACTACTTTACTACTAAACAAAACATCTACATAATAATAATAATGATAATAATAATACTTATTATTATTATTGTTGTTGTTATTATTATTACTGATGCAAATACAATGAATGAAAGTATAATGTATTGTCGAGAATGACACCCAGACTCTTAACCCGTGAGGAGGGGGAGACAGAGGAACAGTCACTGACTAAGGAAAAATTGTTTTGGATCGTGTTGATTTTATACTAATGTGGAGAACCTTAGTTTTGTCGCTATTTATTTTGAATAAATCTGAAGACAACCAGGATTTTGTTTTCGATATATAGTCAGTGAGTGAGGAGGGAGGCAAGGTAGATTTGTTGTCATTTGTGTGTCAGTGGAAATTGTTGTTGTATTTATGAAAGATAGTACATGGGGAAGAAATGAATGATAAAATACCTGAAGTGACTGAAGAAGGCTGGAATGTGAATAATTTGAGCTAAATGACCTGGGTGCAGTCTGAAAGGAAAGACTCAACCCTTAGAGTGGGTATGGAGTGATGTCAGTGGAGGATAATCTGTTAGGAGGGTACAATGCCTGATAGTATCAAAGGCTCCACTGAGGTCAACAAGAATGAGAATAGTAAGTAAAATGGAATCAGCTGAGAAGGTCATTGGTAACTTCTATGAGTGCAGTCTCTGTTCTCGGAGGGGAATGAAAACCAGACTGAAACTATTTGTAATTGAGATAAATGTGAATGAACTTGAATGACTACCTGTGGCGGGGCGTGGCCTGCGGGTGCCGTGCAGGGGAGATGGACGCACCCGCATGGCATCTGTAATCATGCCCTGCTGACTTAAATATTGCACTGGGTCCTGTGATTGGGGTTGTTGTTGTTGGTATGTTGTGCTGGCAGCAGGAGAGCTGCAGCTCTGTGTGTGTTGTAACAGCAACCATGAGCGTAAATAAAGAAGGCTGCAAAGCACGAAAATTTCTCTGGGTCTGCCGTGGTGCTTCACTCTACCATTTCTAAAATGATTTTGGAAATGAAAAATAAGTTCGAAACACAGTCAATAAAAAAGTTAATCTCATTTACTTTATTATATACCCTTTGTTTGCAATGACAGAGGTCAAGCGTTTTCTGTAAGTCTTCACAAGGTTTTCACACACTGTTGCTGGTATTTTGGTTCATTCCTACATGCAGATCTCCTCTAGAGCAGTGATGTTTTGGGGCTGTTGCTGGGCAACACAGCTTTCAATTCCCTCCAAAGATTTTTTTTATGGTGTTGAGATCTGCGAATTGGCTAGGTCACTCCAGGACCTTGAAATGATTCTTACAAAGCCACTCCTTTGTTACCTGGGCAGTGTGTTTGGGATCATTGTCATGCTGAAAGACCCAGCCATGTTTCATCTTCAATTCCATGCTGATTGAAGGAGGTTTCACTGAAAATTACATGGATACATGGCCCCATTCATTCTTTCCTTTACATGTATCAGTTGTCTTGGTCCCTTTGCAGAAAAACAGCCCCAAAGCATGATGTTTCCACCCAATGCTTCACAGTAGGTATGGTGTTCTTTAGATGGACCTCAACATTCTTTCTCCTCCAAACACGACAACTTGAGTTTTTACTAAAAAGTTCCATTTTGGTTTCATCTGACCATATGACATTCTCCCAATCTTCTTCTGGATCATCCAAATGCTCTCTAGCAAACTTCAGATGGGCCTGGACATGCACTGGCTGTAGCAGGGGACACGTCTGGCCCTGCAGGATTTGAGTCACTGGCGGTGTAGTTACTGTTACTGATGGTAGCCTTTGTTACTTTGGTCCTAGCTCTCTGCAGGTCATTCACTGTGTGGTTCTGGGATTTTTGCTCACTGTTCTTGTGATCATTTTGACCCCACAGGGTGAAAACTTGCGTAGAGCCCCAGCTCGAGGGAGATTATCAGTGGTCTTGTATGTCTTCCATTTTTTAATAATTGCTCCCACAGTTAATTTCTTCACACCAAGCTGCTTCTCAGCCTGGCGCAGGTCTATAATTTTGTTTCTGGTGTCCTTTGACAGCTCTTTGGTCTTGGCCATAGTGGAGTTTGGAGTGTGACTGTTTGAGGTTGTGATAACAAATTCAAACAGGTTAATACAGGTAACGAGTGGAGGACAGAGGAACCTCTTACAGAAGAAGTCACAGGTCTGTGAGAGCCAGAAATCTTGCTTGTTTCTAGATGTCCAAATATTTATTTTCCACTATAATTTGCAAACAAATTCTTTGAAAATCAGACAATGTGATTTTCTGGATTTATTTTTTTTCATTTTGTCTCTCATAGTTGAGGTATACCTATAATGAAAGCCTTTTTAACTTTTTGCTTTTTCGGGCAGCACGGTGGCACGTTGGTTAGGACTGTTGCCACACAGTAAGAAGGTCCTGAGTTCAATTCCACCATCAGGCCGGTGTCTTTCTGTGTGGAGTTTGCATGTTCTCCCCGTGTTTGCATGGGTTCCCTCCGGATACTCCGGCTTCCGTCCAAAGACATGCAGATTCTTCCTTCAGTGGGCTGGTTTCAGTCATTATGCAAATGTACTGTTTATAAGATTGGGGAAACCTGCAGTCAGCTGAGACTGAAGAAGTCACTTGGATGAGTGACGAAACGTTTCTCCCACAAAACGCTACGTCCAGATGAACAGAATCAACTTTTGGAGACTGGATGATGTTGTTAAGCAATGAAAAGAGTGACTTGGTGTTACCTTCATTAGAAGAGATAATATGACAATAGTAACTAGGCTAGTTTGAGCGATGCTGTCCTTATAATGTCGTTTATGATTTTTATACATCTTTTATGAGCAAGTCCAGTTCTTTTGTAGAGCCTCTCAAGTTTGTGACAGTAATAGTAAAAGTTCAGGTGTAAACTCAGGGGGTAGAGAAAGAGGAGAAAACACATCTTTTTTTTCATGGAGTTCAGTGTTGTAGAGTGAAATCAGTTCTTCAATGGTGAATAAACTCTGAATGTCTATGAAAGAGTCAATGCTACTGGAGAGAGAATTATTAATAGAGAATTGTTAATAAAGAGAGTTTCATAGATAAGCTGGGTTACACCAGAGCAGCAAATCAGGTTTCAAATGTTTCCTTTAGACTGAGTAGCAACACCAATATGCTGCTGAAATCCAAACTCTCAAGGTAAGATACAAAATCTCTGATGAGAGAGTTATTAATACTGTGATAGATGTGAGGCAGGCAGCAAAATCATTTGGGAACTGATTGTTGAGTTTAGGGAAATGGTAGACAGTTGAATAAATGCTAGGAGTAGGAACAGACATTTAACACACAGTAGATTCAAAAGAACTGACACAGGAGCAGAGACTAGTATGACTTTTCACCTCTCATGATAGATTATTGTAAGGTCCCCGGCCAGTACTACAGGGTTGAAAGATGTTAACAAACCCAGGAGGAGCTGATTCATTCAACTGAGACAAGTCATTGGGCATTGCTAAGTCTCAGTTGACCAGAGAAAGTCTAGCTTACAGTTGGTAAAGAGATCATAGAAGATATGTCCCTTGCTCTTAAGTAAGTGGGTGTTAGGTAGATTGAAGTTGAGAGTGATGGTATCATATTTAGCAGCAAAAAAGAGGTGCATCAACAACTGAACAGTCAATTAAGACATGACACAAATGTATAAAGTTACCAATGAGAAAGTCCAGTCATCTGTTCACAGTCATCTCCATGCTGCTCTTTGTTCGACCAGTGGATTGTCCAACATGGATCTGATGTTTGGCTGCATGATTTCAGTCTGACTGGGTCATTCATAAAGTATTCTGTTCCAGCTGCTGGAGGACAATATCATCCTTTTTGTAAAGAATGAGCTGAAGAAGATCCAGAAGGTTCTGAGTCCAGATTACCCGGAATGCGTAGAGAATAAGATTGTGAATGAGGAGGTTTTGAAGGGTGAGGATGATGAGCAGCAGAGCAGCAGAGAAGCATTTGTGAAGATCACATTGCACTTCCTAAGAAAACTGAAGCAGGAGGAGCTGGCTGACCGTCTGCAGAGCAGTAAGACAATTTCTCTAGATATTTAAGCTGCTGGATGAATGGAACATTTAGTAATGTCTCATTAATGTTAACAAAAATATTACACATGCATATTTTCGGGGGCACAAATAGTCATATGCATTTCATTTCCTTGTTTTCTGTTTTTTTCATTGTTTTCAGAACATGTTGCAGCAATTTGTAAATGTAAACTTAAAACGAAGTTGAAGAAGAAGTTCCAGTGTGTGTTTGAGGGGATTGCTAAAGAAGGAAACCCAACCCTTCTGAATCAGATCTACACAGAGCTCTACATCACAGAGGGAGGAACTGCAGAGGTCAATGATGAACATGAGGTCAGAAAGACTGAAACAGCATCCTGGAAACCAGATAGACCAGAAACAACAATCAGACAAGAAGACATCTTTAAAGCCTCACCTGGAAGAGATGAACCAATCAGAACAGTGCTGACAAAGGGAGTGGCTGGCATTGGGAAAACAGTCTTAACACAGAAATACACCCTCGACTGGGCTGAAGACAAAGCCGATCAAGACATCCAGTTCATATTTCCATTCCCTTTCAGGGAAATGAATATACTAAAAGAGAAAAAGTTCAGCCTGGTGGAACTTGTTCATCACTTCTTTACTGAAACCAAAGAAGCAGGAATCTGCAGCTTTGAAGACTTCCAGGTTGTGTTCATTTTTGATGGTCTAGATGAGTGTCAACTTCCTCTGGACTTCCACAAAAGTGAAATCCTAACTGACCCTAGAAAGTCCACCACATTGGATGTGCTACTGACCAACCTCATCAGGGGGAAACTGCTTCCCTCTGCTCACCTCTGGATAACCACACGGCCTGCAGCAGCCAGTCAGATCCCTCCTGACTGTGTTGACATGGTGACAGAGGTCAGAGGGTTCACTGACCCACAGAAGGAGGAGTACTTCAAGAAGAGATTCAGAGATGAGGAGCAGGCCAGCAGGATCATCTCCCACATCAAGACCTCACGAAGCCTCCACATCATGTGCCACATCCCAGTCTTTTGCTGGATCACAGCTACAGTTCTGGAGGATGTGCTGAAAACCAGAGAGGGAGGACAGCTACCCAAGACCCTGACTGAGATGTACATCCACTTCCTGGTGGTTCAGGCCAAAGTGACGAAGGTCAAGTATGATGGAGGAGCTGAGACAGATCCACACTGGAGTCCAGAGAGCAGGAAGATGATTAAGTCTCTGGGAAAACTGTCTTTTGATCAGCTGCAGAAAGGAAACCTGATCTTCTATGAATCAGACCTGTCAGAGTGTGACATCGATATCAGAGCAGCCTCAGTCTACTCAGGAGTGTTCACACAGATCTTTAAAGAGAAGAGAGGACTGTACCGGGACAAGGTGTTCTGCTTCATCCATCTGAGTGTTCAGGAGTTTCTGGCTGCTCTTCATGTCCATCTGACCTTCATCAAATCTGGAGTCAATCTGCTGGAAAAACAACAACCAACCTCCCATAAGTCTTTCTTTTTAAAAAAGAAAAGTAGTATAAAGTATCTCCACCAGAGTGCTGTGAACAAGGCCTTGCAGAGTCCAAATGGACACCTGGACTTGTTCCTCCGTTTCCTTCTGGGTCTTTCATTGCAGACCAATCAGGC
The DNA here is from genome assembly GCF_051167445.1 of Perissodus microlepis. NCBI lineage: Eukaryota > Metazoa > Chordata > Actinopteri > Cichliformes > Cichlidae > Perissodus > Perissodus microlepis. The sequence goes on along the minus strand of NC_140463.1, from coordinate 17,817,920 downwards.
TCTCCTACGAGGTCTGCTGACACAGACAGGAAGTATCTCACAGACCAGTCACGAAACAGTCGAGTACATCAAGAAGAAGCTCAGTAAGAATCTGTCTGCAGAGAAAAGCATCAATCTATTCCACTGTCTGAATGAACTGAACGATTATTCGCTAGTGGAGGAGATCCAACAGTTCCTGAGTTCAGGAAGTCTCTCCACAGATAAACTGTCTCCTGCTCAGTGGTCAGCTCTGGTCTTCATCTTACTGTCATCAGAAAAAGATCTGGATGTGTTTGACCTGAAGAAATACTCTGTTTCAGAGGAGGCTTTTCTGAGGCTGCTGCCAGTGGTCAAAACCTCCAACAAAGCTCTGTAAGTGAATATATACTCATCACTATATTTAAAAATGGTTGATTTCACAAATGATTGAAAATAGAACAGTCATATATTAAATGATTTCCTGTTTTCTTCCCTCATAGATCAGGTCAACCGATATCTCTAAATTACTTTTTTAAAATTGAAAGAAACTCCTAGGTTTTTTTGTAGTTCTGTGATTTTGTAATAATCCAAAGTTTTCAAGACTGTATGCATTTCTGTTAATGTATAATGTAAAATTACGTTTTATTCTGACACAGTATTGTTAGATTATATCTTAACATTCAGAGAGCACAAATTTTTACAACAACCCACATTTAGCACCCCCCCCCCCAAAAAAAAAACAAACAAACAAAAACAAAACAAAACAAAGATGAACATGGGACCCTTTTCTGAATTACAATTAATCCAATTTCTGCCCCACCATCCTACCTAAAAATATAAACAATATTTCCAAAATGTACAGAAGCCAGTTACAATGCAAGTGGGTGATTTGTTTTGTTTTTTTGTTGGTTTGTTTAAAGTGTGTGTGTGTGTGTGTGTGTGTGAGAGAGAGAGAGAGAGAGAGAGAGAGAGAGAGATTTTTACTGTTTGAACATAGACATAAGATTAAAAATTGTTGTCGAGTCCTTAGCGGTTAGGGAGCATTGAACTGTTTGATGCCTCAAAGAAGAAAAGAAATTAAGAAAAAATTACAAAAATAATTTTGACATTGTTGATCAAGACTGCTTAAAAAATTGCTAAATCTAATAATGCTTCAGTGTACTGTCATTGCACTACAACAGTGTTTTCAGTTTATCTTTTATATTTCAGACTGAGTGGCTGTAACCTCTCAAAGAAAAGCTGTGAAGCTCTTTCCTCAATTCTCAACTCCCAGTCCTCTAGTCTGAAAGAGTTGGACCTAAGTAACAATGACCTGCAGGATTCAAGAGTGAAGTTTCCATACTCTAAACTGACAACTCTCCGGTCAGATCAATATATATTCTGTTTTCTTATCAGTTAACCCTCCTATTCTCCTCAAATATTACTATCACGTTTTACCATGGGGGTTATTTACCTCTACAAAATGGCTTACATACAATTGTTGACCAATTGTTTGCGTCAGGCACTTTGTTTATTTATTGAATACATTAGTAGTCCCTTGATAATAAAATTCTAGTGCCACCATCAAGCCATGAAGTCAAACTTTTAATTTAGAATAAATGTATCTTGAAAAGTTTGAATTGAGAACTTTTCAAAATTACTGCCAACATTAATAACCACAAGTAGATGAACCCTGTTGGTCTTTGGTGATGACATGACATTTTCTCTAGCACCACCATCAGGTCAAATTTTCAATTCTAGATCTGTTTCTTTCTCGTGGTGTTTACATCCATGCCCTTTAGAATGAATCTTGTTAATTTTTCCTCTAGCACCATGACATCACTTTCAATCACCCCTCCTCTTTTCTTATACAGGCCTGGGACTGGCAATGGTAGAGTTGAAGTTTTTTTTTATTAATTTGTTTTGTTTTGTTTGTTTTTGCTGTTGGTTTGGAGGGAGTGGTACATATTTCATGTGAAATTCAACCATTTGTGAAACAGAAAATAATAGGAACATAGTCAGAACATGGAACAGTTCTTGTCCAACAGCCAAATTTTTTCTCTGCACTACTGTACACAGGATGTGAAGAGAGTGTGTGCATGCTCCTTGCAGACATATTTCTTGCATTGTGCCCAGGTCACGCTAGTCTTAGAATCATTCCTGGTGGGACAGCCCTGGCACCTGCCATGTTTCCTGCCCGTGGTTTGTAGTATTCAAAAGTAGAATGGGAGGGAGAGCCTTCAGTTTTGAATCCCCTCTTCTATGGAACCAGCTTCTATTTTGGATTTGGGAGACAGACACTATCTCTACTTTTGAAATTAGGCTTCAAACTTTCCTTTTTGCTAAATCATATAGTTAGGGCTAGATCAGGTGACCCTGAATTTTTTATCTTGTCTTCCTTCTCTCAGTGGGGTCATATGATTGTTGGGTTTTTCTCTGTATGTATTATTGTAGGGTCTACCTTACAACATAAAGCACCTTGAGGTGACTATGACTTATATCAGTGTTCTTTGTGTTCTTGTGTATAAATCTGCAGACTGAGTCACTGTAACCTTGCAGAGACAGCCTGTGAAGCTCTGTCCTCAGTTCTTAGCATGCGGTTCTCTAGTTTGAGAGAGCTGGACCTGAGTAACAACAACGTGAAGGATTTGGGATTGAAGCTTCTGTCTGTTGGTCTGGAGAGTCCGTACTGCAAACTTGAAACTCTCAGGTCAGATCAAGATGTGCTCTGCTCTTTTTTTTCTTTTGCATTTTGCATTTTGTTTGTATAACTTAATAAAAGTAACGAGATTTTTTGCCCTAGTTTTATAATCGTGAAAATTTAAATTCAGTTTTATTTACACAGTCCCAAACAATATTTAATCCTTAAATGATCCTGGATGCATTTTGTTCCATTTAATGTTTTTTTGTTTGTTTAATTTTTTATGCTATTTTACCTGTGCTCAGTGAATATAGCTCACATTTCCTTCCACTGCCCAACTCGGTTGACATTGGTAGCGCCCCACCTACGTTATGGACTATGTGAGGAGAGCCCTGCTTTTCCCGCCTGAGTCACCTGAATCTTTTTCAGAATCACTTTGAGGCATTTACTGAACCTTATCAGTCAGTCTTATCTAATCTGACACAGGACTCATGGGCTGTTTGTCCTCACTCGCACCAACATCACCTACATGTTAAAGCAGATGGTTAAACCTCCCTGAGCAAGATTTTGTTGGCGGTCTCTTCCTAGTTGTAAGACGTTTTTCCTCCTCCCTGTGACCAATTGCTGCTGACAGGGGATCATCTGAGAGTTGTGGTTCTTTCTCTTATATTGTAGTGTTATCTCTGCTATAAAAAGTTAAGACATTTTTATAAATGTAGGTAAATTAAATTGAGTGGATGGAGCTCACTTTCTCTGGGAAGAAAATAAAACACTTTTTTTTTGGTACGTACCTGCAGTCTGTCAGGCTGTTTGATCACAGTGGACGGATGTGCTTCTCTGGAATCTGCCCTGAGTTCTTCCCACTCCCATCTGAGAAAGTTGGACCTGAGCTACAATCATCCAGGAGACTTGGGAATGAAGCTGTTGTTGCCTGAACAGAAGAATCCATCCTGGAAACTGGAAACTCTCAGGTATGGAGAAAAGGTCTGGTACTGGAGGAAGACATTAAAACCATTGTTTTTCTTGTGGCATTACCAATAAGTTTGATGTGTCACATGACCCTCTTCCTATTGAAAAAACAAAAGTTGCATCCAAGATGGCCGACTTCTAAATGGCCGCCATGGTCACCACCCACTTGAGGAGTTTGCCCCCTCACAGATAATAATGTACCACAAACAGGACTTTAATATCACCAACCATTCCCATGTTAATACGGTGTATCCATATAAATGGCCCACCCTGTACAATTCACGACTACGTTAAGTCATTCACTAGTGTCTTTGCAGTTGTTTTAGGATCTTTGGACATATCTATAACTATATGTCTTCCCACAGTCTTTACATTTTTCACTTTGTTCCCCTGCCTGGCTTGTTCCATATAATAATAATAATAATAATAATAATAATAATGGATTGGATTTATATAGCGCTTTTCAAGGCACCCAAAGAGCTTTACAATGCCACTATTCATTCACTCACTGGTGGAGGCTCTCTTTAAATATGCTCCGTATGCTCTCTTTAAATTTCTTAATACTTATGCTCCAGTCATTGGGACTTGGAAACACTGGTGATTGTGTATATGGACCTTCTGCTTGGTGAGAATCAACAACTCTCTTTGTTTTGTTTTGTTTTGTTTTGTTTTTTGTTTGGGGGAGGGGGTGGTATTTGAAAGATACTGGTTCACAGATAGCCACATATTTCTGAAAATGTTGGACTGTTCCTTTATCACTGTCTAGCAGTATCAGTGTATGACGATGTAATGTCCTCGTGTGCATGCTGAAAGAGACTGTGCTGGTCTGACCCCCCTCCTCCTTTCAGGGTGGAGCCTGCTGGAGTCCGATGGTTGAGACCAGGTCTGAGGAAGTGTAAGTGCGTTTTTAATGTGATTTATGAAAACAAAGCAGCACACATTCAACCATCTTCAAACTGTCACAGCACTCATTCACCTCTCTGATGTCAGAAGTCATCATAGTGTCAATCAATCAACAGATGATAACAATAACTGCAACTGGATTGTGTTTGTTCTCTCCATCAGATTCCTGTCAACTCACAATAGATACAAACACAGTACACACAAACCTCAAACTGTCTGACAACAAAAGAAAGGTGACACATGTGGAGGAGGTTCATTTATATCCTGATCATCCAGACAGATTTGATGTTCATCCTCAGCTGCTGTGTAGAAATGGCCTGACTGGCCGCTGTTACTGGGAGGTTGAGTGGAAAGGAGATGTTGACATATCAGTGACTTATAGAAAAATCCGAAGGAAAAGTGGCAGTGATAACTGTTCATTTGGGTGGAATGATCAATCCTGGAGTCTCAGCTGCTCCGATGATGGTTACTCTGTCTGTCACAATAACAGAGAAACATCCATATCCTCCTCCTCCTCCTCAGTCTCTAACAGAGTAGCAGTGTATGTGGACTGTCCTGCTGGCACTCTGTCCTTCTACAGAGTCTCCTCTGACACCCTGATCCACCTCCATACCTTCAACACCACATTCACAGAACCTCTTTGTCCTGGATTTAGAGTGTGGTTTCCTAGTTCCTCAGTGTTTGTTTGCAGAGAATAATCTAAAGAGTGTACTCGTGCCTCTTTAGAGAAACACTTTGACTGTTGAACAGATAGTCTGATAGAAACACAACAATATCAGTATGTTGTGTTTCTCTGAAGCTCAGTTCACAACCAGCTCCTCTGCATTTTCAACAAATATGAACTCATTAAAAATAATCTGCTGTGATATCAAAAATGAATTCAGTTTAAGGTAGAATGTTATTTTATATTTCTTAGATAGTCAAAGGAGCTTGCAAAGAAAAGCGTCTGGACTTCTTTAAGTTACTTGAAGACGTTTCACCTCTCATCCGATATAAACCTAGTGGGAGTATCCCCCCACAGAGGGGGGATACTCCCACTAGGTTTATATCTGGTTTATATCTGGGACTCTCCACCATTTGACCTTAGAACTGAAGAAGCTTCTCGGATGAGAGGTGAAACGTCTTCAAGTAACTTAAAGAAGTCCAGACGCTTTTCTTTGCAAGCTCCTTTGACTACGATGACCTGGATGACTGAGAACCTTCACAGACATATTTCTTAGATATTTAATATGAAATGGTAACTCACGTGAGCCACCTTAAAATCACTATAGTCTGTGATAGGAACTGATGTCATTAGTAAACAGGATGTTAGCCAGTGAATTTGAGGAGAAGGGCTGTGCTCAGCTAGTTAAATCCAGCAACATCCACTTGCATCTTATGCCTTTTGTGGCTGCCGTCATCAGCGGTTATGCAGTTTTAAGGTAATTTCATGGTTTTAAGTTACAATAAATACGTTAAGAATACTTTGTTTTTAATAAATCAGATTGTAATGTACAGTGGTCCTTCGTTTATTGTGGGTGTTATGTTCTAAAAATAACCCGCAATAGTTGAAGTCTGCGAAGTAGCCAACTTTATTTTTTACAATTATTATAGATGTTTTAAGGCTGTAAAACCCGTCACTACACACTTTATACACTTTTCTCACACAGGCATGAACATTTTCACTTTTCTCTCTTGTTTAAACACTCTCAAAGTTCAAACCTTTGTAGAAAAATAAGTCCAGTATTATAAAATGAAACCAAAAATCAAACCCTCTTTTCAGGTCCAGAACATGGGAATAGAGCACCTGCGAGAGAATTCAACATCAATTAATCATTAATAAATCAATGAATCAGAAGTTCAAGATTTTGTGCAATGGCTATCTTCCTCTGCCTTTTGGGTGCTACCGCAGGTGCCTTTGATGGTGCAAAACGTGTTGGGGAGAAAAGTACAGAAATTTAGACTTACACTGCAAGCTATCAATGTAGCGATTCTGTACTGTACAGGAGAAATGGCATGGAGGAGATGGACAATGGTCTACAGCTGATCAGGACACAGAACACAATGCGTTGTAAAAAACAAACATTTTACGCTAGGTGACAAATCGTCAACATATTATGTTTTCGGGCACCCAACACATTCCTACATGATGACATCGGAAACTGAGGACATATGAGAACCGTTTGGACTCAATCTACACATGCGTCGGGATGTTACGCCTCGGGAGTGAGAATGGGCTCAAAATTGCACACAAAAAAATCTGCAAAACAGCAAGGCCGCAGAAGTTGAACCACGTTATAGCAAGGGACCACTGTATACATTGTTGGGTTTACATTTAAAGGATGTTTCCAGGGTGAAACCAATGTTCAGTCTGTTGTTTGGGGTTGACAATATTTTCAGTTACACGCCACTCTCGGTATATTTTAGGAGGATATGCTGACTTGTAATAAAAAGTAGTTAATATAGTTTCATCATTTTATCTGTACATGGTGAATATGTAAAAGTGATTATGCCTTGTACTGTATGGTGCAGTTTCACCTTCCCCTGTGTCATTAAACCTGTGAACAGATGGAATCGTGTCATCAGAGTCTTAATGTAAGGAAGGAGTTTAGCTGACTGCCAAATCATAGCAGAGCCAGTACAGAATCCAAATGTTTGATTTCTTTTTCTTGTGATTTTTTTTTTTTTTACCAACCTCTCCAAGTACGCTCATTGGTTCTGAAATAGGAAAAGACAGAAGCTCTTAAAATGAGAGCAAATGCAGATTTGCATGGTTTTTGCTTTTACTTTCTCTCTAACCCCTTAAAACAGAATGCCTTATTAAGTCATGGAGCATCTACACTAACATCTCCTAGAACTCTTCATTGATGGTGATTTGTGGCCCTCTGTGGGTGAGAAGATGAACTGCATGATGTCAGTTTAAAAGCAAGTCTACCACACATCTGTTTGACCGTCACCAGTTAATCTGTGACACGAGTTAATCTGCCGGCATTGTGGCTCGTCTGGAAAAGCAGGTGTATCGATAGACATGATAGGTTTATATAAACATGCGGTTTTAAGCTCTAATGACTCAAATGAAAGCTAGTTCAGATAATGTTTCAAAAGACCTACCCAGTGTTACCAAGTGGACTGACTTCCACAGGAAATACTGCTGTGTGCATACAGGGGGCAGGTGTGCAGCTCACACCAGAATACAGTTTGTGGGGTTTATCTTGACTTGTGCAAGCATGTTTGTTTGTTTGTTTGTTTGTTTGTTTGTTTGTTTTTAAAAATGTTTATGCACCATCTTTCTCTCCAGCAGGTGGCAGTGACATCTTCTTTATGAATATAATACTTCATTTGAGGCTTTTAAAGCAGATTGACAACTTATTATATATATAAAAAAAGATGACACCTTTCCCCCCTGCAGATATAGATCTCACGTGGCACTCATCTGTACTACTTTCAGCCATTTTAGTCTTTTTTTTTTGTTTCTAGAAAATATTCAGGGATTTTAAGAGACAAGGACAAAGAAAGAAAAAAAGATATAAATAAAAACATCAAATAGAAAGAAGCTCCGGCCTTTGATTTTTTTAAAGTGAGAGGGGTAACAGACTTCAGAGGGGACCATGACATTGTCATGGGAACTGTCTTTTTTCCCCACCACATTTACACAGGTTACTCAGAGACAGCCACCTACTGGTCGTTGGAATTTGCCCCAGGATTCTGCAAACAGTGTAATAGTAAAACAATAAAGGAGGGGTCATATATGGTGCATATAAGGATCCGAGCCCAGAGCGTACCTTGAGAGATGGTTTTTGGCACAAACCTGAGATTTGTAATAGGGTGGTGGGAAAGTTCCTGATTTAAATCCTGGCTGAGGCCTTTCTGTGTGGAGTTAGGATGTTTCTTCCATGTTACTCCCGCAGTCCAAAGACATGCATGTTAGGTGTATGTGAGGCAAATTAATACTTGATACATTTTTACATTTACATTTTTAAGATACTAAGATTATAAAAGCAACTGAGTTGCCATTTCACTGAGTGTGGGAAATGCATACCACAGATTTAAGGTTTCTTACCACTGCTTTGAATACACAGACTAGTTTGTAATAATTTTAATAATTTTTTTGCTCCGTTAATTCATATTTAATTAAACCTGATCATTATAGATGAGGAGAATCTTTTAATACAGCAGTGAGAACAGTGTTTATAAGTTGTGCTTTCAGTGAAATGTATTCAAACGATTAAGACTGTTATGTTTTCATGTCTAAGTTAAACACAATGTTGTGTGATAGTAGATGTTTTTCTGCTCCCTGCTCTTAAGCATTAACTAAAATTTCATCTGTGATGGAATTTTCTGTTAATAAAGTCTGCAACACAATCAGCTGTGGCCAAGCTACTGAAATTACTGCATGCAGGAGAGCAAACACAGACATCAAACATCACAGTTATACAGTCAGGAGAGCTCTAAAACAGAAGTGGAGCTTCCACTCCTTTATGCATTCCAAAGAAGAGGGAGGAAGTCATAAACTGATCATAACACATGTCACGCGGCTCGCTATGAAACCTAATGGAACAATGGGTATGCTGTTTCATGCCTTTGGCATTATCAGCAGCTGCAGAGGGAGTTGTTTTCTTCAACTACTGAGGCTTAAATAAGTTCATCTAGTTTTAGAAACTTCCACTGAACAGTCTATTACAGTGTTTCAGTGTTTCATTTGCATAAGTATTTAACACTTTAAACAAGAAAAATGGAAATTTTCCATTACAGATCACTGGTTTAGTAATGAGAGGAAGCTGAAAGCCATCAAGTTCTGTTTATCTTGTCCAGCCTCTTAATGTGAGAAACACCTCCAACCTCTCTATCATGTAACTCAATTTAAGAAACACAAGCTGGTGGCCCCCTCCAAGAAGCTCCAGGAGAACATCTGCTCTCGTCATGATGAGGTGATGAAGATTTTCTGTCGTACTGATCAGCAGAGTATCTGTTATCTCTGCACAATGGATGAACATAAAGGCCATGAAACAGTCCCAGCTGCAGCAGAAAGGACTGAGAAGCAGAAGGAGCTCGAGGTGAGACGACTAAACATCCAGCAGAGAATCCAGGAGCGAGAGAAAGATGTGAAGCTGCTTCAACAGGAGGTGGAGGCCATCAATGGCTCTGCTGATAAAGCAGTGGAGGACAGTGAGAAGATGTTCACTGAGCTGATCCGTCTCATCCAGAAAAGAAGCTCTGATGTGAAGCAGCAGGTCAGATCCCAGCAGGAAACTGAAGTGAGTCGAGTCAAAGAGCTTCAGGAGAAGCTGGAGCAGGAGATCGCTGAGCTGAAGAGGAAAGACGGCGAGCTGGAGCAGCTCTCACACACAGAGGATCACAACCACTTTCTACACAACTACCCCTCACTGTCAGCACTCAGTGAGTCTACACACTCATCCAGCATCAATATTCGTCCTCTGAGCTACTTTGAGGATGTGACAGCAGCTGTGTCAGAGACCAGAGATATACTACAGGACATTCTGAGAGAGGAATGGACAAACATCTCACTGACAGTCACTGAAGTGGATGTTTTACTGTCACCAACAGAGCCAAAGACCAGAGCTGGATTCTTAAAATATTCACATGAAATCACACTGGATCCAAACACAGCAAACAGACATCTGCTATTATCTTAAGGAAATCGAGAAGCTATGGTATATTACGATCAAGATTCTTACACTACTAATCCAGACAGATTCACTGTGTTTAGACAGGTCCTGAGTAGAGAGAGTCTGACTGGACGTTGTTACTTGGAAGTGAAGTGGTGTGGGATAGGAATTCCTATAGTCGCATACAAGAATATCAGCAGAGTCGGGATGTCAGATGAATGTGGATTTGGATGGAATGATAAATCTTGGGCATTACGTTGTGACATGAAAGTTGCTTTCGAGCCAACGTGTTATACATTTTGGCACAAGAAAATCAAAACCTCTCCAATGGGAGATTGAGAGACCAGTGTCGGAGTGTTAAAGAACAGCTTTGAAATTCTCATGAGTTTTTCGCTGTCTTTCTATGACGTCTCTGAAACCATGACTCTCCTCCACAAAGTCCAGACCACATTCACTCAGCGGCTCTATGCTGTTTTTTTTATTATGACAATGACACTGCAGAGTTCATTAAACTAAAATAGACAGAAGTCATTAAGGGACGCCTGTTAACAAGTGTGTTTTAGTTTCCAGTTTTCTTTGGTCTTCATCACTGTTGTCCTTTTTCTTCTCTGCACAGAGATCACCTTTGTGACTACACGTTATTTCTTGATTTGTATTTTCTGAACTTGTGTTTCGTTAACTAAATCATGTAAGAATTATTTGAATTTGTTTAGAAAGTATATTCTCTCTTGCTTTCTTGTTTCTGGAGGAAAAAAACATTACATCACATTTGAAGCAGGGGGTAATTACAATGACTGTTAAAACAACCACTACTCACAGAAAACTGGCCACATGTTTACATTTACAAAGCTTTCAGCTTCTAAGAATTGCTCTTAGTCACCAACTTAAGAAAACTTAAGCGTTCTAAGAATTACCCTTCAAAGGAAGAAAAGATAAGGTATTCAGAACAAATTGTAAAGTGTAAAATGACTGAAGAGTTTCTTAAAGAATTTAGAAAGAAAGAGAAGGAAAAGTGTAGTACAAAAAGACATCAGAAATGCCTGTTTTGGCACATTGGCCTGAAAAGTCATACCCAATGTTTCTATTTACTCTATATTTAATCCTATTAAATAATCAGATTTCCCAACTGTGCCTTATTGTCCACATTCTGGAAGTGTGGACTGGAAACTCCCCTGCCTCCCCTCCAGAGATCTGCACCTATTAACAGACTCTTAACTTTCACATTCACAGATCAAAATGACGCTCTTTAATCATTTTAGAGCAGTTTGTCATTTCAATCAAATACATGGAAAACGAATAGCTACACGGAGTCTTCTTTGAAATCTAAAAAACAATGTATGACAGTGGTTAAATAAAGTCTGGAAGGAATAAAACCCGCTGCTGCACGCCTACTGTTTATTCTCCCCGAGCTTCCGTGTTTCCTCCCTCACTCTGCTGCGTCACTGCTGTCGGTAAGTTGTGATGTGTTCTTAGTTTAATAGTAGTTTTTTTGCTGGATAACCCATTGAAGTTGTAGCTTTTAGTGCATACTATCTACCGCTAATGTAATTGTGCCACCTTGCAGGTCCATGTCGGTGTTTTTTGTGTGCATAGGGCGATTTTTTTCACGTACACACCCGGCTTGGAGCGAATCTCCATCCACTTTATCCCAACAATGACCTGCAGCCGGAGGCGATGCGTAGTATGAGATTAGGGCAGACCGTTAAAATCCACAAGGTAATTGTAGCATTTTAAAATGACTTCATAGGGACACAAATATAAGTCTCTCCGATCACACAAGTCTGGCTTCAATCCAAATGAGTACAGACTGAGTCATTAACTTTATTAACCCTTGCTTTCAGCAGAAGGAAGAAAATCATGAGAAAAGTAATGTTTTGGTAATGGCTTTCTTAACGCCTCTGTTAGCTTTAAAACATGCTGGTTGCAACGCTGTTTTACGTTCCTTATTGAAATATACTGGCTGAGTGTGTGTAAATAAATATGTGCATTGACAGCCTGGATTTCTTCTCGCTCCTCCCATTCTATTGAGCGTGCATCGGTGGTGACTTGTGTGGACTTTGGGCAGCCAAATATCCCAGAATACATCGCGGAGGAGAGCTGCTAAAACTGTGAGTAAAGTTTGAAATATGACCGTTTTTGTGACACAGACTAGTTTAAAATAATCTCTAATAAACCTGGGGAATCTAAGAAACCTTAATTGTGTACTTTTACAACCAATTCATAATATGACTTGTTACTGGCAGAGGAAAGGGGAGTGACAGATTCATTTCAGTAATATATTTGATACAGGGGTTAAAAAAAAATATGGAAGCTTGTTTCTGCCTTTTTTAATACACACATACATACATACATACATACATACATACATACATACATACATACATACATACATACATACATACACACATATATATATATATATATATATATATATATATCTCATACACTAGGGGTGCAACGATACACAAAGTTCACGGTTCGGTATTTTTTCGATACAAAAAAATGTTCATGCCTTTTTAATTTGTCATTTATTAAAATTCTAAATATATATTTTAACTCAAATGTACAGTTTTTACATTTAATGTTTCTGAACCAACAAAATAATAAAAAATAAATCTATCTGATCGAGAAATCACTCATCTTTGGAAAAGTTAGAAGAAGAACACACCCTCTGGTTAGTAAAGGGATTACAAACCTGGTTTACCAGTGGATGGAAACAGTCTCCAACTTCCATGTGATGTTGCAGTTACATCTACCAGGACATTCCCAAAATAACCAGTGCCTTAAAGAACTTTGAGTATACCTTGTCCAACCCAGGGGTCTGGCCGAGTAGCTTTAGAGAACCCTGTAATGGTAATGGGCATTTGTCCCCTGTATCTCTAAACTCTGCTTTCTCTAAGGAAGAGATGCCAGTGTGTGCAGGGTTAGATTTGGTGGATGTTGGTTCATATATGGTGTCTGTGAATGCAGCATGAACATTCACCCCTCCCTTAGCTGTTAATCAGAGGTTGGTTATAAGGAGCAGCTGTGGTCCACTCTTGAGCTCTGGCAACTTGCACTCGTTCCTGTTCAAGGTGGCAAAGATCACATGCTGTTAACTATTGCAGATCAAATTTCTATGAGAATGGGGGGAAACAGGACAATTACTGGCTAGACAACTTAAACGGCTAGAAAATCAAAGTGTGATCACGGCAATTAAAAAAACATGATAAATTGATGACATCATCTTGGGATATTAATGCCGTTTTCAAATTGTTTTATGAGGATACTTCTGAGATCACGGCTAGTATAGAAGAATTGGAATCCTTTTTTGATAAATTAACAATACCAAAAGTTCTTCTGGAAGAAAAGGGCTGATTGGAGGCACCTATAAGAGAGGCAGAAGTTAAAAAAGCCATTAATGCAATGAAAACTGGGAAGTCATCAGGTGTAGATGGCTTTACAGCCGAATATTATCAAAAGTTTACAGATATACTTGCCCCATTTTTAACTAAAGTATTTCAGGAAGCTTTCCAATATGGCACACTTCCTGAAAGTTTCAATCAAGCTATTCTAAAACTCTTGTCAAAAGATGATAAAGATTTAACTGACCCAACCAATTTTAGACCTATTAGTTTAATAAATGTGGATTGTAAAATACTGTCAAAGATCTTGGCAGCAAGACTGGAGACGGTGTTGCCACAGATTGTTCACAAACCAAGTGGGGTTTATGAAGCATCAATCATCAGCTGATAACATGAGGAGATTATTACATCTTATGTGGGCTAATAAAAATAACCCAAAACCGGTAGTAATAATTTCGCTTGATGCACAGAAAGCTTTTGACAGGGTTGAATGGAGTTTTTTATTCACCGCATTATCAAAATTTGGAATTGGTGATAATTTTTGTAGATGGGTTAAGACACTCTATTCAGGGCTGAAAGCCTCTGTTCTCACCAATGGACTGATGTCCCCTTTTTTAATATTTCCAGGTCTACCCGTCAGGGTTGTAGTCTTAGCCCACTCTTGTTCACTATCTTTTTGGAACCCCTGGCTATTAAAGTTAGGGAAGATTCAAGTATTGTGGGTGTGAATGGAGGGGGAAGAGAACATAAATTATTTCTATATGCAGACGATATTTTGGTGGTGTGTCAGGACCCTACTAATTCTATAACAAAATTGCTAAATGTTATTGGTGAATTCTCTAAGATATCAGGCTACAAAATTAACTGGCATAAGTTGGAGGCAATGCCAATATCTCAAACATGTATTGCTAATTCATTGTCAGCTTTCAATTTCAATGTGTTAGAAAAAGGGATAAAATACTTAGGAATAACACTTAATCCGAATGTCGATGAGATTATGAATGATAATGTAGGAAAACTACTAACTAGGATTAAAACTAATTTGGAGAAATGGGGTAAGCTGCACTTGACATTATGGGGCAAAGTAAATACGATAAAGATGGCAGTAGCTCCTCTGATCAATTATTTCATTGGAATGATACCAATTTGTATTTCACCTTAAATTTTCTCAAGATATGATAATATGATAAAACACTTTCTTTGGGATGGTGGTAGACCGCAGATTAATCTTGGTAGACTGTACCAACCGAGAAAAGAAGGAGGTTTATCCCTACCCAACATAAAACAGTACAGCATCTCATTTGAGATGTTCAAGCTGTGTAAACACTGGGCAGCAATAAATTCGGACCTAGACTGGGTTCTAATGGAACGTGAACTGGTCTTTCCATTCACTCCCATTGAGGTGTTGGCTCAAAAACCGGACAATAAAGGGAATAGAGTAGATAACCCTATTTTAAAGTTTTCAAAAATGGTGTGGCAAGAGGTTCACAAGAGCTGTAATCTCTCCTCATACTTTCAAAAATATGCACCCCTGTGGCACAACCCAAAAATAAAAAATAGGTAAACAAACAATTTATTGGCCAAGGTGGCACAAAAAAGGCATAAGATTAATAAGTAATTTATATGAAGATAACATGTTTATGTCCTTCAATGATTTGACAGTAAAGTTTAATTTGGAAGGACCTGGCCATTTTTGGCGATATTTACAAATGAGAGACTGTCTGAAAGATAAAATAAAATTGTCTCAAGAGAAAAATGTCATAGAAAATTTTTGTTGTACTTCCACCCTTAACTGCAAAGGCATCAAAATGGTATCATTTATGTCATTGGGTTAAAAACAACAGATGTAAAAGTCTTAAAAGGGCTTGGGAAAAAGATCTGGATTGTTCCTTCAAAGAGGGAACATGGGATTCAATTATTTCTGAAAATGGGTTCTACATTAGGGAAGCTAGAGGCAAATGTATTCAATATAAAATTCTCAATAGGTACTATTATACACTAACGAGACTTCATAAAATGGGAATCAGTAAAGACGACCTGTGTTGGAAGTGCCAAGAAGGAAAAGTTTAATTTAAATAAATTAATGACCAATTTTCTAAACGGTTTTCAGACAAGCATGGCTGTTATGACTCAAAAGTCGCAACATTAAAAAAAGGAGACAAATACCAGAGTGTTAGTAATAAGAGGTTTTATCTTAAAATGGCATAGCAGGTTGGCTAAAACGGCTGAGCCACCAAGGCAAAGACTAGTGAGCCTTCTGGAAAGCCTGTCTCAGGTATGCTTTTATCAACACCTGACTAGGTGTGGCCAGTTAGCACCAGCTGAACACACTGAGGAGATTTGGGGCTGCAGATGGGTGTTACACCACCTCCCTCAAAAAGGTTCTTCTAGGACCCCTAAAATAAATTAAAACCCACTCTGAAGCTTTATGGTCATTGATCCCCAAACCTGAAAGAAAAGTAAAAGCTAGCAGAAGCTCAGCGTTCACATTACTATAGTTCGCATCTTTAAGCATGGATGCCCCTGCATGAGGATTTGAAGTTGCCACACCGAACACACAAAAACTAATATGATCCAACACAAAGGAGGACAACAGTCAAACCCAAAATGATTACTTGACCTGCTACAACACAAAACAAAAGTATCAGCTGTTAAATATAAACACTTCACTGCATTCTTCTGATTCCTCATCCAATGGAAGACAACACACACACACACACACTGCTCAGTAGACCATTTCACACTATTCTCTTACACAATCACTTCTAGAAGGGAGATGCGTCCTGCATAACACGTTGCTGCGGATCTCAAAATGGTGACGGGAACTTGACAGTTTTAATACCGGGCACCCCATTCTAGTCTAAACAACAGCATTTCAGCAAGTTTCCACTAGAAGATGGTTCCCTGTTATCTACTGTTCTGCTGGCAAACGTGGGCGGGAGTCTACAACTGAAGGACATGTATTCTAATGCCTTTATTATTCTGGGCTGTGTCCACTTAGTACTACAATATATGATTATATGGCATTTTGATTAATATGAGATTAATATAAGGCACAGTATTAAAGCACTTCAGATAATATCAGTCTAACACAAAAGATAATAACCACAACCAAGTGATCTGTTGTCTCCACCACACAAGTGGTCACATACCACAACAAGTTACTTTAATCTCCAAAGTTCAGTAAAGCAAGCATGCTAGTGACCAACCACAAATGGAGAGCTATGGCCACACAATGATCACAACAAGGCTGAATCACCACGCCACATTGTTATTGCCATCACCTGGCCAACAACACTCACAAGTGTTCCAACTAAAGTAGCCAAATTCTCCACAACACTAAAGGTCACAGCACAAAACACTCACCTCCTCATTTGGCATCCATCAACACTGATATATTAGATGCAAACACAACATAGTGATAGAATGACCCATGTTTCTTTGATCACTGTCCTTTAGATCTGCAGTTTGAAGATGACTGAAACCAACGTGGTGATAAACAAAACTTCACAAGCTTCATTCACCACTGAAACACTTGACCTATGAACTCAAACTAGGTTACCATCTACAAAATAAATGCTCACACACCTACTGTCACTGAGAGGATAAATGGCACAGCAAGGAGTTCAAGTGGATCGAGAAACCATCACTTGTTCAATCTGTTTGGATCTACTGAAGGATCCGGTGGCTATTCCCTGTGGACACAGCTACTGCATGAACTGTATTAAATCTCACTTTGATGAAGAGGACAGGAAGGGAATCCACAGCTGCCCTCAGTGCAGGAAGATTTTCATACCAAAGCCTGTCCTGGTTAAAAACATTGTGTTAGCAGATTTAGTGGAACAGCTGAAGAAGACTGGACTCCGAGCTGCTCCAGCTGATCATTGCTATGCTGGACCTGACGATGTGGCCTGTGATGTCTGCACTGGGAGGAAGATGAAAGCCATCAAGTCCTGTTTAGTCTGTTTAGCCTCTTACTGTGAGAAACATTTCCAACCTCACTATGATGCAGCTCCATTAAAGAAACACAAGCTGGTGGCCCCCTCCAAGAAGCTCCAGGAGAACATCTGCTCTCGTCATGATGAGGTGATGAAGATTTTCTGTCGTACTGATCAGCAGAGTATCTGTTATCTCTGCACAATGGATGAACATAAAGGCCATGAAACAGTCCCAGCTGCAGCAGAAAGGACTGAGAAGCAGAAGGAGCTCGAGGTGAGACGACTAAACATCCAGCAGAGAATCCAGGAGCGAGAGAAAGATGTGAAGCTGCTTCAACAGGAGGTGGAGGCCATCAATGGCTCTGCTGATAAAGCAGTGGAGGACAGTGAGAAGATGTTCACTGAGCTGATCCGTCTCCTCCAGAAAAGAAGCTCTGATGTGAAGCAGCAGGTCAGATCCCAGCAGGAAACTGAAGTGAGTCGAGTCAAAGAGCTTCAGGAGAAGCTGGAGCAGGAGATCGCTGAGCTGAAGAGGAAAGACGGCGAGCTGGAGCAGTTCGCATACACAGAGGATCACAACCATTTTATACACAACTACCCCTCACTGTCAGCACTCAGTGAGTCTACACACTCATCCAGCATCAATATTCGTCCTCTGAGCTACTTTGAGGATGTGACAGCAGCTGTGTCAGAGACCAGAGGTAAACTACAGGACATTCTGAGAGAGGAATGGACAAACATCTCACTGACAGTAACTGAAGTGGATGTTTTACTGTCACTACCAGCGCCAAAGACCAGAGCTGAATTCTTAAAATATTCATGTGACATCACACTGGATCCAAACACAGCACACAGACATCTGTTATTGTCTGAAGGAAACAGAAAAGCAACAGTAATAAAACAACCATTACATTCTGAACATTCAGATAGATTCACCTTTTGGTATCAGGTCCTGAGTAGAGAGAGTTTGACTGGACGTTGTTACTACGAGGTGGAGTGGAGCGGGAAAGCGGGAATTTATGTAGCAGTTGCTTACAAAAATATCAGTAGAGTAGGGCGCTCAGATGAAAGTGGATTTGGATGGAATGACAAATCCTGGGCTTTAAGTTGTAAAACAGAGCGTTATCAGTTTTTGTACAACAAAAACAAAACTCCCCTCTCAGGTCCTTGGTCCTCCAGAGTAGGAGTGTACCTGGATCACAGTGCAGGTATTCTGTCTTTCTACAGCGTCTCTGAAACCATGACTCTCCTCCACAAAGTTCGGGCCACATTCACTCAGCCGCTCTATGCCGGACTTTTTCTTTTTGAGTGTGGTGTTACTGGCGAGTTTAGTAAACTTAAATAGAAGGGTTTTTTTGATTTTAACCTTGTTAATCAGGTTAGGTCTACATGAAGACTGCATGCTCTTTTGGGACCAAATATAATGTTGAAGCAGATGCTTTGAGTGCTTCTGAAATAATGTGATGGTATAGTTTATCTGGTATAGTATGCTACAGCTGCACTCTTTACAACACTGTCAGCATTTACTGCAAGCATGTGTGTCAATATATGCATTACAACTAAGTAGACAGTAGTAAAGTGACTTCATAATACTCAGCAAACCATGGTTCTCTCCTCAACTCCAACATCTTCGTAAGGCCGAGGAGGATGCCTACACAAGTGGTGACAGGGCCCTGTCAAGCAGGCCAGGAACACACTGACCGGGGTGATCAAAGCAGCCGAAAGGATCTACTCCCAGAAGCTTAAAGAACAGCTCTCAGCCAATGACCCTCCATCAGTGTGGAAGGGCCTGCAGGAAATCACCAGCTACAGACGTCCCCCACCCCCTGTTGAAGCAAACAAAGACCTGGCCAATGAGTTGAATACATTCTAATGCAGGTTTGAGACGGACAGACTCCCACGCCTCACCCTCCCCTCCCCAGAGACATTTTTTCAGACATTGACCCCCAACACCTTCCCACCTCACGCTCCCCAATCCAGACTCAACGTCCACCACCACCCTCCCCAATCCAGACTCAACGTCCACCACCACCCTCCCCAATCCAGACTCAACGTCCACCACCACCCTCCCCAATCCAGACTCAATGACCACGACCACCCTCCCCAATCCAGACTCAATGACCACGACCACCCTCCCCAATGCAGACTCAATGACCACAACCACCCTCCCCAATGCAGACTCAACGACCACCCTCCCCAATCCAGACTCAACGACCACCACCACCTTCCCCAATCCAGACTCAACGACTACCATCACCCTTCCCAATCCTGTCTCAACGACCTTCATCACTCCTCTCACCCCCCTTTCCTTCTCCCTGAAACTCAGAATACACACTCATGATGTGAGCTGACTGTTTCAGAAACAGAAGTCCAGGAAAGCCCCCGGACCAGACGGTGTTTCACCCTCCTGCCTCAAAACCTGTGCTGAACAGCTGGCTCCCATCTTTACCCACATCTTCAACAGATCCCTGGAGCTGTGTGAAGTTCCCCCCTCCTTCAAACACTCCACCATCATCCCGGTCCCCCAAGAAACCCACCATTACAGGACTGAATGACTACAGACCTGTCGCCTTGACGTCTGTGGTCATGAAATCCTTGGAACGACTGGTATTAGCCCATCTGAAGGACATTACAGGCCACCAGCTAGACCCCCTGCAGTTTGCCTACCCGGCAAACAGGTCGGTGGATGATGCAGTGAACATGGGGCTGCATTACATCCTGCAACACCTCGACTGCCCGGGAACTTATGCCAGGGTCCTGTTTGTGGACTTTAGTTCGGCTTTGAACACCATCATGCCTGAACTTCTCTCCTCCAAACTCTCCCAGCTCAGCGTGTCACCAGCTACCTGTCAGTGGATCACCAGCTTCCTGACAGACAGGAAGCAGCAAGTGAGGCTGGGGGAGATCATCTCTGAAACGCGGTCCCTCAGTATTGATGCCCCTCAAGGATGTGTACTCTCACCACTATTGTTCTCCCTCTACACCAATGACTGCACCTCCAAGAACTCGGCTGTTAAACTGCCAAAGTTTGCAGATGACACCACGGTCATTGGCCTCATTCAGGATGGTGATGAGTCTGCATACCGGCAGGAAGTTGAGCGGCTGGTACTCTGGTGCAGTCAGCACAATCTGGAGCTGAACATGCTTAAGACTGTAGAGATGACAGTGGACGTCAGGAGACATCCCTCAACTCTGCTCCCCCTCACCATATCAGACAGCCAGGTGTCGACTGTGGAGATCTTCAAGTTCCTGGGTACCACCATCTCCCAGGACCTGAAGTGGGAGACCAACATCAACTCCATCCTCAAAAAGACCCAGCAGAGGATGTACTTCCTGAGACAACTGAGGAAATACAGTCTTCCACAGAAGCTGCTGATCCAGTTCTACACTGCAGTCATTTACTGTCCTGTGCTCCTCCATCACAGTCTGGTATGGAGCAGCCACCAAACAGGACAGGCGCAGACTGCAGCAGACTGTACGGGCAGCAGAAAGGTCATCGGCACCCCCTAGCCCTCCATCCAGGACCTGTACCTCTCAAGAACCAGGAAACGGGCAGGGAAAATCATCACAGACCCCTCACACCCTGGACACAGACTGGGGGGCAGGGGGGTATTGTGTTGCTCTTACATTGTTGAGATTTATTTACACTGCTGTGCTTGACAGTCACCATCTACTGGAACCAAATTCCTTGTATGTGTGTGTGCATATACATAGCCAGTGAACGCGATTCTGATTCTGATCAAAAAGCCAACATTAATATAGATTGTTTACTGTGGTATTCAAATACAAGAAAAAACTTAAGTAGGGAGTCACCAATTGTGTAATTGTTTTTTTTTCTTTGTCATTGCTCGTGTTGGAACTGTTAATATTGTTCTGTTGAAAAATTAATTTTAAAAGGGAGAAAATGTACTCAGGATGCTGTAGTAATAAAATGTCATTTTAATGACAGGCTGCATGTAAAAGATGGACGTTACTTGGAGTTCTACGAAGTGAATGCCGTAGACCTGCTTTGTTTTTAATGGCCAACAGGGGGAGACTTGGGTGGACGTCCACGAGAAAATAAAACAAAGATTTATGAAAACTCATTATGAACACTCTATTATGAACACCTTTTTCTGTCTTGTTGGCCATATGAGTGTTTTACAATATTTTACAGTATTTTAGATTAAACAAAACACTTTCTTTAAACTACACTTCCCAAATGTTTCATTTGAGGACATAGAACATTGTTACTGCTAAATGAGTGAGAACTGTGCATGGTTAACATGTGTACAGAGGTTTGGTTTGCAAGCTAAACTTTGACCCTTTGTACAGGGTGGGCCATTTATATGGATACACTGTAATAACATGGGAATGGTTGGTGATATTAAAGTCCTGTTTGTGGCACATTAGTATATGTGAGGGGGCAAACTCCTCAAGATGGGTGGTGACCATGGTGGCCATTTAGAAGTCGGCCATCTTGGATACAACTTTTGTTTTCTCAATAGGAAGAGGGCCACGTGACACATCAAACTTATTGGTAATGTCACAAGAAAAACAATGGTGTGCTTGGTTTCAACGTAACTTTACACTTTTTTTGTAACAGTCACATACAAGAATATCAGCAGAGCAGGGAGCATCAATCAATTTTTATTTGGATCTAATGACAAATCTTGGGCATTATATTGGTACATAAATAATTTTGAATTTTTTCACAACAATATCCAAACTGTCCTCTCAGGTCCTCGGTCCTCCAGAGTAGGAGTGTACCTGGATCACAGAGCAGGTATTCTGTCTTTCTACAACGTCTCTGAAACCATGACTCTCCTCCACAGAGTCCAGACCACATTCACTATGCTGGACTTTTTCTTTATGGAGATGGAGTCACTGCAGAGTTGATTAAAGTCAAATAGAGAAGACAGGTTCATGTTGATCCCTGACCATTATATGTACTTGTGTAGTTTCTAAATGAGGCTTTACATTTTAGAAGCTGAGAAGTTCAGTGGTCCATTGATGTGTGAAAATAATATTGCACTGATTCAAACTGTACTTACATTTATATACCTTACATCAATATAAATCTGAGTTTGTTCTTATGGCTGATAATCATGTGAGTTTAAATGATACTACTCTTCATATTCAGCATGTTTGAAATCTGTCATCAGTCTGGTTAGTGGTTTTATTCTGTAGTTGCTGTAGTGGGTTGTCAAATGCAAAAATATATTGGAGCTGCAGTGATTCATCAGTTAGTCAATGATTAGAGAATTGATTGTTTCGTAATTATTTTAGTCATATTTAAAGCTGGTTCCAGTTTCTGAAATGTGAAGATTGTTGATTTTCTTCATCATATATGATCCTAAACTTAATGCCTTCGAATAATTGAGGTTTTTTGATATTATATTTGGTGGAAGGCGATTGTAGTTCCTATTAACAGAGTATTGCCAACTATCCCGCTAATTGCCGAGTTTACTTTTGTCTGTATGTAATATTTACAATTAAAAATAAAAAAAGAATTTAATAAAGTTAGAATTTATTAAATTCTTTAAATTAGAATTTAATAAAGTTTAATCAAATTAGATATTAATATTTTCCATATGAGAATTGAACCTGCAACATGAAACTCTGGCATTGGAAGTATCGATATTTCAGGATCGCTCTGCACATCAGTACCCCACGGTCAGAGAGTGTGATGGTAGACAGCGTTGAGGAGAGTGCGACTGTGTCACAAAAAACACATACAGTAAATAAGACTGACACCCATAAATGAAGCAGCATCTGACTGCAGTTTATAGAAGGAGAAGCTAACTAAGAGGAGAAACCTCATCGGCCCATCCAAGCTCAGGCATTTGATTTTTCTGAATGTCAACCTGCACTGAGGACATACTGTTTGGCTACTGAGTTTGGTTCTATTTCTCTTCTGTGGATTTGTTTGCAGTGTTTTGTTTTTGTGTTAAATTATAAAAGTATATATTAAACAAAAGTAAGAATGCCTGCTTTTGTAACAGAACAAACACACAAAATTAGGCAATTATAAGGCTTTTCATAAAAGCACTACATGCAAAAGGGTTTAACAACACACAAAGCATTTATATTTGCCAAGTAAAGCTAAAATATGAGGCTACAGATAATAATAAATTAAGAGCCATTTGGGAGTCAAAAGAGCCAGCTCTCTGAAAAGAGCCAAACATCCCATCACTAGAAGAAAGAAGGTAGAAGAAACAAGCTTTATTGGTCACATACACAATCATACAGAGTACAACATGCAGTGAAATGTGTCGTGTCTGAGCTGCGGACACTACTGTTTGTTTTAGTGGCTGCTCTTTGCGGGTTCTGCAGCATGTTCTGACTTGCTCACTATCAGCAACATAGCCAACACATGGACCCAGTGTACCAGTATTCCATTCACTTAAAGTTAACAGCGCTAAAAAACTGCAACCGAATAAGCTTTACACCCACTCCAAAGTCAAAATATTTCTCGTTATATAAGCAAACTTGACCATCAATACCGTATTGTAGTTGCAATTTCAAAACCAATTTAATATTTATGATGGTGACTAAAATAAACAAGCATTAGTAATCTGGATATTTGAATTGTTTGTGATAATTTGGTGGAGGAAAACCGTAACTAAATTCTGAATAAATGGAGTTATTTAACTGGAACCAGTGGGTGGTCAAAATATCACATCTTATAACCATGACTCAGTAATAAAATAAAATTTCAAAACCATGGAATTTTAAATTTAATATTGTAATAACATAAGAAATTAAATCCACAATGATGATGAGTGAGTTCAGCAAGCGATATTACAGCGTCTACATGGACAAATACAATCAAACATCACCATCTAGTGACCACACAGGTTAACAGCAGAGCAAACGTGGTTGCAATTTTTGCAGTCGTGGCTAATTTAACCTTAACTCTACATCAGTGATTCCCAAAGTGTAAGCCCACGTCATGCAAGTAATGCAATTTTATTTTCTACAATAATTACACATTTTTAAAATTTGTCATTTGTATTTTATAAACTTTTACAACATTTGATGAAGTAAAAACTTTCATAAAATTGAAATAAGCATCATTTTTCAAAATAAAAATCCCAGACAGTGTGTTTATTGAACTACTTTTACATGTAAAAAATGCTGACTGTCTAGGGCTGTCCACATTAATGTGTTATTGCGGACTAATCCGTCATCACAAGTAATACGATTAAAATTTTTAACACACCAAACACATTTGAAGTGCAAAATGACTCAAAATCCCTGAAATGTCACTGTTAATGATTTTCGGGCAGTTTGTCAAAAGTTTGTTGATTCTGTGCTCCAGATGGGTTAATTGTGTTAAAAAAAATTTTAATCAGGTTAATCGTGATGACGCGTTAATGCGTTAATGTTGACAGCCCTAGTTAAAACTTATCTATAGCCAAATAATTTTTCTCATGTGCAGTCAGAGCCTCAATGCCTAGAAAAAAAAGAAAGAAAGGAGCACGACCAATACAGATAAGACGTCAAAGTAGCGCCCATAGAGTGTGACTGACAGATGAGAATACACAGCACAACAGTGAGCTCTCAGTAACAATGATGAGACCAAAGAAACTGGAAACTAAGACACGCAGGTTTACCAACTGTCCCTCAATTAGTTTTTTCTACTTCAGTTTAATGAACTCTGCAGAGATTCCAGAATCAAACAGCAGAAGTCCAGCATAGAGCGGCTGAGTGAATGTGGTCTGGACTCTGTGGAGGAGAGTCATGGTTTCAGAGACGCTGTAGAAAGACAGAATACCTGCTCTATGATCCAGGTACACTCCTACTCTGGAGGAATGAGGACCTGAGACGTCTGTTTGGACTTTGTTATAGAAAAATCTATAACTATCTGTGTTGCAACGTAATGCCCAAGATTTGTCGTTGTATCCAAATGAGTTCCCTGCTCTGTTTATATTTTTATATGTGACTGCTACGTCAATGTCTCCCCCTCTCCACACCACCTCCCAGTAAGAACGTCCTGTCAGACTCTCTCTACTCAGGACCTGATACCATCCAGTGAATCTGTCTGGATGATCAGAATAGGACTGTTCTTTTTTCATTACTGTTGCTTTTCTGCTTCTCTTAGATAATGACATTTGTGTGTGTGCTGTATTTGGATCCAGTGTGATTTCACATGAATATTTTAAGAATCCAGCTCTGGTCTTTGGCTCTGTTGGTGACAGTAAAACATCCACTTCAGTGACTGTCAGTGAGATGTTTGTCCATTCCTCTCTCAGAATGTCCTGTAGTTTATCTCTGGTCTCTGACACAGCTGCTGTCACATCCTCAAAGTATCTCAGAGGATGAATATTGATGCTGGATGAGTGTGTAGACTCACTGAGTGCTGACAGTGAGGGGTAGTTGTGTAGAAACTGGCTGTGATCCTCTGTGTGTGAGAGCTGCTCCAGCTCGCCATCTTTCCTCTTCAGCTCAGCGATCTCCTGCTCCAGCTTCTCCTGAAGCTCTTTGACTCGACTCACTTCAGTTTCCTGCTGGGATCTGACCTGCTGCTTTACATCAGAGCTTCTTTTCTGGAGGAGACGGATCAGCTCACTGAACATCTTCTCACTGTCCTCCACTGCTTTATCAGCAGAGCCATTGATGGCCTCCACCTCCTGTTGAAGCAGCTTCACATCTTTCTCTCGCTCCTGGATTCTCTGCTGGATGTTTAGTCGTCTCACCTCGAGCTCCTTCTGCTTCTCAGTCCTTTCTGCTGCAGCTGGGACTGTTTCATGGCCTTTATGTTTATCCATTGTGCAGAGATAACAGATACTCTGCTGATCAGTACGACAGAAAATCTTCATCACCTCATCATGACGAGAGCAGATGTTCTCCTGGAGCTTCTTGGAGGGGGCCACCAGCTTGTGTTTCTTTAATGGAGCTGCATCATTGTGAGGTTGGAGGTGTTCCTCACAGTAAGAGGCCAGACAAAATAAACAGGACTTGATGGCTTTCAGCTTCCTCCCAGTGCAGACATCACAGGCCACATCTTCAGGTCCAGCATAGCAGTGATCAGCTGGAGCAGCTTGGAGTCCAGTCTTCTTCAGCTGCTCCAGTAAAGCTGCTAAAATGATGTTTTTCTCCAGGACAGGCCTCGGTGTGAACGTCTTCCTGCACTGAGGGCAGCTGTGGATTCCCTTCCTGTCCTCTTCATCCCAGAAACCTTTAATACAGTTCATGCAGTAGCTGTGTCCACAGGTTGTAGTCACCGGATCCTTCAGTAGATCCAAACAGATGGAACAAGAGAAGGTTTCTCGGTCCAGCTGAACTCCTTTCTGCGCCATTTCTCCTCTCAGTGTCAGTGACTGTTTGAGTTTCTCTTCCTTATAACTGAAACTAGTCTGAGCGCTGATCTCAACAGGATGTGTTTCTGCAGTGAATGGAGCCTGTCAGCTCTTACACGTCACCACATGTTGGTTACACCCATCTTCAAAGTGCAGATCTGAAGGGGAGGGAACGAGGAAACACGTGGACAGAGAGGAGGTGCTGTGTTTAAGAGCAGGAAGAAGGGGGAGGTGAAAGTGTTAAATCAACACGTTTTTTTTTTTTTTGTTTTTTTTTAAACTTTATTTAACAAACAATGAGTATACAACATACGAACAGATGAAGTATACAAAACAACAGAACATGAACACAAAAAGCCAAGGGTAAAAGAAAAAGGTAACAATTATAAAAATACACGCAAAAATTCACATACATATATTGTTTTGAGAGCCTTTTTGTTGGTGGAGTCTGATATTGATTGTATGTACATTTCCACATCCTTAAAATAATAACAGAAATATGGTGTTTTGTTAGTAAACTTACATTTATGGATAAAAAATTTAGCTAAAAGTATTAACAAATTTATCATAAAAAAACATTTATCATACTTCTCGGGGAACTTAAAAAAACAGAATAAAACATTTTCCCATCGTAAAGAAAACTCCCTTAAAATATGGACAATAACAAACCTGCTAAATTCCTTCCAAAATCTCTGTGTAAAAGAACAGTACCAAAAAAGATGTGTCACAGTTTCTGGATGATCCCCACAGAAAGTACAATTAGTATTTATGTCCCTTTTAAATTTTACCATGTGACTGGCTGGATAACATTTACGTAGAATTTTAAATGAGACTTCCTTCACCTTATTTACAATCAAATATTTATGGGGGACCATCCAGACTGTCTTCCACTTGATATCTGGAACAAATCGGTTCCAATAAGATATTATATATGGGAGAGAGACGATATCTTCTTGGAATAAACTACGTATTCTCTTATTGCTGTTACCAAGTTCCTGTGAAAAGCAGATTTTTCCTATTGGTGATTCAGCCGGATCAGGGAGAGTGACTGAGGTAGATATTGAGCTGTCAGTGTTTTTATATAACATTAAAGTCCCTGAGGGTATGGCACCAAGCACCATTGAGAATTCCTGAACACTGATTGGAAAATTATATAGTGCAATAAAGTCGTCGTAAGTAAGTAGTTGTCCCTCTTTACTAACCAGCTGAGCCACCAATAGGATCCCATTTTGGATCCAAGTTTCCAGGAAAAGTGATTTATTTTTATATAAAATATCTCTGTTGTTCCAGATAAGGTATTTGTGAGGTGAGAAGTTGTGTTTATAAATGAGGGTCCACGCTAAGAGGACCTGCTTATGGAAGGATGAAAGCTTTACAGGGAGTTTCTCAACATTGTAATTACAATTTAAAATAAAATTAAAGCCACCAAAACGAGAGAAAATATAATATGGTATAAAGTTCCAGATAGAGGTAGGGTTTTTAAGAAAATGTTTAGCCCAATTAATTTTGAAAGTGTTATTTAAAGTAGAAAAGTCTAGGACGTTAAGCCCACCTGATTCGTACTTATTCATCACAACAGTTTTTCTAATATAATGCGTACGATTTTTCCATATAAAATAATCAACACGTTCTCACTGTCACTACCCGATCTGTACCGGAAACCCGATCGGTACCCCACATGCGCAAATCTTACGTCACTTCCTCTCTTTGCCAACATTGCGACATTCAATATATTTGAATGATACGGTTAGCGCCCAGTTAGCTCCTAGCATTTCTCAACAGCTCTGCCTCCTTTTCGACTACCGGGACATTTAAACAATGGATAATCCATATCCGCAACAAATTTTTGCTTTTCTCCTCAACAGAGAGCGTTACCCGATTGAACAACAGCGCCGTAAAATAAGAAGAATGGTGCCTAATGACAGAGTTAATAATACAGACTTTATACTATGTCACGTGAAGATTCAGCAGCCAGATGAAGTGTTTACTGGCAATTGACAGTGATAGCGGACATTATCATCACTTTTCCAACAATCCTCTCCACACAGACAAGCATAAACACACTCGATTATCACTAAATCAAATTTAACACACGTTTGTAATGACGCTAATTCAGTTTACAATAGGGTTCATTCGCTCAGTCAGCAGGTGGCGGTATTCTCGTACACTGGGGGGGGGGGGGGGGGGGGGTACACTGCCATTAACGAACAGAAGAAGAAGAAAACCCCTGCACATGCGCGGTACAGATCGGGTAGACCTGATTTGTACGGTCCGACTTTGCACATGCGCAGTAAGGATCGGGAGTCCCGATCTGTCACTATCTTTTTATTTTTTTGTTTTTGTCTACATTACATTAAATGTTTCATTAACGGAAACATTTTAAGAGATACTTGTTATTCTTAACATCTTAATAGATACTCTGACCTGTAACTATCGTAAAATGCTTCGACCGGAAGTAGACCCCTTTCGCGCATGCGGGGTACCGATCGGGTTTCTGGTACGGATCGGGTAGTGACACTCCCAACTCGTCAAATGTTTTTTTTTTTGTTTGTTTTTTTAACCTTTATTTAAACATCAGTACAATACAAAATGGAATTAAACAGTACTACAATAATGGTGTCGTACTCACAAAAGAATTGTATGCATAGATAAACAAATACAAGAACAGTATTCAGAAACAACAATATAAATATGCTAGGGGGAAAGTAACTGATCAAGCCAAAGAATAAAGTGATTGAAAGATCTTGATTTTTTCATAAACACCAATAGTTTTTATAGCTTTTGGGTTAGTGGAGTTCTTAATTGAGTTAAGATACTGTACAAGTTCAAAGGAGAATACATAAAAAGAGGGATGTCTTCCTAAACATTTGGACTTGTGAATATGAAATTTAGCCATTAAAAGTAACTAGTTAATCATATATCTGTTATCAAAGTTGAATTGTTTTTGGTTTTTGTGCAGACCAAACAAAACATATTTCCAAAACAGTACAAATCCTTTAAATATATTTTCTGAAATAAAAACACATAAACTCTGCCAAAAATCTTGTACAAGGTTACAAAACCAAAAAAGATGTATAGTAGATTCCTTGGAAGTTTTACAAAAGCTACAGCTTGTATCAATGTCTAATTTGAATTTGCTTTGAAGATAATCTTTAGAAGGATAAATTCTGTGTATTAATTTATAAGAAATATCTTTAATTTTGTTGGTAATTAAAAACTGATTAGGGAGTTTCCAAACTTCGTTCCACATAATACCATCTGACAGCCGGTTCCATAAAAAAATGACATATGGTAGCGTGGTTATGGTACTCTGAAATAAAGCTCTAATCGATTTATTGTTGTTTTTAGATTGCTTAGAAAAGCAAATCTTGCCAACAAAGGTTTGTATGGGAGATGCCAACGGCCTGTGGAATGAAGCGATATTAGGTTGATTCTTAAACAGCATACAAACCCCTGATGGTATTGAGCCAAATACTTTGGTATAATCATGACGATTTATAGCTAAATTGAAGTGTAAACAAAATTCTTCATAGGACAAAAGCGTACCATTTGAATCAAATAATTGGTTGACTAAAACAATGTCATTCCTAAACCAACTATCTAAGAAGAGAGATTTTCTTTTAAATAAAACATCCTTGTTATTCCAGATATAATAATTGTGTGGACTAAAGTTATGCTTGTAAATAAGAGTCCATGCTAAAAAAGCTTGACGATGAAAAGCAGAGATTTTTAAAGGGATTTTATCAATATCAAAATTACAAGTAAGGAAAAATTCAGTGCCACCTAACTTAGAAAACATGAACACAGGTATAGTATTCCAAATGGAAGTAGGATTAGTAATTAGATTCTTCAACCAATTTATTTTGAATGTGTTATTTAAAGTGTTAAAATCTAACACATTAAGTCCTCCATTGACATAGGAGTTCATAAGAACTGTTTTTTTAATGTAGTGTGTCCTATTTTTCCAGATAAAGTTGAAAAGTAACTTATCAACCTCTTTTATAAGTTTTTTATCAAGGTGCAATGCCAATGCAGCATATGTAAGACCCAACTCGTCAAATGTGTGACGCATGGTCAGGCTCCCTCTGCTTCACTTATCGACGCGCAGGGTACCCCCCTCGCGTCGAGAATTGACGTGCAGGGTCCTCTCATTGAATACTATAGAGCTCCCTAAACGTCGCTTATTGACGACAAGAGATTGCCGCGGAAGAACCTGTTGTCCGTATATTTATTTATTTATTTTTATTTATTTATTTATTTTATTTTATTTTATTTATTTTTTTTTTTTTTTAAACTTTATTTATCACATTTTAGACATACAGTCAAGTAAAACAGGAATCACATAAAAGATAACATTGTGGTAGTACAATGAGGAACAGAGAGAGTGACAAGGACAGTGAGACAAAAGTGAGTACAAAAAATAAAATAAATTAAGGGGAACATAAATAAACAAAAGTTTGCAAGAGCCAAAATCAAGTTAGTAGTTTCAATCGGTTACAGATGTTAACAGTCTTGAGAGCCTTAGTGTTTTTTGATGAGGAGATTGTCCTTATATATTGTGCAAGTTCCATTTTTAATACAAGAAGTTCAGGCTTTCTGCCGAGGACTTTGCTTTTGTGTATATGAAATTTTGCCAAAAATAAAACCAAATTTATAAAGAAGAAAGCATCATTGTCCTTGTCTTTAAAATTATAATAGCCAAAGATAACATCCTTGTAGTATAGTTGAAGATTAGGGAGAACAGAGTCAGTAATAAACTTGTGGAAATCCTTCCAGAATTTACACGTAAATTTACATGACCAAAACAGATGAGAAACTGTTTCAGGTTGCTCTTGACAGAAGGTACAATTTACATTTATTTCAGCCATAAATTTGGACAAATATTGTTTGGTAGGGTAAAAATTATGAATCAACTTAAAGGAAATCTCTTTAATTTTGTTTGTTAAGAAAAACCTTTGTGGTAAAGTCCAAACTTTTTTCCATTCAATATCTGTTACAAAATTGGCCCAATAAAATATGGCTGATGGAACAGAGACCATAGCATCCCGAAAGAGAGATCTTATTTTGGTATTTATAGACTTATGAGAGGAAAAGCAAACATTGCCAAGAGAAGAATGTAACACATCCGGGGGAGTGACCCGTAGTGGAGCACTGTGGGAGCATCTGTGTAACATGGACAGACCAGATGGGATGGCATCGAACACTATTGAGAATTCTTTAGGCGTTATCGGTACATTGTATCTCCTGAGGAACTCAGAGTAGTTATATAAGAGTCCATCTTCTCTATATAACTGACTAACCCAGATTATTCCATTATTAAACCAGTTATTTAAGAAAAGAGTTTTATTTTTATAAATAATATTGCAGTTATTCCAAATAAAACAGTTTTGTGGAGAGAAATTGTGTTTGTAAATCAGCGCCCATGCCAAAAGAATTTGTTGATGAAAGTGAGAAAGTTTCAGTGGTATTTTTGGAATACTATAATTGCAGAGCAGTAGGAAGTTAAGGCCGCCTAAATTAGAGAACACATGATGTGAGATAAAGTTCCAGATAGAAGTGGGATTTTTTAAATACTTTTTAATCCAGTTTATTTTAAAGGTGTTGTTAAGAGCACCGAAATCAATAAAATTTATACCTCCTTTATCATATGAATTTAAAGCTACTGATTTACGCAAGTAGTGAGTTTTATTTTTCCATAAAAAATTGTATAATAATTTGTTAATTGACTTACAGGTTGTATTATCAACATGTAGTGACTGGGCAGCATAGGTTAGACGGGAGATACCCTCAGCCTTCGATAGCAGAACTCTACCCTTCAACGACAGGTCTCGCTGTAGCCAATGATTAAAGATTTTTTGGGATTTATCTATAATAGGAATGAAGTTTGTGGAGCATCTGGATTGCTCATTTTTTATTATTTGAATTCCAAGGTATCTTACAGAGTTTCTTACAGGTATTCCATGAATTGAAGTTGCTAAACAACTTTTAACTGGTAAAAGTTCACATTTATGCAGGTTGAGTGAAAGTCCGGAGGCTTTAGAGAATGGCTGTATATTGTTAATGGCCATTGAAACTTGCGAGGCGTCTCTGAGGAAGAGAGCTGTATCGTCTGCCAGCTGACTTATGAGTATTTCTCTGTTAGCAATGACCAGGCCTTTTAAAGAACTGAGTTTAATGTGTGAATTAAGGAGTTGCACAGAAAGAAGGAATAAATATACGGATAGGGGGCAACCCTGCCTCACTCCACGCTTTAGAGAGAATCTTGGGGAAATACCAGTGGCAAGCTTTATGGAGCTGTTACTATTGGAATACAGTGTCCGAACGGCATTACAGAAGGACTGACCAAACCCAAATTTATTTAAAGCAGTAAAAATAAACTCATGCTCTAAGGAGTCGAACACCTTGTAGAAATCTAAAAAAAGAATAAGACTATCATCCTGTACAAGTTCTGGGTAATCTATTATGTCTAAAATGAGTCTTATGTTGTTTGAGATATGACGATTCTGCATGAAACCAGACTGACTCTCATCAATAACTTTATCTAATACAGGTTTCATTCTATTAGCCAGAACTTGTGCCAATATCTTATAATCATTATTCAGTAAAGAGATTGGTCGCCAATTGTCTAAGAGCAAAGGATCCTTTCCTGGTTTTGGAATGAGGGTGATCAAACCTTGACATAAAGTGGGAGGGAGTGCACCTCTATCCATACTTTCCTTAAAAACTTCTAAAAGAAACGGGGCTAAACTGTCAGCGAACTGTTTGTAAAACTCGGCAGTAAGGCCGTCAGTTCCAGGTGATTTGTTAATCTTTAGATGTTTTATAGCATCTGCAACCTCGATCAAAGAAATTGATCTGTCGCAAAGCTGACTATCCTCCTCATTCAGCTGAGTAATTTTGTCTAAAGAATTAAAAAAAGTCAGACAAGCTTCAGGGCAATAACTAGAAGAATAAAGTTTGCAATAAAAGTTTGAACAATATTTTGCTATGGTATCCTTATCATTAGAAATCGTCCCATTAATATTTAGTTGTAGGATGGAGTTGGTGTTAGATTGATGCTTTTCAAGTCTGAAAAAATAGGCTGAATTCTGCTCTCCTTCTTCGAGCTTGTCCGTATATTTATATATTTCCGAAACAGACATTGTAGTGACGTATACTGAACACAATAAATTATATAATGTAAACAACTACCTGAGAAACAGCAGATACAGCAGATAAATTAATTATAGTTATTACTTTTGTATCGTTTATTGCATTTATGGAGGGAGTGATGTATGCTGGGTAATGGCACAGCTAGCGACTGGGTGACTTTATTCACCCGCTTCGGCTGTTATCAGTCCATACAATGGGCGTTATTAGCACAAATCAGTCCCATAGATATGGGCCATCTCCTGCTAGATTGTTCAGAAGGTTGTTCTCATCCATCCAGATGGAGGATCACTAACAGGAGCGTGGAAGACTCCAGAATCCACTCTGGCTGGAATCCGGTGAGTACAGCAGTGTGTACAGGTAAGACCATTTAAACGGACAGCATTTACAGAATGACTATTAAAAGTTCAGCGAGTGTCAATAATGTTAATGTGGTTATGTTAGTAATACACAGAGTGCAAATATAACAGCTTTAAGATGCATTTGTAGATATTATTACGTGTTTTACCGTCTTTATGGTGCTAGCTTAAAGTTACGTTGTAAACGTTAGCTTATATTGGAGGAAAGCTGTTACTGGTTAAACGATGTTAGCACAGAAATATTAGCTTCTGTCATGACTGATGAAGTTACTAGTTAATAAAGTTTCCAGTAAAGTGTTTAATCGCAGCCACAGATTAACAGCAAAGATCTCGATTAGCTTCAGTGCATCTGTAATAAATATGTGCAAGTTTCAGTGCTTCGTTTAAACTGTATGATACTTATACTGACCCAGGGTCAGTGTAAAATACAATCCTAGCTGTATGAACAAAGCCTGGCTCCTTTAATCCTGCATGAAAAACCTCAGGATGCAGGTTATTATTACTCTTTCCTGCTGGCACACCTGTCACACCTGAGAGTCAGCTAGAAACTTACAGTGACGTGGACATCATGCAAAGACTGCCAGACTCTGTAATACTGCAAATGATCAGTGACTCAGGTTAACACTAAACTTTAAACGGCACCTCTGTTTCTCTGTGTGTGTGCTGAACATTTAGGATTGAGTCAGGCTGCATCAGCTGAAGCTGTTATTTGTATATATCAGTGTTTTTTTAATTCAGGTGTGGGGAAAATACGTAAGACTGCAGTGAAGCGATGCACCAGATTAATCCCTGGCCAAAGGTATCGTACTTAAATCAGACTACTGATCCAGCCACATCAGCCTATTGTGAGTTTTTTTTAAAGTAGACTAAAAGTGAACTGCAGGTTCCTGAGAGGTGGACTGTGAGCACAGAAACACATGTTCATACATACAGCTGCAGCAAACTTACATTAATTTTAAATAGATTTGTTACTCTGATGTCTGTCTCTGTGTTAGTCCTCTGACAGACTGGTGACCTGTCCAGGTGTGCTCTACCTATGACTACTGGGACAGGCTCTAGCCTCTGTAATATAAATTTTCTGTTATTCTCATTTAAAGTATTTAAGTGCTTATGCATATGCTTAGTTGTGACAGTGTTATAGACTGTTCAGTGAAAGTTTCTAAAACTAGATGAACTTACTTCTCCAGAGAGTGATCCGTACAGCAGAACGCTGCTGCAGGATTGCTCTCTCCCCGCTTCAGGACACCTACACCAGGAGATGCCGGACTAGAGCAGCGCAGATACTGAAGGACCCGTCCCATCCTGGCAACAAACTGTTCCAACTTCTGCAATCTGGTAGAAGGTTCCGCATCATCCGGGCAAGGACAGAGAGACTCAAGAGGAGCTTCTATCCCCAAACCATCCGGGCCCTAAACACACACACACCCGCCCTCTCACATCATCTATAATTGACTGAGACAGGACTCTCTTCCAGACACTCTAAACCCAGGCACAATGTACATTCCAAATTCCTTTAATTTTAAATATGTTTATATTGTCTATCCTGTAAAATAGTCAGATGTCTATTCATATTAATGTACAGAATTCACCTGCTTGCTG
Source organism: Perissodus microlepis (assembly GCF_051167445.1). Lineage (NCBI taxonomy): Eukaryota > Metazoa > Chordata > Actinopteri > Cichliformes > Cichlidae > Perissodus > Perissodus microlepis. Next base: position 17,782,191 of record NC_140463.1, on the reverse strand, counting down.
CTACTACTGCACATTCACCCAATGTATATACTATATATATATATATATAATGTTCTTCCCCTATCCCCCCCCCCATTTTTGCACATGTCGAGGAGCGTGTCAGGCTACATTTCACTGTGTGTTATACTTGTATAACTATGCATGTGACAAATAAAGAACCTTGAACCTTGAACCTTCAGCAGTTTGAGAAAACAACTCCCTTTACAGGTGCTGATAAGGCCAAGGGCACAAAACAGCATAACCATTGATCCGTTAGGTTTCATAGCGAGACACGTGAAGTGTGGTAGGATCAGTTTGTAACTTCCTCCCTCTTCCTTGGAATGCATAAAGGAGTAGGAGCACAACTTCTGTGGCAGCGCTGACATGACAACTGTGATGTTTGATGTGTGCTGGCTCTCCTGTGCGCAGTAATAAATAGCTTGATCACAGCTCTTTCTGTGTTGCAGACTTTATTTAAAAAATTCCACGACACCCCCCACCCTCCCACTGTGAACCTGAATTGAATATTCAGAAGACATTTGTTTAAATAGTTCTACAAATCTGAGCTGCTGGTGTGTCCTTGGATTGTGTGGTAATAATATTAAAGCTGGCAATCTTTCTTACTGAATCTCTACTATGAGTCATGTTACCTGAGATTAATTCTATGTTTACCTGTCAGCTTGGACGAATGTGCTGTGTGAAGGAAATTAAATTAAATCAGATCTGAACTGCGTACATTTAAGGAACCTGTTCATATTTAATTGAAATATGAACCAGTGATTTTTTTGATTGCTGATTCCAAGAGAGTCTTTGTGGAAATCCTGTTTGGCTTTTTGTTATTTTAATTCTCTTCTCTGTTTTCCAGAACAGTTCTCCACAGTCACTGTCCACATGGGTCAGTGGGACCAAGAAGCACACTGCTAATGTGGGACTCTGACCAGAAACATCCAGCAAGACCCAGACAGCGTTTTCTATCTCCCAGCTGGAGTTTTTTGTTTGTCTGTGACTGGAGAGTCAGATTTTTGTTGAGCTTCACACTTGCAGAGGTAAGTCAGTTTGCAGAGCTCCCTCCCACCCTGGCTTTTATGTGCTAGATTTCATATCTGAAACAGTAATATTTCAGTGACTGCTGCTTATACCACAGGTTAATACACGCTACTGATCCCTGATGGGAGAATCATCAATTTTGCTAACAAAGAAGCCTGGTGGATGTTTGTTTACAGTCTGATGATGGGACATCATGCTCTGCATCTTCAAAGTTTACCTCCTCATTATTATTCATACCCAGTAATGTGAAGTATGCTTATATCTACTATAACTGAACCAACCTGGTGCTCTTCATTTATGGAGGCTGTTGAGTCTGAATGTTGGATGTTGTGTATCTCGTGTTCTCTGGGCTTTGTTGTCCTCGGTCTTTTTGCAGGATCAGAAAACAAAACCAGGAGGCGTGTAAATGTTTCTTCTCCATGATGTTTCTTCAAATGTTTCTTCTTGATGATGATAAGACTGTGACACAGGATGCCACCTTTAGTCTTGTGATGAAGCAAAGCTCAGGAAAAAGTGTGATTAAATGGTACCCACATGTGTGCTGCTGAGAAGGATGTACAGGGGCACCTGCAGCCAAATCCAAGCCTCAGGTTAGTTGTAGTTGCAGAACGCTATAGGACTGAGACAGCTGAGGCATCAAATGTTTGATTAAACGGATGAAAAATAAAATTATCACTTCTTAAAATCTGTAGCAACTTCAAGTCTGTCAGCGTGCTGAGCATGCTCAGAATGTGACAATATATTTTTGTTCAATATTTAATTTCTTTCAGTTACAATTGTTAAATGAAAAAAAAATATATATATATTCTTATAATTTAGCAAACTAATTTATCAAAAAAATATATATACATATATCTGTATTAGTTTTAATAAATTAATTTGACACCTGTATTGAAAATACCATATTGTATTCATACAGAATCAGTTTGGTATCATTGTTTGTCTGCTCACTGATTGTTGAAACTAAGAGCTAGTTTGATCTGTTTAGATCTAAAGTGTCCAAAGTTGAGCTCTAATGTTTCTTCACCCTTGTGTGTGTGATATGTGATTTCCTACATGCTGGCAGAGCAGAGCGGCAGTTTGTGCTCACAGATGGTGACGGTGTGGAGAGACGGTGGTGTTTCCTCAGAAGAACCAGCAGAGTCACAAAGGACACCAGTCCATCTCACCACCTTGAGTTGCTGACTGATGCTCGTCTGCACTGCACAGAGGAAATCAACTGACCGAGGTTTGTCCAGTGACGTGTTATGAAATGTATATTTGTTTTATGCTTACAGATGTGTTTTTCTTGACAGGGGCTCTGCAGAGGTTAGACAAAGAAAATATGTGCTTTACATTTTACTGTGATTTATTGAGATATTTGTTGCCTGATGTTCAGCAGGAATGGAGAAATAGAATCAAAGGGAGATGTTTTTGCTGTTTTTGTAATGATGTAAGTAAATCTTCAATATTATTTATTTGCTTGGTTATATTAGGAGTGTTTCTGAGTGAGGGAGAGAGGAGTCATCATCCAGGTAAAGTGACGTAGATCAGTGGATACACTTGTCTCCCCTTTAAAGGAGACGATCCAAGTCATCCTTAAATGTTAGTGCTTTCAAATACACAAACATTTTTAAAGGACAAAAATGAACATCCAACTTTGACTGTAATACAAAATAAATCTTTGCATGTGTGTTTTCAAACTCTCAGATGGGCAGGATATCAGTCTTGGACTGTCTAACCTGCAGCACTGAATGACCACCACACATGAGCATGTTCCTGCAACATTCAGCAGCTTTGTTCATCTGTGTGCTTCTGCTTTTGGTAAGTAGAGTTACCCAACTACAGTAACTCTAAACACATGCCATCCATTTCTAACGGCCTGGTTACTTCCTGTCAGTTACTTTAGAAACCGTGTGGTCACCTGACCTAACACTGTTTCTTCTTCTTCCCCTTAATGTTGAAGTGTCGAATGTCAAACAGCTGGAGAGGAAACTACACCAGTGTACTGGGATGTTTCAGCAACACGTGCCAGATGCTGTTCCTTCTTGGTGACATCACCAGAGACAGCCCCGCCCACCTCAGGATCTTGCCATTGATCATGATGATTATAATGATAATGATGACAGTCCAGGGCATTGTGGTCTGTTGAGCTAGGGTTAGGGTTAGCAATTCAGACATATGTAATCAATATTAAACGTCACTGACGTGGGCCACTGTCCGCAGTGTTGGGAAATCCATACCAGGCTGGAACGAGTCAAGGTAGGTGAGCATCCACGAGAAGACACAGCAGATGCATCCTACTAATACTGACAGGACCAGGAGACTCCAGAAACCGAGCATCTTCTCTTCAGTGCCATCCTCTCCTGTCACCCTCTCTGCCCGCAGCTCTTTGAGTATGGGGTAGATAAGGGCGCAGAGAAACCCTTATTACTAATTTGTATTATAATTCAATTTTCATGAAATATTCATATTCAGTATCGGTCCTTTTATATTATAACCACGTATCCACCCAGGCTCATGGTGGGGCAGGGCTCTGTCCTGGGATGCTTGAGTACAAGGTAATGTACACCCTGACCAGGTATCCAGTCTGTCAGAATTGTTTTCAATATTTGGTTCAAAAATATGAGTGAAAACAAAAATCCAACTAGGATTCTTGCATATGATGAATGAAGTCTGTCTTTGACTGTATTGTCCAGCTGATCCATAAAACCCCCAGCAGGTGAACCTTATTCATGACATAACACGGCAACAATGTAAAAAATTAAACAGCAACAGTCTAAATGTAAAGTGCATTCTAAACTCCTCTTCAATAAATTATATGCAAAGAGTCATTCAGGACTGTAAAACGTGAACTACAGAACCCAGAGTCTTCATCATTAAATCTCTGGTTGCTTCATTTTTCTATCCTATATCAGATACTTTAAAGGTTAGGTTAGGTAAAGTTGCACTGTCATTGTGAGGCAAAGTGCTTTATGTGTGTGCGTGCGTGTCATGAACGGCTATAAAAGGCCTATAATTAAAGAACAAAGCGGGGTTTGAGTTCGAGTTGCGGCAGACTGTCACTACTTGTAAATGGAACGCAGCCTTCCTACGGCGGACAGCTAATAACAGGAATCGGACGCGGTCCACCCAAGTCCACAGCAACCACCATAGCAACCGCCTAGCATGACCTTAAAAACATATTCTGTCTTCATAACTATCAAAAACGTGAAATGATTTGCAAAGTGTGAAAGTGTTACAGCTGCAGAGAGCTATGGCGGCATCTTTGGAAGCTGTTTACATAGCTAATAATATACGATGTAACTATTGAGACAGTCAGTCACGTGAGCTAGCGGTGCATGTTTACTACAGTGAATAAGGTGATTGCGTGCACAGCGTCCACACGCTGCAGAGGGTAAAGACATTACTTCAATATTGTTTTATATTGATATATATTTGCCTTCTGTTGACCATCACCTCAGGTTCACCATTACAGTTTCAGCATACAGATGCACACTGTCTAAATATGAACACATTCAAAAACTCATGTCTCAGAAATAAGCACAGCTGTTCATGTTTGTCATTATAGTTTTATTTGTAAGAAAATTATGAACTTCATATTGTGTATCAAATAAAAGAACATTTCACAACTCTGAGTCAACAGAAACAGGTAACAGAAATGTCTCTAATGTAGACATGTACAGTGTAGTGTAAGCATTAAAAGATCATAAAGGAAAAACTAACATTTATGTGAAACTAATTGTAATAAAAAATGAACAGGTGCTTTATAGATTTAAAAGAAAGAATCTGAAAACAACACTTTTTTGGTCTAAGTGGTTGTGATGAACCGAGTTGAAAAACAGGAGGAGTCCCAGGAATTATTAGAAAAATATAGTTTCCATTTATTTAACCCCCAAAAATTATATTTACAAGAGTAATAAATGTTGAGCTCATAAAAGAGGTCAAAGAAACAAAACTGAACTCAGGCAAAGACTGCAAACTTAACAAACCAAATGCCTGCTACAAACAAACATAACTGACCTAAACATGAAATGACATACAAGGGTATATATAATGGCTGATCAGACCATTGTGACACATGAGGGGTAACAAACAAAACAAAATCATAAATCACAAACGATGCAGTACAATCTAGTTTGTTAATAAACTAAACACCAAAGAAGAAAATCAAAAACCCCATTAAACCCTAAACTCAAATATTTAATTAAATACAAATACTTTGTTTTTAAAGTAAAGAAAACACACATTCCCCCCTTCAGCAGGAAGTGGTGGTGTGGTCCAATTATCTTCCTTTGCATTTAATGGTTTCAAACCCTGGCTACCATCTTTTGTCCAGCAACTCCCAGGGATGATGGCAGGTAAGAAATAAAAAGACAAAGGTTAGTCAGAAAGCAAAGAAATGAAGTAGTATGAATACATAAGTAAACTAAATGTGCGCGCTTACAAATAGAACAAATGTATCCAAACCAATCAATAAAGTTATTGGCAACTAAAATGTATTACTATGTTCAAATGAAGAATGAAAATACAAAAGTTACCGACTTTAGAGTGTGGCCACGGGTTTGGCCATCACAGTGGTCAAAGTAGAAAACAGAACTGATGGTCAACAACAAGCCGTAGCTGCACTAATATTACACATCTCGATTGTTGTGGTGAACAGACATGTTGCTTTTAAAACCACATGCAGTGTATGACCATGACTGTTCACTGAGACCATGAACGCCACTTCGCTGAAGCAGTCTTCTTCTTCTTCTTCTTGCCATTAAAATGGAAGCAGAAGGAGCATGAGCTGCTTTGATCTACTGAAAGGAAAAAGCAGAACATCTGAGCTGAAACCAGTCAGCTGAAATCTTTAAGACAGGAACAATCATTCAATGCAGTGTCTCAGGTGGCTTAGCCTGTTACAACTGTTGATATAAGCTAAATACGGTTAACACACAGTGTCAGGGAGCTCCAGTGTGGGAACTAGTGGCTTTAGGTTTGTAGTCATTTAACTTTCATCCATTCATTCATTTAATTCAGGAGGAAGAAATGTCAGGTTGATGCAGGCTGGTTACATGCATTTGGTCCCATGCTGTCTTTAACTAAATGACTTGGTTCATTTTATGGCTGGGCTGTATGTGGGGTTATATCATGTTATTTGGGCAGGATTACCTGTCCTCTGTTAGACTTAGAAAGTTTCTCCATAAGTAGAGTTTCTAACTCTTCTAGCACATCTGTTGCTGACAGCTTTTTGGTGGCTCTTTTTACCCCACACTGGTTGTGAGTGTGTAAATAGCCCCACTAGTTCTTTTGGGTTGCAGCTAACTTGGGAGGAAGGGGTGGGTCTGCCATGACTAGATGAATAACAATTATCTGGGATACATAAATTTCATAATGCATGCATATATCTCTATAAACCTGGCCTGAGGGCTGCCATTTTTACATTCAGTTATTTCTCTTAGAAATGTTGAATCTAAATAATGAATGTTTTACAGTTAAAGTGAAACACTGGTCAGTGTAAATGGCTCATTGGGACACAGAAACCTTTAAATTAAACCCTATCACCTGATATCGAGTGTCAAACAATATCAAAGCTGTAAAAGCTGTTTACAGTCAGAATTTATAAAACTATGATTGTAAATAAATTCAAACAAGTGAGCTTTTCTCTTTGTGCTGAATAGCAACACTGTGATTTCTTAGACTGTAAGCTTTACTTTAGCACAACCAGTTGTAGAAGCTGCCACTCCAAATGTCTTTTGATAACAAGAAAAAAATACCTTTTCAGTCCACGGCCTGAAGTTCTTCTCCGACATCTTCTGCCATCGGCTTTGTCTGCTGGTTTGAAGACAATAAACCACAAAAAGATGCTTTAGTCACTTTGTCTGCGTCATGCAGCTTGAATGTGTCGTGTAACGATGTTGAATAGCCGTCGTTATCCCTCTGCTGTGTCAGTAGGATTGTACTGTACAGCATCTCATTGATATGTGAGGAATGCTAATGTAACACGATAACAGACTTACATCATTAAAATATAAAGGGCAGGAGATATTTAGATATTTTTATATTTATATTACATTTTATAGCTGACGGATATTACTAAATAGATAGAATTTACTAAATAGCTGGATGAACATGAAATTATGTCCATAATCACAAATGACCATGAGAGCCAGTAGAATTAATTCAACTGGACACTCAAAAGACGTCCTTAAATGTCCTTTAAGTGGCAGAACAGATGAACAAACAGTTAATCGCTTACTTGAGAAGAAATCTGCTCAGCTACTTTGAAAACAGCTTCTAACTGGTTCCTCCTTTAACAGGATGACTGCTCAGGGGTAAGGCCATCATGCAGTCCAGCAACCTTTATGGTTCTGCTTTGATTCACCAGGAACTATTAGGGAAACCTTCCAGCGCCTCCTGTGAAAGACACAGGCATAAACACAAACATTTATTAACATGTTCCACAGTCTTCCAGCTTGATTTTCTCATCCTGTGGACAACAACGTACATGGATGCAGGTTTATTGTTGACTTTTGTAAGGTTTATTTAGTGAACATATCCAGCTGCAGCTCCACTGTGATCCTGAACTGGATAAGCACTTAAGAAAATGTGTCAATAAATGGACGTACATCAACTTACTATATTTATCCAAACAGACGGGACCAATAATGCTTCACTGAGTTAGAGACTTTAACGTCTCTTCTATGTAAGAATGTCTCGTGCTGATATACCTGCAAACTTGACAACAAATGTTTTTCAGACTACATGTAGCTGTCCTCTATGTCAGCTCACACATTTACATTCATGTCACACTTATTTCTGCTTTCCCATTTTATAATTATTACTTACATTTTGATTAGATACCTTGAGTTTGTAAATGATCAGATTACATAATTGGAATACAATGTATCCAATTCAGGGTTGCGGGAGGATGAAGCCTATCCCAGCTGATACAGGACAAAGACAGGCTGCCAGTTTATTGCAGGGCTAACACAATATGTGTAACAGAAAATCCACTTAAATGTTTGATATTTCTTATAATAATCATAATTATGACTATTATTTAAAGGTTTCTTTATAAATACATTTTGATTTTTTATAACACCTAAAATATAAACCTGAGCTTTTTCAGATTTTGACCTCTGACCTCAGTGACCTGGCTGTGTCCTCACTGCAGCTCCTTCTTGGAAGTACGTCTGCTTCTTGTCTTCCCCCAGTGTTGACCGCCTGCCCTTAATATCACGTACTGTACCTGAGGAACAAAAAAGGACAAACACTTGCCTTCATTTAAGAAGTACATTCATACAGAGGTAATCTATGGAAACACACTAGTTCACCCTTTGGGAGAAATCAGTTCCTGTGAAACATTTCTGTAAATGAACATCATGTGGAGAATGAATGAAATGAGTTCTTCAGGTGACTCAGCAGACCCACACTGACAAATGAAATCTAGTTAAACTATTAAGCATATTTGCTCTTCTGAAATCTGTGTTAAACAACAACAAACATAAATTAGTAACAAAAATACAGCTGAGTAGAGGCTTTACAAACCACCAGCAGCCATAATGCTAAATTTTAATCTTCAAATGTTTCTGAGCCGTCTTCAACCTTCTTTTAACACATTAAAGTCCCACAGTCAATGCAGCCTGACTCAATCCTAGATGTTCAGCACACAGAGGTACCGTTTAAAGTTTAGTGTTAACTTGAGTCACTGATCATTTGCAGCAACCTGATCATCAGTCTGACAGAGTTACATGTCAGCCCACCAGCAGTTTGCCAAAAGAAACCTTAAGGACTCTCAGATCGTAGAAAAAGAATTCTGGTCTGATGAAACAAAATTCAACTCTTTGGCTTGAATGTCAAGAGTCATGTAGAGAGGAAACGAGGCACAGCTCATCACTTGGCCAATACCATCTCTACAGTGAAGCAAGCAGTGGTAGAAGTGGTTCATCTTCCATAATGAAGATGACCTTAAGTATACAGCCAGGATGACAAAGGAGTGGCTTCGGGACCACTCTATGAACGCCCTTGAGTGGCCCTGCCAGACCCCAGACTTGAACTCAATGAAACATTTCTGGAGAGATCCAGGTTGTGTCTGATGCTTCCCATCCAACCTGACGGAGCTTGAGAGGCTCTGCAAAGAATGGGAGAAAATAGATGTGTCACACTTGTACTCATACTAGTTTTTCAGCTACAAATGTTGATACTTGTTTATGATGTAGATCAGGGGTGTCAAACTCAAAGCACACTTTAGGTTGTGGGACAACAGGATAAACATTTATTGAACACACTAAAAAAAATGTTTTTTTGAACATAAATATGAATAAAACAGGAATATTATTTCAGAATAAATAAACTTAGAATAAAGAATAACTTTAAATATTTTGCTGCCCAAAAAACCTATATCCTGTCAAAATTATACAAAAAAGTGATTTTAAGTAAATTCTAAAATAACATGAAATCAAAACAATTAGATTTGTTGCTATTATACCATTTTATAAAAAAAAAAAAAAAAAAAAAAAAAAAATACACTTAAAATATTTTGCTCTCCATAAAAATATAACCTGGTTCAACATTACTTGGCAAGAGGGGAAGTGAGGCAAGTCGCACTGGTGCATTTGTGTCTTCCATAAGAGCAGATTCCCTTGAAATGCCTTCACCCCATCATACATGTCAGTAAACATGTGGTCACGTCCCTGGAGCTGAAGGTTTAAGACGCTGAGATGACCTCTTGTCTCGGATAAAATTTACGGTTTGCGTTACGGTGATCATTACATGCTCGATTTTTAGGACTTTACCACACAGCCTTTCCTGGTGTATGATGCAGTGATATGCTGTTAACACACTGGTACAGTTCTCCTCCTGCATCTTTACTTGAATACTTTACTAGCCCACTTTTTCCAATGCACATTGCCGGTGCTTCATCTGTTGTAAGTTTGTCCCAGGACAATTTCATGTTGGTTACACTTTGTCATACGTTTTCAAAAATGTCTTTTCCTGTCGTTGTCCCGTGCATCAATTTAATGTCCAATAGTTCCTCTGTAATGGGCAAATTGGTGTCCACTTCATGAATGAAGATGGCCAGCTGTGCAATGTCCATCATGTTTGTACTTTTATCCACAGCAAGAGAGTATGCAATAAAGTTTTTGCTTCTTTCACTCAATTGTGTTCTTAAATCAGTGGCCATCTCACAAACCTGATCAACCAACAAACCGTATTTCTACTCAAGCTCACATTTGCCAATATCTGCATTTTGTCTGGACACAAGACGTCGCACACCTTCATTATGCAGCTCTTCAGAAACTCTCCCTCAGTAAATGGCCGGGCTGATTTGACTATCTCCTCTGCTTCCACAACAGCTTCACTTTGTGATTTTGCTCTGGTGAAAAAACATCTGCTGAAATGTCAGATTCTTCTGTAGCTCTTCTACTTTCTGTATGAGAACTGTGAATACATGGAAGGAGGTAACACAGACGATCGGGTAAAGACTGAAAGAAGGCACACAGACTAAATACACACAAAGGAGATTAGGGAAAGTGGAAACACATGAGGAAACAACTGACACAAATTAGCATAATGACACCGCAGGGGAAGTGAAACTAAAACACGCACACACACGGCAAGCTTGTCAACATATAGGAAACACGGACAAGATGATTCTACAAGAGTGACTTAAACAAATACTGAAAGTAAAAGACAGAACGTATAATACTGTGAACAAGAACAGACACAAGGGAGGAAAGAGAAAAATATATATTGATTACAGAAATAATACAGAATGGCCTCCTCATGATTTAAGGCAATTTTACATTTCTACAGCAGATGTTTTTTACATTGTCTTATTGTATAAAAGTTATTACATAATAAACAGAAATCACCATGTCTAACAAGTCTCGATCAAAGCAGTGAGAATAAGACGAGACTTTGTTAAGTGGGGTTTTTGTAAAGCAGGTTTAATGACAGAGAAGATTTTGAGCTTAAAGTTCAATCACTTTAAAAATAATGACGGGAACTTTGCTGCTTCACACTCAGTTTCTACTTGATATCTTTTGATTGTCTGAGCACTAAAGTTACTGAGATTCAAGTGAACATCTCATGATGTGTTTTCAGTGCTCTAGTCTGACAGTAAAAGTATATTTCAAACACATGAAGTCAATCACTTATGTAACAGATTGATCCACTAGTCCTAACAGCATCATTTAAAACATTTCAATAGAAAATGTTTTAAAAACTGTATTTTCAACACAGACCAGAATACAGGAGGGATATGCACTATAAGCCCAACCCAGTGTGAGGGTCCATGTTTCCACAGTGAGTAAATAAATACAGTACTATATGCTGCTCAGCTAATAGAAACTGAATTTAGTTTAAAATACACTTAATGACAAAAGATACTTGACTGTTGATTTGGTTTAGCATTAATAATCTTGGAGGTTAGACAACCTCTGGAAGATGGACTAGCTTTAGATGAAAACCGTTTTCGTGTCTCTCTTCTTCTGCTTCTTTTTAACAGCGGACGTCCTTCGGGATCTCTCTCCACCCAACCAACATGGAATCTACTGCCTTTAGCAGATGCTGCTCTGCACTTAGTTTCCTTTGACTTTCATGATAAAAAGTGACCACTGCATGAGAACCATGAAATACTCTTCAGACTATTACACGAATTTCACTCTGGAATTCACAATTTTTAGTTTCACAAGTATTATATGTCTAAACAGATATTCACTTTTTCTTGAGCCACAAGCATGTCTGCAAGAAAAATGTCATCTTCTGCTCTCCCTTTGTCTCACTGAGCAGCCATTTCAACTCTACTACATTAGGAAGATAAACAAAAAGACCAAACAATAGATGTGGGGCTGGCAAAGGCACTTCCATGCTCACAAACAATTAGAGTGTTTTTGACAGTGAGAGACAGTAAGGTGAAGATAATAATTACCTGAAATCAGCAAGACTTCCAGAAGAGCTTTGGAAAGAAAGACGAGAGAGAAAGTGTGTGTTTGTTAGTGTATAAGTGTTGGTGAAAGAGAAGTGCAGAGATAAGAATGGTTTGTGTTTGTATGAAGAAGGAACATGTGGTGGTAAAGGGGACAAAGTGCTGCTCGCAACAGGTGGAAAAAGAGGAAAAAACTTGTATTCTTATATAAAAAGCATGGTTATTTCTGTTGCGGCAGTGATTATAAATGCAAAAACAAAACAAAATGCAAGATTTTTTTTTGAGATATTTATTTTTTGCAGGAACACTGCTTTATATATGCTTTAATTAATGCAGCAGCCTCTGCTGTTCTGACAGTTACAAGTTTAGAATCTGGTCGTGTGACTACAACCATGAGACATTTATGTCCAGAGTTCACTAATGTTGGACTTTTCATTTATTTATATAGAAGAAAGGGTTAACAAGTTTAAATGTTGAGGTGAGCAGTAAATAAAATGGTTAAACACACATTATGGGTCTCAAACTGCTCCTCTTCCTGGAGTGAAGCACAGCCTGATAACCCTCCCTCTTCTTCCTGCTCTTAAACACAGCACCTCCTCTCTGTCCACGTGTTTCCTCGTTCCCTCCCCTTCAGATCTGCACTTTGAAGATGGATGTAACCAACATGTGGTGACGTGTAAGAGCTGACAGGCTCCATTCACTGCAGAAACATGTTGTTGAGATCAGAGCTCAGACTAGTTTCAGTTATAAGGAAGAGAAACTCACACAGTCACTGACACTGAGAGGAGAAATGGCGCAGAAAGGAGTTCAGCTGGACCGAGAAACCTTCTCTTGTTCGATCTGTTTGGATCTACTGAAGGATCCGGTGACTACAGCCTGTGGACACAGCTACTGCAGGAACTGTATTAAAAGTTTCTGGGATGAAGAGGACAGGAAGGGAATCCACAGCTGCCCTCAGTGCAGGAAGACTTTCACACCGAGGCCTGTCCTGGAGAAAAACACCATGTTAGCAGCTTTACTGGAGCAGCTGAAGAAGACTGGACTCCAAGCTGCTCCAGCTGATCACTGCTATGCTGGACCTGAAGATGTGGCCTGTGATGTCTGCACTGGGAGGAAGCTGAAAGCCATCAAGTCCTGTTTAGTCTGCCTGGCCTCTTACTGTGAGAAACACCTCCAACCTCACTATGAATCTCAAACTTTTAAAAAGCATACGCTGGTTAAAACTTCTGTGAAGCTCCAGGAGAACGTCTGCTCTCGTCATGATGAGGTGATGAAGATTTTCTGTCATACTGATCAGCAGAGTATCTGTTATCTCTGCACAATGGATGAACATAAAGGCCATGAAACAGTCCCAGCTGCAGCAGAAAGGACTGAGAAGCAGAAGGAGCTCGAGGTGAGACGACTAAACATCCAGCAGAGAATCCAGGAGCGAGAGAAAGATGTGAAGCTGCTTCAACAGGAGGTGGAGGCCATCAATGGCTCTGCTGATAAAGCAGTGGAGGACAGTGAGAAGATGTTCAGTGAGCTGATCCGTCTCATCCAGAAAAGAAGCTCTGATGTGAAGCAGCAGGTCAGATCCCAGCAGGAAACTGAAGTGAGTCGAGTCAAAGAGCTTCAGGAGAAGCTGGAGCAGGAGATCGCTGAGCTGAAGAGGAAAGACGGCGAGCTGGAGCAGCTCTCACACACAGAGGATCACAACCACTTTCTACACAACTACCCCTCACTGTCAGCACTCAGTGAGTCTACACACTCATCCAGCATCAATATTCGTCCTCTGAGCTACTTTGAGGATGTGACAGCAGCTGTGTCAGAGACCAGAGATAAACTACAGGACATTCTGAGAGAGGAATGGACAAACATCTCACTGACAGTCACTGAAGTGGATGTTTTACTGTCACCAGCAGAGCCAAAGACCAGAGCTGGATTCTTAAAATATTCACATGAAATCACACTGGATCCAAACACAGCACACACACATCTGTTATTATCTGAGGGGAACAGAAAAGCAACATTTATGGAACAACAACAGTCTTATTCTGATCATCCAGACAGATTCACTGGATGGTGTCAGGTCCTGAGTAGAGAGAGTCTGACTGGACGTTGTTACTGGGAGGTGGAGTGGAGAGGGGGAATAGTTTTATTAGCAGTCGCATACAAGAATATCAGCAGAGCAGGAAGCTCAGATAAATGTGGATTTGGATATAATGACAAATCTTGGGCATTATATTGTGACACAAGCAGTTTTCAATTTTGGCACAACAAAGTCCGAACTGTCCTCTCAGGTCCTCGGTCCTCCAGAGTAGGAGTGTACCTGGATCACAGAGCAGGTATTCTGTCTTTCTACAGCGTCTCTGAAACCATGACTCTCCTCCACAGAGTCCAGACCACATTCACTCAGCCGCTCTATGCTGGACTTTATCCTGTAATTTATGGACCTGGAGTCACTGCAGAGTTGATTAAAGTCAAATAGAGAAGACAGGTTCATGTTGATCCCTGACCATTATATGTACTTGTGTAGTTTCTAAATGAGGCTTTACATTTTAGAAGCTGAGAAGTTCAGTGGTCCATTGATGTGTGAAAATAATATTGTACTGATTCAAACTGTACTTACATTTATATACCTTACATCAATATAAATCTGAATTTGTTCTTATGGCTGATAATCATGTGAGTTTAAATGATACTACTCTTCATATTCAGCATGTTTGAAATCTGTCATCAGTCTGGTTAGTGCTTTTATTCTGTAGTTGCTGTAGTGGGTTGTCAAATGCAACAATATATTGGAACTGCAGTGATTCATCAGTTAGTCAATGATTAGAGAATTGATTGTTTTATCATTATTTTAGTCACATTTAAAGCTGGTTCCAGTTTCTGAAATGTGAAGATTGTTGATTTTTCTTTTCGATCATATATGACTGTAAACTTAATGTCTTTGAGGTCTGAACTTTTAAAATGCAACGAAAAATCCTTGAGGTTTTTGATATTATATTATCATTATTATTATTATTATTATTATTATTATTATTGTTGTTGTATCTACAGTGATGACATTTAATGTCTTTTTGAGATGAAAAGCTTGATCACACTCAGTTATTTATACATTTAAATATAAAAAACCAAATCAGTGTTCCCCAACCCCCGGGCCCCAGACAGACCAGGCAGCAAGAGAAGAAAACATTTTTTTGTACCGATACCGGTTTTATTTTGTTGTATTTATCCACAACACCTTAATAGCCGGTCGGTGACACACAAAAGGTTGGGGACTGTTGAACTAAATGATACAGGCCTGTATATTGTGGAGTATTGACATGTGTCTTTGCCCTGAGCTGTGTCTGGCAGGCAGAGCGTCTCCACAAATCTGATGCTTCTGATTTGGAGAAAATGAGCTGAGGGAGACACCTGGTGGACAAACACAGACATGACAGGAAGAAAGACTAAAGTGCAGAGTGGAGACAAACAGCTGGAAATACTTGTTGGAAAGGATTGTCATGCTTCAGAAAAACACACAGCACACACTCTAACAGTCCTTTATTTGCACTGAAGGAGATACGTGAAGAAACCAAATCACACAATAATGAAGTGAACACATTTATAGTCAGTGTTGGATAGAAAAGATGATGGATAGAAATTAAAATCATGGAGCATTTATGCATTTTTAGGTCTGTGTCTTACAGCAGAAGCAGCATTTACATGAACTCACTGGCCTTTTTCCACTGAACACTCTCTTCTTCATCACTTCATCTTCCTCTTCTGACTGCTGCTGAGCTCCAACCCTTTTTACCTCCTGGAGATGATTCATATTCACTGAAATTTTACTCATGACTCAGAAACTGTTCAGTTATTCTTCATTTATTAGTCTATTTATTAGGAACCTCTGTTGATTTTACATGTAAAGGATTTTCCTTCTATCATTGAACCTTTTAAGGGTTTTCTCATAGTAGTTTTGGGGAGTTTTTAATTAGATTTACAGCTTCAGAATAACTTTGTGATGTCAGATTAGAAAGTCTGTGTCCAACCCTGGTGTTTGATCAGATGTTTGATCCTTGCAGGATTGGAGTTTTTTATATGAATGTTGAATTTGTTGTTTTGGAACTGAGTTAGATTTTTATTGATGGATGATTCGTTGTAAAAAGTGGATCTACCAACAGTTTATTTCTTTGTTATTAACCAGCAAGAAGACTTTTTCCCAGAAATAGAGTTTTGATTAGTGGAATTGACAAACAGTTTCAGGCTGATTTGGCTGATATGGGTGAATATTGTGCAGATAATGATAATGTGAGACACTTACTGACATGTACAGATGCGAGGAGTTTAATAATAAACATTTCCATCAGCTGATGGTTCAGTTTAATATCACACATTGATTAAACCAAGTTTTGTGGAACGTTTTAACAGAAGCTTTAAGGACCGTATGTGAAAATACTTCACATCTGTTAACTTATGAAGACATGTAAACGTGGTCCAGGACCTTGCGCTGTCAAGGCCAAGCAGCTGGTTGGAGCCAAAAGCTGACTCAGTACACGTTTGTTTGATTTGAAGAAAACTTTATTTATAGCAGGGATCATGAAGGTCGAGGCGAGACATGGAGGGAATGACATGGGAGCAGGACTCACTGTCTTCTTTGTATTAAATGCTGAAGCAAAGCTACAGAGAGGGGCGTTTCTCCAGGATTGCGGTGGAGTGAGGAAAAGAACAATATGTCTGAGGTGAGTTTCTGGACTTACACTAGGAAAATAAAAAAATGGCTCTATTTTTTGTTGCCTACATTGTAGAAGGTGACTTTTCCTCTAAACAGGAAAATGGGCAGTCAGGGGTTAAAGTGGATTCAGCAGGTGGAGGAACCCTAAAATCAGTTGCAATGGCTCAGTGTGGGGAAAACATGCACGACTCAGTATAATTACTGCTGAGAGCTTCAGTAGATTTTCTGAATGTACAGGCTGTGATCAGCTGACCTGCTGCTCTTTGTGGATTTACACAAGTGAATTCAACCAGATGTCAGCAGATGTTTCATTAGTTGAACTGATTTCCATCCTCTACACTGACAGTAAACTGTTTATGCTCTTTTTATTAGACACTATTCAGCTGGTATGAAGGTAAAATTCAGTGAATCTAAGCATCATCAGCTTAACTTCAAATTCATCTCTGCTACACTTGATGTAACCAAACTCTGAGCATGAAACCACAGCCACTGTGCAGCAGTCACACACTGTTCTTTACTTTAAATCCATCACAGTGCAGCAAACTAACCTGTTTATCCTGCACTAACCTGCAACCTTTAAATAAACCAGTTAGTCTGCCTCAGTTTGTTTAGCTGCACGTTTCACAATATGAAAAAACACAATGTCACATGTACAGAACCAATATCTGATTTAAAAACACGAGGACTTACATGTGAGCTTTACAATCAGTCGTTGGGCCAAAAACAAGAAAAAGGAAACACTTTAAGCCCTGACTATGACACATAGTTTTGCCACTTTTATTTCTTTTTCTGTGATATTCCTGGTGATTAATACACCAACAGGAATGAATTTAATGTGTTACTGTTTAATCTCAAAGCAGTTTGATTTGAGGCTCGCAGTGACAAAATAATAACTCCCCTTAAAGGTGTTAAACCTAAAGAAATGAAGGTCTCCTAAAGGTATCTTAGTATTAGACTCTTGCTATTTCTGTGCCTTCATTCTAATGTGTACACTCTGTGTTTAGTTTCCCTGGACGTGGCCCTGTTTTCCCGGAGCAGCTCCTTAGTTGTGAATGATTGGAGAGTGGCTATAGCGAGCAGTGAGCGAGCGAAGAGAAGCTTTCCCTGTCCTCCCCACCTTGGATTTCCTGGAGCCTGGACCCCGTCACACTTGTATATAGCACAATTCCCTGCACTGTCTGTACATATACCTGGTGTAATAAACCCCACTATTTCTCCTCAAAGTGAAGAGTCCTGCGTGTGAGTCCTCAGTGAACGGTGACATCATTAGTACAGTAACAAAGTATTTGTACTTCATTACTTCCTTCCTCATGCTGTAACCCTTGATTTCATTTGGTGTGTTTTTCCATTTGATGAGATGCAGCTTTCCGCACCATCTTTTCAAGGCCCTATTGCTGATCACCACACTGTGTTTATGTGCTAAAAGAGAAATCATTTCCTGCATCGAGACTAAACGGATTCTGAAGCACAATTACATTAACTCAGAGGGTATAGCAACTGTTGCAGTTTGTCTTGAAACAACTGTAATCTCCACATTTGGACTTTTTTCTCAATTGAATTACGATTTTAATCTCAAAATTGAAACTTTATTTTCAATGTTATCTATAATAGTTTTTCTTAATGTGGCCGTAATACTCATTCGTACAGCAACATTGCCAGCAAACTGAAATTGGAAAAAAAGATGTGAGCAAAAAAAACACAAAGATGTAGGTTTCAAAACTTAGTTAATAATAGAAAAGAAAATATTCGCACATTTACGGTTTCATTTTTTCCCCTTTCGATACAACATTTTCGTGTTAATTATTTTCAGTTTCATTTTAAGGTGGCATAATTTTAACCCCATACACACACAGAGGGTCCATAACACTCACATTTCCAGAGTGTAACAACCAACCACCTGTGTGAAATCTGAAATGCCCATGGTGTTGATTCTATAATATATATTTAGCTAAAATCTACACATTTATTTGGGGAAAAAATTGTTATCTGGCTGTGGTTCTAAAGATCTGTGATCGTTAAGTGTTCACTGACACCCGATTTATGCATACACAGTTATTGTGGTTCATTTCATTATGTCTTGGATTTGTCTGAATGTTGTGCCTGCTCTTTTATCAGCCTTTGCTTCCTGCATGTACAGCTTATGTGATTATTGACCAGGAGGGTTTGCAATTTCATCAAAACATGAGTTGTTTGTTGCTTTGATTATGACTTGGCTGACTATGGCTGCTTATACATTGCAGAGTCAGACTATTACATTAATACACTATTATTGAGCCTGGATAGCTCAGTCACTAGAGCATCAGACTTTTAATCTAAGGGTCCAGGGTTCAAGTCCCTGTTTGGGCGTCAGTCTTTACAGAATTTTGCAGAGGAACCCACCGGAGGGATTAATAAAGTCTTATCTTATCTTGTGTAATGTAGGGGGGAAATTCTTATAGTGACAAATATTTGACATGATTGCCAAGTTGTCAAATGTCAGGTCTTTGGAAACTGTAATGCCCTTTCAGCTTCCTGCTGGACTAAACATGCCTTGTTGTTTCTTTCAAATCTGTCTAAACACATGCATGTTGTATTAGTTGATGAATTAAAATGGAAAATGGTGCTTTTGCCACTGAAGTCTGAATATGTGCCACTGGCAATGCAGTACTAGCTGACTTCTTTTTGCTTTCCCCCCAGTATGCTATGATTTGCAGTTGTTGATTTTCTGGTGGAGGTGTATCCAAAATTATTTGCAATTGGTTTACAGGACTGGTGAAGGACTCTTGTTTCTGGTCACCAGGGAGAGTCAGTATCACAAAGGCTGTGAAGGATGGAGCTGCTCTAGATCAGAGGTGTCAAACTTAATTGTACAGGGGGCCAAAACTCAAAGCACACTTTAGGTTGAGGGCCAAACAGGGTAAGCATTTATTGAAAACACTAAAACAATGTTTTTTGAACATAAATATGAATAAAAACAGACAGGAATATTGTTTCAGAATAAATACACTTAGAATAAAGAATAACTTCTAATAACTGTCATAAGTTTTCAAACATGTCTTTTCCTATTGTTGTACCGTGCATCGATTTAATGTCCAATATTTCCTCTGAAACGGGCATATTGGAGTTCACTTCACGGATGAAGATGGCCAGCTGTGTAATGTCCATCATGTCTGTACTTTTATCCACAGCAAGACAGTATGTTATGAATTATTTGCTTCTTTCACTCATCTCTGTTCTTAAATCAGTGGTCATCTCACAAACCCGATCAGCAACCGTATTTCTACTCAAGCTCACATTTGCCAATATCTGGGTTACCGTTAGAGTTAACCCTAACACTAGCTCTTCTACTTTCTGTATGAGAACTGTGACTACATGGAAGGAGGTAACACAGACGATCCGACAAAGAGTGAAAGAAGGCACACAGAGTAAATACAAAGGAGATTAGGGAAAGTGGAAACACATGAGGAAACAGCTGACACCACAGGGAAAGTGAAACTAAAACACGCGCATACACACAGCAAGCTTGTCAACATAGGAAACACGGACATGACGAACCAACAAGGGAGACTTAAACACAAGCATACTGAAAGTAAAAGACAGACCGCATAATACTGTGAACAAGAACAGACACAAGGGCATAGAAGAAAATCTAAACCATAATGAAACTCCGCTAAAACCTAAATGATGATCAACACCAGAACGTAACATATGTTCATTATCATGGGAGAGAAGAAAAAACTATAAAAACAAATTGAAAAGATGGGTCGCAGACCCAGACCCTGACACAGAACAGAAACTTGACTTGATTGACACTCTGAATTATTGAATCTGTAGATTTTATCTTATTAGCGCTTCATTTTGCCGGGCCATGAATAACAATAATAATGAATCTATATAAAAAGGATCTTGCAGGCATATGTATGCTGGGCTGGATGTGGCCCACGGGCCTCGAGTTTGACACATATGCTCTAGATACTGAACAACTACAGAAAACTACATTTCTCCTGTGGTCTGCAGTTTCTGCATCTCACTGTCTGAAATACACAACGTAAACATCACTTTAATACTTTTTGCTTGTTAGAATAATGAACTACAGAAAGACGTCATCTTACCTAATAACTGCTGAGCACTGTTTGACTGGGACACAATGGGCACCTCTGCAGTCGACTCTGAATGTATATAGAAATGATCTCGCGGGCCGGATATAAATATACGTTGGGCCAGATGTGGCCCGCAGGCCTCGAGTTTGACACATACGATGTAGATTGATGGGTTTGTAAACGAGATAATTAAAGATTATATTAGGTAAACCTGTACAACTGCTCACCAATGCAAATATTTAATTAGCCAATCACATAGCAGTAGCTCCACGCATTTATGGACGTAGATATGGAAAAGAAGTTTAACAGGTTTGGTTGTTGGTATTACACAGGCTGGTCTGAGTATTTCAGAAACTACTGGGATTTTTTACACACAGCCATCTGTAGGGGTTTACAGAGAAGGTTTTAGACTTGACAAATATTCAGAGAACAGCAGTAACGCCTGAAAGCACAATTCTTATTACAGTGTTTAAAGAAATCAAAGATACTTGTAAAAGTTTTTTTTTTTTTTAACTCTAATAAAACATTCAAGATGAACACGTTGGTAGTGATGTTACCACAGAGACGTTTTCCTCTACACAAATCACTACAGTTACTTTAGCTTCAGCGTTCTGTTACATCACTACAGAAAACCTAGAAGCAAAAACACATTTGTGCTTGTTTCTTGAACTCTAAGAACTATAAAAATGGATGATTTTGAGATTGATGATGGTCTCGATTGCTTTAGTTTCTCTGTTTTAAATATGATACAAGACCAGAATTAATGAGAGGTGCAGACACACAGACGTTCTGCTCAAGATTAGATACAAAATGCAGCTGTAAGAATAGGAAATGTGGATATAGTTTCAAATGTGCTTGGTTTTAAAGTGAATGTTTCCAGACATTCATCCACTTGAAGCAAGATATTTCAGTCTATTTTAATTAAAACATTGTCTTCTGGCAGGAAAAAGTGCAATACAGTCTTTGAATGAAGTGCGCAGAGTGACAGAGGAACAATGCTTTATTAATTAGTAGGGAAACATTACATACATACATAAATAAAGACAGATAAACATAAAAATGTCCTCATATGAAAACACAACTTGAATTTTCCAAGGAAGTCAGAAAGTGTCTGTTTTTAATCATAGTTATAAATATCTCCTTGTTTAAACTGATCGTGTTTTTCAAAAAGACACCACCGCTCTCAAAGATTAGTTATGTCAGGCTTTATAAAAACACAATTAGTATTGTAGTAATATTATTATTTCTATATAAGTCCAGCCTGGATTAAAGAGATTCTGCAGCACGGTTCGTGCAGTTAAAGGTGCTTGTGAATCGAAAAGGCATTCAGTCATATGACCTTTAAAAACTGCAGAATTTTCAGGATACTCCAAAGATGTACATCTTTATAGCTGCAGATATTTCTCTTTCAAAAAGGAAAAAAAGTACCACAGGAATAAATCAAAGGGAGTATAAATAAAATGAAAATAGATTTTATTCACTCTGTTTGCCTCTTTTAGCTCCCCTCTTTTCAATTCAGTGTTTAAATTTGCAGTTTGTATGTTGGTTGTAATAGTTTCTTTCATACAATACGGCGTACCCCTTACTCTCATAGTAGGAGCCTTTAGTCTGTGGATTAACGGACAGACTGACTCAAGTGTCTGTAGGCCTAATAGGAGAGATCAAGTCATGGCTACGGCCACCAAATTATTCAGAACTGCTAGTGTTAGTGTGGTTTTGACTGAAAGCTTGTTAGCAATCACGTCACAGGCTGTAGTCATTTCCCGACTCATCCAGAGATCTCAGAGCTTCACTCTGACCAAAACAAAAAGGTCTGTGATTTCTGATAAGACATCGCCTTTCCTGAGGTCGTGAGGAGAGGTCATTATTGTCATTAATCTTGGAATGTACTCTCAATTAATAGATTTAGAAAGAATACAAATATACCTTGAAAACGAGTTGTTTTTTCCCCTCTGTGGTTGTTTAAAGTATATTACAAGGACAATATAGTACAAAGAAAACGTAGTGAACTTTTCAGCTCCGATGCACTTAAACCTTATAATAACAAACAAACAAGGTAACAAACAAGATTTAAATCCATACGAGACAATCTCATTGTTTCACATTGGATTGTATCTTCCTTTGTTACTCAAATTAAACTTGAACATTTTAAAAGGTATCTACATTTCATAATGGAGTGTATCTCCTGACTTTCCTGAAGGAGGAATGATTAGGAAAAAATCCTCAAAACAAAACAACCAAGAGCTTATCTCCAGCGCGGCCTTGTGGGCAAGACCGAGTCCTGAGAATGAGCGGACTTGTCACTGTCACTGTCATTCCGTCTGTGGCCTTTAGGGGGAGCCAGCAAGTCGTGGCGCGATGCACGAGGAGATGATTTGACGCTCTGAGACTTCCTCTGTGAGGAGGGGGAGAGTTTTTGAACATCTGAGGATCTTGCTGACGCATGGACTCTTAGTGATCTTGATCGCGTAATAGGCAAGGAGGTGCTGGATGGGGTAACAGAGGAGGTGGTCTTGGAAGAAGGTTTGGGGGAGGGGTCTGACCCAATGTTGGGGGAGTGGGAAGCAGCAGGAACAGCAAGGTTGGTGTGAGTACGTCTGAAAGAAGAAGAGGCTGTGCTCCGTGCAAAACCCGGAAACACGGATGATGAAGAGCTAGTGGCTTTGCGCAAAGGAGTGGCAGGAGCACTGACGCTGCCTCCTCCTCCACTTCTTCCGCCCTGAGAGAGTGCCCGCAGTGTGGAGCGACAGATCTTCTCCTCCTGCTGGGCTTTAGGTTTCATTAAGGGCTTTTGGCTGGACATCTTTCCTTGAAAGTCCTTGTTCTGTTCTCGGGCAGATGGCTGAGTACCTGAAACATTCTGGTTCTTTGAGTCCTTTGGATCCAAGGTCTTGGGGATCCCAGATTGTCGGGATGAAGGAGCATTTGCAGGCCTCGCTACTCGTCGAGGGGAAGCACTGCTTCGTTTTGAGGGAGTCAGACTGGTGGGCACTGCGGTGCTGGAGGAGCCTCGATTCTTCTCTGTATGTTTGATTCTGGATGGACTTCTGTTGGTCCTGGATATTGGCACAACCCTCCTGATGTCCTTGTTCTCTGAGGTTGTGAGGGTCCGGATAGATTTGGATTTGCCAGATGCAGAGATAGTGTGTGGGGTAGGTTTCTTCCCATTAGTTTGGACTTTAGACGTAGGAAGGCTCTTGCTGGGTAGTTTAGATGGAGTTGCTGGTTCTGCTTTTACTTTGGTGGAAGAAGCTGCTTTTTCAGTTTTACTGGTTGAGTCTTTAGATGCCATGTTGTTTTTGCTTTTCTCTTCTGTTGATTGTTTTGAGACGGTCACTCCATCACTGTTCCTGTTGGTGGACACTTCTGCTTCTTCCTCCAGTTCTTTATCTTTCTCAGAAGCATCTGCTGTGAGAGCAGGCACTACATTAGGTGTTGGAGGTTCTTTCGGGCGCCACACAGAGGAAGAAACAAGCAGTGATGTGTCATCACAGCGGGAGACAGGCACTGGTTGGCTGCTGATGGGTACAGGCACTGGTTTTTCATTGGCCGGTTGAGGTTCTGAAGGCATGTCATTGGCTAAAGCAGAGGAAGTTTGTTTGTTTCCTCCTTGGTTATCACCCTTATGCTGATCTTTTTCAGTTTCTGCATAGGTGCTTTGTGTGTCACTTGTAGCCTCGCACACACCTGTCACACACCATACAACCACCTTATCCTCTTGCCCCTCATCGCCCTCTCTTGGTGTTGAAGAAGAGCTGAGCTCACCGACTTGCTCATCAGATTGTTTTGGATTTACAATCAGTTGGCCATTATTATGCACCTTATCAACTTGCAATTCATCCCCTTTCTCTTCTTCCAAATCTGTGATTGTCACATCATCTTGATGAAGACCAACATGTCTGTTTTCACTATGACTTGTGAGGGTGTCGCCACTGCCAAACAGTTTTAGTTCAGGAACCAACGTGCATTTCTCTAAAACCACCACCATGTTTCCTGTAGCAGTGGTGCTCTGTTGAAACCTCTTATCAGTGCAGTCAGTCTGCTGAGTTAAAACCAGTTCAACATCTTTTGGTTTGCTTGTTGTAAGTGTTGCATGGCTGCTTAAACCCATGCCAGGTTGATCACTGCTGCTTTTGTTGTTGTGTTCAGATTGCTGGTTTGAGTCAGAGGTAGGTTTGACTGCAAGTTCATTTGCAGGATTAGTGGCATTTGCACAAGTCTGGGTAGCATTTTGGCTGAGGTAAGTGGCAGTTGCATGGTTTTTGTTTTTTGGACTCCTTTTGGAAGGTGATGAGGAGTTTTGTGGTGCCATCTGGGTGGACACTGGGAATCCTGGACTTGAGGGAGATGGAAAACTGCTCCCTTTGCCTCTTTGCTGAATGTTTTTGCGATCAGTCGCCTTTTCCAGGAAAGTGCTTAGTTCCTGCTCAGCAGCAATAGATGGTGAGCAGGATGGAGACTTCCGGGAACGACGTAAGCTCACAGCACGTCCCAGAGGACTGTGGGAGTTGTTCACTGGTGAGCGAGGGTGGGACCTAGGGGTCAGGAGTTCCATCAACAGTCCGGCCTCGTCATGCCGCGACAAAGCAGTGGACATGTCAAGCTCACTGTGGCAGCGCAGCCCAAAGACTCCATCCACCTATAACGGGAACAGAGAGTGGATGATCATTAGACATCTTTGATTGACTTTGTTTTACAGTGTGTGCGTACGTCATCCTACCTTTTCTCCTCCTGCCCAGGAGTGCCTCTTCTTCTCCTCCAGCTCTTGTATCCGCTGACGACGAGCTGCCTCCTTCGCCTCCCTCTCCATGTTCTCCTTCAAAAAGAGAAAGAGAAGTTATTTTCCTGATGCGCGTGACTCTTCTGGTCCTCCATAGCCTACAGATATTATGCATGTTGAAAAAAAATTCCTGTGTGCATCAGATCCTGATGCACAAATCAAAGCAAACAAAACAAAACAAAAAATAAAACAAACTGTGAACCCTTGGGCCTTAAATACAACTTCTCCTCTTATGCCTGATTTATGGTCTGGTATTTGTGTCTCTGTCAACAGCTCATCGTGAGAGAGGGGTTTGGGAATTCAAACTACTCAGAGGCAATAGAGACACACTTGAGCCAAAAAGCCAACAATGGTGACATTGTTGGCAATCACACAAAACGGAAGGTTTAGAAAATAATATGTTAAACTGTAAATCAGAAGCGTTATGAAATATGGGATGAAGACTAATATATCAGTTGAAGTATACCAACAGTTTTAACCACATCTACTGGATCTTGTGTGGATTGTTGTACATCTCGTGTAATGGATTTGCATTTATAGTTGTACCTTGACAGCATTTGTGAACCTGGAGCAGAAGGTGTGGAAGATGCTGAAACAGTCGTCCAGCCTGAAAGTGTCTCTGTCCTCGCAGAAAAAGTCGATCAGCTCGCTGCCTTCCCTCTTTAGCTGTTGCCGACTGCCGCGGAGTGAGCAGAGAGATGATGTGGCATGCTGAGACAAACATAAAAAAAAAAAAAAACACACATGAATAGGCACAAAATTACTTTTTAAATTACACACTTATTTAAAGATTATATAAAACTAAAATACTGCTATGTGTGTTACCTGCAGAAAGCTGTCCAGTTGCTGCAGCAGCTCTGTGTCTCTCTGGATGCTCTCCTCCACTGAGTGTGTGCGAGATGTCAGCAAATGCAGCTCAGCATCCAATGTTTCCAATGAGATCCTACCAAAGGAAGGAAAACACAAATCCATGTAGCCTCATTTCTGCTTTGGTTTCATTCATTTTGTGTCTGGTGTAATTTAAGTATCAAATGAAGGACTGAAAAGAAACCAGCAGGGGGCGGTGTTCACTCAGATTCTGTAGAGATGTAATAAAATGATGGAAAGAAGGAGTATAATAAATAAATCCCCACCAAACAGGTTGATGGAGAAATGTATAAATATGTGAATAATATGAAGTGATGTCTGACCTGGCTGCAGCCTGGATGTGACTCAGCTTGAGAGGAAACTCCAAGAGCTTCTCATCTTTTTTATGGGCTTCCTATAGAAAAACAAAACAACAAAACATGAGAAGAAATCTAATGTTCATTTGTTTTTGAGCTCCCAAAGGTCTAACATTTAGGTTTTAGAGACATTAAACTCAACATTCATACAACTCTCACATATCACTCTGTTTAAAGAGCTAAACTAACTGATCCACACAGACAGTGAAACACCAAACGCACACAGATGGATGAGGAGCCAAGAGGGCAGAGGTCAGAATCACCCCATAACTTTAATGAAGAAATGGAAACAATCTGCAACATCAAAAAATAACCACAAAGACAGAAATGGTGCAAAGGGGCAAAAAATATCAAAGATGCTCCATCCATCCAATCATGAGACCCCCCAACTACCTCCTCTTGCTCATTTTGGTGGTACAGAGGTGCTCTCAATCCACATAAAGAGACCCACTCTCTGCCCCAGGGTCCCCTTCTGGTAGACATTGCATCCTTAAAGACATAATCTCACCAGCATGTTTAGGCCTTCTACCAGTAGGACTTGCCTGGAGCTCTATTCTGAGCCCCTCCTGAACTTCTGAGCATCTCACTCTCTGAAGCTGAACCAACAACCTGTCAGAATAAACTAATTTCCACCTGTTGTATCTGCAATTTTATTCTGAGGGTTCGAATTTATATCGACTAGTTACTCAACAGCTTCCCCTTCAGCTTCAGGTCTCTCTTCACCAGTCAAACCGTTTTCTGGTGTACCACGGCCCAAGACGTGGATCTGCTAATTTTCATTGTAACCACTTCACACTGTGCTTCAAACTCCTACTGTCTCAAGAGCTGATTTCATTAATAGATTAATCAAAAAAAGGATTGTATCATCTGCAAAAAGGAGAGACGTGTTTCTGAGACCACCAGATCTGAAATAGTTGGTACAAAACCAGCAGTGGCAGAGTCCACCACTCTCCAGGAATAAGTATGACTTATTGACTGTAATGTGAACCAAGCTCTGGTTGCAGTTGTCCAGGTACCAAGTAGCCTGTAACAATGGCAAACACCCAAAGCAACACCAGGATGACAACCACATCATAGCATAGGTCTTCCCTGGAAACTCTAAAGGTGTGATTCCCCATAAAAATAGGGTCTTTAGGGTCTTCCTCCCTACAAAAAAAAAAAAAAAAGAAAAAAAGAAAGAGACCACATCTCCAGCCTACCCATTTGGAAGTAGTGTCCCTGACCTCCTGCCAATGAGTGCCAACCAGCACAGCCGACTACATCCAGAACCTTGATCAAATTCAGATGAATCTCATTCACCAATGGTGCCTGACAACCAAAGAGCATTTTAACTGTTTGTGTGTCTTCAGCCACACTGGCGTATGTGCAAAAATGAATTGAACAATGATGTTACTCACCAGAGCGACAAAGTGAAGCAGGTTCATGCCAGGTTTGTTAGCTTTGGTGTCAGCCAGAGACAGGAGGGACGACAGCTTGAAGCCTACTGCGTTTCCTGCATAACCTCCCTGCAACGCACATAGAACAGAAATTAAACTCATAGTGGTGAACATTCAAACACTTGAACAACAGAATCTGAAGCTATAAAACTACATTTCCCACAAAGCAGTTGGTCTACATAGTCTACCTGATAAGAGAGAGTAGAGACGGCAAGTCTCCAGTTTGACTGTACACCTAACATGTATCGCCCAATTATCAGCTCATTCTGTTAAACATTTATCAATTAAATGAACATAAATACACTTTTTCTGCAATCATTGTGTCATGACAGTCAAATGAGCTCATGCATTCAGACCCTGAGATTTTAAATGACAGCTTATTTACACAATCTTAGTATCTAACACTAAAATACAACTTCTGCTCAAACTAGCAATCTAAACCGTCAGAAATAAAAGTAGTACCTCAAAAGCAGAGTTGTTGAGGTACTATCAACCTCCGAACAATTTAACACAGACAAACATTTTTAAATGTGCTCTGCTGTGTAAAAAATGACCACACGCCATCTGCTTGAAACCGCTTCTCCTCTTGGAATAAGTCAAGGCCTCATAACCACTCCCACTTCCTGTTTCTGAAAAACACCCAAATCTTTTCCTGTATTGCATCAGTATTAGAGAAACTCACAGTCACTGACACTGAGAGGAGAAATGGCGCAGAAAGGAGTTCAGCTGGACCAAGAAATCTTCTCTTGTTCCATCTGTTTGGATCTACTGAAGGATCCGGTGACTACAACCTGTGGACACAGCTACTGCAGGAACTGTATTAACACTTTGTGGGACAAAGAGGAAGAGAAGAAGAAAATCCACAGCTGTCCTCAGTGCAGGAAGACTTTCACACCGAGGCCTTTCCTGGTTAAAAACACCATGTTAGCAGCTTTAGTGGAGCAGCTGAAGAAGACTGGACTCCAAGCTGCTCCAGCTGATCACTGCTATGCTGGACCTGAAGATGTGGCCTGTGATGTCTGCACTGGGAGGAAGCTGAAAGCCATCAAGTCCTGTTTAGTCTGCCTGGCCTCCTACTGTGAGAAACACCTCCAACCTCACTATGACTCACAAACTTTTAGAAAGCATAAGCTTGTTAAAACTTCTGTGAAGCTCCAGGAGAACATCTGCTCTCGTCATGATGAGGTGATGAAGATTTTCTGTCGTACTGATCAGCAGAGTATCTGTTATCTCTGCACAATGGATAAACATAAAGGCCATGAAACAGTCCCAGCTGCAGCAGAAAGGACTGAGAAGCAGAAGGAGCTCGAGGTGAGACGACTAAACATCCAGCAGAGAATCCAGGAGCGAGAGAAAGATGTGAAGCTGCTTCAACAGGAGGTGGAGGCCATCAATGGCTCTGCTGATAAAGCAGTGGAGGACAGTGAGAAGATGTTCACTGAGCTGATCCGTCTCATGCAGAAAAGAAGCTCTGATGTGAAGCAGCAGGTCAGATCCCAGCAGGAAACTGAAGTGAGTCGAGTCAAAGAGCTTCAGGAGAAGCTGGAGCAGGAGATCGCTGAGCTGAAGAGGAAAGACGGCGAGCTGGAGCAGCTCTCACACACAGAGGATCACAACCAGTTTCTACACAACTACCCCTCACTGTCAGCACTCAGTGAGTCTACACACTCATCCAGCATCAATATTCGTCCTCTGAGCTACTTTGAGGATGTGACAGCAGCTGTGTCAGAGACCAGAGATAAACTACAGGACATTCTGAGAGAGGAATGGACAAACATCTCACTGACAGTCACTGAAGAGGATGTTTTACTGTCACCAGCAGAGCCAAAGACCAGAGCTGGATTCTTAAAATATTTACATGAAAACACACTGGATCCAAACACAGCATTTAGATATCTGTTATTATCTAAGGGGAACAGAAAAGCAACATTTATGAAACAACAACAGTCTTATTCTGATCATCCAGACAGATTCACTGTATGGCCTCAGGTCCTGAGTAGAGAGAGTCTGACTGGACGTTGTTACTGGGAGGTGGAGTGGAGAGGAGAAGCAGTTTTTATAGCAGTCACATACAAGAATATCAGCAGAGAGGGAGAGTCAACTGAATGTGCTATTGGAGCAAATAATAAATCTTGGGGATTACGTTGCGACAACAACAGTTATATATTTCTGCACAACAATGTCCAAACTGTCCTCTCAGGTCCTCGGTCCTCCAGAGTAGGAGTGTACCTGGATCACAGAGCAGGTATTCTGTCTTTCTACAGCATCTCTGAAACCATGACTCTCCTCCACAGAGTCCAGACCACATTCACTCAGCCGCTCTATGCTGGACTTTTATTTTTTGAGGGCGTCTCTGCAGAATTCATTAAACTGAAATAAATGTCACTGAGGGCCAGTTGATTAAAATGTGATTTAGTTTTGACTTTCCTTTGGTCTCCATCATTGTTGCTCAGACCACATTGTCACTAATGCCCACTTTGTTGCCTCTGACATGGGATCCATCTCTACACTAGTCCATTTACATGTACATACTTCCCTTAGGCAGTATTATTAGAGTGGATAGCATGTGGGCATATTCTCATTATTATGCAGTGAAATGTTGATTTACTTACAAAACAATGTTGGTTAAAATGTCTGTTTTAGTTTGCAGTTTCTTTGGTCTCCACATTTTTGCAGTGCACTCATCGTTGTGCAATTGCCTGTCAGTCACACTTTACAGATACTATTTTGATATCTTATCATTTAACGGCACAAATCCAATATTTTCAAATCCGATCTGGGTCACTTTCGTATGTGGTACTGAAACCGATACATATCTGATGTTTTAGAAAGCGACTGCTGTTTGAACGGTCATGTCGCATTAAATCCGTCTTTTACGTCACCAACACAAGACAGATGCCAATTATCAGCGCCGGACAAGATTTCGTGAACGCTTCCTGGCCATCCAGCGAAACTGTTGGGAAGACAGCGTTGGAGAAACGTGAACATTTTATTTGTACTGTATAATCTTCAGATTCTGAGAGAAATCTGCAACTATCCTTTGAAGCACCGCTCCTCCCTAAAACAGCAATAAGGATCATTATTATGCCATATGTAAATAACACAATAACTTTATAATTTAAAGCAAAATTGGGAAACGTAAAGTCTGAAGTCTTTATATTAAGGGCCATCAGTCAAACAATACTGTTTGCTCTGGGTCTAAACAGAGCGCGTTGTATGTGACGTCTTCTTTTGCGCATGCGGGCTGCTTTGAGGGTTCACACTAGAGCGCGTTTGCTGTCACATTTTATCTGTAGTGTGAACAAGCAGACAAAAAAGTCAGATTTGATCAAAAAAATCGGAATTGAGCATTAAGACCTGCAGTGTGAACGTAGCCAAAGTTACAGTTAATCTCATGGTTAAAACTGTACATATGAATCTAAATCTATTTGTAGCACACAGTAAACATGTTTAATTCTGATCTAAAGTTGAACATTTAAACATGAGTTTTTTTGGGACTGACTCAATTTTGGAGCCAGCCTCCAGTGACCACTTGACACTCATACTAATATATGTGAGTGTTTTTAAAAAGAGTATATTACGTCTGATAAGGAAGAGAAGTTCTATGAAAACATTGTTTTGTTTTAATGTCGTCTTAGCATTTCTTTTTTAATTTGCACCTCACCTTTTCATCTTGACTCACTCTAAAAAAAAAGTTTCCATGCAAAGTTTTAGGTTATGTACAGAAACAGGAAATAAACCAGAATTCTAATATTAAATTACTGTCACGGAAATAAAGGGTGGAAACTAAAAAGCCTTTTGTTGCCTCTTCTTCCTTCTTGTATTTCTTTTTCTTCTTCCACCATCTATCCACTTTTTTCTCCCTCATCTAATTATTCATTGATGCTGTACAATGTTTTTTTCCTACTCACAGCATTAAGGAGGTTTCCGGCCTGCAGCACCAGGTGGAGAACAGCATGGAGCTCCTCGCAGCACATTAATTCTGGAGGACGGAGACAAAGTAAAAGAAATGATGTCTTCATTTGTGTCAGTACATAAAGGATAAACCAATGCAAAAGCATCACCTGCTGGAAATAACTGTGTAAAAAGAGAGTAGAGAGGGGAAAAAAAAAAACACAGGGGAAAGGAGGTGAATGTAAAACACAAAACCTGTGCAGTAAAGATACAGATAACATAAGCTTATGATGCTAAAATCCCACTGGGTTTGCTGTATTATCACATGCAGTGTTAGCATGTGGAAGGTTAGTTAACAGTTCAGGCAGTTATCAAGTTCACACACACACTGCTAAAAATACTGAAGGTGTTAGTCTGTATTGGGTGGAGGGTGTAAACGAGGAGGAGAAGGCTTTACTGCAGGTATTTCTGCACCAACGACAGTGACTTTCAGTCCAGATTTATTGCGTTTTATTTCTTTTCATCTTTTTTTTTATTTTTATTTTATTTTTGTTAAAAAATATTCCAGAGTTTCATACACAGATCTCTTTTCTTTCTTTATTTTTTTTACAACTTCTGAATCAAACGGCTCACTCCTTCACATAAAGGTGAAAGTACTGATTCTGAGACATTGTAACACAATCTGTGTAACAGAATCTGCTAAATCTGTGAAAGTGTTTCTAGAAGCTTCTTGGTTATACCTCTGCGTGGTGATTCTGAAGCTAAATTAATCCTCTGAGATCGATGTCATCACTGATGACGACCCCAAACCGAACCTTATGTTTGGAGTCAAGAAAAATAACTTTTCTGGAGGTTTTTAATGTTTTTGATGGATGTGAGTCGGTGTGATTTCTTTGTTGTTTGTTCATTGCAGAGACACAGAGATAGGGTTCATCAGCAGTAATGAGCTGCATCTCAGAGTGTAACTATAAACATGCTCTATGCAACTTTTAACACGTATTATTTATTGTATATTTGACCAAACTCCACTTTACCTCAGTGCCCTGATCCCAGTGTCAGGAGTCAAACGTTACTTTTTTTTTTTTTTTTTTTTTTAAATGTAAA
Organism: Perissodus microlepis; assembly: GCF_051167445.1. Lineage (NCBI taxonomy): Eukaryota > Metazoa > Chordata > Actinopteri > Cichliformes > Cichlidae > Perissodus > Perissodus microlepis. Next base: position 17,749,053 of record NC_140463.1, on the reverse strand, counting down.
ATGAATTTTAAAAAGTTGATGAGTTTGCTCTAAAAAATTTTTACAGCTCCACCACCATCGTTGGTGTTCATGCCATTCTCTCAGTAATTTCAGTTCATACAACAGAGATAGAAGCAGTCTGGCCACATAATCTCTACCTGCCTCCTGTAGCACATTTGCTTGTGGTAAGGAATAAAACATTGTAACACACTCAGTGTTGGTTCTGGTCCTTCTCTGCTCTGCGTTGACACTGAGACAATAAGTAAGAGAAGAGAAACCAGAGCTGTGGCCTGTGTGAGCTCCCAACAGCGGCTGCATGCAGAGAGCAGCTCATCCGTGTGCCGATGATGCTGCGAGCGTGTTACCTTTGATGGCGGCACGAAGGATCTTAATGTCCCGTTTCATGGCCTCGCACGCTGCCGGAAAATCCTCCTTTAAGAGCATGGATTCAATGCGGACTGTGTAACTGCAGACCGAGAGAGAGAGGTGAAAATGAATTGATTAATACATTTTTATTTTGCGTCCAAGCTGGTACACATCACTAAATACAGCTAATGCTACTACTTTACATACTCTCGTAGTAACTGTATACCAGCAGCTGGCAATTAGTTTGAACTGTGGGACTATTTTTAGCGTATCTCATTAAGGAGATGTTGTTATTGGTGTGTGGGGGAGCTGCAGGCATGTAATTGATTCAGCTTGATGTTTTTGAAATGATCTGAAGGCAGATGTCACATTACCAGCGCTCCAGCAGCAGCTACTTACTAACATTTGTTTGTTTTGTTGAGCACAAATTGATGCATTAACGGTTATGATTCCTGAGTCACTGTGAGTCAGCTCTGTTAACTGTCACAAGGTCCTGTTTAGTGATACAAAAACATTTTCCCCCACTTAGAGCTAGAGCTGGTACACAGACCACTTTTACCCAACACTGTTTCACACCAGTGCATCATGTTTTCAATGTAAAAATTCAAAGTAACCACTGTACAGCCAGTAAAAGTATTTATGTTTAATGTTGTAAGTATACAAGTAAAGTACTACAAAAATGTACTTTTTTGGTGCAGTATTTCAGTGAATGCAACGGTGAAACTGTACAGACAGTGGAAGTATTTTCAGTGTAAAACTGTTTCACCACATTGACATGGATCTTGCATGAATATCGGAAATGTTGAAAAAAAAGATCATAAAAGGTTTAATTCTAATTTCTGAAACTTGCAGTGAAAGTTGAACGCAGCATAAAACTGAATAACTAAGTAAAAGTTCAGCGCTCACCTGGGCACCTGAATCAGCCGGTACATGAAGGAATCGGCCAATGAGAGCTGAGAGACTTCACCACGGTGTGCCTTCAGTTTCTTCACCTTCATGAGTGCAAAAAGATGGATCAGATAAAAAAAACACATCAGTGTGTGCGTGCGCGTGTGTGTGTGTGTGTGTGTGTGTGTGTCTCACCTCTTCAGACTCTGGCAGCAGTTTCAGCATTTCTCTCAGACGCTCCACCCCAAAAGCCTCACTGTTGCCATGGCGGATTTCATCTACTATAGTCTCATTGGACCTGGAGGAAGAAGATGTTTAAATTTAGTGTGAGCAGCGATATAAAAAACAAACAAACACAACACTCATTGTGCTGAAATTAAGAATTAAAATGGCATCAAAATAACATTACACTAAGCTGATCTGGGTTTTCCCCCCCACAGAGATTTAATTACCATCTGCACACGTACAAGGTACACTCAGTTCACTCTGTCAGGTTAAAATTAAAACAAGAAAATAAATAATTTAAGACACAGTTTTATCACTTTGTGAACTCCAACCTTTTGCTTTTAAATGATAATTTCATTTTCAACATTGAAACAATGTTATATATTCATTCAGGAATTAGCCTGAGACGACATTTATAGTTATTTTTCTGTTGACTGGAAGCACCTTCCCTGTTACTTAAAGTAAAATAAAATGGACAAAATAACTTCTTTAAGTAATTAACTTCAGTGCCGATACACATCCAGTTTATTTTAACCTGCACAGTGGATGAAGAGAAACTCCATAAATAAATACTGTAATGCAAATTTTGTAACTTATTGTACTGTTGTTAGGAGATAGAAACTTTCTTGCACAGAGTTATTGTGCAAAGCTGCTTTCAAGGTCATGAGGAATTCCATAAACTTAAGATTTTCCTATTTGATATCCAGTTTTTGTATTTTTCGCTGAAACCTTCAATTTGTTCAATGAGTACAGAACACACTTTCACAGTTAGGCCAAGTACAAAAAGACTGAAATTCTGATGTCAGAGTTCATGAAAACCGTTTCTCGACTGAATGCCCTGAATAAACTGGACAGGCATGTTCTGTCAGATCATTCCACCAAGTAGAACATCCTTGTACATATTTTTACACTCTGTTATAAATGCAACATGATGTCACAGAGTTTGCAGATGTATTAACAACAGTTTTAGTAACATGCTCTGGACAAAATTTTAAAATGGGATTTTCTAAGCAACAAGCCCTAAAACGAGAAAAGCAAAAATCCCACATTTGAAATTTTGTTTCCTTAATTTTATGACAAAGAAAATTAGTGTTTTTGTAACAGTGTTTTCTGAATACTGTCTGTCAGTGCTGTTTACATCTGTCTAAATCTCAGCAAGGATATCTGACAGTGGATTTGTGGGTTTAGAAGTTATTGGCCTTCTGTGTGTGTGTGTGTGTGTGTGGGGGGGGGGGGGGGGGGTTGTTGGTCGGAGAGCTGTTTGTCACACATTAAGTGATCGTTCAATGGAATCCGCTGTGATGCTAATGATTGTCTCCGCTGCTCTCTTACCTGCCTGAGAAATGTTGGCTTTAAATTTACGGCAGTAATTTATCAAAGATGTGCAGAGCATGGAAGGAGAGCGTGAGAAATAGAGACAGGTGGTTAACAGTGAGTCTTTACAGTTGTCTGTACAACCTGGTGGAGTCTTTCATGTTTTAAGGCTGCATTTCAGTAAATGGTGTTGAAGATCTTGTTAAAATGGAAGAACTATGAACAAAGAAAAGTCAGATTTTGACACACTGCACAAGTCTGGAAGGCATTTGATTGGTAAAGACTTCATTTTTCAACATCAGAATAATCCCAAACACATTGTCAATTACAGTAAAAGAACACCTTGACAATACCTGGACCTGCACAATAAAATGGTATCAGTCATGGACTGGCCTCCCCTGAACCCAAATCTTAACATTACTGAAGCAGTGTGAGAACAGAACAAACAAAGCAAACCCCCCCCCCCAAAAAAAAAAAAAACACATCCAAAGAAGAGTTTTGAATGTCCTTCAAGAAGCCTGGAGAACTATTCCTGAAGACTGTTTAAAGAAAGTACAAGCATGCTGTTTAAGAAAGTTCAGGCTGTGCTGAAGAACAAAGGTGATCCTGCTAAATATAGATTTTCAAGCTCATCTGAACTGTACAAACTCTGATTTGTCTTATATACTGGTTTTCCATGTATGTTTTCTCACATTGTAATAAATCGCTGCACCTTTTTTTTTTTAACCATTTCCTTAGAAAAGTATAAAGAAGTGCAGGGCAACTCGAACATTTTGCACAGTTATCCCAAAGTATATTTCCTGGAGCAGATGGCTGTGTCTTTTACTTCCCACTTCTCGAAATTGTTACTTTGTTGTTGGAAAAGTTAAAAGTACTTATACCCAAGTCTTGATGCATGCTTAATCATCCAGGTAAGGAAATCCTGATGAGTGACGGAACTTTTCTCCACCTGGAAACGTTACGTCCGGATGAACAGAACTAACTTTTTGGGTACTTTTAGCTCGGTGTTAAAGCAGCTGCAAAACCTTCAGCTTAATTTGAAACTGAATGACAGAGTTTTTGTGGATATTGTACATCGTGAACATAAAATGATGCAATACAACTCAGATTCTTCTCTAATTGATTTCAGGTATAGTTGCTGTACATTCCTGCTCTCTGTCTCCCACATGCCTGTATGTCCCTCAGTGTGTTTGGTAAGCACTAAGTCTCAACATGGTGACCTGAATGATTCAGCACATTCATTCAATACATCCTCTAAGCTTAGCCAACTTACTCACCTTGTGGACACTTTTTACATGACTTCCTATCTCTATATTAAGCTGTGGTGAAGATGTAAAATCCTCAGTGAGGTATAAATGTAAAAAAGGTGAAGGAAGGTTTAGATAAAGCAAGTTTTTTCATTCTTTGAACTACATTAAAGCTTCATGAATACGTATCTATGAACAATATAAATGCAGTAATCCTGTCAAGCAACATTGCAGTGACCTTACCATGAATGGGTTACAAGACAGCAGGCCCCTGGGGAAAGAGATGCACAAGACCACCAACCCTCCTACAGAGGATTAAGACATCAGGCTCAAGGACACACAAACCACAACCCTCGGTGTAGCCGAGCTGTTTTGTGTCTCTTTGGAGCAGCGCTGTGCTTTGATTTGAATGTAGGATATCACTTTCTTGCTGTTTTGTCCCATTTTGTATGCTTTTTTTGTTCATTTTATGTCCCTTTGTAGCCACTTTATGCCTGTTTGTTACCATTTTGTATCTCTTTATTTCTATTTAATCGCTCTTGTAGAGATTTTCATCTTTTTGTCATCAAATTATGTATGCTTGTAACAATTTCGCATTTCCTCGTATTCTCATTTCATTTCACTGTGTTTTTTCTCTTCGTGATCAATTTTAGTTTCTCAGTCTTCATTTTGTATCCTTTCATGGCTAACATAAGTTGCCTTGTACCTATTTTGCATCTTTTTAACCATTTTACACCCCTTTATTGCCACTTTGCACCTCGTCATGCAAGTTAAGTTCACTTTCAGCCATTTGGCCTCCTTGTGACCATATTGTATCTCACAGCCATTTTATGCCCCTTTGTCACAAGGTTACACCTTTCTCATTTTTCTTCTTTTCTCCTCAAGTGGTTTAATTCTTCTTATTGCTATTTTGCATCTCTCAGACATTTCTGTCCAATTATTGCCATTTCGGAACTCTTTGTTGTCAGTTTAAATCTTTTTGTTAATAATAGTCAATAATCAATGACATTGTAGTTATTTTCTGTCACTTCTGTAGCTCTTCATTATGAATTTAAATCTTTGTTTAGACAGTTTGTCATTTGTCAATTTAAGATCATTTTATATCCATTAAGTTATTCTAAGAAGTTTGGAAAGCAAAGCATCTGGACTTCTTTAAGTTTCCTTGAAGACGTTTCACCTCTCATCCGAGAAGCTTCTTCAGTTCTAAGAGCAATTGGTGGAGGGTCCCGGATTTTAAGCCCTATGGGAGTATCCCCCCAAGAGGGATAATGGACCCCCTAATGATCCTCTACCTAATCACATGAGCCAAGGTGTGAAAATGGGTGTGGGTCACAATCAGCCAGGGTTTCAGGTGAGCTCATTGTGAAAACTAATCCCACCCTATCATGTGATTTCCTGAGGTCAGATGGCCCAGGATGTGAGTGGGCATTAAGGTGTCTGGGGAGGGAACTCAAAACTGGATTATAGATGGCAGACAGTTGGTGTCGTAAACCATCGCCTCTGTTCAAAGATGGTCGCTCACAGTGGACATAGATGAATTCTTTCACTCCTCTTTCAAACAGTCTTCTCTGTCCAAAATGTGAACATTGATATCCTCGAAAGAGTGTCCTTTGTCCTTTAGATACAGATGGACAGACAATAGAAGCTTCTCGGATGAAAGGTAAAAAAAAAAAGAAAAAAAAAGAAAAAAAAAAAAAAAAAAAGGTCTTCAACTAAGCTTAAGTCCAGACACTTTTTTTAAGCTCCTTAGACTACGATGACCCAGATGACTGAGAACCTTCACATTCCATTAAGTTATTGTTTTACATCTCTTTTTTTCGTCAACTTGAATTTGATTGTTGTCATTTTGCTCGCTTCATCTCTTGCGTCCCTTGTTGTATTATCTCCGTATACGTCAGTCTTTTCCTCTAATCTGACATATGGTCACATGTCTGTTGTGTATTCAATCAAGTATAACCTGCCCACATCATCACATTTGTTTATTCAACACTTCAGGATGATGGTGAGGAAACACACTACAATACAGCATTGCTTTGTGACACGCCATCAGCTAATAAAATTCCCATCTCCGTCTGACAGTCATTTTGTCATAGTCATGCTGTGTCATACCCACATTATTCTCAACATACACCGACATGACAACACTGTCTGGATTTAGCATTCCTGTTCATGACTTTCCTTTTCTTCGTTTCTCTGGGAATCAAATCCGTGACCTTTAAAGCGAAAGCTTGCCTATCATAATTTAATCCACTTGACATAACTTTCAGTCAGAAATTATCAGTTCGATGCTCTGATGCTTCTTATTATGGAATTCAAACAGAGGCAGCAATGAACAACCAAATACATAAAAACATATTTTGTCTTTGTCTCTATGTTTTCGTGTTGGGTTAAAGAACTCTGTGTGTGTGTGTGTGTGTGTGTGTGTGTGTGTGTGTGTGTGAGTGATCATGCTCAAGATCAAGTGAGATTATTTACCTCTTGAACTGTTTGAGAAAAATTGCAATGTTCATCCCTCGCTTAGCATCTAGGATGGAAACCTGAGTGTGAGAGAGAGAGAGGGTCAATCTGAGGTCAAAGCCCTGGTGGAAACTGTCACACACACTTCACTCCATCTCCCATGCCTTCAACAAACAGCAGCACACGCAGCCCTGCATCAAAAACACACCTCCTGTTTGGTCTCTCTAAATGAGCTGCTGGTTTTCCCTCCCCTAGCGGGCGTTGCCAGGGTTTTTGATTGACCGTCATGTTGGCCGAACAGCTCTTCGACAGTCTGAGCGTCAATCTCGTATTTCTGTTTCACTTGGCCTTGAGTCCATAGGTTGAGTCGTCCCTTTACCTGAGACACAGATTTTAGTAATGTAATAGCCGTTTTATGAAAGTGCCCGATTTCTCTTTGGACTCAAGCGTTTTCAGAGAGGTGCTTGAGTCATCATTTACGTTTGCCAGTAAGCAAAACAATGTAATATATATTAAAAATATATATGTTAAAACAATGTGCTAAGACAAATGTAAAGCAGGAACTCTACCTGCTCCTCTGGAATCGTTTTCCAGAAAAAACTCCTCACCCTCCTTTTCTTCTTCAGCCCACCAGCGGGGTGTCCAAGCTCTGGTGGCAGAGGCAGTAGGGGAGGAGGAGGTGGGGGAGGTGGTGGAGGAATGTCAGGTGATTTCATCTGGTTATCTTCTATGTCAGCATACCTCGATGGAGGACGAGGAGGAGAAGGGAGAGACATTGTCACGGTAACAGCTACATCCTCTTGTTGGACAGAGAAATCTTGGCTCCCATTGGCCTGCGAGACGCTGCCCATCACATGCATCCCTGCTGCTGATGGGGCAGTCGAGGACAGGGGAGATGGTGGGTTTGGAGGCAGACTGTAAGATCAGTGGGCCGATTAACTGACCATTGTGAAGGGTATAGTTACGAGGATGAAGATGGGTCATCGCATTTGCAACATCGGATGACACCAAGGTCAGGTTACGAGACCTAAAGATGCTGGTAAGCAAAAGAAAGGAGAAAATTAATGTTAGCTTTAAGTGAGAGAATTAGAATTTAATAAGCTTGTTATTAAATCTAAATATACAAAATCTTTTTGACCCATAGGGAGAACCAGAAACAAATTTTGAGTTTACAGTAGAAAACACATTTTACAGACGCAGCAGTTACAGTTCCAGGTTTGTTAGAGAAATGCAGTTCATTGCCCATCCACCAACGGCCATTTGAGGATGGTTCCAAGAGGGAGTCAAGCCACACAAACTCCCACATTACATTTTCAACCTTACAGTACCAATAGACATGTCCACTTCTGGCTCCAACTAAATCTCATGGTAGCAGCCGACGTGCTAACAACTGGTGAGACTTCAAAACTGAGAGTCCAAAGCCAGGTGGGGATATCAAATTATTATATTTATTCTATGGGAAAAACTTCAATAACTAATCAAGTTATTGCAAAAGAACAAAGTAAAGAGACCGGCCAATAACCCTCTGGCAAAAATATGTATTCCCCAGCTGTTTGGCTAATGGTTGCTGAAAGGTGCTTTCGACTCGACTCTCAGAGGATTGCTGCAGTGGCATTTTTTATGCATTGGAAGACAATGACTTGTCTGGAATTACTCACCAACTATTCACCAAACAGCAAAAAAAAATAAATAAAACAGAAACAGAGTGGTTTTCAAAGTAGAAGTTGGCAAGCATTTGCAGACAAGTTAGCAACTTGTATTGGCTTTTGACTAAAGCAATGACAGGTATGTTTTTGGTGCTTTACGACTGAATGAAACAAGTGACAACCAGCAAGCTCTAACAACCACTCGCTACCATTGAAGGAGACACTAGCCGTTCTCTGGGTCTGTGTTTCTGAAGCTACCGTTTTTTGATCCTTTTTTTTGCACTTCTTCCTTTTTACAATAATCTCAGCTGATGTTCTCTTTTCTGTTCATGATAACTTTTCAAATAAACCAGTGTTTGACCTCCACGTAATGCCAATGTGATAGAGCTATGCCTGTTATTTTATATTTTCAAGGTCTGCCTGTAGCTGAATTTCTATAATCTCTATAATTTCTATAATCTTTCTCTTTACATAGCCAAAGAGCTAAGCAAAAAGATACACACAGATTACCCACATTACGTGCATTACACAATCAACTCCAAGTCCAATATAAGGTTTTTTAACTCTCCACCAACTGTTGAAGGAAATATCTGGAATTTTAGGATGCATGTCGACTATAAGAAAATTACTTTTTTCTTTGTATTGGGTAATTAAGACAGAAAACCTCAAGTAAGCTGAGAGCATTTTTTATATTTGGTATGACAATAATCAACAAACAGTGTCACTGTGATAGGACTAATAGGAATCATAGGAGAAATCGTGTTCACTGGAATGCAAAATGTAAAAAGCTGCTGCAGAGAGAAAAATGACTTTGGCACGTAAGCATGTTGGTCTCGTGCTGACATTCATCTGTATTATTCATACTGTGGGTGTGTGAGTGTAATTACATGAAAAGCAATTAAACATTTCTAAAGTTAAACATTTGCTTTTGAGTCGTGTATGTGTTTCTACCGTTTTTGTGCAAGCCTTTTTCCTCCATTGAAACCTGTTGTGTTTGTTTTTCAAACAATTAAACACCTCCAGCAGTTCTCCGACCTCCTTCTCTTCTTAACCCTCTCAGGCTCAAATTAAACTTTTTGTTGCTAATGCACAACCAAGTCCTGCAGTGGTACTTCTGAGTAAAAAAAACCTCATAAAATATGTATGTGGGGTAATCAGGTTGTTAGTTTTTAACTGTTGCAAATCGGCAACGCCTGCCTTGAGAGGGTTAACACATATTTCATTCCCTCTTCAAACATCACCAGCCTCACCTGGATGTCAAAGCATCTGCTGTACAAAGGTACGCTTAGAAAATGAATATTGAATGTATTGTGACCTATCTAATAAATGGATTTTCGTAGAGTCTGGTTCAGACATTGAAGTCCCCCAGAGGATGAATCCTGCTGGCTTTTGGGGTTTGAGTGACATAACTAAGATTTGATGCTATATAAATAAAATTTAATTGAATGCGCTTTAGATATACACGCTCCTCAGAGGATGAATCTTCTTGACTTTTTTTCCCTCCCACTGCCTTTTATTCCTAGGACCACCATGAACAGCTTTATTGTTGTTTCAGCTGAACTAATGCTGTAGATGGATTGCTGTACAATCTGGCTTAGACATTCATGTTCCCCAGAGGGTGAATCCTAATGACTGAGTTGATCTCTGATCTTTCCTCCAGCAGTATCTCCCCCCTGGATTAACATATGTGGTTTTGAGTGGAATATCTCTACAACTGTTAAATGGATTGCACTGAATATGGATGAGACATTCACATTCTCCAGCATATCAATCCTACTGATTTTATTAATTCTCTTTGTTTTTCTGTAGCACCACCATAATGTTGTCATGTGCTGCTTAACTATTAAACTTTGGTCCTCAACATGTCTACCATCATCGTGGGATTTATTGCAATCAAAACCACCAAAGTATCTCAGGATATGTTACTGGAAACTGATTGCTGTAAAATCGAGTTCCTCTAAGGAGGATGAATCCTATGGTTTAGATGATTGTCTAACTTTCCTAGCAATAAAATAAGATTGAAATTTTTGATTTTGAGTAAAATATCACAATTACTGAGTGGACCTCTCTCCAAAGCAGGAATCCCGCTAACTGTTTTGTTCACCTGATTATCATCATGGCACTGGACCTTTGTTGTTCTATTACTGTAGAAGGATTGATGCAAAGCCTAGGTTTAGCATTCATTTAGACACTAAGGATCAAGCCCACTTTTTCTTTTTAAATCCTCTATTGACATTTGTGGTTTTGAGTGAAATAACAGTTATTGAATAAACTACGGTGAATTCTGGTTTAGATGTTTATTCCTCTCAGGACGGAGCAGAAAACTTCATGGTTAATGTAACTCTTACTCACCATGATGAAGAACATTGTTAATTGCATTTTCTAATAACAACTCCTTTGGCATTTTTGACAGCCACCGGCAGGAAGCCCACAAATGAATTATTTAATACATACAAGATTCCCCAGTGTGAAGTTCTGGATACATGTCGACAGAGATACACACTTCCTGCTGTTGAATTAGAGATGAGTGTGTTACGTAAGTTAATCTCACAACATTGTTTTTCAGCCAAATTTCTTCAGTCATTTATGTTGATTGTGTGCAAATGTTTACAATTAGTCAAAAATGAGAAAAATATTTTCTTTAATCTCTCGGGATATTAAGTTAGTTGTTTGTTTGTTTTATTTGTTTTCTTAGAGCATATCTTGTATTTTAAAACATTTATATTTCGATTATTATTTTATTAAAAATTTAACAAATGAAAATGTATTTATTAATTTCAATAAATTAAATCTAATAACATTTTATAAATGTAATAAAATCAAATAAATAAATAAATGAAACCCACAAATGAACAAAAATTATTAAGAAACTAACGTTTCTGTGAGCAGCAAACTTTCCAGTAAAAACGTGATGTGCTGGCTTTGCTTTACTTATTTGGTGTCGTTAGTGTTTTTCAGTTGAGGGTTTGGGTCGGCATGCACGGCTGTGGCAACTAGTCATAGTATTGCTGATTGTCATGGTAACACAAACAATGACAGTTTGTATACTTGGCAGAGAACACATTTAGGTCACAATGTGCACGTGTGTTAAAACTACACATACATTATCCTTTTCTCCTGAACACCCTGAGATCTGTTTTTTTTCTCTCGCATCTCTTCATCCTCAAAGGACCACAAACAAAACATTTTGATAACTTTCTCTCTTTAAACAGTTTCAGGCAGTTGATTTAAAATGTTAGTGATGATGATGTCCAATCACGTAACTCAAAATGCAAAAATGCCAAACTGTTGACCTGGTTCTCATGAAGGTTTCTAATTGGACAATGGGGTTGTGCGGTAGAGGAGGAGCCACAAAAGTACAAACAAGAATGGCCACACTCACACAAATCAACAAAAATAAGAGCAGAACAGCTCCGGAGATAAAGAAAGCGCGGAAAAAACGCAAAATGTAAATGGATGACAACGAAACAAAAACATGACTTTAACGTGGCATTAAAAAGCCATAAAGACCAACTACAGTAACAAGAACAGGAAACTACCAACAGGAAATGTAGCAACATGCAAAGAACTACAACAGTCCACAAAAAAAGCTACAAACAGATGCAAAATTACCAAAAAACCCAAAATGTTTAACAATGATACAGAAAACATTAACAAATAGACACAAAAACACAAACTACCCAAAAGGTTGCAGAAAATATTCACAAAAAAATAAAAATCACAGAAACAAAGTGACTTAAAGACCACAAAGCGTTAGCATAGCCCAACAAATAGTATAATACCTCAAAGACAGACACAAAAACAGCAATGCACAAAAACAAGAAGAAGAAGATTCAGACAAATGGATAAAAAACAGCCACAAGACGATTTAAAAAAAAAAAAAAATGAAAACAATTAAAACAAAAACAAATGCACATAAAGAAAAAGGACCCACAGCTGATCAAAACAACCACAAAGAGACACAAAATCACCCATAAAAAGTAAAATGTCACAAATAAACACAAACATAGGTCACCATGGCAGGTACCAATAGGTGACTGTGATAGTAAAACATGCAGAAAAACAGCAACAACAATCCTCAAACAGCTACAAGAAGAAAAACTAAATGTACAGAGACAAAGACATGGAAAAAGGCTGCTAAGAAACAAAAAAGACAAAACAGCCACAAAGAGACACAAATTATCCACAGATATATTTTAAAAAACAAATAAACAAAAGAGACATAAAATCAAGGTGACAATATAACTGAAAATAAACAAAAACAGCAACATAGTAATCAAATAAATCCCCCAAAAAGTAAAACAAAATATTATTAACAACAATAAAAGAGTCATAAATATAAAATGCAAACAGAGAAACAAATCACTCACAAAATGAAACAGAAACTGAAAAATGTAAATTTAAAAGAACACAAAACGAGCCAAAAATAAATCCAGGAACAAAAAAAATAAATAAACAAGAAGATTAAAAAGTTGTGCAGGAGGTGATCTGAGTGATGAAAGCATCCCCCGATTTACATTTAGTGTCTAAATGTTTTATACACAAATTTATTTGACTAAAAATCACAAGTGTGAACCCCATCGTGGCACTGGAGAAAGGTCAGTATGGGGCTCATCCTCTGGGGAACATGAACCTGAGTCAGCCTGTTTAATGGTTATTTAATAATGGCTATAAAAAGCCTTACTTTAAATCCACACCAATGGCCCCAGGTGCTATCGAAAGCTGGGAGATCCACTGCGTGAGTGAAGCGCACTCATTCAGAAAACCCTTCTAGTGGCTGCACGCTCCTTCTTAGTTTGCCATTCTCGGCTGACCCACTTATGATCTTTCCATACATCCAGCTCTAGCATTTGCTCCAGATTCCAGTAGAGTCGGCTTGACCTCAATACCGAAGCAGAGAGAGAGAGCTCGGCTCAGACAAAGTGTGAATGAGTAACTGACAGAGACTCTGATCCACCATGAAAAATCTCTCCTCCTCCTTTTTTTCTTCATCTAATGATTTCCCAACGAGTAACTCACTGCTTTGGTCACATCAGAGTACAGAGACGACGTCTGAGTGAATAATAAGCAGAGAGCTGGTGGAACAGAGCGGTCTGGATGTGGGTAACAATTAACCTCACTGGTCACCAGTGTTGGGACTAACGCGTTATTAAGTAACGCGTTACAGTAACTACGTTATTATTGTGGTAACGAGCACGGTAACTAGTTATTATGCCAAAACCGGGAACGCGTTACTCGTTACTGGGATTTAGATAGGCTCGTTATTCGTTACTTCGTGTGGTGGCTATCGCGGAGCTTCCACAGATTCAATAACATTAGCAAGTGGTGGAAGCCAGCAGGTGGACGAAGGAAAAGGGAGGCAAGAGGAGAGACCCGAAGCGGCCGCTGGTCCGAGAGTGTCAGGTGAACTGAACTTCAGGTAAGAAGTAATGGCCTGCAGTCCATCTGGGTCAGATATAAATCAAGTTTAGGTGGAATTTATTTTCGTTATGCTGACTTTTTCGTACTGCGTGCTAGCTAGCATGACGGAGTTTCTATACAGCTGGGTGGGTGCTATGTTACTGATGTTGAACTTTATTTTGTTCATAAGGTTAATTATTAGAGTTGCCAACCGTCCCGTAAAAAACAGAATCGTCTCGTATTCAGAGAAACTATTACGCGTTTCGTATTGAGGTGAAAAGGAACATTTTGTCCCGGACTTCAGCTACAATGAAAAAGACACAAAGCTGGATTTATTCTGTGTTTACGCTGCACAGCTGCCTCTTCTTCTCTCATTCTCTCCCCCCCCCTCTCCTGTTGCTACTTCAATCATGAAACTGATCAATGATCAGCTGATCGGCTTTTCTCTCTTGTTTGTTTATCGCCCACTTTGCGCCAGAAAGAGGAAACCAGCGGATGTCGCGGTAAACAACAGCAGCACTTTTAAGCTTGATCAGCTGTTGTTAGAATTTATTTAATATTAATTTCTAGTATCAGCTGATGTTTGCTGGAGCCACAGCTGTAAAGCTGCTGGTCATGATATCGGTTTGGATATGTGGTGAGAGGGAAACATGCAGATGAAACCAGGAGATGTCCTTACTGAATCATCAGAGCTGTGATGGAGAAACAGGTTTACCTTTTAGTTAACATGAATGAGTTGAAGGGAAGTGATGAACTGTTTCTGAGAAATAACACCAGGATCCTTTTCTAAGTAGCTGACAGCTGGTAACTGTGCAGGGGCGGGTCTAGTAAAGTGTTGCCAGGGGTCCATGTAGGGCATTAAAAGGGAAAGGGGGGCACAAGGAAATACTTTCTTATTCTCATTTAAAATGTCTCACTTTTAAAAAAATAATTATCTGAGTCTTACAACAAACAATTGATAGATTGATACATATATACCATCAGAACAGTGTACATCACTGTCACAACAGTGTTTGTTTTCATTCAAAGGCTTTATGATTTTTCCTATAATGGTGGGCTGGTCTCTAGTCAAAATGCCCGGGACGATTTTTTTGTCCCAGTCCAGCTGTGTATGCAGCTCATCTTCAGTCTGGTGTTACCTACATCTTCCTATTCAGAAGGCAGAATTTCCGAGTTCTGAGTACAATCGAAAGCACCACGACTGCAGTTTTTGTGTTGGATGTAAAAAGCAGGCTAGGATAGAATCAGGCGTGGGATTTCTCTCGTGGAAATGTGCACATTATTTTTTCCTTTCTATTGGTAGGTGGCACAGTGCACTTGTGGCAAGTAAGCAAGCTAGAAGACTGGCAATCTTGCTGGGTATCCAGTTACAGAAGCAACACATTAACAAGAGAATTCTGAGTAAAACCAAAGTTACTTTCCCTAGTAACTAGTTACTCTGAAAGTAACGAGTAACTTGAAGTAACTGAGTTACTTTTGATAGAAGTAACTAGTAATGTAACTAAGTTACTAATTTAAAGTAACTTACCCAACACTGCTGGTCACACACTGGAAACTTAAACTCATCATTTAAGCAGCAAAAGTCTTCCAGCTGGACTTTGTCTCAACTCGGAGTGTCAAATGTCTCCTGAAACAGCACAAGACTTCATTCACAATTTTGACAATTTTAGATTCAAGTACAATTTAAGAGTACTTGCGTCTGTATTTAAAGAGTCTAGTGTGGTCATGTTAGTGCCCGTGAGGCAAACATAGAGTACTGTGTTTGCAATCTTGTGTGTACTATGAAGCTCGACACGGCCGGGCACAGCTGAGCACCACAACAGAGCTTCTCGCTAACCCAGGCTTCCTGCACCAGGCTCTGAGCATGCTCACAAAAGACGGGCCTGCCTTTCATGTGATGCATTATTTCTTCTTCTGGTCTAAATGGACTGATGAGCCCCGCCTACTCCAGTCAAAGAAATCATCAGAGGGGAGGTGAAAGAGATCCACAAAGAACTACAGATAAAGTATATTGTATATGTTGTAGTACGTCTTTAAGCTCGTGAGTTTGTGTTTGTTCTTCCACTCTCAGAACTGCTGTTTAATTCTGGCGTGGCAGCTGCATGAGAGCAGTGAAACTTTAAAGGCTGCTCAGTGTCACAGTCAAACAAAGGAGACGCAGAAATCTCTCTGGGAGCAAACTCCCGGGAGTTTCATTGTTATGCTCTATGATCTGCTGAGGTATCCCTGCTGTCCCTTTCTGTGATCCAACAGACTTTGATTAAACAACACCAGACCTCATTCATAATTTGGGTGGTTTTAGAACATTTAAGGATTTGAGGATCTTTTCTCCAATCGTAGAACTGAGTTTGTGCTAAGCCCTTAGATAGATGCATCTATTTATTTATTTAATAAAGGCTGCTTAAAACGCAATAGTGCAAGTTGCCATGAAGAAAATATTCAACATGTGTAGAATCAGGAAGAAGAGCAGCATAAATGTGTTTGCGTTTACTCGTTAGACCACTAAACACTTGTTGAGTACAGTGGTGTTGGAGCTGACATTAAAGGCACCTCAACTTGTTCTTCTTGTTTTAAAGTCTGGGATCTGAAAGTGGATTTGCTGACAGCTGTTGGCCTGCCGCTGTGCCTACCCATGGGGCGTCTTTGAGAATATTAAAAGACTGCAGTTTATACTTGAAGGGAGGTAATAAAACACTAAATGACTTCTGTAATAACTCATCATCATAACAGTTCCCACTATGACTTCTGAATGAGAGTCACTGATTTACATTGGAAAAGATATGCAGCCAAGCTGGGAGGCCTAAACGGCAGTGCAAGTCTACGGTAAAACACGGATACACAAAGACACACAAAAGTTCCCACAAACCTGTCTGCAAAATAATCCAGTGACAAATATTTACACAAATTCATCTGACCTCCCCTCTGTCACAGAACAGATGAACAAAAGAAGGAGAGCATGCAAACATTTAACTGAACAAATAACATGAACTAAAATGCTCAGACACACACACGCACAGTGCTGGTGGTGACTAATTCACAGTGACTCACGCCATTTAACAAGTTATTAATAACCAGCAGATGATGACACCGAGATCATCAGGATGGACGCCAGAGCGTCACTGTCTCCAACATCCTTAGATTAAAATATCAAATTAAACTTTGTTGTCTGTCAGGTTCATGCAGCTGCGTTCAGATAACAGCCACACGCTGCACACTGAGCTGTTTAACTCACTGCAGCGACTGTAAACTTTATGAACATGTGAAACAAGCTCCACACCTTAAGTGTGTCTCTTATAAAGGTAGCTCTCAAAACCACTGCTAGCTGGATACAGTCAGCAGTCATGTTAATCCATCCATTCATTCGTTCTCTTCCACTTATTCAATCCTAGATTTTAGCTTTTCCACAGATACTAACTGGAAGTACAGTTGTACTGATATATTGTTTACTTTTTTTAAGGTTAGCCTAACTTTAATGAACATTTCGGTGTTGATACATATAATTGCATTTGTAGAAAATTCCTTTGTTTTCCATCCATGCATTCACCCGCTTATCCTTATCAGAGCCTATCCCAGCTACCATAGGGCAAGAGGCAGGGTACACTCTGGACAGGTGGCTATTCTGTTGCAGGGCTAACACAGAGAGACACAACCATCCACACTCACATTCACACCTATGGGTAAATTAGAATCACCAATTAACCTAACTTGACTAACGACATGTCTTTGGAGTGTGGGAGGAAGCCGGCGTACTCTGAGAGAACCCATGCTAACACGGTGAAAACCTGTAAACTCCACACAGAAAGAGCCCAGGACCTTCTTTCTGTGGGGTGCTGACCACAGAGCAAGCAGTGCTAACCACTGCTCCACCGTGCTGTCCCAGTCATACTAGCTTGGGGAACAGTGGTTAGCACTGTTGCTGTAACAGTGTTAGCTTAACACAGTCATGCTAAGCCCTTATGTTTCACCATGAAGTAGTGAAAACATCCTCTAGTTGTTCTAATAAACAGCAGAGAAGCAAACCAACTAAGTGTCCTGTGTGGTTATAGGGGGAGGAAGTCGATCTGGATCGATGGACACAAACAAACAAATTAATAACCTTAAACATGGCGAATGTGTGTGACTGATGAAGGACAGAACATTTCCAACTCTGTCAAACTGGATAAGAGTTTAAGGCCAGTAAATGTGCAGGGATGTAGTTCCAGTCTGACACAGATCTCAGAAAAAAGGCAGGCGAGACTTTAATATCAGGGCCGAGGCTTTCCTTCAGCTCAGTGCCGTCAGCGTTGTCATGTTGAGGGTTATTTTGTTCCAAAACGCAAAAGTTTTTTTTGTTTTTTCAGCTATTCTGTGGAAAAAAAATATCTCACTGACATCTTAATGTGAAGTGTTTGTGAGAATGGACAAAATAAGTGCTGGTTTGCTGAAGGAACCGTGACAAATGAGGCGCTCTAATCCCCCGGTGGTTTGACACCGAGGCTGAGCTCAGCGAGTTTCCAATAAAGCCGAATGTCTGCACATGAAAATCTGCACGTCTGCCTGAGTTTCTGCAGGTGATGCATTTATAGAGGCCATCTCTTCTGGTTTCACTCCATGTTTTGCTCGAAGAGTGGATCATAGCACCATCACGGATGACTTTCCCCCCACATTTTCACCTTCGTGCAATTGTTCAATAATGCAATTTACTGTACACCTGCCTGTTTATGTTATGCTAACCACGTTTGCTTGGTGCTAATTCTGAATCCAGCAAGATCGTCTGATTTAACGTGATTTTATTGATATTTTTAATTAGACTATTGCATTATTTGTTATTTGTGCACAAACTGACAGCTTATGTATGCGTTTATTTATTTTTATTTTATTAGTAATTGATGTTAAATTTTTTTAAATCACTAGCAAAAAATGTTTGATCATCTCTGCTGTTGTGTCATTTTCAGGTGATTTAAAGACATAATGTTACAGTTTTGTTTACCTACAAAACTCCTGATTTTACTGACAAATGATTAAAAAGCAGTTTTCACAATTATAGCCTTTCTAATTATAACATCTATAAAAAGTTAGCCTATATAATAGGCTGTCTTTAATTGTCTTTGTCCAGCTGCTGTTCACCATTTCAGATTTATACTGATTAACTAAATTCTTCCTCAGAGAAACTTTTATTGATGCCTCTGCAATTATTTTTATTTTTTTTTTTTAAACACACCTTTAATGTGCAAATCGAACAAATTGACTTGCTAAAAAACGCAATATAAATAGGTTTAATTTGTAGGCACAGACTTGTTTCTGATTATTAAAGGAAGCCAAATTCCTCTCGGCTCTGCGTGCCTGTGGACTGAAACAGCCGATGTAATGACAATCACAGAGATAAAAAAAGAAAAACATATTGAGATAATTACAGGCTGTTGGTACAGTGTGATGAGCAAGCTGACAGCATCATTGTGAAGCTGTTGCCACAGCTCTGAGGGCTAAATTAAACAGAAAATGGAGGGGAAACTGCTCCAGACTGCAACATGTGAGTCACAGCAGGCTTTAAATACATACGTATTTGTCCTCCCTCCTGTGATTTCTGTAGGTTTACAGGATGGCTGGTTGTTGCTCAGCAGTCTGACAGATTAGCTCCCACACTTTCTCCAGCACTGACAGATCTAACGCCTCAGTTTGAGGATTACAGCAGCAGGTCGGCGGACTGCGCTGTCACACTAAATATATGAGGTTCAGGGTGGAAGAAGAGAATTTGAAGCCCTCCCGAAACCACCGAGTCCAACAGTATCGAGGAAGTGTTTCAGAAGTAGGAGAACAAACTGTCCAAGAATGTACTCGTAAAAATGAGCCATCATTTTTCACTGAAACCACTTTTAAATACTTGGACACTCTAACCATAAATCTATAATGATGCATGTATATATACACTTATATGATAGGAAATTATAAATATAAATTCCCTTGATTTCCTTATATGTTGCGTTCCCGTCATCGTCGCCCTGCAAACACAATGCTACTCTCTCTTTAGAAATAAAGTCCTCAAACATCACAGACACATCGCTGCTAACATCCAATAAATAACCAAAAATTTAACTGAAAAAGCATCCATAAATATGTAAACCATTCAAGAATCTGCAAAAGAATTACCAGTACATAAAACACAGAAACCACCAACATATTTTTAGAAATGATCCCCCTTACTTGTCCAACATCCAATTAACAAGCTAATGGCATTACAACTGGAGAAGTGATCAGTTACTATAAAACAGGACACAAATGATTTCAGAGCACGCAGCAGACCCGCCACAAAGACTCACTCTTAGTCACCGTGGAAACCCCAGTAAAACCTGCTGATGAGCAGAAGGCCTCTGTCTCATTGAGCCGGGAAACAACAGTAAACACATGTGTTTGTCTGTATGGCTGTGAGGGGGGGTAAAGAAGGACCCCCCACACTGATGAGTCTCAGAAAGGAATCTGAGCTGCTTTTAAAGAGCATTAGCATGAAAAACGCTCCACTTCTGGCTGTGGGTTTGAGCTCCGTTGTGCCAAAAACAAAAACAAAGCAATAGGAAAAAAATGCTTTAACAAAAGAGAATCTCTTTCACGGCTCTGCTGATGGGCTGATGGTTGCTTTCTTTATCTGAGGAAGAGCTTTACCGCTGTGTTTTACAGTCGGGGAGGGTCAAGCAAAGCAAAGAGCTGGCTGAGCATCCCTCGTCTCTGGGGTTACCACGGCGACGGGGACATACGGTGACAAACAGAAACCCGTTTGTTAAATGTCACCCGGTGGTGTCGTCACCGGAGCTCCGGGCAGGTCAGGGGGTCAGGCGGAACGCATAACCCGCAGAGAGAGCAACGAGGCCTGGCCACAGTCTGTGGGGAGGCTCGGTCAGAGAACCAGCTGTTTGTCTGCTGGACACAAATTATCCAGATAAAAGGACAAGACAGGATGTAATGCACAGTGCTGTAAATTAAATCTATTGATTTGTTATGTTTGTGCATATTTTTTTACTTAAATATTTTAGATCATCACCTACCATCAGGTAGGTTTGGATCATTTTTCCCCCAATAAAGGAAATCATCATTTGTATTTACTACTCATTTTGTTTAATATTAAAAAATGTTCAAGGTGTATCAAATGTGCAAAAAGCCAAGAAATGAGAAGCTAACAAATCCTTTTTCACAGCCCTGCACCTTCACATTAATCATGTGTTTACAGTAATCACACAGAGGTTGGACAGGTTCTTAGAAATTCAAAGAAACTTTCTGACACATTTTAAAACTGCTTGGTGGTTTCAAGGGTGCACATCTGACCATGAGACTGTGCTGAATCCAAAATAAATCAAAGCTGTAATCTGTGTGCACCGCTAAGCAGCAAATTAAACGGAAGCATATTGAAACATATCTCCTAAAAAGACGAGGCTCGTTTATTAGAAGTGGTACCATTTAATTCAGACCACAATAAATACCAAAAGAAAAACAGACAATCTTACAAAATAAAAATAAAAATAAACCTTCTATTTTGAATATTATTAGAAGACTCCGTTTAGTGTAAAGCAAGGTCAAAAATCAGGTGGCACAAGTTGTTATATAACAAAAGATTAAATTCACAGATTTCTGAATGTAGTCTGGTTTACTGGAATCTTATAAAAAGTAGATAAACTAAAAGTAACATAGTCGTTTAAAAAAATTAAAGAAAACTAAAGATATCAACCAAAGACTTAAAAACTGATTTTTCTGTTTCATTTTTTGTATTAATATATAAATTGAAGAGGTTTTCTTTATATACCAGTGCTTGGTAGATGTATTGATGTGATAGGCAATGAAGCAGCTATAAAAATGAACATTTCTGATATTTATTTAAAACATGCGCTGCTGAGTTTGTCTATTTCCTCAGAGAAAACCATCGAATGAAGGACAAAAAAGGATCTGAAGGCATGTTCTAGACAATTAATCACACAAAAAACAGTTTAATGATTAATGAAAGCAGCCAGAGCCACAGCAGACTGCATTTCACTGTATTAAAGTGTGACAGCACTCATGGAAAAGCACCAACAAGCACCAATCTGTCACAGCAGCTATGACTGCAACAATGACTGTTTTGGATCTACTAGAAGTGCTGAAGTAGGGCTAAAGTATTCTTGTATCCGAGCATATTTATCCTAAGAAACAGCAGCACTTTAACCTCACTGTCACTAAAGTACCATTATAGAAATATTATGGGACATAAGCACCACAAGTACACTGCAGAAAACACTCTAAATACTGCACCAATACCACAGCAGAGGCAGTATCTCTGTACAGTAGACCAACAATCAACTTATCAAGGATACTAAAAGCACAAACATAATGAATATTCCAGAAATCTCACTGCACAGCAGAATACCGGGAAACCCCAATAAAAGCTCAGTCCAAAGAATCTCACCAGCCACCGGTATACCTCGAAACCGGGGGTCGTTTTAGTTTAAGGTCACAAGCAGCCCAGTTTAATGCTAAGGTGGGAGGATTACATTTAATGAACCCTGCATTTAAAACACAGGATGAACAGCCTGAGGGGGGAAAGATCCGTTTCAATAACAGGTCTGCATTTTTCCACATTTCATCAGCTGACTGAACAATGTCTCTGTGTCGGCACAGGACACCGTAACTGTGCAGGACTTTGACTTCCCTGTGAGGTAACATGCATTTTAATGGAAAGCTGCTATTCACACAGTTTTACACCTGCTCCAAATGACTGGTGTGAAGGTGTGAATATATCAGATTAAAAACATTAATGTCAGTGTGAGTATCACATGAACCATGCCGGAACACTGTCAAGTTTGAACACCACTTAATTAATCATTATAGGAATATTACGCCGCTGGCTGTTTGTGTTGATCCAAGAATTTACAGAAATTTGCATGTAGTCTGGTTAGCGCAAAGCGCCCCCCTATTAAACAGCCCGTTAGTCTGTCAGATAACTTATATTCAGCTCTGAAGTTACATTTCTGGCAAACTAAAATCAATTTAGTTAGTTATAAACCAGCGGTTAGTTTTCTGTTAATATAACTCACCCCACTGCGCGTACTCAGCGGCGCTGCGGCTCCTATGCAAAAGTCCCGTTTAAAAAAATGTCCAAATATACAGCAAAGCGATGTCAACTGATCCCGGTCGCATCCACATGAAGCGTGCTGCTTGCAGCCAAGTTCTGGACTGACAGAGGCAGGCAGAGAGGAAAAAGGAGGTAGGAATCCCGAACGCTGCGCATGCGTGTTTACTCAGGTGAAAGGAAAAGCGCTGTCTCTGGTGCGCGTGTGTGTGCAGCTCTGATAAGCTCAAACAGCCCCTCCCTTGGCAAACAGTCAGGCTTCCCTTCTCATGGTTATGTTTATTTATGAAAAATAAATAAAAACACATCATATCAGTGTTAAGCAGCACACTGGGTGACAGCTTTTTTCAGTGAGTTTACCTTTGGTAGTTCATTGAGGCTCATTTATAGTAACATATGACTGGATTTTCTGAATTTACCTGCTTTTACAGGGGGAGACTCTTTAGGTTACAAAACGTGTACAGAGGTCTGTGGATAAATTAGAGTACTTCAGACTGTCATTTATTTGAAGAGTTTATGGATTAAATCACTGCATTAAAGTCTCATTTAATAGGACATGACAATTATGAGAAAAATCCTCAGTTTCTTACAACCTTTGGATTTCTAGTTTCTTGGGGGCGTTTTGGGGGTAAGGGATTGTTTCCTGACAATTTTCATCATGTTTTTATATAGAAGGTGTTATGACAGTAACATTTCTTATAATTTCAAATGTGTAGAAATAAACTTCTGTGAGGGCTGATGAGGTCCTACCTCCACAAGCCACTCCGAACACAGCATCCACCCTTTTGCACCTCCTCGTAGCAGTCAGGAGCTATAATGATTATGCTTTATTGTGCCTTTTGACCCTAATAGTGACCATCATTTCCAAAGTAAACCCCATGTTAGATTCAACAACACTACAAATTAGTGACTGAGACCGTAAACTCCCTAAGAAAGTGTTTACTGAGGCGCCAAAGCAAAGAAGCCGAAGGCCCGCTCCCCCACAGACTTCTATACAATCAGACTTCTTTCTGCAACTGCCCCTAGTGGTCAGCAGAAAAAATACAGCTTTAAAGCTATAATGTATTTAATAACAGATTGGGTCTCGATCAGTGGTATCCTGCACTGTCATTGGCCATCGCTTAAAACGCTCACCTTACTGTTGAGAAAAGTTTATCTCGGGTTCCACAGAGAGCATCGCCTGTGTTCAGTTAGCCAATCAACTACATACACTACTAGCTTTCCACTTCTCACTTGGTACATTGTCTCCTTACTTTCCAGATGCTTTCTTTAGTACTTTGTGTTCTTTTTGTTTAATTTTTTCCTCATGTATGACCTTTCCCTGTTTTTGGATTTTTGCCCTTTGCCAGCCTCTTGTAGGAAGTGTTTCCTTGTGAGCACTTTGGATTTAGGGTTTTGCTCTCTCTGTTTCTGGCATACTGCATTTGTGTCTTCTGCTCCTCCTGTAAACACTTACAGTGATTTGTTAAGAGATTTCAACAGTGACCACCAGATGGACACCCTCCCTACAACAATGTGACAAATTCATCACTAAACGAATATTAAATTGATACAAACGCATGTTGAAAGACACACCTATGTTAGAAAGACACACCTTCAAACATATACGAGTAAAGCAAAGCTGAAGCTACTCAGTGCGTGCTTCAGTCTTGACAAGTTAATCATTGAGTTTGTGGACGAACCTCTTTAAAAAAAACAAAAAAACAAAACTGGAGCTGAGACAAGGGAGGTGGGAGTCTTTGTGAGAAACTCTATCCCGCTGGTGAAATGTTTGGGAAAATGAGCCTGGATGCAGGAACACACATTCACAGACTCGCTCAGACAAATAGCAGAATCAGTTTTGTGTGCTGGTGTTGCCAGGTGAGTAATTGCCTCTCTTTAAAGCAATCAGAGCAACAGAACCACAAACAGACCAGGGTCTTATTCTAAAATCGTTTCACTGATCCCCTCCATTTAAAGCAAGAATCACAACACTGCATACTAATACACCCTGCTTCAAGTCTAGTCCTTTTATTCTTGGAAAACAATTATAATAACACTGTGGACACTTAGATTTGATGTTTTAAGGTTTCTTGTTGCTGGTGTTAAGTTGAGCTTGAAGGAAAGTCAAGGTTAGGCCAGCATCTGTCATCATTAAAGAGTCTGCTGAGTGAAGGACATATTTTTCTTGCATAATATACACATTTTTTTCTGGAATTCAGTATATTAAATATTAAAATGATGGATGGTCAAAGTTTTAATGGTCAAAATTTTAAATACTTTGATACAAATACATAAATGTGAGTCTTTGTGAGTCTATAGCTGATGTTTTATCTGCACATCCAGAAAGTAGTTTAACACTTTACAAGTGCTGGATGCTGCCCCTCGGCAAGCTTCCAGATGCTGGTCAATGAGATGAAAGTGAGCTTTTAGTGCAGGGATTAAAAAAAAAAAGGGAACTAAATTGGAGTGTCTCAGACAGCGGTTGTATGAAGAGCCAAGCTAAATCATGTGAAGCTACTCAAGTAAAGCCACAGACTAAAAATGTAGCAGAGAATGAGCTGCTTGTATAGCTAAACATTTCTTAAACTCAAAGATTAAGAAAAAACACCCATGTCTATTTTTTATGCTTCAAATAATTATTTGAAGCATAAAAATCAGTAACTTTAAATAAATATAAAAATACATAACCATAAATAAAGATAAAAATAGATGACCTTATTTATGACTTTCTTCTATCCACAAAGGAGGCAGGCTTAGTCTCGATTCCACAACAGGTGCAGATCTTGGAAAGCATCTAAAAATCATTCAGTTAATTTAATAAACTGAATATTTTTATTGAGTCTCTCAGATATTAAACCTAAGTTCAATAACAATTTTCAATTTTTTAAAAGAGGTTTGCATACATAATTATACTTCGAGTTACAAGATAAAAATGCTCAAAACGACAAGTAACTTGCTGATGTTTACTATGGTCACCATCTCAGTCCCCATATAGGCCTGTGCATCTTGGATGATCTGATATCGTCGTGTTGGTGTCGTTCCTGGAACAACATAGTAAACGTTGTTCTAGGATCAACATTGCAAGTGACCAATCACATTGTTGTGACGTTATTCTTTGGCGCGCCAAGCCATTCGTGCATTTATGAAATTCCAATGTTGCAAGGACAATATCAATTCTGCTTAGCGTTTATTAAAGGGTTAGGGTCAGGGTCCGTCGCAGCTTAAGTACAGTTTTTTGTTTTACGGCAGTTTTTCCCGAAGTCGCAAAAGTATGACGTCACAACATTCTGATTGGTCACTTGCAATGTTGATCCTCGAACAACATTTACTATGTTGATCTGGGAACAGCACCAACACGACGATATCAGATCGTGCATTGATCTTTCAGCGACCCTCTGGCAACTTCTGGCTGTGAAGGAAAACAAATGTGTATTCTCCAACCGGTTGGTGAATGGTTGCTGGAGGTTGCTTGCAGTCAATAGGTGTTGGTTACTGCAACAAAAACCTGCTTGTGATTGCTTTAGGAGCTAGCAGGTTGCCAAAGTCAACAGCAGTTTGCATGGAAGCTGCTGACTTGTCTGCAAACACTTGCAAACTGCTTGCCAAAGCGTAGTAACAATGGTGAAGAGCATGATGTAAATTGTGCTACTTCAAAGTTAACTTTGAAACTTTTAATATGTGCTAGTCGTAGCAGTATTGCGTTGCACTTTTTCAAGTTTGACTACAGCTCAGAGAGTAAAGGGGCAGGGTTTGTACAGTAGTCTAGCTGGTATCTTCCATAAAACTACAGCTGGCTGCAGAAATTTACTAGAAATCAAGTCACTCTTTGTAACTGATTTCACCTGATGATAGCCAGCCACCGAAAATACTTGTCAGTCGGTGAGGATAAAATAAAATAAAAAAACAACAACAAAAAAACAAACAGACTTTGGCAAAGGAAAGAAAAACCAAAGCACCTGGCAGTGGAAAACACCCAAAATCTGACCGGGAATTTGTGAAACTGAAATTAAAAGATTTGATGAATCTGAGTAAAATCTGAAATGATAACAGAGTCAAACTGTCAAAATCAAGCCGTAATCAGAAATTCATGAACAAAATCTATCATATTTGTACACTCATCTATTTTATTTCAAAGGTTTATTAACATATACAGAGTAAAATAATTTAGCCTTGTGTCTACATACATTTTGGTCCTTTTTCTTCAAGTCTAATAAAAAGCAAAATTTATATTTTCACTTTCAGTTTTACTTTAGCCCTGTGGGTAAAATCCTGAGAAAAAGCTGACTGATAATCAAACTGCTGAAACAAAGCCAGTTGACAACAAACTGTGGTGGTGTTGGGGGAAAAATCCCCAAACTTTCATTTGCCTGGTGAAAACCCCAAACTCTTTCTGCTTCAATAAAAAACAAGCAGACAAAGTCAACTCAATTCAGTCAATTCAAGGCAATTCAAAGACTGTGGCTTATCTTTTCTAGACATATTAGATTTGGCAAGATGGGTGTAACCACCCTCAAATACAAACCCACAAAAACAAATTCAAGGTCATCTTATTAGATTTTCTCCTTAGCTTTCAACTTTGTCTTGCAGATTTCCTACAACTGATGACTGCGCAATCCCAGAAACCTCTCTTTAAGCTAATATTACCAGGTGTTCTCCCAAATGCAACTGAAAGCTCAAGAAAAATAATCTAGTAAATGGACCTTGAGATAAGATTACTTTTCAAACTACTCTTTTTTTAATTGTCAAAAAATAAATTAGCAGTCAATCAATATATTCACCGCACACAAACAAGAAGTAATGAGCTTGGATCAAAAGTGTGGATTCAAGCTCAAAATATAATTTAAAACAATCAGAATGTTGCAAGGTTTCCTCTAACAATCTAAAGTCAAACCAAACCATTTCTTAAAGATGTCGAGCCTGAAAGTAATTTTGGTCACCAAACACATTACAGGAGTATCAGTTTACACCCAGTGGAAATTCCCTTTAAAGTCACAGATACATTAGGAAAGGGGAACTCAAGTCACTGGCAGTTTACACATTTACATGCAAGAAGGTCGTTGGGACATTATTGCACTGCATCTTACAGTCATTGCATATTTGGTCTTGTTGAGGTATACAGACACAAACATAAGAGTATTCATTCATGCCAACATAACATAAGGGAGTCATTCAATGAAGATTACCTAAATATTATGAGTAATGCATATGGCAGACTATGGTTTGGATAGAGTGCAAAGTGTGCAAGAAAATATGGTAGATGGACAATATAACAGGAACAGGCACGAGCAAATCAAACCCCCCCAATATTATTTCAACACAATTTTAGCATTTCATCTGCTTTTTTGTCCATCAATGGAAGAGTCCCCAAATTTTTGGTTTCATTTGGGAAAATACAAAAACAACAAGGTAGCAAATGTGTTCATCATCCTCAAATAATGCATAGCTACGAATATAAAAGTAGTGCATTGGCTCTCGAGTCGCCCCCGAAAATGCTAACTTCAGCTGACCTTTCCTCACCAAAAAAAATTTCTTGAGCTCAGAAAGTAAAAAGCCTAAACCTGGAACTTAACTGGTTTCACTAGTCTTTATTTGGTTGTGTAGCTTACAGATGAAAATAATAAAACAGAAGTGTGCAGGAACCTGTGCATTAATAGGAGTGTTAGTTAAACTCTAATATTTGGCTGATAGTTAAATATTGCTGGAAAGTTGTTTTTAGCCAACATTTCTATACTTATAAGGCACCATCGTCGACATATAGTAAAACTTTTTTTTACAGCTTTACCCATTAAACACTTTGCTCAAATGTTCCCTAAAAGGCTGTCTTTCTCTAAAAAACAAACAATGTATTATTACACAGCAAGATAAATCCTACTGAAAAAAACAGTGCCTGTGTGGTTATTTATTTAAAAAATCTACAACTTTTATTAATGTGCAACTCTTAATGTGAACGTCCAAAATAAAAAGGAAAACCTTTTTACTGATGAAATATAGCCTGAAAGACTGGTATTAAACAACAAGCAGTGCTAACATACTAAATAAACACCAACATTTTTGGCTATTAGCAAACCATTGGATCAACAAGTTTTTGCACCGTGAACAAGCGAAGAACATGACCAACAGCCAATCAGACCAGGGGTTTAAAACAAAATCTCTGGCATACTGACAACCAACGCTCACTATCGACATCACGATCAGTGTTTTGTTGTGACTGACCTTTAGAGGTGACAGAGTTGCTTGTGATGTAAACCATAGAAGAAAGTGGCAACCAGCCAAGAACAGTGATACTGTGATAGATAGCTACATTTGGATGTGGCCATTCTTCAGCAGTCAAAAAAAATAAAATAAATAAAACACAAAATCTGAATCATACGTAACCAGTTGCTGGATTTGAGTTTGGCATTTTGGTTTTTATCAATATACAAATACGCACATCAAATCCAAAGGTTACTGAATTGTTTTAGGTTTAGGTTTCAGCATCAAGAGAAGTTTAAAATGACAAAAAACCCAAAACAATTAGCTGATATTTTCACACCAGTTAGATTCTGCTGATATCTTCAGATATTTGACACTCAGATTTAATTTGCTTAATGTTGCTGGTAGAGACGAGAACTGTAGCAGCCTTTTTTGACTATGAAACTGTTTTCCAGCAGTGGTGTTGAGGCACTTTCGGGAGCTGTGAGCTTGCGACTGCAGTGGCTGAGGATTTTGGAAGTTCAAAGAAAGGCTTACTGACTCCTGGAAGATTAGATGGATTTACTCCCCAACACATTGAAACAGAGGTAAGAAACCCAGGAGAGTGCAAATGTTTGTATGTCTATGAATAAATGCATTTTACTGAATGAATGAGAGATGATATTTCTCTTAAATCAGAATTATTTTTAAGACTTATTACAGACTCACATTTTGAGACCTTTTCAAGGCCTTTCCAGACCTCCATGAGTTACACCAGAACCCATGAAACCGTTTCTACGTCCCAAATAAATTATTTTTGCTAACTCCCTATTTTCTGTAGCGAACACTCAACTTTGTTTCCAGAGCTCTTTGTGAGGCTGGAAATTCATCCCAAATCTAACAAATTAAATTTCACTCTGGTATAAATGAATAAATGAATTAATCACATTAAACATTTCTAGCTGAGTACTCCCAAACTTGAATGCCAAATGTTCCTCTGACTCCCTCTGATTCTGCCTTACAGCACTATTGGCTGTTGCTTTGCTGTGTCAACTTTCTTCCAGGAAGGAGGGGACATCGGTGCTGACGTTGTTGAGATGTTCTCCGGCCTCTTGGATGTTTTTCTCCAGGAAATTCTGACACGACAAGCTGTGAGCTGCAAAGGCGCCGTGGAGCATCCACAACTGATTACGGAGGACTTTGACCTGCATAGGAAAGAAAAAATAACACTTTTTTATTAACTGTGTTAGATGACACTACAATAATTTTACTCAATTCATATGTGGTTATTTATGTTATTGTTATTCCAACTTAGAAACACTGCAGATTAGAAAGTTAGCTAAAACCCTAAACTATAACAGTGACACTGGATTGGGAATTTATTGTAAAAACTGATAAACTTTTTTTATTATATAAACATTATTATTATCATCATCATCATCATCATCATCATCATCATCATCATCTCCTAATAAAAAGTAGTCATATCAACAAAATATGGCTTAATGTGACAGAATATTTTATAGTCGAATAATTTGGGGAAAAAAATGCATGGAAACGATGAGAAACCTTAAAAGATGCTAAAAACTATTTCACTTGTCACATGGTTTCACTCATACGTCGTCACCTCCATCTTTATTCCCTAACTTCAGATGCACAAGGTAAAGAAAGATCAATCCAATACTTGTCACCTTGTTCCCCTCCAGCAGCTTGACTTTGACTGACAGGTCGTCTCGGATCTTCTCGTACTTCTCCCTCTGAGTCTGGAAGTCTTTCTGGGCCTGCTCCAGTTTGGGCACGGTGACAGCATCACGGGGGCCCATGTTCAGCTCCTCCAGATCGACTCGGAACGCATCATACTCGATCCTGGAAGACAGGAAATTGACACGGATGTGTACACTGAAGCTCCCTGTTGTATTGTAGTGGTTAGGTATCTCTCATTTGATCTCAATTTCCTGCTGCGTGGGTGCAGAGATTAACCTCCCTGCTTCTTTCTGGTTGGATGTTAGTTTGATTGCAGAGTCACTGTCACAGCACATGAATTTATTGAGAAAGGGAAAAAAGAAGTGTGTTTTTTAACCCACCTGACAGTCTCATACTGCTTAGCATTGATCATTGTGTCTTCAATGGTTTTGTTCACCAGTGTGGTCATGTCAGATGTGAAGGCGTTGATGGCTTCCGTCAGCGTTTCGCCGCTCTTGGAGAGAAACCTCTGAGCGTCTGCATTTATGCCAAACTCCAGCTGGTATTTATATTACAAAGAAAATGCAAGGTAAGCATGACGCATAGAGACATAATAGCCACATCAATGGGAACTATAGCTGGTTAAATAAACCTGAATCATCTGTTAGGTTAGTTTACAACCAGAAAAATGGCAAATCATTTGAACCCGAGATCTTTAATGGCGATATCGTCCTCTGGATTCCAGTTTATGACTGGACAAGATATCAAAACATTTCTTAAAGATTTCTTAAGTTTTACATGGACTCTGTGTAGCTTTTTCCATATATTAAAGCCTTTTTATCGCCAATTTCTTAAAATGCTGTAAGCTTGTCTGACTCTCCCTGTAACAGCTTGAGGGATTTCAGTGTGAAGGACTCTGAAAATCTAATTTATGTGACGTTTGTGCTTCTTCCAAGTGCCCACAGTGAACACTAGCTCACGCTAGTTATGTAGCCAGTGAATATTTGGAAGTCACAGCTCTCTCATTACATTTGGTTTCAAGATACCAAGATATTTAATGACGAAAGCTCTCAGATCTGGGCTTCACAGGATTTCACTATTTAATTATTATTATCATTAATATTATTTAACCTATCCCTTGTGGGGATAGGTTAATTGGATAATCCAAATTGTCACTAGGTGTGAATGTGCGAGTGAATGTGAGTGCGAATGGTTGTCTGTCCCTGTGTGTTGGCCCTGCGACAAACTGGCGACCTGTCCAGGGTGTACCCCGCCTCTCGCCCTATGACAGCTGGGATAGGCTCCAGCGCCCCCCGCGACCCTGAAAAGGATAAGCGGAAGTGAATGGATGGATGGATGGATTATTTAATTAGTGAGGTCTTCCATACTGTCTATGGTGGGGAACCAAACAATCTGTCTGCACTAGCAGGTAAACTCTGACGTCTTTACTTGTGATTTCGACTTTTACTCCTTTATTGGCACTAATGTGGAAGTTATACCTGAGTGTTGACATCTATCATTCGGGAAAATATTTCAGCAAGTCACAATCAATATGATGACCAAAAACAGTAAACAATCAGGAGATTGTGTTTTTACAGCATAACTTGGGGATTTTTATATATAATTTTTGGACAAAGAAACTTAGAGTTCAGCATGTCATCAGCACTGGATCTAGTAATTCTAAATACATCAAAGGTTACTGTATGTAATCCTGTTAGCATTAGCAGGTAGACTTAAAGTAGCAGCTTGTGTCCCCAATACTTACATGCAGAGTTGGGGTTTTGACGCTGAGTTCTGTGAAGGCATCCCCGAGGTTCTTCTGGGTAACTGTGAGCTGAGAGAGCTGACTGGCAAGCGTCTGAGCCAGACTGGTCACATTTTCATAGCGCTGTCGGTCGTCTTTGAGCAGCTCGAGGCGGGGCTCCAGGTCCAGATCCACGGTACGAGACCCACGGCCAAGTTTCTCCGAAAGAGCCTGCCTGGTATACTGTGGGGAGACCAGATCGATAGTAAATGATTATATCTGGCACCAAAGTACAGTAACAGGAAGTCTAGTCAAAATCCTCCAACCTTATATTTGGTGATGCTCCAGTTGCGAACTCTTCTGAACTTCTCGCTGGCAGGGTTGCTGTTGTTACCTTGAATCACCACACCTTTGGGTATCTCAGGTGTGAGTGAGAAACCTGGAGTTGGGGTCAAAAATTTATATAATCATTATAAAGTGATATTCACTTGCAATGAAAATACAATGGAGTTCATCTGATGTTTTTAATGTTAATTATATTTAATGAACCTACCATTTACACAACACATGACAAAGAAAAAGAAGTAATCATAATATTTCAATAATCTCTTTCAACTATTAAAATTTATGGATCAGACTGGATCTACAAAAGCTGTTAAAGTTATTAAAATGTTAACTTTTTGGAAAGACACATAAATAATATTGCACTTCTCTATGAAAACACTTCAAATGTGCATACAGTTACACTTCAGTATAGTGATGCTTGTATCAGCAGCAATAACAGTGCATTTGATTGGATACAACAGGAGTCTAATGACTTTGCTGCAGTTTTCACACTCTGGAGCGCCCTCTAGTGGACAAGGCTGAGCATCAAAATATCCTTAAAATACCTCAAGTAAAAATATTCTGTACGTGGAATCATATACATTACATTACTGGATGATTATTATTATTGACTAGGCATGTGTATATCACTTGAATATTGCAGCTAGAGAGGATTTGAATTACCTGTACTGTGCTGGGTACATTTATGTCCAATAATATTTCTTCCCAATTTATTGGGAGAGTTGTATTTAAAAAACACTAAATAATAGTAACTAAAGATTTAAAATACGTGAGATGGAGTACAAAGCACAATAAAAGTACATTAAAACTTTATGCAAGGTACTTGAATAAACGGGCCAAATTATAGTCTACCAATGGACTGGAATATCCCACACCACTGGCATTAGAGGTGGGTGGTGTTCAGCTGTAAGTCCTTCACTTCTTTACCTTTGCTCTGCTTCTGTTCCTCTGGAACATCTGGAGTGGTCTCAGCTGTGGGGGCAGTAACATCGTTGCTGGCGTGGCTGCCATTACTGTTTGCTTCCTGTAAAAAACATCACTGTTTAATTAATGGCTTCTATCATTATACGGTCTACTGAGGACATGATGTGCCCAAGCAGCTTGTTGTATCTAAAAGTTACTTGCAGATCTCTTTGACCTTCTCAAAATTCAAATTTTGACTGGTCTGTGGGGTTAGACTGGTCTCAGTTATACTCGCAAATGAATCAAATGCAAATCAAGCAGTTTCAAACAATTGTTTTTGCTAGCAATCGATCACCTCCTTGATGCAAGGTTTTGGCATGTCTATGAATAACATGCACCTTACCCCATAGACTAGCTTAAGCCAAAGGCCCAGTGTTGTCACTTCTAACAATCTCCATTAACCAGTAGCACCCAACAGCAACGAAAAGAAATGACACAGCTCATAATTAGCTACGAAAAATCAATTAATTGAAACTTTTCAGTAGGTTTGCTATAAACTGCACGATTAAATAATTATCCAGTGAGCTACAGACATGCCACCCCTGGAAAGTAAAGCATTTCTTTTGACTAATTTCACACTGGTCACCCTTATCTGCCAAAACAGAGGCAACTGATTAACATACAAGGGGCAGTTCGTTTAGTGTGGTCTCCTAATTTTGACAAAGTGCCAGGGTGTAGATTCTAAGTGTCCAACAGCAGTAAGCTGTTACTGTACCCAGTAAGCATATCTTACATATGTTTTCTAATGGAATAATGACTCACTTTCCCAAAACTCCGCACACACACACACACACACACACCTGGAAGGCTCACTGTGCTGCAGGAAATTAGCTCAAAGGTTTCGTGCCACATTGAAGTGACAGCGAGGCACACAGTGACGCAAATCAAGCCTCTCAGTGCCCACCTTGGATTTTTCCAAAGGTTAGAGGAGCTTATATGTGACTGTAAGGGTCCGGATTTCTGTGGCGAGTTATTAAAGGTCCAATAACAGAGGTTTATCGAGAAATTGTTTCTCCACTTATCAGTCCACTATAGATATCCTCTCTATCTATTAACTATAGGCCAGACATGCTGTTATTTTTTGTGATTTAAGCTGTGAAGAGATCTGGGTTCAATGGTTCATACCTTTTCTTCAATACTTTCCTTCTTTTACTAATGGAGTCTTTAGTAGTTTCTACCAATGTTTGGTAAATAAAGTTAACACATGACACTGAATTGGATAAGTGAAGATGGATGGATGGATGGATGGGGGCATTTCATTTATTCTTTTCACCATGTTTAATGTTTATTCCTGAAGAACTCTAGTGCTACCAATGGTCTCCATTTATGTGAATAACTTTTGAATCAAACAGCAGATTTTCAAATCTGAGGTTTCACAGGTGGCTTGAATCAAGCCATCAAAGTTTCCATGACTGGTGACCCACCAGATTCTATGTTGTTTTTAGACAACAACTCAAACCATCAATCTAGTTAATACATTTTACAGTGTTGTCATCAAATTAATCTAACTCATTTATACATGAAAAGAAAAATGAGAGATTAAAGAGACAGTTTAATGTGGAATGAATAGGATTAACCAGCACAACAACACAAAATGTTCACTTGAGGTTGGCTCCCCTGTGCTCCCCAAGTTTATATCCAAAATAAACATGTTTGCAAATAAAAAGCTGTTTTGGCCTCTATGGATGGTTCCCTCCATCATAACTGCACAAAGACTCATGTTTTTATAAATCATCCATTTGGAAACCTCTAAGGCATAAAGTTAGGAGTGTAGTCACTTTGACAAGTTTCCAGATACAGAGCTGTGGTAATCCATCATCTCTTAGGCCTCCAGTAACTCAGGTCACTGAACTGGACCTCCTGACCATGTTAATGGTGGGTTTTTTGTGGAGAATGGATTTATGTGATGCATGGATTGTTGTATGGTACAGACAATCCAACAAGTTTGTATTCCAGGTTTGAGTGAAATGGAGGATCCACCATTTTTGGGACTTCTGTGTTCTTTTCATTTATTTAGCTCTGGCGGTGGCAATAGAAGAAACGTTTGTGTTTGGCCCTCATAACATCTCAAATGAGGTAACATCACATCAGCCCCCCTCACCAACAACATCAGATCATCTGCTAAGAACCTCACTGTTTTCTTTAAATCAGCATTCCAATTTAAAATCCAACATAAAAATAAATAAAATCAAACCTTTACTGTCATCCAATAATATGCAACTTTCAGTAAACGCTTTAATTTTCTTCCACCTTGATTATTCTAACTAATTCACGTGCATCTCTCAGCCCTCTGGCTCACATATCACACCTATTCTTGCTTTCCTTCACCGGCTTCCAGTGAAATTCAGAATTCATTTAAAACTTTGTTAAAAAGATATAAAGCCCCACATGTCGGGTTCTTACCGATATAGCAGATGTACGGATACCTTATAACATCAGTCACTTTCTCTGATAATCTGACCACAGTCTGCGAGGTGATCACGCTTCATAGATGAATCTTTCTCCCATTATTCTTGTGTTTGTGTGTATGCAGGAGAGAATGTAAGACCGTATGTTTGAACACTTATGTGTAATGTAAGCTTTTATTCAGACGCTTTGCAAAATTGTATTTTTTAATTGTGCTATACAAATGAAGTTGTAGAGAAGAAGAAATTATATCCAATTGAATCTTCTAAAAGTTAGATAAAATTAGGGTCATCAGCACATGTTGTTAGAAGACTTCGTTATTACTGTCATTTCTTCCTGTGAAGAAGCCTACATTTTCTCCACACATGCATAAACCCTGAGGTCTGTCTAGCAAAGGTTCATTTTTAGTGGAATGTAAAGAGTGTATGAAAAGAAAAGGTTTCACAAATTTACTCGTATTAAAGTGTAACGTGTGTGGCGTCAACCTTCTCATGTGACCACTGAAAGCATGAAAAAAAGAACCATTGTTTTATTTCAGTCAAGTGTCACCGGTTGTGAAAACAAAAAAGCAAAACAACAACCTGCTGGATATTCACGAGCAGCACCTGACACGTTTCAGTTTACAAAAAGCAACTACATGTAGATGCAAGGAGCACCACTCCTGCCTCCCGCTGTCACACACTTAATATTAACCACAACAACGGTCTTCGAATCAGACACTGATTCATCTGCTCACTGTGAATGTTCATCGCGCCAGTTTGCCTTTGTTGTCATGGCAGCAGCTAATAAGATTACAGAATCTGCCCCCTTTTGTTTTTACCTGCCAGGTTGCATAGCCACATGCATTACATGTAAAAACAAGTGCACTAACCACAGGTCTGTTTTAAATCTACACATCGCTCTGATGCTTTGCTGCTGAGCGGCGGCAGGAGTAATGGCATGTAGTTTGTTGCCCTTCACATGAAACTTTTACTGGTTGTTTAAGATTTTCCAGTATTTTAATTGAGGGCTTTAAAGTAGAACGTGCTAGTTTGTACACTGGACATTTTTTAGTTCCAATGAAAAGCGTCCACAGTGCTGTTTGTGGATTATACAAATGAGCTGATGTTTACTCTACTGGAAACCAGCAGCATTGGGGTGTGGTCTTTAAACCACAGCCTGCCCTGTTAAAGACGAGTACAATCAGTTATTCAGGATGGCTACAGCTTACATGAGTTGATGGGTTGGTTGATAAACTGAACACTTTTTTCCAATGATTATGAAACACTTATAATTTTCTACTTTTTTCCTTTCATTTTCAGCACAAAGCTCTTGTTTGTTATGGGTTATAAATCAAGCACAGACCTTCTGTTAACAGCAGCGTATTTTCTGTACTTTTTAAAAGCCCTGACTCACTCACTATTTAGTTCAGCTCAATACAAAAAGGAAAAATTGGTCAACAAGATCCAGCTAGTACAAGTAAGAGTCTGAAAATGCCTCTTTGGGGGAACCTGAAGAAGGCTTGTAAACATCAATCTTCTTAACACTTTTTTTGATAGTGATGTGATATGTTAGTGCCACTTCAAATTGCCATCGCTCTCCCGTGGGCTACATTACAGGTCCAGGGCCTCTCCCTGCCTCTGTCTGCCACAACAGATGTCACACAGAGGCTGCAGGCTGACAGGGACCAACCAGACCTCACAATACACCCTTTACACTCACTCATCCAGCCCAATGTACTGAATGGATAAGCCATTGTCCTACACCATCTTAACCAATTTTGTCTCTAAACTTGTCTTTTTTTCTATTTTAATTATATTACAGCCAGTCAGCCAGACAGATACTATCTAACGCCGATATTCCCCCCCTTCTTCACAAAAAGCAGGTCCTACTAAACTCTGTTATTGCTCATGCCATCGAACAAGCTCACCTTTGGAGGAATTTCTTCCTCTGTGACAGCGGACGCCACGGTGACACTTCCTCTCTGCTCCACCACGGCCATCCTCCTCTTCCTCCCTCGCTCCTCTTTTACTAGACAAACAGAAAACAATCATCTGTGCTGTAAAAAAAACTTGTTCATGTGATTGTTATGAAAAGTTTTTCAGAGTGGTGTTTCTACCTAATCATTTCACCACCTGTTTTTATTAGAATGAGCTCTTTAATAGAAGCTAAGCTACACCTGACTATTACTTGATTATTGATTAATTATTATTATCAGTAATAATACTGTTATTCATCTTGTGTTCCATAAAATAAACAAAAAAAAAGTAAGTGAACTCTTTTAAAGTCAAACTATCTTTGGATGTTTAACCAGGACAACACTGACGTGATGCAACTGTACACCTTTTGTTTAAGCCAGTGTGAATATGAATATGACTGGTGATCCCATAGATGTGGTTTTTATGCCTGGGTGGCCTCTTAAACAAAATTTGTGTATGTATTGCTTATATATTCAATATTGCTTTAAAATAACGGTCAAAATAAATGCCATGCAGTGTGAGACTTGCTTCTAAGATTACTTTAGTTAAAGGAAAACATGGTAGAATAAAAGCACAAACAGGATCAGCATCTCTTTCAGTCTGGAATCTAATGCCACCTATTGGTCACAGAAGTGCACAGCTCTAAAAAAATGAAAGTCCACAAATGAAGGCTTATCTGACTTCCAAATGCTTTAAACACACCCTGCATCCTGCAAAACAAACCTCGTGCCATCTTAAAACAGACTGACAACATTAAAGAGGGAGTTTAAACACACGCTGACTGAACAACTTTACCCAAAAGCTGCATGAATCACTCACGAGCTGGGACGTGTTTGCCATTTACGGGGCCTGTGAGTCAGTGAAGCACTCTTATGACATGGACAAGTAATAGCCACTGTAACACGGGTAATAAAGTTTAATCTTCTAAAACTTAACTTAACTTTACTGAAAGTACAAACCTCTTATTATAAGTGTGCGATAAGACAGATCAGCAGGTAAACGGTGAACTTTGACCTCACGTGTAACATCACAAGGCAGAAATGATCCAGACAAAGTTATTATGCAAACGTGATATAAAAGGCTGTATTTAAAAAATAAACAATGCAACAGGAAAAATTAAGCTAATCTAAACTTCTGCTTATTAAAAGGGAAATATGCTTTACTTCCACCAACAAGTCGGTGAACACAAAATTATCATTTTTGTTGCTCAGAGTAGAGCCAAATAAAAGCCAGAAATTTAAAACCTTTTTGTTTAAACTACTGTTACGCATATACATTATTTTTAAATTCATTTTAAGTTTTACAAAACCCTGAAAAAGAAATTCATGAAACAATTAGAGTTAATTAAAAATTAGAATGAATAAAATGTAGTCAAATTTACCCATTTACCGCACAACTTCATATGCTTTATTTAAAAATGTTTACATTTTTAATAATGAAATGAAAACACACACACACACACACACCAAATGCCTAGGTGCTTTGTTTACATCTTTTTTAGTTCTTCGTAATTTTTATTATTTAATTCTAAAGATTTTCTGCAGCTGGATTAGTGAGAAGTTTGCAGGTTAAAAATGGA
The DNA here is from genome assembly GCF_051167445.1 of Perissodus microlepis. Lineage (NCBI taxonomy): Eukaryota > Metazoa > Chordata > Actinopteri > Cichliformes > Cichlidae > Perissodus > Perissodus microlepis. Next base: position 17,709,633 of record NC_140463.1, on the reverse strand, counting down.
GAGGAAACCTAAACTAACAATGATTAGGTAAAAAGCAAACAAACAAAAAAACAGAACAAGATAATGAATTTCTGCATCATTTTACGACATTAATCTTAGTAATAGCCTGTATGTATAGTAATAGTTTCCTGTTGTATTCTTATTCACTCAGTTTCCAGTTTATTGCTACATCGAGCTGGAAGTTAAAAGCCTCATACAAGTAGAGGTTTTTTTTAAGTTTTGCAAGAAACTTCTTAAGTATTTTCACACATGACAAAGTAACTAAATCCAGTTTTTACATCAGTTTATACGCGTTAAAGGCGGATTAAAGAGTGTTTAAGTCCCTCTTGGTGACATCAAATAAGTTAAACAGAAACAGACAGCGCCCATTCGAGACACTGCAGACAGTTTTTACCTTCACAGCTTTAAAAGAAACTCTGCTTTTTCTTCTTCCGGGCTTCTGCTTTTTTCCTGCCGTCAGCTCCGCATATTTAAACGTTACAAGCTGAAAACTGGACTAATTAAAAAGTTGTGAAGCAAAATCAAGAAGGAGGAAAAAAAGTCACACACACCCGGAAGTTTTTTCGTTTTTCTGTAGGGGATGCTTGCGTTAACCTCCTGTCCTCACCTGGAGGGGCGGTGATAGCAATATGAGGTATTAGAGAATTTCTAAATGGTCCTCAACATCCTAGAGCACATCGTCTACAGCCATATTAGCACAGCCAGTGTTAACGCTCTAACGTTTAGAAGCACAAGCTTTCACATTTTTAACAGTAAATCGATGGGAAATAATTCAACTAATGATGTTTTTCTCGCGACATATTTCAGTTCCACGTTAGTAGCGCATCTGGGAAGACAGACAACTCTCGCGATACTCGATTAGATCAAACGTTATTTCGCTGTGGTGTTGCCTAAGTCTATCCAAACACACCGCGGCTGGTAAAGTTGGCCATTACCCCTCCAAAACCCACTTTTTGTGCCGGTAAGAGACACGGAAAAAGCGGAAAACACTTGTGAATCACTTTATTTCACGTGCGGATATTTAGTCGAGTTTTCGGTTGTTTTTATAAACATTTTCCCGTCATGTCAACAACTGATGTTAAGCATTAACTTGGTGTGGCACCGTGCAGGTGCACTTGTTCCGCTTTATGTTCATGTATTTGTTTTGACAAGCCTTAGCTTAAGGATGTAAGTATGTAAACCGTGTGCAGTACTATTACTACTTAAATAATATAGCCACAGTACTCAGAATATTCCAGGTTTTTTTTCGTAGTGCAAACTTTAAACATTCGTTCGTTCTGTGTTTCTGTTTAGAAAGCAGTGACGCTCACGGAACCCTGATGATGCTGAGGATAGTGATGAAGAAGAAGATCATAATGGCGGGGTCAGCAGGCAGATGATGAGGAGGAGGATGAAGCTGAGGGTGAACCGCAGCCAGCTGCTGTCTCTGTCCAAAGAAGAAACATCTGGGAGCTTCCAGAAAGAAGGGACGCTGCAGGTCGGACGGCAGGAGGCAGGTAAGAGATTCTGATCAGTTCTATTCTCCTTTATCATAACCTCTATTAGACTAATGGAGATAATCTTTTTTTTTTTTTCATTTGTTCTCTTTTTTATTTATTTAACTTCACTTTCACTGCAGTGTTTTGCTCTCCTTTGTCGTCTTCTTTGCTATTTTTTTCTCGCCTATTTGTCCTAATTTTTTATGCTTCTTGTTATCTTCTGTTCTATTTTGTTCTCTTTTATCTTTTGCCTCTCATCTTCATTTTCTTATTTTTTCTCTTTAATTATCGTCTTTATTTTTTTACTAGTTCTCTTTTTTGATCTTTAGTTCTGTTTTTTGTATGTTCGCTCCTGCTCTCTCATGTTTCTGTTGTTTTCTTCTCCTTTGTTTTGTATCTCTTTTCTCTTCTGCTCTGCAGTCATCTTCGTCTGTTTCCATCTCCTGCCTGAGTCACTCTAACTTTACTTCCTGGAACCTCTGAGTCTCCACCGGTAGAACAGTTTCCTGACTCACAATCTAAAGGTCATGAAAGAAAACGCTGTTATTTAACACGCTCTGCAGAGCTCCCTTTAGACAGATTTTTCCATCTTAGTGTTCAGAAATCTGTGAGCCGTTCTGTGCTTTCACAGGTCTCACAGAGCGGTTCTGCCGTCTGAGAGGAAACCTGCTGTTCATCCTGAAGAAGCAGGTGAGAGTCAACATAAAGACACCAAAAAAAACAGGAAACGTGTCTTTTTGTTCTTTATTAAAGAGAAAACGTGAAACTTTAACACAGGCTGGTGAGCTGGAGGAGGTGTTGCTGCTGGAGAGATGTAATGTCATGAAGCTTCCACACAATAGCAGACGGCTTGCTGTCAGTACGTAACACGCACACAAACACACATTAACGAACCTTTTCGCATACTATGTGAGCACAGTAAAATGTGTTAGTGTGTGTGTGTTGAGGCTTTGAGAGCGGCGACCCTCCCGTGTTCCTGCAGTCGAGCAGCTCTGCAGAGTGCACGTCATGGCTCATCAGCCTGAGAGACGCCAACATCGAGGAGCTGAGGAGACGCATCACACACCTGCGCACGCTCATTAACACACACACACAGGAACACACACAAACCACCACGGATAGCCCTGACAATGATGGAGGTGCAGGTGAGAATGTCGGTCAAAGAAGTTTTTGTTGTTTTAATTCAGTGTCAAAGAGACATTATACTTTTTTATTTTATTTATTTTATTTACTGCTGCCCAGATGACCTGAACCCAGATAAGCAGTGGACAAATCCATCCATCCATTCTCTTCCACTAATCCTTATCAGGGTTGCGGTTGGGCTGGAGCCTATCCCAGCTGCCACTGGGTTTATAAAAATAGCACATGGATGTGTGTTAAACTAACAGGTTTGAATAGTTCACAGCTGATGTAATGCTGTTCTGTGGCCACCAGGTGGAGCAGAAACTGCTACTACAGTATCTCCGCTGCACCTGACAGTGGGTATGTCCACACACACACACACACACCGTTAAAGCTTTCATTTATAACACTGCTGATTTTCTGTGTCATACCGTGTGTTTTTGTTCCTTACGTCTTTCCCACGGCCCTTCTTCTCTCAGAGTGTCACGGTTTGGATATCATCAGAGACAAAATCCAGATTCACATCTCTGTCATCGACACACACACTCACACAGTCAGGAAGCACTGCAGCGCAGAGATAGCAGAGGTACACACAGACACACACACAGGCTGCCAAGTCCTGTTCTTCGCTTTTATTACTATTTTTGTGAGAACATCTTTCACACACCATTTATGGCACATGAGCTGCGTTATATTAAGGCTAGGTTCAAGTTAGGCTTATTATTTCCCTCTGAATTGATCAAACTGCATTCTGTGTGTGTGGTTCAGGGATCAGATGATGGTGTGTTTCTGACATCAGTGTGCTTTTGTGATGACTTCCCGCTATACCGACACTGCAGGATCAAAGTCACCATTTACCATGGCGACGACTCCACAACAGTGAGTGTGTGTATATATGTGAGTGTGTGTTTCCAGGTGTGTGTTTTTTCTGTGTGTCTGAAAAATTGTGTGTTTAAGAGGATTAGTGGTGTGGTTATGTGCATGTGCAATACCAGCAGTGGTAGCTTTTCAGCACACGCACACTCATTTTCTCTTTTGGGTCACTTAATCTGTCTCACACACACACACACACACACACACACACACACACAGAGCTGGATGAAAGAGTAACACTCGAACAGCCACAGATGCTGAGAGAGAAAGTGAGATTACAGAAAAGCAAATATTTCCGTTTTCAGCTCTTTTCCCTCCGTCCTCTTTGCCAAGCTCCAAGCTGCCAGCCAGTTCAATTGTTTCCCATGATGCTCAGGGGCGTGTGTTTTTAATCCAGTCGGCCATGACGAAATAGGAGCGGGAGGATACTCGGCCGGTGTGTGTTGGTCTTTTCAGCTGGAGACGGATCAGAAGGGACAACCAAAGGCGACACTGAGTTTATTTTTTGTGTTCGATGTTTTCTGAGACGCTTAGTTCCTGGACCAATGGATGAACCCGCTCTCCTTCTGCTTCACGTTTCTCTTGTTTTATCCACAGTTTTGTTGAACGGCTGCTTGGAAATGCATCACGAGCAGGAGAAATCTGCTCGTACAGCTGCTGCCAAAGTCAGCGTTAAAATATCAAATAGGCTTTAACATCGAGGATGCGTTCAGGTGCAGATGAGTGTTGCAGGTGCTGTAGCTGGGCTGTATTTCTGATTGTCCAGCAGTGTCTGTGCAGCAGCTTCAGTTTAGATTTGTAAAACTTATCTGCTTTTGTTTTGGGTTCAAATTCATTTCAAATATATTTGTTAATAATGAGCGTACAGTTTTGAGATTGCAACCAAATCGCAGCATTGTACTGGCAGTAGGACCTGGGTATATCTAAATGCATGAAACTGCAGTAAAAGCTGCCTGCATGAAGTGAGCACCTGGCAATATGGAATCATTACATTAGAAAAGTGACATTAAACTATTAATAAATGTCCTTAAAGACTGATGAGCAGACACAGGTGAGGTGGCAGCAGCTTACAGAAGCTTATTTAAAAAGTCAGTTGGATATTAAGAATAAAGAAAAGTTTGATTGTTTTAAAAGTTCGCATGCTTAATGTATTGGGATGTGTACCTGTGACTCACTTCCTTTGTGTGTCATTGTATAGATTCAGCTGGTTAATCAAATCTTCAGCTGATGTTAGAAAGCAGGAAATCCTAGAAAGAAATATAGACTGAAATAGTGAGAGTCAGAGCAGAAACAGGAAGTCACTTTTTAAAAAAACAACTTTCTGAGGATGCAGAGGGCCATGAAGGCATGCACCGACTGTCTCCGACCGCCAGGAGACGGCCACAGCATCTCTGCTGGACAGGTAGGGAAAGTCCACATGTATCAAACCCCGTAGATTCCCATGTTAAAAACTCCTTACTAGCAGCAGAAATAAGCCTGCTTACAGCCCTACAAAAATCTGTTTCAGTCTCTGTGGATAGTTTCAACTATAAGGGATTAAATATAACTTTATTTATTTTGGTATTTGTTAAGGTTTAAGTTTAGAGATGTGTCTGCTTTGATAGATAGCCGTCCATCCCTAAGCTACAGTCAGCTACTTTAGCCACAGACCTGACCGGCCAGGCATCAAATACTGGACGATTCTTATTGTTTTGAACCACAAACAAAATAGAAGCAAATATACAGTTTATCGCAGGTTTCCGACGATGGTCTTTGAGGCAGAGATCAAAGCCTTCTACGAGCCTTCAGCTGAGTTTAGAGACCGGAAATTTTCAAAAGTAGCCCTCAGCACTCTTACATAGTGACTAAGACCACGCTAAGTGAATGGAAACATGCTCTGTATGTGTAGAGGAAGGTTGACAGTCTTGAGTGGCTTTTTAACTTTAAGGGATATTCCAGAGGAAATTAGTTTTAGACAGGGGACTTTTTTTGATAAAACACTGATACATGTTTGGTCTCGCAGCTGATGCTTATTCAGGTTTAAATGTGAACCTTAACTTCCTCGTCTTTCACACTCTGCAATATAGGGTTTTGCTTCGGCCCTGTTTGTGATCGCTGCATAACCCTGATGCTGTTTCCTGATAAGCTGGTGGTGCAGATGATGCATCAGTTCAATGTCATTATTGTGGAAATAACACAACAGATTGTTTTATTGTCGTGTGTGTGTCAAGGTTTGATGGTGATTTGCATTTAATCTTAAAAGCCTCTTGCTTTTCCCAAGAACTGAGTGAGACAGATTAGCTCGGTGTGTGTTTGCATGTTTGCGTGTTGTAACCCTAACCTTGAGCTGCAAACGAGGAAATGAGGCAACCGTTTGCATGACTGAAGTTAACCCATCAATATCCGGTTTCCTTCTGTCTGTCTTCTAGTGGTTTTCTCTTTTCAGCGTCCTACAAGGGTCTCTGACAAAGATGAATTTCTACTTATTTGAAGAACGTTTTAAGGCTTTCGGAAAAGTTTGTTTGCAGGCTGGCTCTGCTCTTGGGAAGCAATGAGAACACGTCATAGCGTGTCTGCTGTAATATGTCCTGCATTGTGATAATCTAAATATAGTAATCACACAAATAAGTGTTGTTGTTTTTTTTCTAAAAAATTAACATTCAGAACTTGTAAAAAATGACTGCCTTATTCTGACCGACCAGTTTTCACTGCACAAACTCACAGACTAATTCATTTGATCCAGAACTAACCAGCAAATAAAAGGAAGGCAAGAACTGAGTAAGAAACTTAAAAAGCAATTCAGCATGTTTAAAAAATGAAAAGGTTAAACCTCCTTTTCGGTTTCTCAAAGAAAGCCGTTATGTCTCTCGGCTAGGCGGCCAAAATTGCTGCAAGTTGATGCATCAGTACGCCTACACTGCTGCTTGCAGTGGACCAGATGCAGGATGAATCTGAAACTATCGGCCTTATATTACACACAGAAATTAAAACCTGTCACAAAATGTTTGGCCAGATATCCAAATTCATTAGATGTTTGTACAAACATTACTCAGATGAATGAATCCTCACATGGGAGCTACTTTCTGTGTGGGTTGGTCTCTTTTTATGTCTGCTGTTTTTATTTATTTGTGTATTTTTTTTATTTTTATTTTTTTGATGGTTGCCTCTGTTGAATATCAGCCTAAAAAAGTCTCAGACTCAGTGAAATGAATGCATGTTTGATGTGATAAAAGATATCAGACAACTGAAGTAAATGCAGCTTACTTCATTCACTTTGTCTTCAGTGTGGTGTGTGTGTTTGTGTGTGTTTGTGTGTGTTTTGGGTGATTTGAGTGCTTTTCACTCGTCAAGGTAATCCTCTGAGTTTCCGATTATCGTCATGGCAGCCGAATGATTTCAGTGTCGTTGCCGTGGGGATTTTTGATAACAGGGCCGTGACCTTGTGGAGATGATGAGTTTGGATGTGTATTTGGTCCTTTATTAATTGGTATTCCAGTGTGTGACAGCTCTGTACATACCTTGGAGTGGAATACGTCTTCCCTGTGAGGGCTGTTTGCCTAAGAGTTATATAGTTTTCACCGTCACTGTGGTTTGTGCTCACAGCAGAGCCTTTACTCTGTGGCTCTGTTACGTCGGGTTCAGACTGCATGATATCAGCCTGATTATAGCCTGGCTCTGACATCGTAGGGCACGTGTTGTACAGCTTTAATCTGGCCTGAACATCGCTTTAAGTTCTTAATAAACTTTGGCCTGTGCAGTTGCAGCTGTGGTTTGTGTAGTGACGGGCACAAGCTGCCTAACACAGAATTCAATTAAAAGGAAAGATGCTGTACGCACATAGTCTCAGCTGAGAAGACTGAGTACCTCACATCTTTATCGAGTGTAGAGGAAGGCCTGTTTATCCATTCACCGTTAGACAGCTTTTGTTTTCCAAAATCATTACGATCTTGATTTTGGTGTTTGAATCCACCCAGCAGTAAGAGTATGGAGTCGCAGAGGAAAGAGAGGCTTTCAATAAGTACTTTGGAAAGTTCAAGAGCTAAAATAGGCCAAATATGATGGTGCTGTACAGGTCTTTCATTTTTAGGTGCAGAAGAAATGCACAATGAAACCATAGCACTGGTGTTACTCTCTGGCTCTGTCAGTGTGTGGCTCCATAGTGTAGTGGTTTACAACCCAGATCCCTTTGGGGCCATTCTGTGTAAAAATCTGCCCAGTCAAACACAAGGAGATGCATGCTGCAGTAGGTGACCCCTCGTGAAAGACGGGGCAGCTGAAACCAGTTTGTGAAATTCCCCGTGTGCTCTGGCTTCTTCCCATGGTTACGTGCTGATTCCAAACTGACCTGTGAAGGCTTTCTAGGGCGTAAGAGTTCTGAAACTGAGATCGTGACCGCACTACAAAGGTCCTCTTTGTGGTATTACTGTAGCTTTTAATGCCTAGTAAAGGCCTGCTGGTCTGTTAGAAGCTGTGAAGTCAGCGTGTCAAACCAAAACTGTGCCTAAAAGTCGAGTTTTGAACCAAACTGTGGGTATTTTTACTCCTCTGGTTCACGCTGGCTTTCACCCAGTGTTTGCCAGGATAAGCTTCAATCTCCAGTGACTTGAGATATATTAGTAGTGCTGCTTCTTATTTGTTATTAAGGAAAACCATCAGGCCTCTAAAAGAAGAAGGTTTTGTCCTTGAGTCTCTCAGTCTGCAGCCACATTGTCAGATGAGGCTATTAGAGTTCACGTTATGGTTAAGTGTTAATGTTATACATGGTTTGAAATGTGAAACTGTGTAGTCGATGTTTTTGACCTGATTCTAAAAAACACAAGTTGAAACACGTCTTATCATCATAATCTGCTTTAAAGCTGATGTTTTCACATAGAGCTTGTTGTCAGCGGAAATTGGATATATTTATATAGCTATGATGTGAGTCACAAAGAGAATTTAAACAATGAAAAAGCAGTTTGATGTGAGATGAAACAACTGTCTTGCTCTGTTTCTGTCTCAGAGGAGCTTCCTGGGTTTTACCTCGTTCTCTATCAGAGATCTGCTCAGGGTCAAGGAGCCTCACGTCTCTCTTAGCCTCAGGTAAACACACTTAAATCTTCCCCTTTTAACCATATTCATCAAATCTTCTCTCAAAATAAAGTTTATAATTACTCTGTGTCCCCCTTATCCAGTTTTACTAACCTTTCATCACTATTCTGCATGGTTTAACTCATCAACAACTTTCCCTAACCTAAGCTCCTCCCCCGCCCACCAGAGAAATCACCAGAAATCCACCCTGCAGGCATCCACAGTTCATTTTAAGTTTACCTGCTCTGCACACACTCTTTTCCTCACCATGCATGCTCTCTCCCAGTTTTACCCCATTTCCTATCATAGAAATGTTTTGAAGTCAACGAATTGCACGTCATAAAAAGCTTCCAGGATTGTCCGTTGCTTAGATACTGTAGACCGCAAGAGGAAGTGAGGAGAGAGCGTGGGGCTCCACCTCTGTAGAAAGTAGAAAAAGGCAGCTCCTTCCTGTTTTGTCACCACAGCATCTTTAGAGAGACAGACGAGCAGCCGTAAAGACTAGATTAGATGAAAAAGCAAATTCCGAGAGATCGAAGGAGGACAGGAAGAATGAAGACGAGGAGAGAGAGGCATAGATCCAGAGCGCGGTCCAGGCATGAGCAGGCGGAGTGCAGTAGGTGTGTCTGTGCTGGCATGTTGTATCCAGGTGTGCCTCACTACTAACACATACCTCATGCAGGCTGGCAGAACTGCAAATTTTTGTGACTTCATAAAGAAGCATTTCAAATAAACTTACAAAAGCAAGGCATCTTTATCCAGAAATATTTGTTACCACCTTAATGGAATTTCTTAGCTAGTCTTTCAGATGTGTGTTTTGTTGGTTCTTCTATCATTTAGAGGTGCTATTTTGTCTTTAGTTAACTTTTCCTGGTGCTTATTGTGTAATTGGCAGCCTTTACTTCATATTTATGTTGGTTCCTGATTACCTTAATGGTGATTTGTTTCTTAGTACCTTTTTTTTTCTCTTTCTAGGTATGTTGTTAATATTTAGCTTTATTGTTAGGGTTATCAGGGGGTCAGGAGGTCCCTGACTGGTCCCTAGTCCTGTGTAGCTGAAGCTTAAGGAAGAATGTATATTGGCAAGCGGTTGCTGGTGAATACGGGTTATCTAGAAAAGAATAGTCCGTTATTGTCTTTGCACATGTACCACGAAATTGTCTAATTGAAACTGGTCGCAAAGAGCTTGCAATGACCTACTTGTCATTGCTTTGGTTGTTCTAGTTTGCATTGAAGATGGCAACTTGTTTGCAAACACTCTCAAACACTCAGCTTGAAAAACTGTGATGCAACCCTGCAAAAAGCTAATCCTGGTGCAGCACCGTGCGCCTTACTGTGACAAGTGTCATGTGAATGACCTCAACCAGTAAGGGAATACACATTTTTCCCCCTCATGTTGCTTGTTGCCAGATGTTATCCAATCAGTCTCTGGGTTCATTCAATGCTTAAAACTCTTTAAATAAGAATTTTCTGAAACATCAGTGGGAAAAAACAACAGGAAAATTAACGCCTGGAGGCCATAAAAGTGTGCAGTATCTATTTCTACTCCAGTTCTCTTGCTCTTTAGCATTGCCTCGTTGTTCTGTTTAGCCGTGTATTGCTTGTAATTGTTTCTAGTGAGCTTCAGTTCTCTAGTTAATAATTAGTTTTTACCTCCATCTGTATTTTCATTTATTGTTTCTGTTTTTACCATCTAGTTAGTTATTTTGTTTAAGTAACTTTTCATTTCCAGCTAATTGTTACTTTATCGTCTTAAACATGTTCCCTCCTGAACTTTTCTTATGTTTCTAGTATGTTTGTTTTTTTCACTAGCTTCTTTTTGTTAGTTACAGTTTGTTTATGGTTAGTGTTGGATTGTTGGTTCTCTGGTTTCTGACCACCTTAAGTTGTCTAGTAATCTTGTTTTGAGTAACTTTTGTCTTCTCTGTAGTTGCTTCATCTTTCTCGTTAGCTGATTGTGGCTCAGGTTAGCTTTGTATACCTAACTTTCTATTTTTTTCTTCCCGTTTGTTTCATTGGTGAATCAGGTAGCAGGTGATTGAAGCTTTGTCTTGCTAGTCGTTGTATTTTTTTTAGTTAGCTTTTCATTCAGTCTCTCTAGCTTTTCCCACTAGTCGCTCTGCTGTCTTCTTTCTCAGAAGGCTTGGTTTGAAATATTTTAATATGTCCCCCTGTGTTCACTGGTCCGTTCCAAATTATGAATTTGAACTATGAAGAGGAACTGAAAAGTGAATCAGGTTTTCTTGGCTCACAGTGGGCCTCTCAGGAGTGACTGTCCATGTGAGCAAATCCACATACGAGGCAGAGTCTGTGTTCCCACAGCGCTGTACTTCCCATATTTCTGATATGTTCATGAATTCTGTTGAATTAATTAGCATCAAATGCCCTACTCATGGTACCCTTACCGCTCAGTCTTTACATTTTTGTGATTTTTTTTTCTTTGAATATGAAGTGTCCACTCTTTCTTCATCAGGACGATGGATGGCGTGAACGAGGTGGGGGAGGTGCGGGTGTCCCGCGTGCAGATGGAGGGAGACAGCGAGAGTCAAACTCCTTCTGAACATAAGGTAGCACAAAGTTGTCTTTCTCTTTCAGTGGTGCTTGTTTGATGCACCGTGGACTCGTCTCAAGTCGACAATTGGCTCTGTGGTTTTCTTTCTGGCACATTTGAGGTCTAGGTTGGTAGATGAGTCACAGTGAAGCTGCTTTATCACTGTCCAGTCTAGCTTTCATTTTAAAGTGCAAGAAAAGAGATAAATAATAACAAATTATGTTTGACCTACTTTCCCTCTTTCCGTTTTCCTGCCCCAGTGTTCCACGCTGTGCGACAGTATTCACGGCTCTGTCCACGACAAAGACAACAGTCCAATGATGAGAGCATGTGAGGCACACAGTTTACAGGATATGTTTTTCTGCTTTTATATCAGTTTTCCTTCCTTAACCTGTGTGTGTGTGTGTGTGTGTGTGTGTGTGCAGTGCTGTGTGCTCAGGTCTCTAAGGTGAACAGGTTTAAGACAGAAGATCAGAGGTGGCTGCTGGTCAGGGAACAGATGTCAGAGACGCCGCTTTCTTTCTCTTTACCCAAACAGTTACTGAGCTTGCTCATACAGGAACATACAAACAGGTATGCAGGGCTTGTTCTTTGCTCAGACTGGGCCTTCAGGGGGTGATTACTAACATTTGAGTCTTGTTTTATTTGACAGTATATGCATTTCTGATGATTACATAAGCAGACATGTTTACTATACTTGTGTAAATAAAATGTACATTTAAACAACTTGAAAAAGTTCTTAGTTCAGGATCACCTAAACGTTTGGCCACCGTGCAGATTGAAGAGACAGAGAGATCAGCCGTGCAGCCCCTTCACCATTTTGTCTTTGATGTTAACTTCCTCCAAGCTATGTTAGCTCTCTGCTAGCTACATGCTGAAGTAAACACAAGACAACATAGAACTGAAACAGACGTGTCCATAAGTCGGCATGCTGACACAGATCCAGCACGTTGAGTCAGGACTGGATGGATATCCGATTCTAACGTTAGATTAGTGCATCCCTGCAGAGATGAGATAATGTGGTCGTGCATGTTTTCACACTGTGCTTCCTGGAAGTTGTTCATGATGTTATTTTTGGCTGGGTTTACATATATATGTAAATAGAAATTAAAAAAACCACAACCTATGCAAAAATAAAAGTCTGTAAGAAAACGACCCTTCAGAACTAATCTATTATCTCAATAACCTGAACTCAGGTACCGGATCAAAATCAACTTGAAACTTGAAAAAGTTTATTCTTTAGTAGTTCAAACTCTTCCTTGTCTATCTTATTCTGGGCGTTGGTGCAACACCCCAGGTCATCCTCTGTAAGGAACAAGATGTTTTAGCTCCTCCCTCTGTGGACCTCCCTCATTTTATCCAGAGGGCGCAGAGCAACTGCACATATGAGATGAACAAGCAGGGAAAACGTATGGAGGGACATACGTGTGGGTGTAATGTTATTACACGCAACAAAAGTTAGACAACCACTGTTTTCAGCTGCCCCTGACAACAGCAGGTGGGCGGGGCTTCTGTGAGATCATCATGTCAAGGATATCACCTGCCTATGACATCATAAAAATCCAAGAGTAGAAAAAAAAGACTGAAACTCTTTGTTTCTTTCAGCCTGAAGTTTTTTTTTCCTGTTAGAATTCAGGAAGTGAAGGAACTCAGTGACCTTTCACCCCACTGGGATGGCCTTCGCCATGATGTCCTCAGCCACTGTAACCACGTGACCGGCTGCTATCAGGAACTGCTCGCTGAGCTCGAAAAAGTCTCAGGTGAGGTCACGTGATCTTCATGCGGATTTTAGCTTTTTCCACAGATACTATCTGGAAGTACACAGAACTGATATATCCTGATATATCCGCAGCTTCATCCTGTTTTAAGTCGAGCACCAGTAAGTCAGACAGACACCTTCAGTTTGTTCCGACCAACCTACACACGCAGAGGATGGAGGTCACCAGTCCCGACAGCACAGGTACATCCGTGAGCCTCCTGCTTCTTAGAGATGAGCATTTCAAAGCTAACGTATGATTTGGTGTCTGAAACCACCGCTGGCCTCACAGAGACTGTTTAATGCAGGGAAGTCAAACTCATTTTAAATCATGGGCTCATACAGCTCAGTGAAACTACATGAGAAATATTTAAAGTTACAGAAAATGTTCTGATAGTGGATCATCCAGAATGTCCTTTAATTAAAGAATTTAAATTAATTCACAGAAAAGGTTGTTTTTTGGGGGGGTTTGTTTTCCCCCTGTTGACTCAATATAAAGAATAAAAAAAACATTTCTGTGGTAAATAATAAAAAAACAGGAACTTTACTGACATTTCCTTGTTTATCGATTACTTAATTACTCTGCTGTAGTGTGTGGTATGAATTCATACTACCCCGGGGGTGGGGGGTGGGGTCCCTTATCAATAGAAAAAGCTGTAAAACCAATGAAAATACAGTAAAAAAGCTAACTTATTTTCAAAGTCATTCAGTGGGCCAGCTTTAAGTCTTTTCAAGGCCTATTCTGGCTCCCGGGCCTCGTGTTTGACACCCCTGGTTTAAAGGTTGGAACTACATAGTTGGATTGTGATTTAAATTCTCTGCAGATGAGGTCACAGGTTACAAAAACATGTGGACATCTGCACAGACTTGGACCAAAGTGCACCCCATGAATGTATCTAATCATAGCTTAAGCTATACATGTTACCTGTAAAATTGAACATCTAGAGGTTTCAATAAGACTGTTGTTGGTTTAAAAGCTGTAGCATCAGTCTCTAATTGTAGTTGTGGCTTACGAGTCAAGTCGTAACCGCTCCACACTGACTGTGGTTAATTGTGGCAGAACTGTATCATTCTAGCGTTACGTAGCAGATTTGCCCTGCAGAGTACCGTACAGGGCTTTCTGACAGCGGTAGCCATCTTTGATGCTGTGTCCTGTTTGCACGGTATGAAGCGTCTCACAGTGCACCACGCTTTCCTGCTCCCGTTTGCAGCAGTTACAAGTGTGTCCCTCTAATTTCAGTGGTGTTTTGTGAACAGCTTGCAGGTAAATTACTGCAGTTTTCGTTGCATCCCAGTCGATGCTGATAAATAAGAATAAAAAGATGTATTTGTTATGTTGACATAAATTAAAAATGCTCAAATTTTGAAATATTATTTAAGTGTTTCTAAATCATAACCGAACTTTCTTTAACTGCTTCTTATTTCTGTTGTGTATTTTTTATTGACTTTTGACGACACTTTACAATAACCATCAGACATACATGTAAACAAACAATCGTGATTTAAACTTCTATCAAGTAGTTATTTTACTGTTAATAATAAAAAATGTTTGCCATCATTAGTAGTGTTGTAATTCCCCTTTATGTTGGTTGTGTGAATAAAAGCAGAAAATAACATTTTATGTCAACGCGGCTGTTGTCTCAGTCTGCGGCTTCCTTCTTCTTCAGGCCTGTGGTGCATGTGTGGTATGAACAGCGAGACAGCGCTCAGTCGGAGGCTGTTTTATAGTAACTCACACCACAGGTTTTCCTAAAGTAAACAGCCGCTGAAAGCAAAAGTAAAAATGAAACGGGTGAGAGAAATGGGGTACAAAGGTTCACAGACTGGTACTACTGCCACTCCACCGGCTTACTTAAACATTCCTAAACATCATCTATGAACTTTATGTGGCTGGTTAAACTGGTTTAATTGGAATTGTTTACCAGTTTGTAGGCATTATCATGTATCATGTAGCAGCTGTAAACACCACATTATGATTTACTGATGATGGTTATTATAAAGTGTTTTGTTTCCCATCTTCACCCCTCTCTCTCTCTCTCTCTCTCTCTCTCTCTCTCTCTCTCTCTCTCTCTCTCTCTCTCTCTCTCTCTCTCTGTGCCTTAGATGCTACAAAGCTCTCTCACTCACTCATCTCTGTCCTCAGGTGTTTGGTATGACGTTATAACTTTTGGTGCTCCGGCTGATCATCACCAGGCCTTTAAACACGGAGGGCTGAAGAAACTACTCAGGAAACATACCAACCTCAGGGAAAGGTAACGTCTCCCCCTCCACCCTTTATTTTCTCCTCCTTCCTCCAACAGCGTCACACTCAAACATAATATTGTTGGCTGCTGTCGGTTAATCTCTATAATCTCGACTCTGTCAGGATTAGCGTTGCTGCATTGTGGAGTCGGCGCACTGATGCTTTAATTTTTATGGAATTATCTCAGTGTGCACACAGCAGAGGGATGAATGGCAGTGATGTACGTTTAGAGTTAAAGAGATTGTAAATGCTTGCTGTAAATTAAATTGAGCTGAACACAAGTTAAATATCTATAAACATGAACTCATGAATAAAAAGTTTTCTCATTGCCACAAATTGGTGACAATTTATCGCAAATAATTGGTGACGATCGTTCCTGCATTAAGTAAATCACACTGTGTGACACTAAAAACTTCTACGAGCGATCCAGGAGGAAGTTGGGGACGGTCTGTGCATTTTCCAGCACAATGTAAGATTGTAACGAGGCAGAAGGTCCAACCAAGTGACACAGAGATCATCGAATTAACATTTTGGATTCATCCCCAGATCTTAATGTGATTTTGTGTGTCAAACACCAAATTTGTGCCACTAACAAAACTTTTGTCCATTGCTGTAGAGAGATCAAATATAAGAACGTGTTAGTCAGTGTTATACAGCGGTCCCTCGTTTATCATGGGAGTTGCGTTCCAAAAATAACCAGCGGTAGGTGAAATCTGCGAAGTAGCCACCTTTATTTTTTACAGTTATTATAGATGTTTTAAGGCTGTAAAACCCTTCACTACACACGTTATACACTTTTCTCAGACAGGCTCGAACATTTTCACACTTTTATCTCTTGTTTAAACACTCTCAAAGTTCAAACCTTTGGAGGAAAATAAGTCCAGTATTATGAACTTAAGGAACCTGCAGGTGTCTTTGACGCTGCAAAATGTTTCGTGGACATTATTGTGTTTGTTGGGGAGAAAACTTACAAACATACAGTACAGCACTTCAGAGTCACACTGCTAGCGAGCAAAGATTTAGATAAATTTGACAAAGTGAACACTTTCTGTACTGTGCAGGAGACACGACATGAGATTGATTGACAATGGTCTAGAGCCAATCAGGACGCAGAACACAATGTGCTAACAAAAAGACACACAAAAAAAGCATGCAAAATTGCACACACACACACACACACACACACACACACACACAAAAATCACCGAAAAGTGATCCGCGTTATAGTGAGGCATCACTGTATTGCATAAAGAGGCATCTCAGAGATAAAAACAGATTTGTGTGTCCACATGTGAAAACTGGAGACTGTGCAAACCAATCAAATCAAATTTGCTGTGTTTTTTCTGCATTGAGGTTTAATATCAGTCACTGTAGTGTCTAACAAGCTTGTCATGAAGGATAAATACTTAAAGGTGAACTTTAACTCTAAATGCTCAGCTTGAGGTTTAAGTACAGAAATGTCCTGACCGTAGGGGGACATCACGGTGCTCGTAGGCTGAGCACGTTTTCAGGCACAGCTTTGGGGAAATCGATTTTATAGAATGCAAAAATAATCCTACTTCTCACTTTGACCCCAGTAAACTCTGTGATGAGTTTATAGCATCAATCATCTTTTTGATTACAACATGTTTAGTTTGGAAATAATGGCCCCACCTAGAGTTAAATCGACCGCCTAGGCTAAATCTGCTAGATTACGAGAGTGCAGTAGTCTTGGATGTAACCCATGTCCTTCACATCTGGTTTTAAAAAGCCAAAATGTTGCAGTCAAGGATTCAATACAAATTCATGTTGTTATCTGTTGTAAACATCCCGAGTGTGTATTCTACACAGGTGGACTTGTTGGACTCTTCAGTCTCTTTCAGTTTAGCTTGTTGTTAAAGTTTTCCTCGTCCTCCTTTCTTTCCTCTCCAGCTGTGTCTCTTACTCCCAGGAGGAGAGCTCTAGAGCCAAGGAGCTGCTGACAAGGATGGCCCAGCTGCAGCCATTGGTCTTCGGGCTCGCAGAGGAGCTGCTCTCCGTCGCGCAGGAGCTGAACGCCACCCGGCTGCGGCAGGTCCTGGGCAGCCTGATGGAACAGGTGAGGAAGGAATAAGAAGAATACAGCTTAACCGGCAGTCGTTTGGACACCAAGAAATCTGATGTTTCCCCATACTTTGTTGTCCACCAGACCGAGCAGTTTGTGCACGCGCTCAAAGAGGAGTTGGTAAAATGCGCCCTGCTGGAGATCCATAACCAGTGCATCGCAAACGCCAACAGCAGCCACGTCCACAGCAACGGGCTGCTGTGTGAGAACTGTCCCGCCGATCAGGAGCAGGATGGTGGCCGACATGACACGGAGTACGACGAGGAGGAGTGGGCAAGTTGGAGTGTGTGTGATGTCTGCGTGTTTCCGACAGCGTTGTATGATTCCAGTTTTTATATGTGCTTGTTTTTGTGTAGGACAGGGTGTGGGTGAATGTCGGAAAGAGCATCAACTGCATTGTTGCCATGGTCGACCGACTGCAGCAGCAAGAGCAGCTTCAGACGGTGATGTCACCAGAGCCGCAGGAAGGGGACACAAACTCTCAGAACACAGGTGACGGTAAATCACATTTCAGAGTTCTTATTCAGACAAGTGCATGTTTCTGCTACTGTTTGTGTATAAAATCATTTTTATATGTTTTAATATATTTGAAAAAATTCTACATTTAGCACTAAATTAGGGATAAAAAAACCCAAATTTGTCAATTGATTATTTTGCAAAAGGTTTTAGATAAGGTTTTATCCAAGTCACCTCAAGCGCTGTGACTGGTGTTCATCATTAGTAGATTCAGCTGTTCAGTCCATAGTTACCTTGGCTGTCAGTATGCTGTGTGTCCACGTGTTTTTACTCTGGAGGAGGAAGTCTTGAAGTATTACTTGACATTGTGCACGTGTTAATATCATGGATTATGCTAGCTGATAATTTGGCAGGCCAACCAGCATTCTCACTGAGATTATGCTTGCAATAACATTAATAAGCTAGATACAGTTTTTCAGCGATGTGCATCTTGGCTGTGTATGAATCTTGTGATGGTTAATTTAACCTCGGGATTATTTCATCTCGAGTCCTTTAAATCAAAATCAGTCCATGTGCTGAGACAGTCGGAGAATACCTCCGTTTTTAAGTTCCGATCAGACTTTGACAAGGAACAGGGTTTAATACATGCACAGAGCACGTTTGAATAACAATTTTTAATGCTTCACTGTTTTCTTTCTGTTTGAAAGATCACTTCATCTCACTCATCAGTGCTGCATTTCCTGTTAACTTAGTTTTGCTAGTTCTTCTTCTTCTTAGATATCTCATTTTCAGATATCTGTTTTTTGTTTTCTTTTTGTAAATTTCTGATTAAAACACCAAACTTTCTCACGCTCTCCCTCCAGCCTCTCGTTCCTCCTTCTCCTCCTTCTCTGGGTGCACCTGGCAAGAGCACCTTCTCCCTCTGGTGGTCACTCTTAGGGACTGCGTGCGTGAGGCAGTGGGGAAGGCCCAGGTAGCAATGACCTTTGTGGTCCTGCAGGAGGCAGTGGATGTGACGGTCGCTCAGGGCCCTGTACACATAGCCCAGAGACGTCACGCCGTCTTCAGCCAGGCGGTGAGGATGACGGAGATTTACAAGGGAACATGTTCTGGTTTTTATTTTTTTTATTGGGGGGGTAATTTTAGTGGGAGTTTGTAGTTTTCTGTATTAAAGAAACTGTGTTTGTCTTCCAGCTCTCAGCAGTAGTTTGTGGTGTCATGCTGAAGCTTTACAGAGGCCTGGAGGATCCTGACTTTCTACGGCAACTTCACACTGTAGGAGTATTGGCTCAATTTGAAAGCCTGTTGAGCACCCACGGTAAATACACACTAGTCACACACAGTCACACTATGGAAAACAGTCATTGGTGAGACCAAATTGTTGTTACCATGTTTGAAGAACCTGTGATCTTATTGCCTTTGACATGGTTGCTTTAAAGATGGGGACCAGGTCTCATGATTGAGTGATTGATGTGTTAAAATGGCAATTGTGGAGTTATTCGGCTATCAGTCTGCAATTGAAAGGGGTCAAGTTGACAATTAATGTATTTTTCGGTCCATAAGGTGAATTAAGCAAAACAAGCTGCTCTATTCCCGTGTTGTTGCAGTATATTAATGACTAACCTCGTATTGTGGATGGATTATCTCAGTTGTTCTCCTGACTGAAGTTTGATCCATTTACAGCATCCTGCCATGCAATTGTATTTGTCCCTGACCATCAGGAACCCTCACGTTAACTTTTATCGAGTGGAAAAAGTTGGCGTTCATCCTCCAGCTTCACTGTGTTTATATTATGCTAACATAGCTGTGTCGCTAGCGATCATGTAGCACATCATTATATACCAGGTAGCCAAACTTCAGTAACCCGACAAACCTCACTGCTGTTTAGTTTTCTGTCTTCATGTCTTCTGAATGTTAAACTTAATTGTTACACCTGTTAAAGCAGCAACGCTGATCATTTGATTAAAGATGAAAGAATTTAGATAATTTTTAACTCTCAGTGATGCTGCAGTGTTCGTTTGACTTTGGGACCTGAAGCAGACGGAGTTTTGGACCCAGATTTCTCCGCGAGGCTCCTGTCTATGGTAGCCATAATGCTCCGATAAAGCCACGTACCACATAAAATCGGTTCGAGGTCAGTAAGCACAACCAAAATTCATACATAAGGCGCACTGTCGATCTTTGAGGAAATTAAAGGATTTTAAGTGTGCCTTATAGTCTGAAAAATGTGGTACGTACAATCTGTTTGTGATGATACAGTGATTAACTGTGATTAATCTGGGAAAATTCCATAGATTTATTTGGGAAAGTACCCAAAAAACAAAGAGTTGTCAACCAGTTCATTCGAGTCTCTTATTGCAAGATGTGTTGCAAATAAGTTATTGGTGCAGACTGACTGAGACTGATGGCAGTGTGTTGGCCGTCTGTCTGTGATTTGGAAATCTTCGCCACTCTGTCTGAGAGTGATTGCAGTAAGGTGTGTGTCAGGCCTTGCGATGGAAAGTGGTCACTGAAAGTGAACATTTTAGTGCAATCACGGGGCAGCCACTCTCAAGGAAGCTGCTGTCCTTTATTTTAGTGTGACACATGCAGTGCTTACACATTTAAGGTGTGTTTGTGTGTCAGGTGATGAGATTAGGATGCTGGAAGACATGGAAGTGGGTGTGGCTGACCTAAAGAGAGTAGCGTTCACCATCACCGAGGCCAAAACGGAACAACCAGACGACCTGCTGCCGACACTCAGTGGAACATGGTGGGAATACACACACAGACACACACATCTATACACGCAGTGAGTGTGCAGCTTCCTCACTTTGTGCGTTCATCTCCAACTAGGGGCAGTTTTATTGTTGAAGTCCCGTTGCCCCCGGAGACCTTCAGCTCACTTCCACAGGAACTAAAAGATGGACTGTTGATTCGAGTCGATCCTGTTCTGTTTAACATTGGAATCAACCAGCATCAGAGTTATGCTGAGAGGTAAACAAACCGCTTTTCACTCTTTAATGAGCAAAATAAAAACTCCTGTGAACATCAATATATTTTTCTACCTCTGAATAAAATTGCTGGAAGTAGAGGTCTTATAGGAAAAAAATTATTAATGTGTCTGCTGTTGGTGCACATCTTCATCAACAGTTTAATCTTCATTAGAGATTATTAAGCAGATGACTTTAAGCTATCTCAAGCTGCACATTCGTCTTTTAGGATTCGACTAGCTTTGGTTACTTTGTCCTTCTCTGTAGGCGCTTAGCTCATCCTCCATTTGAAACAAGTAGCCCTTTTAAGGCACACCTTTTTAAAAGTCCACTCTTTTCTGATTGGCCAGCGTCTGGAATGCTTCAAATTAAAAGCCCAAATAAGAACCCAGAGGAGTTTCAAGATGTAGTGGTTGTATTTTGTGAGAAAATCTGTAAGTAGAGATCAGGTTTAGGTAGAGAAAAGGCTTTGAAAACAACATTTACTGTTCATACCTGGCTTTTGACATTTCCCTTATTATTTGAAACTTTAGCCAACTTTTATTATGAACATTAAACATTATAATATCACAACAACAAAAAATTAGAAGGTTGCTTCCTGTAAGCTGCAAAATTTCTCTCCATTTTTGGTAAAATTACTCAGAAGCTGATGTTTGTTTTCAGGTTTGGTGACTGTTCGTTGCAGGAGAGAATAAACCAGCAGAGCTGTGAGCGTCTCAAAGCTTATTGTAACACACTGAGGGACAGACTGCCTGACATGGGTAAGGCTTTTTTATCACTACTACAGTTTCTTCCTGTTAAAAGGGTGCTTTCCTTCCTTCTCTTGCTAATTGCTTGCTCACAGAGGGTTGTCTGATCGCTAACAGTGAAACAATGACTGAACTGAACTTCCTTCTTCTTCTGTCAGCTGGTATCCAGTCGCTGGCAGACTTGTTGTCTTCTCTGGAACGCAGCATTGAGGCCAAGAAGAGGAAGAACGTGGAGGTTCTGTGGATCGCTGCTAAGGTAAGCACCTGAAACAGACTTACTCATGTAAGATTTTTAAGACCTGACTCTGTGGGGATCACCTGGTGGGAACCACCGGCAAATACCCCAGTGCTCCTGATGGGGACTCCTTTACTCCATGTAACCAGTTTAGAACCACTAATTAACCTCACAAGCAATAATATGCTTGTACAGGGGAAGAACGTCCAAGCCCCACAGAAAGGGCTCAGCTGACTGTCAATGTTGAACTTACTCAAGGGGCATTTACACTAGGACCTCTGCTACAACACTTCACATAATATTAATGTGTTTTCTCTGCTTTGGGCCTTTTAACAAAGTGTTTTTGTCACGTGCAGGTGTGTCGTAAGGTGAACGGTGTGCGGCTGACGAGCTGTAAGAGTGCGAAGGACCGCACTGCGATGTCGGTGACGCTGGAGCAGTGCGCCTTACTGCGGGAGCGACACACACTCAGCCAGCAGCACTTCAGCATCGCACTGGACTGGATGAGAAGGTGTGTTTTTGTTTCTCCTGAAAAACACAACAATCGTCTTCCTCTTGCCTTCCTTTATTTCTGTTTGTTCACGTCGTTTGTTTTTCCTTTTTCCCCGTTTTGTTCTCCACTTATTATAAATGTTGCAAAACTTTTTCAGTTTAATCTTTTTCTCTCTTTGTTCTTTTACTTCATGCCATCAATTCTCTCTCTTTCTCTTCACATCTCTTCCTTCTCTGCCCCCCTTGGCTTTCATTCACACTTGCACACAAACACCCCTGCTCATCCTCCAGATCTCGTCTGTCCTGGGGGCAGATGCTTGGCTGTTACACCCAGTCACGGTTCCCTGTCTCTGGGTTAGATCCAGGGGAGACTCCCTCAGAACTCCCACAGTGTTTGGCCCCCAAAGCCCCCAGACGGCACCTTTACCCAGTGGCCTTTCTCCTGGTGACCTCTCACCTCCTGGTTCTTTGGCTCATCCTCAGCCTCGTTATACTGCTGGCAAAATACCAGTAGAGCAGCACAGACTGGGAACACTGGGAAGTGGACTGCATCACTGTCACTCTTACTATTTTCTGTCAGGTTTGTTCAGACGAAGCGTGTTCATGAGATTTAATTCAGTTTAAGGAGAGCGGCTTTCTTTATTTTTCGCTTTCATTTGTTGGAAAGTTTTATTCACAAGAATGATACCAAAGACTAAAACAAACAATATGTCGGTCAGTAAGTATCCTCTAATGTAAATCCCACATTGGGCGTGTTTTAGAGTTTGGGGGGGGTATTTACATTTTTAGGGAAATGTTCTTGTTTATTTATAGCTGTATATGTATATATACAGTCATAGGAACCATATGTCTACAAAAAAAGAGTAAATTTGATTCACTTTAATAAAATATAAAGTTACAAATCTTAATAAAGTAAAATTTTTAGATTGTGCTCAAGTGTTCACTCAATAATGTGCACCCCTCCTCAAAGTCCACCCCACTCTTCTTCCCTGTCGCACATCATTTCTCTGCTATGCTACTCATTCTGTTTAGAGACCAACAGAGGAACAAGTTTGAATGAAAATCAGACCTGTTATTTGTTATGGCTTTGAAATTTGAAATCTGTCCTTTGACTTTATTATTACCAGACCACAGTTTGTGACTGAGACAAGGTTGATGATGCTTTTTTTTTACCTTTCAATTTAGCGAGGATTAGGATACAATTAATTTGTAGCAGAAACGTTTACTCTAGTACTTTACTGTAGTACAAAGAAATGAACAGTCTGTAATTTTAATGGAGAGAGGCAGCATAACAACCACAACATAAAAGTTATAAATAAATTTTCATGTCACTGAGTGAAACAAGTATTTGAGAACATGCAAAACATGACTTGCTACTTGGTGGCGAAACCCTTTTTGGCAAGTTCAGCAGTAAGATGTTTGTAGTTGGTCACCAGGTTTGCACAAATCTCAGCAGGGATTTTTGCCCACTCCTCTTTACAGAAATGCTCTAAATACTTTAGGTTTCTTGGCTGCCACTTGGCAATTCAGAGATTTAACATGCTAACTGAGGCCTGTAGAGTCAGAGATGTAGCTCTCTGTTTTTTGGATGGTCTGACATTGCTGTGAATTTACTGAAACATTCACTGCTGGGAAGATTGTGGCATTGTGTTTTCATTCAGCACAAACATGAATGTTTCTGAGCAGCACACTGCCAAAGCTTCTGCTTTTATAGAGGTGATCATACTTGCTGATGATCAGTTACTGTAATCTAATGAGTACTTTATATTTTGATCCTAAAACCTTAGTATACATACTTGAGTAAGATGACCAGTAACTAGTTAAGTAAAGGATCTATGTGTGAACTTATTTTGCAAAACAATAATTTAATAGAAAATAAATTTCTGTTGTGCAACAATGTAACACATTGTAATACGTCTGTCTTTACTTATCAAATATTGTGATGTCCTGCGGGTCCCCCTCACTCTATTTAAAAAGTCCTGTAAACCCCCTGCGGGTAGTAAGTGTTAGTAAAAAACTAATGCATAAAAATACACAGAATGCAATGAATAAAGTGCCTGACACATATCATCTCCATATTTCAGCCTCATACACCTCATTTTAAACCCTTTTATTTGTGTGTGTGGTCATAATAAATTCATTAAAATGATTCATATTAAAAATGATTATTATTTCTTGGCCTTTCATTGTTTTTATGTAACCGCACAGCACAGGTGGAGGGTGAAGTTCATGACTCATTAAATCACAACAGACACATAATGGGAAATACAGCAGGCTAAAATAAAGCAGAATCATCATGAAGTCGTCTGTATCCTATAGTTCACTCTGACATCATGTGATGTTTACATGGAGTAAACTTTTAGATTCACGTCATTCAATTTGGTTTAAAGTCAAAACAGTTTTTATTTATATAACACCAAATCAGAACAGTCACTTCAAGACTTCAACATTCACACAATCAGTGTGTATGACTCTGTGAACAATCAAGTAATGACGAGAGACGATCACAGTGAACAACAAAATCTAAAAATAAATGTGAACGTAATTCTAAATGTTTTTTTGTTTGTTTTACAAAGTGAGAACAAATTCTTTGCAATGAATTAATGAATCTGACGGTTTTTCTATTACGGTCCATGAATAAATTGAATTGAATTTAAAAAATATACATTAGCCAAAATATTCCTGAAACATTTCGAGAAGAGAGAAGTTCACATATGTATGCGGTTTCATTCAGTGTAGCTGAAAAGAACTCACCATGAGCTTTGAGAGTCTTAATGGTTAGAGACACCGGAAGTAGAGCCATCCAGACAAAGTCAATCATTATCTAAATGAAACATGATACGACATCAAAATAGCGCACATGAAGTGTGACTGACAGATGATCTCTGTGCAGAGAAGTAGCACGACACAGAGTTCACAGCAACAACAATGGAGACCAAAGAAACTGGAAACTAAATCACACATTTTAACCAATTGTCCCTCAATGACTTTTGTTTATTTCAGTTTAATAAAGTCTGCAGTGACTTTGTAGTCTAAAAGGCAAAGTCCAGCATAGAGCGGCTGAGTGAATGTGGTCTGGACTCTGTGGAGGAGAGTCATGGTTTCAGAGACGCTGTAGAAAGACAGAATACCTGCTCTGTGATCCAGGTACACTCCTACTCTGGAGGACCGAGGACCTGAGACAGGAGTTGAGAGATTCTTGAAGTGAAAATCATAGCTATGTGTGTCACAACGTAATGCCCAAGATTTGTCATTTCCTCCATAAACACATTCATCTGAGTACCATGCTCTCCCGATATCTTTGTATGCCACTGCTAGACAAACTCCTCTCCCTGTCCACTCCACCTCCCAGTAACAACGCCCAGTCAAACTCTCTTTACTCATTACCTGATAATAGAAAGTGAATCTGTCTGGGTGATTAGAATAGGACTGCTTTTGTCTTTTTACTGTTGCTTTTCTGTTTCCCTCAGATAATAACAGATGCATATTTGCTGTGTTTGGATCCAGTGTGATTTCATGTGAATATTTTAAGAATCCAGCTCTGGTCTTTGGCTCTGGTGGTGACAGTAAAACATCCACTTCAGTGACTGTCAGTGAGATGTTTGTCCATTCCTCTCTCAGAATGTCCTGTAGTTTATCTCTGGTCTCTGACACAGCTGCTGTCACATCCTCAAAGTAGCTCAGAGGACGAATATTGATGCTGGATGAGTGTGTAGACTCACTGAGTGCTGACAGTGAGGGGTAGTTGTGTAGAAACTGGTTGTGATCCTCTGTGTGTGAGAGCTGCTCCAGCTCGCCGTCTTTCCTCTTCAGCTCAGCGATCTCCTGCTCCAGCTTCTCCTGAAGCTCTTTGACTCGACTCACTTCAGTTTCCTGCTGGGATCTGACCTGCTGCTTCACATCAGAGCTTCTTTTCTGGATGAGACGGATCAGCTCAGTGAACATCTTCTCACTGTCCTCCACTGCTTTATCAGCAGAGCCATTGATGGCCTCCACCTCCTGTTGAAGCAGCTTCACATCTTTCTCTCGCTCCTGGATTCTCTGCTGGATGTTTAGTCGTCTCACCTCGAGCTCCTTCTGCTTCTCAGTCCTTTCTGCTGCAGCTGGGACTGTTTCATGGCCTTTATGTTCATCCATCAAGCAGAGATAACAGATACTCTGCTGATCAGTACGACAGAAAATCTTCATCACCTCATCATGACGAGAGCAGATGTTCTCCTGGGTCTTTCTGTAAGGGTCAACAAGTTTGTGGTTCTTTAATGGAGCTGCATCATAGTGAGGTTGGAGGTGTTTCTCACAGTAAGAGGCTGGACAAGATAAACAGGACTTGATGGCTTTCAGCTTCCTCCCAGTGCAGACATCACAGGCCACATCTTCAGGTCCAGCATAGCAGTGATCAGCTGGAGCAGCTTGGAGTCCAGTCTTCTTCAGCTCCTCCAGTAAGTCTGCTAACATGGTACTCTTGACCAGTACAGGCCTCGTTGTGAATTGCTCCATGCACTGAGGGCAGCTGTGGATTCCTTTCCTGTCCTGTTCATCAAAGTGTGTTTTAATACAGTTCATGCAGTAGCTGTGTCCACAGGGAATAGTCACCGGATCCTTCAGTAGATCCAAACAGATGGAACAAGAGAATTTCTCTGAATCCAGCTGAAATCCTTTCTGCTCCATTTCTCCTCTCAGCAACACTTGATATTTTAATAAGAAAGAAGCTGTCAGACAGGTTGTTTCATTTAGACTACAGAACAGGGTGCAGTTTGAACTTTAGCAGCATTTATGACTTTACATTTTTATTATCATCAGTTTGAACTTTGCTGGAATGTTTTACCACTCCTTCAAATTGTAAAAGACTGATGCTTGGTCATATGATCATGCTCCTATGGACCTATTTGTGATTGCCAACCAGTCACATTGCAGTTCATAGCCCTGACTATTATAAGATATTCTGTATTGCTAAAAGTATTCTTTTCATCCTTCCAAATCAATGAATTTGGGTGTTCCAATCACTTCCAGGCGTTTAAAATTGAGCACTTAGCCAGGCAAACTGCTTCTGGAAACATTCATGAGAGAATGAGTCCCCCTCTGGAGCTCAGTTAATTCCAGCTGAGTCCATGTGTTTGGCCAGTTCATCCCATGCTGTCACATATCCTGTACTACTGAAAAATTCTTGAACTATACATTTTTTTTCCTTTTTTTTTTTGATTGGTGTGAACACCACGGACCCACAGCATTCAGTCACTGTTCAGTCATTTATTCACAGCCCTACACCACACACACCCACTGCCAGACTGAGGTCAGGGCCATATCCGGCTGCACCTACGGCAGTCAACCCCCCTTACCTGCTGGGACAAATTGGCTCCAGCTCTCCGTTTGAGGCGTCCATCTGCAAGACGCCACCTGGCACCGCTTCGTCCACTAGACAAGATCTGACCAGCCCCCATGAGATGGGGGGCTGGTCAGGTCCGCAAACCCAGGCACAAACCGGCGACAATACCCAACCAGCCCCAGGAACCTCCTCACCTCCTTTTTGGTCTTGGGGCACAGGCCAGATGCAATGGCGGCTGTCTTCTCCGCCTGTGGATGCACCTCCCCACCCCCCAAGTGGTACCCCAGATACTGTTGGCTGTGAGCCCTGCCTGGATCAGAGACTCTAGAACCACGCCCACCTTCTGCACATGCTCCACCCAGGTGTTACTGTGAATGATAACATCATCCAGGAAGGTGGCAGCCTGTGCACTGTGTGCCCCCTACCTGGTCCATGTGATGCTAGAAAGTGTCAGGGGCTCCAAACAAGCCGAACAGAAGGCCATCTTTTCCCTGGACTGGTGCCCCAGTGCATGGTAGGCATCAGACCGCTGTTTCCCTGGCAGACCATCCACAAACTGCTCCAAGACCACCTTTGCCAGTATGCATGCCTCCCCCTCCAATGGTCCGGGCTGCAGCCACATAGTCCCTGCATCGTGGAGCTAATAGGCCCACACAAACGACCGATCCTCCCCCACCAGCTGACAAACCCAGAAGCGCCGGCGGTGATCCTCCGGGGAGAGGTCCAAGTAATCGAGGCCCCGCATGGCTGATGTCCTCAAAACTGCCCCGTAAAGCAGATGACAGGCTCAAAGGCGCCGTCTGAGCCTCTCACGACAGCATTGGCAGCAACCATGGTGTCCATTCCGTGGCAGGCCACTGGCATGCCTCTGCTGTGGCCCGGAAGGTTTCCAGAAATGACTGCAGGTCGTCGCCCTCCCCAATGCATCAACACCGCCAGTGCCTTTCCAGCACCTCGGTCTGTCGCTTCTGCAGCCTGCCCAGCTGTACTTTGTACATACTTGGTGCATGACCACGATATTCACCAATATTCAGACTAACAGCTGGAGCAGCTGTACTGGTTGTGCAGGCTCGGAGTCCAACATGGCGGCTGGGTTTCGGCACCATTCTGAACACCATGGAAAATGGGAAACAAATGCAGCTATTTACAGTAGAGATGGGGAAAACAGAGTTTATACAAGTGTAATGAGCTTAAAAGTGAATAAAAGGTACAACCATATTTTTGACCAGCGCAATCTGAACTCTCTTAGGCAACTTTCTTGTAATTTCTGTAAAGTCTTCGGGAATAGTTCTCCAGGCTACTTGAAGGACATTCAAAGCTCTTCTTTGGATGTTGGCTTTTGTTCTATTCTCTGTCTGGGTGATCCCAAATTGGATTTGAGTTCCATGTGTGATAAGTGTGTTAATTTATCCAGATATGCTTTTACTGCGCTGGTAGTGTGTTTGGGATCAATGTCATTCTGAAAAATGAAGGAATTGCCAATCAGATGCTTTGCTGATGGTATGGCAGAGTGCAGTGAATCGAAATCTGATGGTATTTGTATTTCCAGCAATTTTGCTGTGGACACTCATTGTTGTACTTACACACTCTCACTAGATCACTAAGGTCTGCTGAGAAAATGCTCCTGGCTGTCTCCCAAGATCCAGATTAAAAGAGGAGATGGGTTTGTAGAAGTGGCTGCTTCTGAATTAGGGCACAAAATGCCTCTTCACATCAGGAGGTCATCAACATTAGATATCTGTAAAACAGTTTGAAAAACAATTTTTTGTATTTTAAACCAGTGGTGTTCTAATTTTTTTTAATGTATTTTGTTTTCTCCTCTTTTCTCAATGTATGTTATCTTTATCTTTTGGGGGGTAAACAATTTTATTTTTAAGCGATTTTATTATTTTATGTATTTATTTTTCTTAACTCAGACATGATCAGTATACACCCTTCACACTCCCTCTTCAGCCTTCGGAGAGGATGTACAGGAGTGTTCGGGCTCGCTCCACTAGACTGTTGAACAGCTTCATTCACCAGGTTGTCAGAAGGCTGAACTCTGTTCATTGCCATTCCCCATCAGCCCCTACCCCTACATTGTAAGATTGTACCCCTAGATTGTCTCTCACACAAGTTGGATTCAAATCTTTAATGCTGCTGACTGTCTTTGGCACAGTTATCTCCACCTCTGTCATACCTGCTGCTCTTGGCTTCTTACACTTCTATCCTTGTACATTTTACAAGCTGCTCTATTTATTTATTTCTTATTTCTTACCCATCCTATAATTACAAATGTGAAGACATTGTTGTGTAAATTACATAGGGCGGGTCGCTGGGACTTTATTAAATCTCCTTCGGCAACCCTATGGGGGAATAAAAGAATTTTAATTGGAGGGACATCGGTTGACTGGTTACAGTGGCGTAAGGCAGGCATCCTTTATGTATCAGATTTGTTTGACTGGGGGACCAAATGTTTTTTAAGCTTTGATAAAGTTGTGGAGTTATACAAGTTGCAGCGTAATCAATTCTGGAGATATGTCCAAATACATAGTTCATTATCAAAGTGGCTGGGAACCCCTTTGAGTTTTCCTGTGGGCAGCCCTGTGGAAGTCCTGCTCTCAAGATCACCCTTGGGTAAAGGTATCACTTCTAAAATTTATCATTTATTGCAAGAACGGTCAGCTGACCCTCTCCTTAAAGTTAAGGGCTATTGGGCCCAGGACATGGCATTGGACATATCTTCAGTTGAATGGGATTCATGTATTCATAATGTTAACACTGTGTATAAAGAAACAGGCAGTAGGTTTATCCAACTTAAGATAATCAATAGGTGGCATTGAACAGTGCAACAACTGTATAAATGGAACTTGGCCCCCACGGACGATTGTTGGAGATGTGATGGTCAAAACGCTTCAATTTTACATATCTTATGGAGCTGTTCGGCACTTCGGGATTGGTGGGAAAACATAATGGAGGTAATTTTCAGTGTTTTCAAAAGGAGATTTGGTATCTCACCAAAACTGTCCATACTTGGTATAACCACAGAACTTTCTGATGGAGACTTTTCCAGTTATACAAAAAGATGGATTATCCTGGCTCTTACTACGGCCAAATGGGTCTGGCTAAGACATTAGCGGAAAAAGAACCCCCCTCCCTATGAAGAGTGGCTAATGGCCAGATTCATACTCTGGATGGCATTACCTTGGCCTCCAGTAACGCTGTGAGGAACCTTGGAGTCATTTTTGACCAGGACATGTCCTTCAACGCACATATTAAACAAATATGTAAGACTGCTTTCTTCCATTTGCGCAACATCTCTAAAATTAGAAATATCCTGTCTCAGAGTGACGCTGAAAAACTAGTTCATGCATTTATTACTTCCAGGCTGGACTACTGTAATTCATTATTATCAGGATGTCCAAAAAACTCACTGAAAAGCCTTCAGCTAATCCAAAATGCTGCAGCAAGAGTACTGACAGGGACTAGAAGGAGAGAGCATATTTCTCCTGTTTTGGCTTCCCTTCATTGGCTTCCTGTTAAATCCAGAATTGAATTCAAAATCCTGCTCCTCACATACAAGGTCTTAAATAATCAGGCCCCATCTTATCTTAATGACCTTGTAGTACCATATCACCCTATTAGAGCACTTCGCTCTCGCTCTGCAGGCCTACTTGTTGTTCCTAGAGTATTTAAAAGTAGAATGGGAGGCAGAGCCTTCAGTTTTCAGGCCCCTCTTCTGTGGAACCAGCTTCCAGTTTGGATTCGGGAGACAGAAACTATCTCTACTTTTAAGATTAGGCTTAAAACTTTCCTTTTTGCTAAAGCATATAGTTAGGGCTGGACCAGGTGACCCTGAATCCTCCCTTAGTTATGCTGCAATAGACGTAGGCTGCCAGGGATTCCCATGATGCATTGAGTTTTTCCTTTCCAGTCACCTTTCTCACTCACTATGTATTAATAGACCTCTCTGCATTGAATCATATCTGTTATTAACCTCTGTCTCTCTTCCACAGCATGTCTTTATCCTGTCTTCCTTCTCTCACCCCAACCGGTCGCAGCAGATGGCCGCCCCTCCCTGAGCCTGGTTCTGCCGGAGGTTTCTTCCTGTTAAAAGGGAGTTTTTCCTTCCCACTGTCGCCAAAGTGCTTGCTCGTAGGGGGTCATATGATTGTTGGGTTTTTCTCTATCTATGAAGCGCCTTGAGGCGACTTTTGTTGTGATTTGGCGCTATATAAATAAAATTGAATTGAATTGAATTAATGACAATGGCTAAGTTGGTGTTTTACGAAAAAGTGACTTATGGTTTATTAGATAAATTGCATCAATATGATTGTATTTGGTCCCCCTTTACAAGCTGGCTTTCTGTAACTTGAAGAACAGAAGAGTAATGACAGAGTGGTGGTGCGGGGATTGGTGTGCGAAGAAAGAATAGGATAACCTCCCTTTGTCTTTGTGTGTGTGTGTGTGTGTGTTTGTAATTATTTATTTATGTATTTATTTTTCAGTTCTGTTATCAAAGTTTAAAATGAAATAAAAATTGTTGATGAAAAATAGTTTAATAATCCCTGAGTAAATAATGAGGTTACAGTTGCTCCAAGATGGATGAGAAAAGTGGTGAAAGTCTCCTAAATCTCTTGTATGTCCTACAAAACATAAATAGAAGTGGTTCTTCATGTGGTCCAGTGTCCTTAACTATTCTCTCCTGAAAATGTATTCATGGTTGAGTGATTATTTACTTTTCTAATTTCATTTATTCTTCCTATCTGTCAGCAATTTATATTTTATTTTATTTTTCCTCTTGATTTTGAATCTTTTAAACAAGCAGCGCTGAACAAAACTGCAACTGGTTTTAGATATTTATGAAAAATGCTAATCTTAAACCATTGTATGTCCATGCCTCAATGTTAATTTGTGTATTTGTGTCTCTTTCTGCCCTGCTCTGTATGTATGCAGGGATGGCTGCAGGATGGAGAACGTGGAGAAAAACATTGGCAGCAGGAAGTTTGCCTTCAGCAGCGTCCAGCTTCTCACCTTCCCCAAACTCTACAGACCTCCAGATGGCAGCTATGGATAAGAATGCATAAAATTTATCTGTGTACATATGTGTATATAATTTCTTTTATCATTAATTTGTTTTATAATGTGATGACAGTGTTATTTTTATTTCTGTGTTCATAAAAATGTTGATTGTGGGTGTGGAAATTTGAATGACAAACATTTTTCTACAATAAACACTTAAACACTCAACTTATTTCTGTCTAATATTAAATTAAACCAAATGGGTAATGATATATGCAGCAGCACAAGTCATTGTGGTCTGGGGCTCCAAAAACACATGAATCTGCTAAATTGTCTCCACTTTTTCATTTACCCCAGAAACAAATCTGTAAACTGAAAACTTTAAATACTGAACTTTGATATTTATCAATATCTGATCAAATGTGAAAAAATTACTAAAATCATCCCTGCTTTTAATAACTTATATCATTGATCATAAACTCTTCCTGCATTGACCAGAATACAACACTGGTGTTAAAGTAAATCCCTGAATTATACGCATCTTATAAATTCCAATTTGGCCATGTAGGTCAGGAGTGTTTGTTGTATGCAAGTTTAGCCATGGAGACATGCTGGGGCCGATATTTTTGTAGTTTTATTTCTATGCACACAAAGACTTCCGTGTAATCATTGCTTTCACTTCCACTAATATGCAGTTAATTCCCTGTCACAATGTTGAATCCATCCATGGACTGTTTAAGGATTGGTTAAGCTTTTTTATGAGCTTTTGTTGTGAAGAAGAAACATTTTTTTCTCGAGTAAACAAAATGGAGTGAAACATTTTGGAAATGGGAAGTAAGTCACACCTGCTGTTTTTGTTTTCCCACATTTGTTTAACCTCCTAGGACCTGGCGTCCACATATGTGGACATCACATTTTGGGTTGTCTAGACCACAATACTAAATTTTGCTCTACAAGGGCCTGATATCCACGTAGGAGGACATTATTCTGCCACTGTTCTATCGGAATCTAAAATGAATGTCCTCATATGTGGATATCAGGCCATTGTGGAGCAAAATCAGGTAAGAAGATAATTCTTTGGGACCTGATGAATGTAAAAACAATGAGCCCAAATAGCAAGGACAAATTAAAACTGCATGCCATGAAATGAGTGAATGAGCTGGGGTCTCAGGAGGTTAACCTCACTAGAGGACTAAAATGTAGAAAGTGGCAAAGTCTTGGTGTCTATTATTATGGGTGGTTTTGAATCAATTTATAAATAGCATAAACTGAGACTGGTAACTTATGACATGAACCTCCAGGGTCTAGACACTGGTGGTGCTGATGATGGAGGTTTGGATGGAGGTCTGAGTAACTCAGTTGAGGTAGAGATAGGGAGAAGGTGGGTTGCACAAATGACATCAGGGCCACGCAGAGATGTTTGAAGGGACGGGTGCTCAAAGTTAAAAAGGGGCACACTGAACCAGGCTGAATAACAACAACCTACATACATTCAGATTCTTGATGAATGGGGGTTGCTGTTCTATGTGCCCCTTTTTAACTTTTAGTACCTGCCTCTTCAAACAGCTCTGCACGGCCCTGCAGTTCTTTATATAAGCAAACTTGACCATCAGTACTATATTTTAGTTTCAATTGCAAAACTGTGCCAATTTAATGTTTATGATGTTGACTAAAATAAACAAGTATTAGTAATCTGGATATTTGAATTGTTTGTAATAATTTAGTGGCGGAAAACCATAATAACTAAATTCTGAATAGATGGAGTCATTTATCTGGAACCAGTGGGTAGTCAAAATAGCACACCTTCAACCATGAATCAATAATAAGGTAAAATTTTAACACTACAAAGTTTTCAATTTAATATTTCAATAACAAAATTAATTAAATCGACAATGATGATGAGTGAGTTCAGGAAGTGATATTACAGCATTTACATGGACAAATACAATCAAACATCACCATCTAGTGACCACACAGGTCAGAGTAAACATGTAGTTGCAATTTTCACTGTCATGACCATCAAATTTCAAACTCTACATCAGTGATTCTCAGTGGGCTTACACTCACTCTGTAGGACTGAGGACCTAAGAGGACAGTTTGGACTTTGTTACACATTTTTCCAAAACAGTCTGTGTAGCAATGTAGTGCCCATGATTTGTCATTGTATCCAAATTAGTTCCCTAATATTCCTTGATGTAGCTGCTACTTCAACCTCTCCTCCTCTCCACTCCACCTCCCAGTAACAACATCCAGTCAGACTCTCTCTACTCAGGACCTGATATTAAACAATGAATCTGTCTGGATGATCAGAATAAGACTGTTGTTGTTTCATTAATGTTATTTTTCTGCTCCTTTCAGATAATAACATTTTTGTTTCCATTTTTTGCTGATTGTTAAAGATAATAATGATGTTCAAAAATATTTGGTCAAATTGTCTTTTGTATTACAGAAGATAATTTTCATAACTGTGGCACCAATTATTATATTTTTACCATCTTCAAACTGAACTTTAATTTGTTTTTCAGGTTAAAGACACACAGTCCACTTCCAATCATTCTTCTTCCTGGAATAAGTGAAAGGCTGATAACTCCTCCCTGTTATTCTTAAAACACAGCAGCTCCAGACTAAATGTATTTCCTTGTTCCCTCCCCTTTAGATCTACAGTTTGAAGATGGGTGTAACCAACGTATGACGTGTAAGAGCTGACAGGCTCCATTCACTTGTTGTTGAGATCAGAGCTCAGACTAGTTTCAGTTATAAGGTAGAGAAACTCACTCAGTCACTGATACAGAGAAGAGAAATGGCAGACAAAAAAGTTCAGCTGGATGGAGAAAATATATGTTGTTCCATCTGTTTGGATTTCCTGAAGGATCCGGTGACTATTCCCTGTGGACACAGCTACTGCATGAACTGTATTCAAACCCACTTTGATGAAGAGGACAGGAAGGGAATCCACAGCTGCCCTCAGTGCAGGAAGACTTTCACACCGAGGCCTGTCCTGGAGAAAAACACCATGTTAGCAGATTTAGTGGAGCAGCTGAAGAAGACTGGACTCCAAGCTGCTCCAGCTGATCACTGCTATGCTGGACCTGAAGATGTGGCCTGTGATGTCTGCACTGGGAGGAAGCTGAAAGCCATCAAGTCCTGTTTATCTTGTCCAGCCTCTTACTGTGAGAAACACCTCCAACCTCACTATGATGCAGCTCCATTAAAGAAACACAAGCTGGTGGCCCCCTCCAAGAAGCTCCAGGAGAACATCTGCTCTCGTCATGATGAGGTGATGAAGATTTTCTGTCGCACTGATCAGCAGAGTATCTGTTATCTCTGCACAATGGATGAACATAAAGGCCATGAAACAGTCCCAGCTGCAGCAGAAAGGACTGAGAAGCAGAAGGAGCTCGAGGTGAGACGACTAAACATCCAGCAGAGAATCCAGGAGCGAGAGAAAGATGTGAAGCTGCTTCAACAGGAGGTGGAGGCCATCAATGGCTCTGCTGATAAAGCAGTGGAGGACAGTGAGAAGATGTTCAGTGAGCTGATCCGTCTCATCCAGAAAAGAAGCTCTGATGTGAAGCAGCAGGTCAGATCCCAGCAGGAAACTGAAGTGAGTCGAGTCAAAGAGCTTCAGGAGAAGCTGGAGCAGGAGATCGCTGAGCTGAAGAGGAAAGATGGTGAGCTGGAGCAGCTCTCACACACAGAGGATCACAGCCAGTTTCTACACAACTACCCCTCACTGTCAGCACTCAGTGAGTCTACACACTCATCCAGCATCAATATTCGTCCTCTCAGGTACTTTGAGGATGTCACAACAGCTGTGTCAGAGACCAGAGATAAACTACAGGACATTCTGAGAGAGGAATGGACAAACATCTCACTGACAGTGACTGAAGTGGATGTTTTACTGTCACCAACACAAACAGAGCCAAAGACCAGAGCTGGATTCTTAAGATCTTCACGTGAAATAACACTGGATCCAAAAACAGTGCACCGAAATGTGGTATTATGGGAAGGTAATAGAAAAGCAAAATCAACTGAACAACAACAGTCTTATTCTGATCATCCAGACAGATTCACTGTATGGTGTCAGGTCCTGAGTAGAGAGACTCTGACTGGACGTTGTTACTGGGAGGTAGATTGGAGAGGGGGAGACATTGATATAGCAGTCTCATACAAAGATGTCACCAGATTAAGGACATCATTTGGATATAATAATAAATCTTGGGCACTACGCTGTGACATAGATGGCTATGAATTTTGGCACAATAAAGTTCAAACTCTTGTCTTTGGTTCTGTGTCCTCCAGAGTAGGAGTGTACCTGGATCACAGAGCAGGTATTCTGTCTTTCTACAGCGTCTCTGAAACCATGACTCTCCTCCACAGAGTCCAGACCACATTCACTCAGCCGCTCTATGCTGGAGTTTTACTTTCTGAAGGAACCACTGCAGAATTTATTAAACTGTAAATGATAGTAGAGACAGTTAGTCTAAATGTTTCCTTTTAGTTTCCTGTTTCATTGTTATGGTATTTCATCTTCACATAGATAGATAAATAAGAGTTATCTAAAAGTATTGTTAGAAAAAAATGAAAACAATAGCGAAGATTTTCAAATAAAAACTTCTCACAAACTATTCATTTTGCATGTGCCCAACGTTGACAAACATATCCATTATGCATTAGCTCGTACAACTTACACATTCGTTTGTTGTAATGTTGATTTTTCCAGTTTGAGACAAACATTTTCAGAATTATTAGGCCCATAACTACATTTTTAATAACTTAACTTCTAAATAGTTTAATCAGACTTGGTTTTGAGAATACAGAAGACATAATCAGGAAACCATAACCCTAATTGTCATGGTTCCGGGTCCTTTTAATCCAGCATTTTGAGTTTCTTGTATTCTAGTAATATTTTGTATTATGGTTTATTTTCAGGTTCATTTATAGTCTTAGCTATTCTATTGTGAGTTTCTCTTATTCCCTGTTTAGCTTTCGATTATTAAACTCCCGCTTGTGCCTTTGCCCTCTGTGTCTCGCTCTTTGTGCTCTATTTATATATGTTGAGTTCTTGTGTCTTGTTTCCCTCCTTGTGTTTCATTCTTTGTTCTCCAATGCTTGCCATGTGTATCCATGTTTCCCCAGCCAAGAAAGCCTGTCTTTCTTGTCTCCTCTTTCACTCCCTCATGCTCCCTCGCTCCCTCTCGTCTGCCTTTCCTCCACTCCTGTGTTATGTCCCTCTGTTTCCTATTTTATTGTGAAGATGTCGTGTTTCCATGTTCGGTGTGTCTGGTTTTGCTTCCCGTGTGGCGTAGTATATTTTGTATTCTCAGTTTTGTTATTGTTGGTTTTCCTTGTGTTCAGCAATAAAGCTCTTTTTGAGTTACTTTTTGCCTGCCTGGGTCTGCAATTGGGTCCAATCCTGCCTGCTCAACACAAGTTCATGACACTAAACTCAAAAATGGTCCCTAAAGCAATTTTTCCACCTACTGATCTGCTGACTGATCTTTTATAAATGTGCTCTGCTGTATAAAAAGGGTTAAACTCAGTGTCTGCTTCAAAATACCTGTTAAGTCCTCTCTAATCTACCAGAAATACAGGAGCTCCAGTCTGTCCACATATTTTCTAAAAATAGTTTCATTCATATATAAGAAAAACTCCATCATTGCTCCTGGGAGGAAACACTTTGCTCCATGTGAACAACTACAGTAGTTCATAGCAGATGTAAATTTAGTTTGTTAACCTTCGAACTTTAGATTATTGTTATAACAGACTGATCTTAAAAATTAAAATTTAGAGTCTTCCCAAATTATAAACATTAAAATCTCAACCCTGAGATGAGATGTTCCCCGAGATGAAATGTAGAAAAAACGTATGTGTATCAACAATGGACACGTGTGGAACACAGTTTGTAAAAGTTTGTGTCTGAAGACCTTTGCATTCGTTTTCATAGTTTTTAACAATATTTTTGTTAAAACGTTTAAATCAACCATTAATAGGTACTTAAAAAAGCATATACCACTTCCCTGTTTGCAATTTTCAAGACGATTTAAGAAAGCGCAAATGTAGTAAAGACAATGCTGGAATCCACATTAAAAAAATCTGATTGATTCAAATGTTGAAAGGACTCAACAACTATCATTTTATTTCACTTTCTTTTATTTCACAGAGTTGTCTTTAAATTTTCAAACAGGGATTCAATCTGTTTAAATATAATTGTTTGTACTTTAGATTACATGTTTTTCTTCTTGTGTAAGTTTGATATTGTATTTCTAATCCAGTGCATAACATTTGGTCTGAGTGGGGGTTTTTTTTGGCTGTAGAATAAAGTTATGTTGAAACCAAGCACACCATTGTTTTTCTTGTGACATTACCAATAAGTTTGATGTGTCACATGGCCCTCTTCCTATTGAAAAAACAAAAGTTGTATCCAAGATGGCCGACTTCTAAATGGCTACCATGGTCACCACCCATCTTGAGGAGTTTGCCCCCTCACATATACTAATGTGCCACAAACAGGACTTTAATATCACCAACCATTCCCATGTTATTACGGTGTATCCATATAAATGGCCCACCCTGTACTTTCTGCCCAGTTTGACCCATTTAGCAGAAGTCAGCCTGTTTAAGGCTCTGATATCTATTCTGTATGACTTAAAGCAGTTATGACATGGTCTGATTTTCTCACCCAATAAAGGAATATTTAATATTTCTGTCTACTCTTCATTTTATCAGCAACAGTTATCACAGCTCGTACATTTTGTTTTTACACATATATGTAAGCATTGAGCCAAATTTAGTAACGCCAACATATTAAACGAACAATATCTGTCTCTTATATATAATACATCTGTATATACACTGTCAAATTTACTTGTCTTTGAGTGAAGATTTAAGGTGATAGGACATATAGATAAGTGCAACTTGAATCTATACTGAAGCTCAGTATTTGACACAGAGTTCAAGCTCGCTGCTGTAATATATCCTAATAATCGAATAATAAATATAATATTAGCCATATTATATTTACATTACCAAATTGAGATGACTTTGGTCTCATGAACAACATTAGCTATTTGTTATTTACTAACTAATCTTATAATGACTGTTCAGTACAGAAATGAAGTCCAACAATCATGTTTTACAGTCCCGTGGTCTCAGCCTCAGATACTCAACTAATCAAAGTGATCTCATAAAAAAAAAAAAACAAATGAACACAAAAACATTTTTTCTCCTTTATTTCTGTCACACAAAGCTGTATGAAACGTTTCTCTCGGTTAGTATCATGGTTGCTAGGCAACCTGAGCAGCGCGACAAAGGCCAGACCGTCCCATTTCACAAGCCTCTCACTTCCGCACTTCGTAGTACCCGCCTTATGTAGTCCGCGAACTGCGCGTAAGACGAAGCGTGCGGTCGCTGGATTGGGACACAGCCTAGGTACCCTGAACCCACTGCTCCACCCCTCTGTTGCAGCTGAGCCACAAACCACACCCTGCCACAGAGTCATTACAGGAAGATGAGGGATTTGAAAAAGACAATCTGTTTTACCTTTTTAAACAAATAAATTTTCAAATGTTGGTCAGTTTTTATGTGGTTAATTTTTTGTTGGAATCGTTTTGTTTATATGTAACATCATAGTTTTTTAAAAAATTGCTGACCTGTTCTTCCAAAACATAGTTTGTGTAAATGATAACAGAAATAAAGAACAAGTGACTACCTACTATGCATAAATTAATTAATTAATGAGTAATAATTACAAAAACAAAAATATTCTAGAACAAAATAAACAAAGCTTTAGCAAATCTGAGGTGAACAAGTTATTAGATTAAAACAAAAACCACAATATTCCTCATACAGTACATGTCAGCTTGCTAAATACAGTTTGCTATTAATATAGCTTGTTTCAAGTCCAGACAGTCATTATAATAAAATTAATAAATGATAAATGAAAGTTCGTCAATAGAGAAGGAAGGAGTGAATAGGACTTGGACCAATTGGTTAGGCAGAGGGATCGGGTTGGAAAGAATGTGCAGCGGGTTAGAGGAGGGTGCCAAGAGAAGAAACGGCACAACAATGAGCTCTCAGCAACAAAGATGGAGACCAAAGAAACTGGAATCTAAAATAGATTTCAACTAACATCCATCCATGACTTCTGTCTATTTTAGTGTAGTGAACTCTGCAGTGACTCCATGATATAAAAGAGAAAGTCCAGCACAGAGCGGCTGAGTGAATGTGGTCTGGACTCTGTGGAGGAGAGTCATGGTTTCAGAGACGCTGTAGAAAGACAGAATACCTGCTCTGTGATCCAGGTACACTCCTACTCTGGAGGACAGAGGACCTGAAAGGTCAGTTTGGAAGCTGTTGTAGAAAAATTTATAACAGGTTTTGTAGCAACGCAATGCCCAAGATTTGGCATTGAATCCAAGTCTACATTCATTTAATTTCCCATCTCTGCTGATATTCTTGTATGAAACTGCAACACAAATTCCTTCTCCGCTCCACTCCACCTCCCAGTAACATCGTCCACTCAGACTCTCTCTACTCAGAACCTGATAAAAATAAGTAAATCTATGTGGATTATCGGTATAAGACTCTTCTTTCCTCATTATTGCCGCTTTTCTGTTCCCCTCTGACAACAACAGTTGTCTATATGCTGTGTTTGGATCCAGTGTGATTTCACATGAATATTTTAAAAATCCTTCTCTGATCTCTGGTTGTGACAGTAAAACATTTACTGCAGGGTCTCTTACTGCTGCAGCTGGGACTGTTTCATGGTCTTTATGTCCATCCACTGTGCAGAGATAACAGATACTCTGCTGATCAGTACGACAGAAAATCTTCATCACCTCATCATGACGAGAGCAGATGTTCTCCTGGAGCTTCTTGGAGGGGGCAACCAGCTTGTGTTTTTCAAAGGCAGGAGACTCAAAATGAAGCTGTATGTGTTTCTCACAGTAAGAGGCTGGACAAGATAAACAGGACTTGGTGGCTTTCAGTTTCCTCCCAGTGCAGACATCACAGGCCACATCTTCAGGTCCAGCATAGCAGTGATCAGCTGGAGCAGCTTGGAGTCCAGTCTTCTTCAGCTGCTCCACTAAAGCTGCTAACATGATGTTTTTCTCCAGGACAGGCCTCGGTGTGAAAGTCTTCCTGCACTGAGGGCAGCTGTGGATTCCCTTCCTGTCCTCTCCATCAAAGTAGGTTTGAATACAGTTCATGCAGTAGCTGTGTCCACAGGGAATAGCCACTGGAATTTTGAGTAGATCCAAACAGATTGAACAAGAGAAGGTTTCTCGGTCCAGCTGAAGTCCTTTCTGTGCCATTTCTTCTCTTGGTGTCAGTGACTGTGTGAGTTTTTGAAATATGCAGATAGAGTAAAGCGGCTGTGTTTCATGCAAAGGACAAATGCCAGATTTTATCTCATTCACAGAAAAGGAGTGGTTTGAAGCATACAAGAATGTTTAACCTTTTTCAAAAAACAGAGCACATTAAAAAGTGTCATATTTAACTCAGTATTTAGGTGGTAAATTCTTCTTGTGATATCTTTGTTTCAAAATACCTAACCAGTTTTCAGAATGAGCTCTTCTGTCCTCCTAAAACAAAGTTTCATTCAACATTTTTTGAACACTTTTATTATCTCTAACCATCTAAAACAATAGACACGACATTGGCAGCAGATCTTCCTCCCCCACACAACAGCAAATAAGGTTCACCCAGAGCACATGTCGCAGATGTGAAAGGGTCTGGAGACGGTGTAGAAAATGTTGTCCTGCCTGTTACATCATTCAGTATGATCTGTTTGGTGGAGGGTCAGTGATAGTCTGGGAAGATATATCAATGGAGCGATGCACAGACTTCTACAAGCTAGGCAATGGCACCCTCACTGGCATTAAGTATTGGGATGAAATCCTTGGGCCCATTGTCCGACCCTACGGTAATGCTGTGGGTTTCGGGTTCTTTCTGCTGCACAATAAGGCCCGGCCTTGTGTGGAAAGAGTATGCAGGCAGTTCATGGAGGACAAAAGAATTGATATCACTGAGTGGACCATGTGCTGTCCTGAATTAAATACAGTGTAGCATCTCTGGGACATTATATTTCGTTCCGTCCAATGCCACCAGGTTGTACCTCAGACTGTCCAGGAGCTCAGTGGTGCTTTGATAATGCTCAGCTCCTTTAGTAATACTGCTGACTCTGGTAAAAATGTTTTGTATCAATATTTCCATATTTATTTAACCACTAAATAACTACAAACTTTAAAAACGTGATTATTGTGTCTGAACCTGATTGTTAATAAAATGTGCAGAACTGATAGTAATGCTGTAAAGAAGAGAGGGCCAACAATCCTTCACAGTGATGTGAAAGACTCATTGTCAGTTATTGCAAAGGCACAACCAGTTATTAGATTTAAGGAAAAATGACACTTTTTTAGAAAGGGCCACTCAGGTTTGGGTAGCTTTTATAGCTTCTATCTTTGTCTAATATTACAGTTTTCTTGATGATCTGTAAGTATGACAAACATATTAACAACATAATGTGGAGGAATTAAATAATATGTGTGTAAAATAACCTTTCTCCTCTCAGCAACAATGACTGAGTTTCTCTTACATAAAAAATGTGAAAATATGTAGCCAGACAGGAGCTGTTGCATTCCAGATAGATATCGCTTTGTTTGTTTCCAGCAAACACACTCACACTGTACCTTTAATCATTAATTAAATCTCTAGCTCTCTTCCACAACTTGTTTTTTGTTCTGCATTCCTCCCCTCACCCCCAACTGATCGCAGCATATGGCCGCCCCTCCTTGAGCCTGGTTCTGATGGAGGTTGCATCCTGTTAAAAGGGAGTTTTTCCTTCTCACTGTCAAGTGCTTGCTCACAGGGGTTGTTTGATTGTTGTGGCTTTCTCTGTATTATTTGAGGGTCTTTACCTTACAATATAGACCACTCAAGGCAACAGTGCTACATAAACAAAACTGAATTGAATGGAACTGTTCAGATATGTCTTAGGTGGTAAAATTCTTCCTGTGATCTCTGTTTTGGACATGACTAAGTTAAACTGACAGCAATGTTGCAGCTGCATTTTGTCAGAACACTTTCCTTCACACCTGTTAGATCAAGTGTGTTAAAGGAGTCCTACACGTGGGACTCATGGGGAGAGTGTAACTCGGGTTTTTTGTTGACGTACAAAATATTTTCACAGTCACTTACATGCCACAATGCATGCGTGATAGCTGCTTAGTGCACTTATGGAATTCCCTCCTAGTTTCTCACCGATGAGCAGCAGCATAAGTTCTCTGCATGTTGCAAACTTGGGTAAATGGACTGATGTTACTATGCTTTACCAGTCATGCTCCGATGGATGCATCAGAGATCAATATCTTGCCTAAGGATATTTGGCATGCAGACTAGGGGGTAACCAGGGATCGAACCACCAACCTTCCAATGACCTGCTCTACCTCCTGAGCTGCAGCCACTTGTGGGCTTTCAAGGTTGATCTGTTTATACCACAAGGTATTTGCCAAAAAGTTGATTCTGTTCATCTGGACGTAGCGTTTTCAGTGGGAGAAACATTTCATCACTCATCCAAGTGACTTCTTCAATCTCAGCTGACTGCAGGTTTCCCCAATCTTACAAACAGTACATTTGCATAATGACTGACACTAGCACCACTGAAGGAGCAACTGGCTGGGAGGTCAGTTCCTTCATTATAGTTATGCAAATTCTCATGACCATTGATCAACAACCACTGATCAAAGACCATTGATGAAAGACCACAGATGAAATATCACTGATCAATGGCCATGAGTACCATTCACAGAGAGGTGGGGAATGGCTGCAATCACAGCATTGTAAGATGGTGACAGATGTACCCTTAGGCCCCCTCCTCGATTCAGAGATGGTCTTTCCCTTTTCACTTAAATGGCCTCCTTGACTCCGCACTCAAACCAGCGTTCCTCCCTGTCCAGGATGTGTACATCCTCATCATTGAAAGAGTGTCCACTGGCCTGTAGGTGTAAATAGACTGCAGAGTCCTGGCCTGACGAGGTTGCTCTTCTGTGTTGTGCCATCCACTTCGCAGGTTGTTTGGAGGTTGTTTGGTTTCCCCAATGTATAAATCCTGGAAATCCTCCTGGCACTTAACGGTGTACACTATATTATTCAGTTTGTGTTGGGGGACCCGATCCTTCGGTGGAACAATTTTTGGTGCAGTGTGTTTTAGGGTTTAAAAGCCACTGAGACCCGGTGTTTAGAAAAATGTTCTGAAACTCCTGACACCGACGGGATCACTACAGGTTTTTGCTTACGCAGCGGTTGTCCTTCTCTCCTGGAGCTTTCTTTAGGCGCCTTCCCAGCTTTGACAAATGTCCAGGTGGGATACCCACATTTACTCAGGGCCTTCTTGATGTGATGTTCTTCTGCTTCCCTGGCTGCTGTGTCGGTGGGGATTGTGTTCACTCTGTGTTGTAGCATCCTGATGACATGAGAGAAGCCAATGAGCGAAGACAAGCTTTAACTAACACAGTGGGAAGAGGGTCAAGCTGACAAGTGATGATTTAGATTTTTGAATAAGATTTGATACATCAGCTACGGGGGGAAGAGTA
Organism: Perissodus microlepis; assembly: GCF_051167445.1. Classification (NCBI taxonomy): domain Eukaryota; kingdom Metazoa; phylum Chordata; class Actinopteri; order Cichliformes; family Cichlidae; genus Perissodus; species Perissodus microlepis. Next base: position 17,664,658 of record NC_140463.1, on the reverse strand, counting down.
AAACCTGAAAATGACTGAGAGGAATACAGTGAGGAAAACAGAAAGTCTACTTCACAGTTAGAAGCTCCTACAGAGTTAAGTTGTTGGTGCACATCAGCGATTTTATGAGTGAAAAAACATATAAGAAAGTTGCAAAAGTCAGCAGAGTCCATATGAGAGGGGAATGAGTCCGGAGTTTTTGTAATTTTAACAATGAAAAACAAAACAATGAAAATATTGCCCCTTTTTACATTAGTACCTAGTAAGATCGACTTGCCACAGTTCACCACGGTTTTCAGGGTTTTCCATTAAGTCATAGTATGTATCAGTGTATCATGGCCCCGGGCCTTCTGTGAGACTATCCTTGTGTGCAAGTGGTAGGCTTACTGTCTTTGCTCCAGCTTCAGTTGGACTTATATCAGTGGCCTCTCTGTCCATCATCTGCCAGTGAATATAAGGACCGGTTCATCCACTTTACCTTCACCAGCTTGTACAGCTACACTTGTGGTATTGCCAAGCTCTACTTAGCTCCATGTTTGTTTATACCTTGTGTAAATACTAGCTCTTCTCCTCTATTAGAAATCCCTGAGAGTATCAGCTGGTATTTGACTGGCCACAAACAATACTTTTCTTAAAAGTAATGCAGTAATTTACAAGGTTACTATAGTTAACTACGTATAAAACAAATCTAAAAACTAAAACAAGATGTTTAAAAAAGGAAATATATTTAGTTTTAGTCTATATTTAGTTTTAATAAGTTCTGCAGAATTCATTATCACAACTGATGCTTTGGACATCTACAAGACCGTGAATCAATTCCTTTGAAAAAGGGTGTTTGTGTTTTTTAAATTAAATATCTGCACTGATTTTCATAAATCTTGGCTCTGATGTAGGGTCTTCATACAATAACTAAAATGACTAAAAGTTACACTGAAAAATCCTGCTCCTCACATACAAGATTTTAAATAATCAGGCCCCATCTTATCTTAATGACCTTGTAGTACCATATCACCCTATTAGAGCACTTCGTTCTCGCACTGCAGGCTTACTTGTTGTTCTTAGAGTATTTAAAAGTAGAATGGGAGGCAGAGCCTTAAATTTTCAGGCCCCTCTTCTATGGAACCAGCTTCTAGTTTGGATTTGGGAGACAGACACTATCTCTATTTTCCTTTTTGCTAAAGCATATAGTTAGGGCTGGACCAGGTGACCCTGAATCAGAATCAGAATACTTTATTGATCCCTAGGGATCAATAATCCTCCCTTAGTTATGCTGCAATAGGTGTAGGCTGCTGGGGGACTCCCATGATGCATTGAGTCTTTCCTTTTCAGTCACCTTTCTCACTCACTATGTGTTAATAGACCTCTCTGCATTGAATCATACTTGTTATTAATCTCTGTGTCTCTTCCACAGCATGTCTTCTATCCTGTCTTCCTTCTCTCACCCCAACCGGTCACAGCAGATGGCCGTCCCTCCCTGAGCCTGGTTCTGCTGGAGGTTTCTTCCTGTTAAAAGGGAGTTTTCCTTCCTGCTGTCGCCAAAGTGCTTTCTCGTAAGGGGTCATTTGCTTGTTGGGTTTTCTCTGTACGTATTATTGTAGGGTCTACCTTACAATATAAAACGCCTTGAGGCGACTGTTGTTGTGATTTGGTGCTAAATAAATAAATTGAATTGAAAAAAATTAAATAAAAACTAAACTAAAACTGTGCATTTCAGTCAGTATATATCCAAATTTGTCAAAGTTCACTGTGCTGCAAGTTGGAGTAAGACCAAAATGCAGGACAAGGGATTAACTACAAGGCAGCTTTATTGTTGAACTTTAACAAGGTAAAAAATAATGCAGGTCAAAACACAGAAACCAAAAACTACACATTCACAAGGGAAACATGGAAATATAAGGAAATATAAGGTAGACAGCATGGGGAAGAACACAACAAATGGCAAAAGAAATGGATAATAAATGAACAAGCAACACGTGGGAGGACAGTCAAAACTAATTACAGGCATCTGACCTTTTCTTTAGTTCTGGAGAGCTGAGGAGGATTGGACATCAGGAGTTCTTGTTCCATAGCAGAGTGGCCTGAAGGTTGAAGGCTCTGTTTTTCATTCTACTTTTTAATATCCTAGGAACAAACAGAAAGCCTGACGTCCAAGAGCAAAATGCTCTATTGGAGTGATACGGTAGTATGTCAAACAATCAAATCATCTGAACTATACTTATCTAATCAACCCACTCTGAGCCAATGCTGACTTTGTTCTGATCTTTGAGAGGAGAGAGATTGGAGAGCAGAAATGGGCACACCTTTGTTATGGTAAGGACTAATTCAATGGTTCATGCAGCACCCTCTGGTGGTTGTGCCGTGTGTGTTTGTTGCAGCTTGGCAATAAACAGAGTCGCCATGTTAAGACAGAGCTGTCCCAGTCTCGTTAATGGTGCTGCTATTATAAACCCGAGATCTACCAAAACATGGTGTCAGAAGTACTCTGGAGGGAAGAAGAACGTCACGAAAACGGAAGCTTTCTCACCGGAGAGAACTCGCCCTGCAAGTTTGCATTAACAGCCACAGTAAGAGCTAAGCTAACAAATTAGCAAACACTAACTAGCATCTCGCGACTAGCAGCATGACAGCCTTCCAAGTATCACCGCTGCCGAAGTTTGACTTTTCAAAGCCAGAAGAGTGGCCAAAATGGATCCGACGCTTTGAGAGGTTCAGGATAGCATCCGGACTCGAGCTACAATCGGACGAAAACCAGGTTAACACTCTGATATATACAATGGGCGATGAAGCTGAAGACGTGATCACTTCGTTGAACCTGACCGAAGAGGAGGCGAGTGAGTACCACACTCTCAAAGACAAACTTGAGGCACACTTTGTAGTCAGAAGAAATGTTATCTTTGAACGTGCAAAGTTCAACCAAAGGCAGCAAGAAGCAGGAGAGACTGCAGACGGGTTTATTACATCCCTATATGCCTTGGCTGAGCATTGTGGCTACGGGGCGCTGCACAGTGAAATGATAAGAGACAGACTCGTTGTCGGAATATGAGACAAGAGGCTCTCGGAGCAACTACAAATGGACGCGGAGCTCACGTTAGAAAAAGCAGTGATACGGATTCGCCAAAATGAGCTTGTTAAGAAGCAGCAGGATCTTCTTAAAAACAACTTCAAGCAGGAAAATCCTTGTAACGTGGACATCATTAAAGCAAAAATAAAACACTTTAAACCAAGAAAGACTGTGCCACAAACCACAGAGTGGAATGTGAAAAGCCAATGCAACTGATGTGGAAAGACACCCTTTCACAGCAAGAACCTGTGCCCAGCCAAAGAGGTACTCTGCAATCAGTGTAAAAAGAAAGGTCACTATGCAAGAGTGTGCAGGTCTGGGGCAGTGGGAGAAATACGTGCAGCATGTGGTGACAGTGAAGAAAGGGAGGTAGCATTTTTGGGAACAGTAGCCTCCGAGAGAACTGAGGATGCGTGGTTGACTAAAATAAAAGTTAACAATGTAGACTGCTGGCTCAAAATTGACACAGGAGCGGACGTAACCGTCTTGCCTGAAAAAGAGTACAATGCTCTAGCACAAAAACCACAGCTGCAACCCACAGATCTGAAACGGTATGGGGCGGGAATGTCTCCATTAGCAGTTAGAGGGAAATTTACTGCTAACCTGAGCACTCCAAGCAAAACTACAGTACAGCCTGTGTATGTAGTAGCAGACCTGACGCAAGGGTTACTTAGCCGCTCAGCAAGTGTAGCACTTGGGTTAGTGGCCAGAGTAGAAGCAGTGTCACTCACTTTGGTAGAGGCAGTAAAGCAGCAGTTTCCAAAACTATTCAGTGGGTTAGGCCGAATGGAGGGGGAATACAAAATTGAGCTTAAAGCAGACGCTAAGCCATTTGCTCTGTCAACCCCAAGAAGGGTCCCGCTTCCCCTGTTGCCCAAAGTCAAAAGAGAGCTTGCTTGTATGGAAGAGTTAGGGGTAATCTCCAGAGTAGAGCAGCCTACTGACTGGTGCGCAGGAATGGTTCCAGTACCCAAACCAAACAGAGATGAAGTGCATGTGTGCGTGGACTTGACCAAACTGAACAATTCTGTGAAAAGAGAAAGACACATGTTGCCATCAGTTGAGCACACCCTAGGACAGCAAGAGGGCGCAAAGTTGTTCTCAAAACTCGATGCTAACTCAGGATTTTGGCAAATACCTTTGTCCAAGCAGTCAGCTCTTCTCACAACCTTCATCACACCATTTGGAAGGTACTGTTTCAATAGACTCTGTTTCGGCATATCCTCAGCCCCTGAGCATTTTCAAAACAGAATGTCTCAGCTTTTGGAGGGGCTGGACGGAGTTGTCTGCCAAATGGATGACATTCTGGTTTATGCTGACACACAGGCCCAGCACGACAAGAGACTGGTCGCAGTCCTTGAACAGCTTACAAAAGCAGGGGTGACATTGAAAAGTGAGAAATGTGAGTTTGCAAAGACCTCAATCAAGTTCCTCGGACAGATCATTGACACTACAGGCGTCAAAGCAGACCCAGAAAAAGTGAAAGCGGTCAGCAACATGGAGGCACCCACCAATGTGGGTGGAGTGAGACGATTCCTGGGAATGGTTAATCATCTAGGCAAGTACCTTCCCCACTTAGCAAAGAAAACACAGCCATTGAGAGAACTACTCAGTACCAAAAACATGTGGTGTTGGAGTGAGGTTCAACAAACAGCATTTAACAACATTAAGTCAGAACTGAGTAAACCACCAAACTTGGCACTCTACAACCCCAAAGCACAAACAACAGTATCAGCTGATGCATCCTGGGACTTCAAGAGCATTAACCCCCACAGAACAAAGGTATGCTCAAATAGAGAAGGAAGCATTAGCCATAACCTGGGCATGCAAGCGATTCTCTGATTTTCTTATAGGCATTGAGTTCCATGTTGAGACAGATCACAAGCCGCTAGTACCACTTTTGGGCTCCAAGAACTTAGACGAACTGCCACCACGAGTACAAAGACTGAGAATGAGATTAATGAGATACTCTTTCACCATCTCACATGTCCCGGGCAAACACATAGCAACTGTAGACGTGCTGTCCAGAGCACCAGAAAGAACTGTTTGTGACAAGACATTTAGAGACGAAATGGACCTGTATGCACATCAGGTGATTTCAGGCCTTCCTGCAACAGAGGAGAGACTACAACAAATAAGAGAGCATCAAGACAAAGACGAAACACTAAAACAAATCAAACTCTACTGCAAGAACGGCTAGCTGGACAAACTCAAAATACCAGGTCCATGTTTCCCATACCACCAGCATGCAGGGGACCTGACTGTTGAAAATGAACTTCTCCTAAAAGGTATGCGTATAGTTATTCCAAAGATATTACAAAAAGATGTTTTGACACGACTGCATACAGGTCACCAGGGCATTGCAAAGTCCAGGGAACGAGCCAAGCAGTCGGTATGGTGGCCAGGACTGAGCTCTCAACTACAACAGCTGGTAGCAGAATGTGAGACATGTGCAAAGGTGAGACAGCAACCCAGAGAAACAGAAACAGAAAAAAAGGAGACCCATATCTCACTCTCATGGCATATCGCGCCACATCACTTGCCAATGGACATAGCCCTGCAGAGCTTCTGATGGGGAGGGAACTTCGTACCACAGTTCCATCCTGCCTCAACCCAGCCTGGACAAACATCACTAAACTGAGAGAGAGAGAAGGGAAGGAGAGAGAAAAACAGTGGAAATGGTTCAACAACAGACACAGAGCACAAGACCTCACTGGACTACACCCAGGAGATCAAGTTTGGATCACAGACATGAAAACAAATGGGAATATATCAGGCAGAGCAGATACGCCACGGTCTTACCTTGTTGAGACCCCGAGGGGGCTTCTACGTCGAAACAGGAGCCATCTCATCACAGTAAAAGGGACCAAGACTGAACCAACTGAACAACAAATCCCTGTCCTGCCAGAGAACAGCAGCAGCCCTGTTTCAAACCAGGTTCAGCAGTCTCTTATACCACCAAGTAACCAGACTACTGAAAGAAGATATCCTACAAGAGACAGAAACCCACTGAGGTACCTTAAGGACTTTGATTTAGGTAGAAGGTACTCTCGAGCACCTGAGTGACCAGCCCGGGGCAGAATAATCCCCTCACTCAGTTGAAGGACTGGGTTGTCTACCCCACCTTCATAGTTAGAATAAATTCACACAGTTAAATAAAATAACAGTTATAAATAAAGGCAATAAATGTTTGTTACAGATTTGAGTTAATGTAACAGCCTTGGAGTATCCAGCTACAAGTTAAGTTGCAGTGATTTCAGTATTGACATAAAAGTGGATTACTACAGAAAACATTATAGTTTATAATGTACTCAGAAGGGGGGATGTTATTGTAAGGACTAATTCAATGGTTCATGCAGCACCCTCTGGTGGTTGTGCCGTGTGTGTTTGTTGTTGCAGCTTGGCAATAAACATTCCAGGATCTCGTAATGAAGAAGCCTCAGAGTGCATCTTCCCCGGCCAAATCTGAGACGTCATCGTCAAAAAGATGTCGCCCGGCAGATTTCCCCGGCACGACATCGCCAGCCGGCAAAGATATTGCCGATATACTGGAGTCAATCGACAAACGATTGTCCAGTTTCGATGCAAGGCTGTCCTTGGTGGAGATTCTTCACCGTGAATTTAAATTCTTGTGAGAATCCCTGGAATTCAGCCAGCAGCAGGTGGAAACGCTCGCTGCTGAAAATGCCACGCTAAGGGAGTCGGTGAAATGTCTCACAGACAGCCGATATGGCAGCCTCGCTTCTGTCAGTCTGCCCCAGGGCAGCTGTGGCTACAACTGTAGCTTGCCTCCACCAGTGTGTGAATGTGTGTGTGAATGGGTGGATGACTGGGTGTGTAAAGCGCTTTGGGGTCCCTAGCGGGGACTAGTAAAAGCGCTATACAAATACAGGCCATTTACCATTTTACCATTTACCATTTTCAGGGATTTCTATAAAACGCTGTATTCACCACAAATAAACCCATCTAAAAGGGAAATTGATCAGTTTTTGGACAACATAACTTCCAAAATTATTAGACACTCAAGCAATGGCACTGGATTCACAACTGACGCCAGGTGAACTCCAGGAACCCCTGATAAGTATGCCCAATAATAAGGCTCCAGGTCCAGAGGGATATCCTGCAGAATTCTACAAAGAATTCTGGACGATTCTAGCACCAGTTTTTTACAGAACGTTGTTGGAAATCAAAGAAAAGGGCAGACTTCCATCAAACATGAATTCTGCAAACATTAATCTCCTGCTAAAACCAGGCAAAGACCCTGTATATCCCTCAAGCTATCGTCCTATATCCCTTATAAATGTAGACCTTAAAATAATCTGCAAAGCTCTCTCAAAGAGATTAGAGAAAATAACCCCCCTCTTAATTCGTCCTGACCAAACTGGTTTCATAAAAGGTAGGCACTCATCAACAAATACACATAGATTACTTAATTTGATAGACTACTCATACAGTAAAAACATCGAAACTACAATATTTTCTTTAGATGCAGAAAAGGCATTTGACAGAGTTAACTGGAAATTTCTATTTGCAACTTTACACAAATTTGGTTTTGGAACTTCTTTCATTAACTGGTTAAAAATATTATACAATTCCCCAACAGCTTGTGTCAAAACAAATGACCAGACATCCTCCAGCTTCTGTCTCCTGAGGGGCACCAGGCAGGGATGCCCACTCTCCCCTTCACTGTTTGCAATTTTTATTGAACCACTAGCAGCAGCAATTAGACAGAATTCGGTAATTAAGGGCATAAAATGCAAGAACATGGAACATAAAATCAGCCTTTATGTGGATGATGTGTTACTTTTTCTCTGAAACTCGCAAACCAATATCTCTGGGGTGATTGAATTGATAAACTCTTTTGCAAGAATATCAGATTACTCAATTAACTGGTCATAATCTACAGTCCTTCCGATTAACTGCTCCTTCCATAATTCTTCTTCTACACCACTGCAATCGGGAAATATAAAATATTGGGGTATTAATGTTTCTCCCAAGCTTGCAGATCTAACTAAATTAAACCATATCCCACTTTTAAAGAAAGTAGAAGGCGATCTGGCTAGATGGAAATGTTTACCCATATCACTCATGGGGAGGGTTGCCGCTATAAAAATGATAGTCTTAACAAAAATAAATTATTTATTCTCAATGATCCCAACTAAACCGCTACAAGATTGGTTCAGATCTCTAGATTCATATATGTCCAAATTCCTTTGGAAACATAAACCCCCACATATAAGTTTAAAAACACTACAAAAGACCAAGGATAAAGGAGGATTAGAACTACCTAACTTTCAGCACTACTTCTTAGCCAACAGGCTTCAATTTATCTCAGGATGGCTAAAACATACCCTCTTAGATGAACCTTGGCTAGATGTAGAACAAGCACTTTGCAATAATCTAGAGATTTAAGACCTACCATTTATCAGCTCAAACATCCAACGACATGAATGCTTCCAAAGCGTCAGCATCAGTTCTTCTCTGACAGCATGGTGGGAGTTTCTAAAATTGATGGAGTCTTCATTAATCCCATGCAAACGTACACCTATCTGGAACAACCCTGACATATCACAAAACAATAATATGATAAACTTTCCAGATTGGAGTGGTAAAGGAATCAAATATTTAGAACATATATTAGAAGGTAGAGAATTTATTCCATTTGACAGACTAGTTACACAATATGCGATCAACAAAAAAAGATTTTTAGAATATCAACAAATTAAATCCATAATGAAAAAGAAATTTAAACCGGGTCAAGTTGAACTACAAACATCACCAAATGTGGTACAATTTCTTACTCTTAAAACCCCAAAATTACTTTCCAAAATATACAGAATGCTTTCTAAAACAGATGAATCAATATCACTTCCTATTGCAAAATGGGAAGCCAATTTATCAGTTAACTTAGACCAAAACTTCTGGTCTCAGATATGCTTAAAAACCTTTCATTTAATTAGAAATCCCAGTCTTCAATTAATTCAATACAAAATACTACATAGAGTACACTATACAGGTCATCGGATGTTCAAGATGGGCTTTACGTCTACCAACAACTGCTCACACTGCCAAACCAATTCACCGGACAATTATATCCACGCTCTTTGGTTCTGTCCACCAGTTCAGAAGTTTTGGCACGAGATATGTGAAGACTTATTGAAGTGTCTGAAATGTAACATTCCAACTTCCCCTTTAGTGTGTTTGTTGGGCAGCTTAGATAATGTCACTACAGAAAAGAATATAGCCCATATGGTTTTCACTGCCCTATGCATAGCCAAGAAAACAGTCCTCATGAACTGGAAAAATAAAAATAATCTTAATTCTAACCAATATAGAAATTATCTATTAGATTACATTAGTCTTGATACAGCCTCTGCCACCACATCAGATCAATTGCTCTGGGCTCCTTTGATCAGCTCCATCACCTAGTGGGGGTGGGGGGGTGGGGGGTCATAGTTTGGTCCCATCCTTCACTGTTGTGATTGGTGTGGGGGTAGGAACAGGCTTGGGGCGTCGGGGGGTTCCCCAGGAGCATCTTCCTTGGAGGGCTCAACCCGGGGTAGCGGTCATGGTCTATTAAGGGCTCTGTTGGTTCTTAGGTGACGGTTTCCTTGTGGCTGTGTGCAGTGGGGCTAGGGGAGGGTCTGTGCTGACAGACGTGGGTTACTAACCTGGTAGCCTGGCTGCCCCTGGGTGGGTCCGGGACGGGCCCATTGTTTGTGTTTTTTGTTTTGGGTCGTCGGGAGCCGACCCTTAGAGGGGGGGTACTGTCAGGGTCCTGGGTCTGAGCGACCCAGGATCCCTGGGCAGTCATGGACTGGTGATATTATAGGTATTTTTGGTGTTGCTGCTGCTCTTCTCCGTGTGTGTGTGTGTGTGTGTGCGCAGGTGTGTATGTACACTGGTTTACAGGCGCCTTCAGGCCTGGTGGGTGTGGCCCGGCTAGGGGACTGGCCACACCCGAAGCTACACACCTGCCGCTGATCAGGGCTCGTCGGGGGAGCTACTTAGGAGAGGCTTGGAGCTCCCACTGACGCGGGATCATTCCATGAGATTCCACGTTAGTCATCCAGTTGAACTGAGTTAGTGTGTGTATGCCCGCGGTTATATGTGTGGAGCGCCAGACAGCAGCCAGCACGAGGAGTGCTGAGACACGGGAGCGGAGAGCACTGAGACACGGACTATTCACGGAGAGACACGACACGGGAGTCAGGGAAAGCACGGGGATTTATTGTTGTTTTGTACCATACACTGTAAATAAACGCACTGTTTGTACATAGAGCACCGCGCCTGGGTCCTCCTTCCCCACACTTCCCACGGTTTGCCATGCCAAACCGTGACAGCCGGTGCCTCGATTTTATCCCACAACTTAGACATTCACATTACTCACACTCTCATAACACATACATATAGGACCTTGGGGGTGGGCACGCTACACGGAATCCAAAAGACCATCAGGGAGTACAACCTCACCCCTAGCGTCGTTGCCCACCTCTCAATTTTAAATACATGTAGACATCGAGGGCTAGCAGGAGGGGCTATGCACCTACCTGCTGCTCTCTAGCAGGTAGCTCCATGCCCTCCTGGGTTTTAAATGCACCTTAGAACACACACGCATCAACACTACATATGAGCGGGCGGAGGGAGGTTTGGAGTCTTCACACAACCCCGTTCTCTGCAGCCTGTTGGAGCGGGGGGGGCTAGGAGGAGGAGTTGGCCGCCCGATTGGGGTCTGGAATGTGGGGCCTCCCTGCTGCTGCCGAGTAGGGGCGGTCTGCTTCTCTCCACCCCAGGGAAAAAGGTAACACTACCTGAGTCTGGGTGCAGTTTCCCCCTCCGGGGGCAAGGGTACCTAGACCCGGGGCTTAGAGTACACTTGGGGAGTGTGATTGTGTGTACAGTGTCTCTTTATGTCTGTCTCCACGTTGGGTGAGTGTTGAGTAATTGCATATGAGAGCATGAGGGTGGGAATGGATGTTTGTATCTGTGTGTGCCTGTATGTCTGTGACTATATGTCAGGTTGGGTATTAGATGCCACCTCTCTGGGGACATCTCAGGCCCTCCAAGGTATGGAGGCCTATCTCCTCCCACCACTTCCCCTGCCAGTGGCAGACGCCCTCAGACATCGGTGCGTTGGTGGTTCTTGGTGTCCGGGGATGGGCGTCCGGGTACCCACCGGCTCACTCCTTGGTGGCTGCTTGTAGGGGCCTGGAGCCTGGAGCTCGCTCGGCCTCTCTGCCTGGGGCTCGGTCACTCTGGCTGCCGGTGGAGCTCACGGGCACGTGACTGCAACCCCTGCTCCGCAGCTGCTGAGTGACCCCTCATCTGGGGCTCTCCTCAGCTTTTTCTGGGATAATGGCGCGGCTGCCCCTCTGTTAGCCTCCCTCGGTCTCTTGTGTTCTGAGGGCCTCTGGATGTCTGGAGTTTTGATCTCCTCCATACCTGCTTCATGCCCTGGAGGACAGGGCTGTGGCTCCCCACACCCTCTAGCAGATCATTACATGAAGAAACCTTTTAAAAACAAGCGTGTCCATGCTCACAGGTGTACACATGGGTGCTCACACACACAAACGACACCCTTTTTGGCTGCTACCTCAAAGCACACTGTGCGCTGTCGATCTCACGTGCTGCACAATAATGTTTAATATTTAGTATTTACTGTTACATTCCCATAGATCATCGTGATGTTTTTTATTATGTTGCTCTTTTTTTTCTGCTTGTTTTCTCTTTTTTCTTTCTCAACAGGTGATTCAGGTGATTGATATATGTATTTTTTGTCTGCTTATTTTGTTGGATTTTGTTTTTTGCCCTTTAGAGCCAAACGGGACAGGCAAAAAAATAAAATAAATAAATAAAAATTAAAACATCCAATTTATGGGTCCATAGTGTTGGGTAGTGGTTGCTCCTCTGGCATTACTCATTATAAATTCTAACTTAGAATCCTAGCGGTGACTCGTTAGATGACATCTTCTATTCATCACAAGAACTAGAGGAAGTAACAACGCTGAATGTTCCTACAATCTTTTATATTCTGCCAAATGGCCATTTGCATCCCTCTCTCCTTCTGCCTTTCTCTCTGCACATCCAATCACCATGACACCTTATCCTCCCTTTCTCTGACTTTTTTACAAACATGATTTAAAAAGAAAGTCTAAACTTAACTATCACTTCATTTACATTTTCTTCTTTTCTGTAAGGAACATTACATGATTTATTTATTAATTCCATCACATATAAATATACTTAACTTTTATGCAATTTCACTTCAATTAGATTTATTGTTTGCTGATTCTCACATGAACATCTTTAGCCGAGGTGGAAAAAGCAAAGTAGATGACTTTCACTTTTTTCACCCGTGTTTGGGGACCCTGCGCAGGGATCCTTTGTTTACAGTAAGGATCAGCTGTTAGCGCTGCATCCCGCAGCGGTACTGCCGGCGGACAGACTCGGCATTCCCAGCGAGCTGAGGTAGAAAAGACGGGGGTGTTGTGCTGGGAAGGAGCGCTGCCGCCCAAGAAGGAGACACTATTGACCATCTCTTCCTTCTGTAATTATTGGAAATTGTGAGATTATTATATTATCTTATGCCATGTTATACTCCTAATAAAGATTGTGAAATTATTATGTAGTTTTAGTTTGCATTCTCCTGAAGAGGTGATAACTATTAGATTTATTAAACTGATTTGTATTACATTAGACTGCTGATTGATTGGAATGATATTGTTTTATGATGCATTATACTGCTGAGTTATAAGAAATACTGTTTTCAGAGAGTCATGGCCTTATTTGTCTGATTAGAAGAGAACAGAGCAAACCGGAGAGGTTTTCTGCCCCATCTCATCAGGAGGAGATAAGACAGGGAGCCAAGGCCGTCTCTTAGGCGGTGTAAGAGAGAAAGAATGTGAATGTTTAGGTTTTTACGACTAGGTGGGGGCCACCAGAGGCTATAAGAGTTTGAGTAACCCTCCACCATTTTGAGATTTGCTGTGACCCTCTTCATGCATGTCTCCCCATCCAGATGGTTTGTGCTCAAAAGTGTTGAATTGTATTGAATAAAATAATTGTTGATTGAGCATCTATACACCGAGTATTGTCCTTCCTTCAGCCCAAAGATCAAAAGAACTGGAGAATTTAACAAAATGTAAGATCTTTGCCCAATAAGATGGATAAGCTCACGTCACTAACCTGGTCACAGAGGGAGTACCGGCAATGTAGCATCATGATGCTAACAGAGTCGTGGCTAACACCGCTAACTCCGGACACGAGCATGACACTACCTGGATTCCAGCTGCTGCGAGCGGACAGGATGAGAGACAGCGGTAAGAGGAAAGCAGAGGGACTGGCAGTGTTTGTGAATGACAGATGGTGTAACCCTGGGCACATTACTGTGAAAGAACAACTCTGCAGCAGAGACATTGAGCTGTTAGCCGTTAGCATGCGTCCATACTACCTCCCCCTCGGCCAACGCGGATGCAGCCTGTGACTTTCTCCACTCTGTGGTCAGCGGACTGCAAGTACAATCTCCGAGAGCCCTTCTAATAATATCAGGGGACTTTAATCATGTCTCACTGGACACTCCACACTGCCCACCTTCACCCAGTATGTGACATGCCCAACCAGAGACAATAGAACACTGGACTTGCTGTATGCCAATGCAGAAGAGGCATACAGTTCATCACCTCTCCCTCCCCTGGGCAGAGCAGATCCTTGTCCCTGTGTATGAGCCCTTAGTGCGCAGGGAGCCACCGGCACCCGCACAGTACAGAGATGATTGGAGGAGAGCGAGGAGGCTCTTAAGGATTGTTTTGAGTCGACTGTGTGGGAGGTGATCTGTGATGACTACAGAGAGGACATCGACAGCCTTACTACATGCATTACTGACTATATTAATTTCTGTGTGGATAACACCGTACCTACCAGGACTGTGCGGTGTTTCTCCAACAACAAACCTTTGATTACCCCAGAAATGAAAGCTGTCCTCAAGCAGAAGAGGAGGGCCTTCAAATCCAAAGACAAAGAGGAGTTGAAACAAGAGCATCAGGCTGCAGCCACTGGGGAGCGCCATATTGCGACCTCCACACTAACCGGAAACTAGTGATGTGCGGATCGATCCTGAAATATCGATTCCTCCGATACCAGTCATTTATGTTCTAGAATCGATTCTCACATTAAAATATCGATATTTTAATAATTTTGGGTAAAATTGTAGTTTATCATTAACAGGACCAAGGTGGAAAGAAACTATATCATTCGGATTGTCTACATTGGAAGGAACTACTTCCTCTTTCGCCTTCCATAGTCATGTGCGAAATACAGCTGTATAACTGTGTCGCAGCCCCTTGGCGTGCGCACTCACAACAATAGCTGAGCGTAATTGGAGTAATGCGTGGACGTATTTTGCATCCACAAACAGCCGAGACGTGGTTTGCGATACATGTGGCAATAAAGTGAGGTGTTGTGGCAACACCACTGACCTTGACAAACACCTCAGAGTAAATCATATCACAGAATATGACGAGCGTATGTTGAGGCGAACTGAAGAGGAGGAGAGGGACAGGTGCTGCCAGGGCGAGACAGACGTCTCCCACGGAGTCCTTTAGTGCTGCAGGCAGGCAACATGCTCAAATAACCACAACTTCAGTTTTTTTTTATTTCTATATGATGAATTCTGCATTATTAAGTGATAAGAACAAGTAATCTGATGTCCCGTAATCATTATGATGCTATAATTTGAGATACAATAAAAGATTAAAGTTTTTGTACAAAGTATCGGTATCGTCGATACCACCCTGAATTTTACTTGGTATTGGATCGGAAAGGAAATCAGTGGTATCGCACATCACTACCGGAAACACGTGACCTCCACAGTAACCGGAAACACGTGGCCTCAACAGTAACCGGAAACATGTGACCACCATAGTAACGACTTTGACAGCGAAAACTAAATTGCATTTTTGTTATTATTGATGCTGCTGATAAATAAATTTGATTCTAAGTGTTTTTTTAACTATCTGGGTTTATTAACCCTTTAAAGCCGGTCGGAGCAGGCATGCTCCGTTTTGCTTAACTATTTTTAAATCCCGGTAGCACTGCAACCACATAAGCTAGCGCAAAAAATTTTTTTGCATATGAAACCGGAGGAGTTGTACTTACATCTTATGCCATCAGCTTGTCCTAACTCCACATATAGCTTTGCAAAAACTGCATAGAAAGCACTTGCAGCAACAAAAACATAATATTCCAGAAACACGCTTTGCGATCCGATCAGCTGTTTGTCACTTCCTATGTCCATCAGCATGAACTATCGCATGTCCGCCATGTCCTGCCCGAAACCGGAAATGACGTACTTTTGCGGAAATGTAGTTTTTTCCTATCAGGGCCTTATGAGCCTATACTGGTGTTTTTAAAAGTTATGTTTGACTTTATGACTTTCTGTGTCGTTTCTGGGATGCTTAGGACTCATATTGCACTGCTGGGAATTGTTTATTTTGATGCATATGTTGTTTTTTTTTGCAAATTTGCATTATAATATGTATTTTTGTTTTTCCTGCAGTATATAAAAATTGGTGTATTTCAAAAATAAAACTATGAAGACACTCAAAATAAATTTCCTGTGGTGGGAAACTATTTTGTGCAACTTTTTTGTATTTACAGTTTTGAGGGATAAGCCTCTTAAATTTCTCTAACTAGAAATATATGTTAAAAAAACAAAGAACAAGAAGAAGCCAAATTAAAGGCTGTTGAATGTACTGTACAACAGAAAGGCAGAATACGCTTTATTTCGCATTAATCAAGCATATTGGGAAATGGGAGAAAAGCCGAGTTGTTTATTAGCGTACCGTCTTAAACAGAAAGACAGTATAACCATATCCCAGGCATACGACAATCAGATGGGGTTATTTCAACTTCTATTAGACATATAAATGATGGATTCAGGGCCTTTTACAATAATCTTTATTCTACACAAGGTAGTTTAGATGAACAGAAATTCGAAGCATTCTTTACTGATTTAAACCTGCCACTGTCAGGGTCCTGGGTCTGGGCGGCCCAGGATCCCTGGGCAGTCATGGACTGGTGACATTATATGTATTTTTGGTGTTGCTGCTGCTCTTTCTCCGTGCTTGTGTGTGTGTGTGTGTGTGTGTATGAACACTGGTTTGCAGGCGCCTTCGGGCCTGGTGGGTGTGGCCCTGCTGGGGGACTGGCCACACCCGAAGCCACGCACCTGTGGCTGATCAGGCCTCGTCGGGGGAGCTACTTAAGAGAGTCTTGGAGCTCCCACCAGCGCGGGATCATTGCTTGAGACTCCACGTTAGTCATCCAGTTTAGGTTTTGTCGTTAAGTGCATGCCTGCCATTGTTTAGTGTCCTGACAGCTGCCGCTATTGTTTCCCGCAGGAGGAGCGTGGAAGGCCTGAAGAGCAGCGAGCACCGGGAGTGCAGACACGGGAGCAGAGAGCACTAGGAGGACACGACACGGGAGTCTGGGATTCGGACTCCCGTCGGGGATTTATTGTTGTTTTGTACCACACACTGTAAATAAACGCACTGTTCGCACACAGAGCACCGCGCCTGGATCCTCCTTCCCTACACCCCCCACGGTCTGCCATGCCAAACCGTGACAGAATGATCCCGCCAAGCATGGACCCAGTGGTCTCTGAGGAGAGGCTCAGGAGGGAGGTGATGGACAAGGTTTACCGCCTATGCGAGTTGTGGTGGGAGAAGCCCGCGGAAGGTTTGCGTCACGCCGTGGAGAGGCGGCTGCAGGAGACGCTTGTTAAATTCCCCTGGCTGGTGGACTCCCTTAATCCAGTTGTCCTGGACTTCCTGCTTTCCACCCTCCACCTCCACTCTCCTCCTCAGGCTGCTCACCAGCTCGGACAGCTGGTGGATTCACTGCCTGACACGCCGGCCCCGACGTCTACCCGGAAACGACGTTCGCGCCGCCGGCGTTCCTCACCGCAGCCGACTTCCCGGTCATCTCAAGAGCCGGCTGCGGTGAGTAATTCAGACACTTTTTCATTTCTCACCCCATTTGCTTCTTTGCTTTCAGTGGATGGTGACACCGCAGACGCTGCTGTAAGCCAGCCACCAGTGCAGCTAGCGTCGCCTCAGTCAGAGGTCTCCATACCACTCGCGGCTTCACCATCTGCCGTGGCTGTACCACCATTCTCTCGTCTGCCTGCAGCCACCATTCTGCCATCTTTTTCACCGGCTGCTACGTCGCCACCCGGCCCTGCCCTGCCCGAGCAGGAGCCCGGCGAGCCGGAGGAGCCAGCGCCGCTGCCGGAGGAGCTCAGCGAGCCGGTGGAGCCAGCGCCGCTGCCGGAGGAGCCGGTGGAGCCAGCGCCGCTGCCGGAGGAGCTCAGCGAGCTGGTGGAGCCAGCGCCGCTGCCGGAGGAGCTCAGCGAGCCGGTGGAGCCAGCGCCGCTGCCGGAGGAGCTCAGCGAGCCGGTGGAGCCAGCGCCGCTGCCGGTGGAGCCAGCGCCGCTGCCGGAGCTCAGCGAGCCGGTGGAGCCAGCGCCGCTGCCGGAGGAGCTCAGCGAGCCGGAGTGACCGGCGTTGCCAGCAGAGGAGCTCGGCGAGCGGGAGGAGCCTGCGCCGCAGCCGGGGGAGCTCGGCGAGCCGGAGCTGGAGATCGGCGAGCAGGAGGAGCTCAGCGAGCCGGAGGAGCCCGCGCCGCAGCCGGGGGAGCTCGGCGAGCCGGAGCTGGAGATCGGCGAGCGGGAGGAGCTCAGTGAGCCTGTGGAGCCCGCGCTGCCACCGGAGGAGCTCGGCGGTCTGGAGGGACTTGCTCAGCCAGAACTGGAGGTCAGCGAGTCAGAGGGACCTCCACGTCTAGCGCGCCCTCCACGCTGCCCACGTCTAGCGCGTCCACGTCAGCGACCGACGCTTCATAGGCCATGTGCCACTCCTCGCTGTTGCTCACCGGAGCAGTGCCGTTGCCGTCGGACCCGGGGCAGACCGCCGGAGGAGCAGCATCATTGCCGTCGGACCCGGGGCAAGCCGCCGGAGGGGCAGTGCCGCCGCCACCGGACCCGGGGCAGGCCACCGGAACCGTTTCGCCGCTACTGCCGGACCTGTGGCAGGCCGCCGGAGGTACAGCGCCGCCACCTCTGGACGCGTGGCAAGCCACCGGAGCTGCAGCTCCGCCGCCACTGGATCAGTGGCAGGCCCCCAGACCCGTTTTGCTGCTGCTGCCGGACCCATGGCCGCCCGCCGGAGCTGCAACGCTGCCCCCACTGGACTCGAGGTCGGCCGCCTGAAGCGTCCTACTGCCGTCACGGGACCCGAGGTAGGCCTCCTGAACTCTTGTGTTGTAATGATGGGCCGCCTGAGACTGTTTTGTGGCGTTTTTCTTTTTTGCTCCGCTGCGGGATGCGCGGTCGGACTTTGGGACTGTGACCTTGGGGGGGGGTTGTTCTTTTGTGGTTTTTGCTTGTTTCGGTTCTGGCCCTCCGTCCTGGACCCCCCGCCACCCGCCCTGGGTTGGTTGTACTGTAATTTTTGTTTGTGTTTTTTTGTTTTGGGTCGTCGGGAGCCGACCCTTAGAGGGGGGGTACTGTCAGGGTCCTGGGTCTGGGCGGCCCAGGATCCCTGGGCAGTCATGGACTGGTGACATTATATGTATTTTTGGTGTTGCTGCTGCTCTTTCTCCGTGCTTGTGTGTGTGTGTGTGTGTGTGTATGAACACTGGTTTGCAGGCGCCTTTGGGCCTGGTGGGTGTGGCCCTGCTGGGGGACTGGCCACACCCAAAGCCACGCACCTGCGGCTGATCAGGCCTCGTCGGGGGAGCTACTTAAGAGAGTCTTGGAGCTCCCACCGGCGCGGGATCATTGCTTGAGACTCCACGTTAGTCATCCAGTTTAGGTTTTGTCGTTAAGTGCATGCCTGCCATTGTTTAGTGTCCTGACAGCTGCCGCTATTGTTTCCCGCAGGAGGAGCGTGGAAGGCCTGAAGAGCAGCGAGCACCGGGAGTGCAGACACGGGAGCAGAGAGCACTAGGAGGACACGACACGGGAGTCTGGGGAAAACACGGGGATTTATTGTTGTTTTGTACCACACACTGTAAATAAACGCACTGTTCGCACACAGAGCACCGTGCCTGGGTCCTCCTTCCCTACACCCCCCACGGTCTGCCATGCCAAACCGTGACAGCCACAGCTTTCTACTACTGACCAGCAGATTATAGATGCTCCAATTACAGTGGAGGAGATTACCCGTGCAATTAACAGTATGCCACTTAATAAAGCTCCAGGATTAGATGGGTTACCATTGGATTTCTATAGAGCATTTGAGGATATGTTAAGTCCCCTGTTGCTCGATGTTTATAATGAGGCGTTCAAAGTAGGCTCATTACCTCAGTCAATGCACTCTGGACTTATAACATTTATTCTTAAAACTGGGAAAGACCCTTTAGACCCAAGTGGTTACCGCCCTATATCTTTGCTGAATTCTGACCAAAACATCTTGCCAAAGGTCTTAGCGGGTCGATTAAAAGTAGTAATGGCAAAAATAATTCATGCAGACCAATCTGGTTTTGTTCCAAACCGCTATGGTTCAGATAATATTAGGCGGCTGGTTAATTTGCAAAATTATTTATATGATTCAGTATATCCAACAGTGGCCCTATCGCTGGATGCTACAGAAGCTTTTGATTGTGTTGAGTGGGATTATCTGTTTAAGACATTAGAAAAGTTTGGTTTTGGTGATAATTTTATTAGGTGGATAAAGATATTATATGATTCGCCTTCAGCGCGAGTATTGACGAATGGGCTCATATCAGACCTATTCCTTTTACAGAGATCCACAAGACAGGGTTGTCCCCTTAGCCCCGGTCTTTTTGTAATTGCTATAGAGCCTCTGGCACAAAAACTGAGAAAAATAATGTAAATATATTTGGAATTTCGATGGGTAATAGTCAACATAAGCTTCTATTATATGCAGATGATATGTTGTTACTTATGACCCAGCCTGGGAAGTCAATTCCAGCCCTATTAGAATGTATAGAAAGCTTTACGCTGTTTTCAGGGTATCGCGTCAACTGGGATAAATCAGAGGCAATGCCTATGTCAGGACACTGCCCCCATACTTTATTTAAACAGTGGGAGTTTCGGTGGTCCGTGAATGGTTTGAGGTATTTGGGGATACAAATTACCTCGGATTACACTAAGATGGTTCGAGCAAATATGGAGCCAATGTTTGAAAGAATAAAAATGGAATTTTGTAGATGGTCCAGAGTACGTCTCACAATATGGGGTAAAATTAGTTGTATTAAGATGATGACTACACCCATGATCTTTTATATTTTATCTAATATTCCATTACACATTCCAGATAAGTATTTCAAAGATCTAGACTTTTTGATCTGGCAGTTTCTTTGGGGTAGCTCACCGCATCGTTTAAGTATTAAGAAACTTCAAGCGAGTGCAAAACAAGGAGGTTTTTCATTGCCTAATTTCCAATGGTATTATTGGGTGATGAACGTGAAACAACTTAGAGCTTGGTTACCTACTGCACCAGTTAAACCCATCTGGTCCCATATAGAGACGGAAGTTAATGGCAGTATTTCTCCTTGGAGGGAGCTGTTTGATACCAGTCATAAAACTACCCATCCTATAATTGCAAATGCGAAGACATTGTGGTGTAAATTACATAGGGCAGGTCGCTGGGACTTTATTAAATCACCTTCAGCAACCTTATGGGGGAATAAAAGAATTTTAATTGGAGGGACATCGGTTGACTGGTTACAGTGGCGTAAAGCAGGCATCCTTAATGCATCAGATTTATTTGACTGTGGGACTAAATGTTTTTTAAGCTTTGATTAAATTGTGGAGTTATACAAGTTGAAGCGTAATCAATTCTGGAGATATGTCCAAATACATAGTTCATTTTCGAAGTGGCTGGGAACCCCTTTGAGTTTTCCTGTGGGCACCCCTGTGGAAGTCCTGCTCTCAAGATCACCCATGGGTAAAGGCATTACCTCTAAGATTTATCACTTATTGCAAGAACGGTCAGCTGACCCTCTCCTGAAAGTTAAGGGCTACTGGGCCCAGGACATGGCATTGGACATATCTTCAGTTGAATGGGATTCATGTTTTCAAAATGTTAATACTATGTATAAAGAAACAGGCAGTAGATTTATTCAACTTAAGATAATACATAGGTGGCATCGAACACCGCAACAATTGTATAAATGGAACCTGGCCTCTACGGACGAATGTTGGAGATGTGATGGTCAAAATGCTTCGATTTTACATATCTTATGGAGCTGTTCGGCACTTCGGGATTGGTGGGAAAATATAATGGAGGTAATTTTCAGTGTTTTAAAAAGGAGATTTGGTATCTCACCAAAACTGTCCATACTTGGTATAACCACAGAACTTTCTGATGGAGACTTTTCCAGTTATACAAAAAGATGGATTATCCTGGCTCTTACTACGGCCAAACGGGTCTGGCTAAGACATTAGCGGAAAAAGAACCCCCCTCCCTATGAAGAGTGGCTAAAGACAATGGCTAAGTTGGCGTCTTACGAAAAAGTGACTTATGATTTATTAGACAAATTGCATCAATATGATTGTATTTGGTCCCCCTTTACAAGCTGGCTTTCTGTAACTTGAAGAACAGAAGAGTAATGACAGAGTGGTGGTGTGGGGTGTGCGAAGAAAGAATAGGATAACTTCCCTTTGTTTTGTTTTTTGTTGTTGTTTTGTTTTTGCTTGTTTGTTTTTAAACTATTTATTTATGTCGTTATCCTTAAGTTCTGTTATTGAAGTTTAAAATGAAATAAATAAAAATTGTTGATGACAAAAAACAAAACAAAAACGATTTTTTTTTTTGTAGTTTATTGCACTTTTTTGCAATTTATGTAATTACTATGCACTTAATGCAGACATATTATTAAAATTTTGGCTATAATGGTTGTATTGATGTATATCAACTTGAAATGCTCCCAAAAATGGCACTACAACATGTAAAAATATAATATAAGCTCTGGCGGACTTGGTTCTATGGTAGGTCTTAAAGGGTTAAAAAAATCACCATCCCTTCAGCTTGTTCGAGGCCAAAAGTGTCCATGTGTAATGTTTTTGTTTCTTTGCTACTTTTTCTGCATAAGGTTTTTTCATAAATATAAAATAGTCATTACTTTTTACATTTTTAATCCTTCAAACACCCTTTTCTAGTACAATGCACTTGTTTGAAGACAACCTCAAAACTCACCATTTCATATATCAGCAGTGCTACTGGAAACTATTGTACAGTGGTCCCTCGCTATAACGCGGTTCACCTTTTGCGGACTCGCTGTTTCGCTGATTTTTTTTTTTTTTTATAACAGCAAATTGTGCATTCTGATTGCTGTAGACCACTGTCAATCAATCTAGTGCCGTATCGTCTACACTCTTCATTTATAGGTTTTAGAGGACTCCTACTACTGTGAAGTGGTTTCATGGGACAAAGGCATTGTATTCCAAGATCTGGGAGATTGTAGAAATGAGCAGTAATGCCCTTCTTGCCATCTTTCCAGAAATATAAGTGATCTGGAAGCTGTTAGGCTTACTTACAGCAGCAGTACTTTCTGCACCTGCATAAACTCCAGGACACATTTACTAACAGTGTTTGTTGCTGTATGTGCTGCAGCTTTGAATTTTTTTTTTTACTATAACCATATTTTGACTATGGTTTCTTGTTATGAAATCTACAAAAGTAAAAGTGTTTTTAGCATGTGCTTCAAAGCTAAGTTTGACTGGGAAACTCAAATCTCAATAGTCTGTATCAACAAAAATTCACTGCAGCCTGTGTAATATTTGATGCGTCATAATTTATTTCAGTCTATCTTGCAAATACATATTTGCATTGCAATGTCATGCACAAACACACAAGTATTAGATCCTTGAGATCAAACCTGTGTCATTCTTTTGATCCACTGCAGTTTAGTAGTCAAAAAAAGAAAAAGAAAACTATCAACAATCAACAAGAAGCCTTTTACTCTGAAGTTACAAGTATAAACAATTATACTTGTAACTTCAGTGTTACATTTACACTTACATTTTTTACTATAAGTATGGAAATGGAAACAAGTGAACAACATTTTATAATAAGTTTAATTGGAATTCTGTACACTGAAAAACAAACAACATATAAAAAACACAAACAAACAGCCAGTGCCTTCATCTGTCCATTAAATGTCAAACATTGCACTGACCCATAGTCCCTGCTCGTCAGCAGATGATTTCAAAAAGAGCTCCATGTCCTCTGCAAACTGAAAAACAAAGAGGAAGAAGTCCCTCTACGCAAAAACACTGCAGATGACAGGCCAGGCAAACATCTATTGATCTGTTTGAATGCCTCCTCATCATGTGAGCCTTGAAGTTTTTTTTAAAGAAGACTAAGACCACAGTGAGGGCATTTCATTTTCATGGACTTTCCACAAAATGGTAAATGGCCTGTATTTGTATTGCGCTTTACTCAGTCCCTAAGGACCCCAAAGCGCTTTACACTACATTCAGTCATCCACCCATTCACACACACATTCACACACTGGCGATGGCAAGCTACATTGTAGCCACAGCTGCCCTGGGGCGCACTGACAGAGGAGAGGCTGCCGGACACTGGCGCCACTGGGCCCTCTGACCCCCACCAGTAGGCAAACATGGGGTTAGTATCTTGCCCAAGGATATTTGGCATGCAGCCAGGAGGCAGCCTGAGATCGAACCACCGACCTTCTGATTAGTGGCTGACCTGCTCTGCCACCTGAGCTAGTGTTTTGTGGACTTGGAGAAGGCATTCGACCGTGTCCCTCGGGGGGTCCTGTGGGGGGTGCTCCGGGAGTATGGGGTGTCCGGTCCATTGCTACGGGCCATTCAGTCCTTATACGACCGTTACAAGAGCTTGGTCCGCATAGCCGGCAATAAGTCGGACTCATTCCTGGTGGGTGATGGTCTCCGCCAGGGTTGCCCTTTGTCACCAATTCTGTTCATAATTTTTATGGACAGAATTTCAAGGCGTAGCCAAGTGGCGGAAGGCTTTCACTTTGGTGGTCTCAGGATCTCATCTCTGCTTTTCGCAATTGATGTGATACTGTTGGCTTCGTCAGGTGATGGCCAGCTCGCCTTGGATTGGTTCGCAGCCGAGTGTGAAACGGTTGGAATGAGAATCAGCACCTCCAAATCTGAAGCCATGGTCCTCAGCTGGAAAAGGGTGGAGTGCCCATTCCGGGTCAGGGACGAGACCCTGCCCCAACTGGAGGAGTTTAAGTATCTCGGGGTCTTGTTTACAAGTGAGGGAGAAGGGAACGGGAGATCGACAGACGGATTGGTGCAGCGGCTGCAGTGATGCGGACACTGTACCGGTCTGTTGTGGTGAAGAGAGAGCTGAGCATAAAAGCCAAGCTCTCAATTTACCGGTCGATCTACGCCCCTAACCCCACCTATGATCATGAGCTGTGGGTAGTGACCGAAAGAACGAAATCAAGTATACAAGCGGCGGAAACCGCCGAAGCGTGGCTGGCCTCTACCTTAGAGATGCTCCTCCGCATCGAAAGGAGCCAGTTGAGGTGGTTTGGGTATCTGATAAGGATTCCCCCGGGTCACCTCCCGGGCATGTCCCACCGGGAGGAGGCCCTGGGGCAGACACTGGACACGCTGGAGAGATTAAATCTCTCGGCTGGCCTGGGAACGCCTTGGTGTTCCCCCAGAAAAGCTGGAGGAGGTGGCTGGGGAGAGGGAGGTCTGGGCTCCTCTCCTTGGCTGCTGCCCCCGCAACCCGGCCCGGATAAGCGGAAGGAAATGGATGGATGGATGGATATTTTTTAAGCCAACTAGACTAACAAACAAGGAAACAGAAAACTCTAAAACAGAATCAAAATGATATTTATTAGGCCAAGTTTCTGCACACAAATAGGGAATTTGACTCCGGTTCACTTTCTTTGCATACTAAAAAAGGAGATATTTTTTAAAAAAGAGAAAAAAACATATATACACAAGGGGAACATAAATATGAGGAGAAAAGTTCAAATTTTAAGAAATTATACAAACTCTAACAAATTAAAATGTGTGCCTGGAAGTGAGCTTTGTCTGTTTTAAGACAGGGTTGATGCCTTAAAATGATATCATGGTATCAATGTTATTGTCATATGGGAAGGTGGATGACTTCATATAGTTTTTCTTTTGTCCTTCGGTCAACCACAACCCCTCCCTGAGACTGATTCTGCTAGAGGTTTCTTCCTGTTAAACTTTGTCTTGTGTTAGCTTTCTGTAACTCATATTTTAATGGGTCAGTTTTAACCTGTGTACCATCAGTCAAAAAATACCCTCAGAACATAACATTTTTTGTTACCTGTTGGTTAACTTGTTACGCTTCCTTATTCATGAAAATGGTTTTAATATTTTTCTGTTGCCCTCAGGTCCTTTCTTTTTGCAGCATACTGCTATTTTTTTTTAGAATAGCAGTATGCTATAGGACTAGAAATCTTTTTTTACATAAATAGCACCAAATCACAACAACAGTTGCCTCAAGGCGCTTTATATTGTACAGTAGATTCTACAAGAATAGATACAGAGAAAAACCCAACAATCATATGACTCCCTATGAGCAAGCGCTTTGGCGACAGTGGGAAGGAACAGGAAGAACCCTCCAGCAGGAGGGTTCTTTTAACAGGAAGAAACCTCCAGCAGAACCAGGCTCAGGGAGGGGCGGCCATCTGCTGCGACCAGTTGGGGTGAGAGAAGGAAGACAGGATAGAAGACATGCTGCGGGAGAGACACAGAGATTAATAGCAGGTACGAGTCAATGCAGATAGGTCTATTAACACATAGTGATAAAGGTGACTGGAAAGGAAAAACTCAATGTGTCATGGGAATCCCTGGCAGCCTACGTCTATTGCAGCATAACTAAGGGAGGATTCAGGGTCACCTGGTCCAGCCCTAACTATATGCTTTAGCAAAAAGGAAAGTTTGAAGCCTAATCTTAAAAGTAGAGATAGTGTCTGTCTCCCGAATCCAAACGGGAAGCTGGTTCCACAGAAGAGGGACCTGAAAACTGAAGGCTCTCCCTCCCATTCTACTTTTAAATACTCCAGGAACAACAAGTAGGCCTGCAGAGCGAGAGCAAAGTGCTCTAATAGGGTCATATGGTACTACAAGGTCATTAAGATAAGATGGGGCCTGATTATTTAAGACCTTGTATGTGAGGAGCAGGATTTTGAATTCAATTCTGGATTTAACAGGAAGCCAATGAAGGGAAGCCAAAACAGGAGAAATATGCTCTCTCTTTCTAGTCCCTGTCATTACACTTGCTGCAACATTTTGGATTCATTGAAGGCTTTTCAGGATTTTTTAGGACTTCCTGATAATAATGAATTACAGTAGTCCAGCCTGCAAGTCATAAATGCATGAACTAGCTTTTCAGCATCACTCTGAGACAGGATATTTCTAACTTTAGAGATGTTGCGCAAATGGAAGAAAGCAGTCTTACGTATTTGTTTAATATGTGCATTGAAGGACATGTCCTGGTCAAAAATGACTCCAAGGTTCCTCACAGTGTTGGACAAGGTAATGCCATCCAGAGTAAGAATCTGGTTAGATACCATATTTCTAAGATTTTCAGGGCCGAGTACAATAACCTTAGTTTGATCTGAATTAAGAAGCAGTAGTCCACTGCATTATTGCAGGAGTCCACTCTGCAGGTGGGGGAGAGACATAGGAGAGGTGGAGAAAAAACTTAACCTGGGTGTCTATTGTCTTGTGTAGTCTGGGAGATGATTGAATGTTGGGGTGGGTACAGTTTCCTCTGCCGTGGGGTCGGGTGGGCTGCTCCGGGACCTGTGGGGCTTGGCGGTGCTGCTGCCGTAGGCCCCGGTCTGGATGGGCCTGGGCTCCCTTGCCTTGTTGGGTGCCAAAGGACGGGGGTGCCTACTGGGGTCAGCGGGGGAGCTGGCACCTCCCTTCTTTTCCTCCCCATCCCCGGCTGTCTCTGTCTTCCCACTCCACCACACCCACCCACACAAGTAGGGCCTTTGGGTGCGGGTGTGTCACCAGGGTGCAGGGGAGGCACCCCCCATTCTGGCCACCTTCGCCACAATTTTATTCCACAACTTAGACATCCACATTACTCATACTCGCCGGCGCCCACCTCTCAATTTTAAATCCATGTAGACATTGAGGGTTCTCGGGAGGGGCCGTGCTAACACTTGCTGCTCTCTGGCAGCAGCACCATGCTCTCCCATGTTTTAAACTTTAGAACAACACGCAGCAACACTACACATGAGCGAGAGGAGGGAGGTTTGGGATCTTCACACCCCCCCGTTCTCTGCTGGCGATCGGGTCGGGGGGGCTGGGAGGAGGTGTTGGCCATCCGATTGGGATGCGGGGCCTCCCAAGCGGTCTGCTTGCCTCCACCCCAGCAGACTTGCCCCAACAGACCGCCCCAGCAGAAGCAGGTCTAAATTTTATATTGTTGCCTAGAAAATATTTCTGCTCATTGATACTTCCCATATACTATGAGTGAGACCACCATGCTTGACTGTGGGGGTGATGTTCATTGGGTCATAGTCAGCATTTCTCTCCCTCCAAACACATTACTAAAGTTGTTACCAAGGGCTTTATTCTGGCTTGGTCTGACCAAAGCTCTTTCTCCCAAGCCTTGTCTAAATGGTTGAGATGTTTACTGGCAAACTTCAGAAAGAGAGGGCCCAGGTGCGGAGCTCACGTTAAAAAGCTCTGTGTTTGGACCGTGGTGGTGGTGGACTTGCCACTGTTTACCGGGACAGCTTCTCCTGCAGACCTATGCAGAGCTGAGACTTTCCCTTCCTTTGTGTCACAACTTTTTAAGGTTGGTTCATCAAATATATTTTATTGTGTTTTAATTCACCACACTCCTGGCCCTGCTGGTGTTTTTATTCAGGATTTTACAAACTTTTTAATCTTCCATTGCATGTGGCTGATCTTAGCTGTAGTATGGCCTCTGACTTTTTACCTATTACAGACCCTTTTCATTTCATTTGATATGTCTCTGGAGCCACCAATGTTATAGGCCACACCTTGAACCTTGTGTTTTCACTTGGCTTACAAACGTACAAGTGAATGACTATTCTTGTGTTATTTTTAACCTTAGTTTCTGTCTGGACACACCACCATCTAATCTCATGTTCCATAAGCGGTTCATAAATCAGGATGTTGCTCTGATGTTTTTTGATTTGTTGGACCCTCAAGTGATCAGGGGCTCCTCTGATGCTGATGTTGCTACACAGTGTTGTAAAAATCACTGTTTGGAGATTTTAAAGTCAGTTGCAGCTATGAAAACTGTCATTGCTGCACCGAAAAGACAGGCTCCACCTTAGGGAACTTTGTATTTTCCTACATGAAACCATAAAAACAGCCAGACCAGGATATTTTTCTCAGCTAGTCTCATCAAACGAGAAATTCCAAGGTACTGTTCGAAACCATAAACTCTGTTTCCCCCGTGGTCCACCCAGTACCCGTGTCCTCTATATCTGAGAGGGATGACTTTCTAAATTTCTTTGTGGATAAAGTTAATAATGTCTATATGAGCGCTGGTTCTTCAGCATCCTCTATTTTTGTCTCTTGGCCACCTCACCCTCATTTACTGCCAGTGTTTAACCTGATAACCATAAATGACCTTTCACTTCTGCTGGATAAAATGAAAATCACCACTTGTCCAAATTACACTCTACCAGTTGAGCTGTTTAAATATGCTCTCTCTGCCATTAGCCCCACTATTGCAATGCCTCACATTGAACAGGTGTGGTCCCTAGGTTCTGTAAGCATGCTGTTGTTGAGCCGATATTAAAAATCAGCAGTCTGGATCCAACACTGCTTAAGAATTATAGGCCTATCTGTAAGCTCACATTATTGTCTAAAATTTTGAAAAAGGTGGTTGCAGATCAATGTACCACATTTTCATGAAATCTATGACCAATGTTAGTGTGGTTTCCATAAATGTCACTCAACAGAAACCACAATTAAGGTCTCTAGTGACATTGTGATGTCAGCTGACTCCAGAGCATCCATGATTATCTCTTGTAAATGAGACTCACTGGGACTACCTGTATGAATAAATTGATGCGGTTTTGTAGACATACTCAGGCGCAGAACAGGAAACCTTTGCAAAAGCTGATAGTGTGTTTATTTACAGTGATTTCACCAGGTGATCATATATACAATCGGGAAAGGGGTCCGGGGTTCCAGGGTCCGAGGGGAAAGGTCCAAAATCACACTCCACTCTCTCAGCAAAAGTCCCACTCCTTTCCACTCCCAGTGCGCCCCAGGGTGGCTGTGGCTACAATGTAGCTTGCCATCACCAGTGTGTGAATGTGTGTGTGAATGTGTGTGTGAATGTGTGTGTGAATGGGTGGATGACTGGATGTGTAAAGCGCTTTGGGGTCCTTAGGGACTAGTAAAGCGCTATACAAATACAGGCCATTTACAGGCCATTTACCATTTCCTCCCACGCTCCTCTTGCTCAAAGATACAGGGACAGGTCCAGGGAAGAACACACACACACACACACACACACACCTACACACACACACACACACACACACACACACACACACACACACAGAGAAGCCTATTAGTACAGGATTGGACGAAGACTTACAGACTCAGACTTGCAGATTGTGGGATAACTGACGCTGGTGCCTCAATATTCCAGCGACGAGAAGTGCAGGTCTGCCATCTTAAGAAGCTCTTCTGATTGCTATAATCAACGACAAGTGTGATGATCAGCACAGGTGAGTTGGCCATGGGCGGGAGCCCACAATGAGCACCGCCACAGCAGGGGAGAGAGGGAGAGGGAGAGAACAAAAACAAAACATGTGTTGCCTAACACAGAGTTGACAGTTAATGTGAGGGTTGTATTGCTGAAGCCAGGGGTGCCCTAGAACTAGTGGAGTTTGAGTGGCTTTGAATATAAAGAAACAAATCTCCTTAGAATGGAGAGGACTAACGGCTCGGTGATGTGTGTAATGTCAGGGAGATGCTGCCCTAATAGAGCAGTGACGTGCAGGGCATGAGGCAGGGGTTCCGTTTTTAAACAGAGTTGCTGAGCAAAATCTGAATCGATTAAATTTTTGTTTGCTCCTGAATCAATCAAAATGGAGAGATAATAGTATTCAGAGTGAACAGAAACCTTGGCTGGTAATGTTAGGTGTGGAGGAGATTTGTCTTGAGCAGTGTTGGTCAAGTTACTTGAAAAAAGTAATCAGTAACTAATTACTGATTACTTCCCCAAAAAAGTAATCCCGTTACTTTACTGATTACTTATTTTCAAAAGTAATTAATTACTTAGTTACTTAGTTACATAGTTACTTTTAAAAACACGATTTACAACCTGAATAGGTGATAAAGCGATAGATCTTTCAGCTCAATTCTACTTTTTCTGCATAATCCATCATACAAAATGTAATCAAATGGAAAAGTCTCTTTTTTTAAACTTGTTTTATCAGTTTTAATCTTTTAACTTTATGCATCAAGCAAAAATTAAATTATATGCAACATTCTCTGACTTGAAGAAATTAGTTTAACATTTAAACCTATTTTCTGCACATTCCAGCACATAAAATAAAATTTTTTTTTGTGTTTACACTCAGTCTTTCAAATAGATGCAAGTAAAACACAGCAGAAAATAAATAAAATCAAAGACTCAGCGGTCCTGTTGCTCTATTTTCACCTGTATAGCAGGAGTAGGGTAGACGGAGGTGTGCTCTGGTGCAGGTGTGCCGCAGCGGTCAGTGGAAGGATACGGCAGCTTCTCTGTGAATTTCCCATTACGTTGTTGCGCACTCGGTGCTTGTTTAGGGGTTTTTTTCCGCTGTAAAAAGAAGTTTTCTTCCCACGCACAACGGACGTTAATGTTTTTGTCACTTTTTATGGAATCAAACTCAAAATAAGGTCAGTACTTCCACACTTTAAACGCTGCACGCTCATACTCTCTCCCGCACTCGATATATGATCCATTGTTGATCTGCACACAGCTGTTGTCACGAACGTCGCACTCGCTTACGTCACTGTCATGAGACATTCTCGCAAAAAAATCACGGTTTTAGTAACGCAGTAACGCAGCGTTCCTACAGGAAAGTAACAGTAATCTAATTACCGTTTTTGCGATAGTAATCGCTTACTTTACTCGTTACTTGAAAAAAGTAATCAGATTACAGTAACGCGTTACTGCCCATCTCTGGTCTTGAGTGAGTTCGCCCACCAGTACGCCTACCCTCACTGGTGGGCGTGGCCTTTTACTCTTGATGGGCAGGTGGCAACAACCTGCCTCAATTGTGGTTCCTTACGACCACTATATATATATATATATATATATGTATATATATATATATATACACACACATCTTCTCACTCTCCTCCACTGCTTTATCAGCAGAGCCATTGATGGCAACAAATCATTTCTTGCCCACATATGTTGCTGTTAATGCTTTACATTTCAACAATGGTTAAGTATAAAACATTTGGCTTTCAGATACTGAGCCTTTACAGAGATCTTTACAGAGATCTTTACAGAGATCTTTACTGCAAGTGTTCTTGTGTTTTAGGCCGTTGAATATCAAGTTAAATATGCTGCAAAATGCGAGAATTCATAGAATAAAAAGTCAGAATGTGTAGAACAGTTTTTTTTTTTATTTTTACTAATAAAATGTTTTCACATACTTGTATTAAACTACAGTTACAGAAAAAAATATTCACAAACGATTAATATTTTCACAAATATATTTAAATGGTAAATGGTAAAGGGCCTGTATTTGTATAGCGCTTTTACTAGTCCCCCCTAGGGACCCCAAAGCGCTTTACACACCCAGTCATCCACCCATTCACACACACATTCACACACTGGTGGAGGCAAGCTACAGTTGTAGCCACAGCTGCCCTGGGGCAGATTTAGAGCTGCAAACTTGCAATTTTTAAATATTTCATATTTATTTATTATTTTTACTACTTAGAACCACAACTCTGTTATTCCAACCTCTCAGATGAGTGAATACAAGTGCTCGTGTCATGATCCGGAGTGTTGGTGTTGTTTGGGGAATATTTTCTTACTCTTTTCAAAACTCAGGCCCTGCCTGTGGGTGAAGTTTTAAATCGGCCTCCATGTTCTGCTTGCTCCAAGTGTTTCCCTGTTTAATTTCGCCTTCTTTTTGTCTCCAGTTCCCTGCACGTCCAGATCATTATACACTCAACTCCGCTCTTATCTGGATTTCTTCTGACATTGGTCCTTCCCTCCGACCGACTGCCTATCCCAATCTTACCTGTCAGGAGCCGTCCCTTCCTGTGGAGAATCTGGGAACCCACCTGCCTGCTTTCCTACTCACTGCAACCATCCATCGCTCCAGAAAAGATCTCCCTCCCTTCAAAACCCAGATTAGCCAGCCTGCTAAGGAAGCAACCTTGCAGTACAACTCACCTGCACTGGAAATAATAAGGCTTTCCTCTGTCACAGTGGATCCAGCTTCTCAGAAGCTTCCTTGTGGTCACATTTTACAGCTCTTTATCTCTGTATTTAATGAAATCAGGCTGAGTTTCAAACAGCCGTGCCTTGAGTCTGCTTGTGGGTCCACTTTCACGCTGGCCTCTCGGCCCTGACAGCTTGACTGCCTCCTCTGAAATCATAAATTCACACACTGTGCTTTGACTTTTGCAGCACTTCTTAAGAGAGATGTGATGCAAAACTCACACTTGTAGCTGAAGGGGGACAGGGGGTGGTTAGGGGGTCTGTGGGGTTGAAGGCAAAGAGAATAGGAATGGAGGTCAGCCAATCAGAATTGATAACTGGCACGCATTGCGGCTCTTTGTGTGGTGTCTTTTCTGGGAGTGTCGATCAGAACAAGCAGCAGTCAATCAAATGCAGTCCAGTCATTTATTTAGTTGGCTCAGATATTTACACAGCACAGTAATGAAGGGCACAGTACAGGTTTTACAGTCTTTGTAATCTGTGAGTGTGCATTGAGCTTTGCTCTGAAAAGGAAATAAACAACACGAAATAACATTTAGATTCATGTCACGTCTGTAGGTTTATATAACAGTTATAATTATTTAAACTAAAACTCGTACACATATTTCTGTGTTAAACTAAGTAGATCCTAACTCTGACGTTACAGCGTTCACAAAGACAAACACAGTCCAACAGCACCATCTACTGACTACACAGGTTTACAGCAGAGTGATCATGTGACTCCACATTTGCACAAACATGACTATCAAGCTAGTTGCAAACTGTCTGTATCAGTGTTTCCATTCTGAAAGACGTGGAGACGTTTTACAAAATAAAATACATATGAAATAAAATAAACTAATAAATTATAACAATTTTAGATTCAAATATTTGTTAATAAAGCAATTCCAGATTCCCAACTTGTGAGGACAACATAAAGTTTATTAATATATTTTATATAACAAAATATATCTATAGTCTGAATGATTATAATCATCAATATTTAAAGACATGATTAGAGACAAAAATAAACCAATTCCAACTGTGAAACTGTATCTACAAGTAAGCTTAAGCTGCATTTATTAAAGGAAACATCCTGATTGAACTTCTTTTAAATGTAAAAACGCTGCAGATGTTTGCTAAAAGTAGATCCACAATGACTGCATCCTTGCATCTGTTTCCTTCCTCTCTAATATTAAAAGTAAGAATAATGATGATACAGTTAACAATAATTATAAAAACAGAACCTGCTTTTTCTTCAAACATGAAACCAATGACTAGTCACAAAACATTTCTGGCACAGAAATTTAAATTTTCATGAACACGAACAACAGTTTAGCTGAATGAAAATCATCGTGAGCAGTGGCAACCTCAACAGCTAAAGTCATGGAGGCTAAACACACATAAGATGGAGGGCCCCTCAAACAAAGTCAGTCATTAACTAGATAATAAATAATAAGATGTCAAAGTAGCAAAGATAAAGTGCGACTGACATGTGATCTCTGTGTGAACAAGAGACAAGGGAAACTGGAAACTAAAGCATGTTTTCAGCAAATTTCTGGCAATGACTTCTGTCTATTTCAGTTTAATAAACTCTGCAGTGTCTCCATCTCCATAAAGCCAAAGTCCAGCATAGAGCGGCTGAGTGAATGTGGTCTGGACTCTGTGGAGGAGAGTCATGGTTTCAGAAACACTGTAGAAAGACAGAATACCTGCTCTGTGATCCAGGTACACTCCTACTCTGGAGGACCGAGGACCTAAGAGGACAGTTTGGACATTATTGTGGAAAAATTTACATCTGTCCTTTTCACAACGTAATGCCCAAGATTTGTCATTGTATCCAAATTTGCATTCATCTGAGCGCCCTGCTCTTCTGATATTCTTGTATGCAACTGCTACATAAACCAGTTTTCCTCTCCACTCCACCTCCCAGTAACAACATCCAGTCAGACTTTCTCTACTCAGGACCTGCCAATAATATACGAATCTGTCTGGATGATCAGAATAAGACACTTTCTGTTTCATTACTTTTATTTTTCTGTTCCCCTCAGATAATAGCAGATATCTGTTTACTGTGTTTGGATCCAGTGTGATTTCATGTGAATATTTTAAGAATCCAGCTCTGGTCTTTGGCTCTGGTGGTGACAGTAAAACATCCACTTCAGTGACTGTCAGTGAGATGTTTGTCCATTCCTCTCTCAGAATGTCCTGTAGTTTATCTCTGGTCTCTGACACAGCTGCTGTCACATCCTCAAAGTAGCTCAGAGGACGAATATTGATGCTGGATGAGTGTGTAGACTCACTGAGTGCTGACAGTGAGGGGTAGTTGTGTAGAAACTGGTTGTGATCCTCTGTGTGTGAGAGCTGCTCCAGCTCGCCGTCTTTCCTCTTCAGCTCAGCGATCTCCTGCTCCAGCTTCTCCTGAAGCTCTTTGACTCGACTCACTTCAGTTTCCTGCTGGGATCTGACCTGCTGCTTCACATCAGAGCTTCTTTTCTGGAGGAGACGGATCAGCTCAGTGAACATCTTCTCACTGTCCTCCACTGCTTTATCAGCAGAGCCATTGATGGCCTCCACCTCCTGTTGAAGCAGCTTCACATCTTTCTCTCGCTCCTGGATTCTCTGCTGGATGTTTAGTCGTCTCACCTCGAGCTCCTTCTGCTTCTCAGTCCTTTCTGCTGCAGCTGGGACTGTTTCATGGCCTTTATGTTCATCCATTGTGCAGAGATAACAGATACTCTGCTGATCAGTACGACAGAAAATCTTCATCACCTCATCATGACGAGAGCAGATGTTCTCCTGGAGCTTCTTGGAGGGGGCCACCAGCTTGTGTTTCTTTAATGGAGCTGCATCATAGTGAGGTTGGAGGTGTTCCTCACAGTAAGAGGCCAGACAGACTAAACAGGACTTGATGGCTTTCAGTTTTTTTTCAGTGCAGACATCACAGATCACATCTTCAGGTCCAGCATAGCAGTGATCAGCTGGAGCGGCTTGTCCAGTCTTCTTCAGCTGCTCCACTAAAGCTGCTAACATGACATTTTTCTCCAGGACAGGCCTCGGTGTGAAAATCTTCCTGCACTGAGGGCAGCTGTGGATTCCCTTCCTGTCCTCTTGATCCCAGAAACTTTTAATACAGTTCATGCAGCAGCTGTGTCCACAGGGAATAGTCACCGGATCCTTCAGTAGATCCAAACAGATGGAACAAGAAATTGTTTCTCTGTTCAGCTGAACTCCTTTCTGCGCCATTTCTCCTCTCAGTGTCAGCGACAGAGTAGTTTCAGTTATAAGGAAGAGAAACTCACACAGAGCTCTGATCTCAACAACATGTTTCTGCAGTGAATGGAGCCTGTCAGCTCTTACACGTCACCACATGTTGATTACACCCATCTTCAAAGTGCAGATCTGAAGGGGAGGGAACGACAAATGAGAGAAGAGGTGAAAAGGGAAGAGCTTTCAGGCTTTAACTGAATCTATGAGGAAGAGCAGTTTAAAGCAGACAAATGGTGTACAAAGAAATTATGGTTATCATTACTAACTAATGAAAACCATTAGTTACTAACGATAACCATTAGTTACTAATGGTTACCATTAGTTACTAATGGTTACCATTAGTTATCATTAGTTACTATCATTAGTAACTAATGATAACCCAAAGAAATACTTTTTATATGGAACAAAATCTGAGAGGGGCGAATTGTCTTTTTCCACACCAAAGGATTCAGTGGATGGGATATGGATGGGAGTAGAGTTAAATATATCAGATAAAAACAAGAACAAAGAATTTCAGCAAAGCACGACAGGAAATACTCTGAGCAGACGTAAGCATAATTATTTCCACACACAACAAAGGGGGGGAGAAGGCAGGCCACCACCTGTGGAACATGAGGGACTTATTACATAAACATAACATTGTTGAAAACAACTTAATAAAGGTTTTGCCACACTACACTAAGCCTTTAATAATAGTTGTTTTTCTTTTGTTAGTCAGGAGGATTGTTTGTTGTTTTCTTGAGTGTCAGAGTTCCTCATATTTCAGTGGGGGCTCATACGATGTAAGGACAAAGAAGATGTAAGGTCTTTAAACCAAAAATGGCTGGAGAGTGTGGGATTATAATATTATTTTATGCCATGTTAGACCCCTAATTAAAGATTGTGAATTATTATGTAGTTTTAGTTTGCATTATTCTCCTGAATTAGAAGAAGGTGATAACTATTACATTTGTTAAACTGATTTGCATTACATTAGACTGCTGATTTATTGTGAATGAATGATATTGTTTTATGATGCATTATACTGCTGAGTTATAAGAAATACTGTTCGCAGAAAGTCATCGCCTTATTTGTCTGATTAGAAGAGAACAGAACATACTGGAGAGGTTTTCTGCCCCATCTCAGCAGGAGCAGATAAACGGGGAGCCAAGGTCGTAGCTTAGGCGCCGTGTGAGAGAAAGAATGTGAATGTTTAGGCTTTTATGATTAGGTGGGGGCCACTAGAGGCTATAAGAGTTTGATCAATGCTCCACCATTTTGAGATCTGATGCTGTCTGCGTACGGTGTCCATCTTCCACGCGTGTGATCATTGTGACCAGTGTTGTTATTTTGGTTTTTCCTCTTGTATCCATCCCCAATATTTGAATCCGTAACAAGAGGTTGAATTACTGGAAGCCAGAGGCGGAGGCAGACATTTGATACACCCGGGGCTTAGCCCTAAAGGGTAGTATGCATGTGGGATTGGGGGGGGGGGGGGGGTTGGAAATGACTGAAAGATTAATAGGCTCTGTTTTGAGAATGACAAAAAAGAATGACATCATATAGGGAAAAATATATATCACATATGCAGGACACCTTAAACTAGTTTTTTAATTAAGCAGCAAGGCAGAACAAAGTCAGGGCTGTATCAAGACACGAGGACTAAACCCCAATTCATCCAGACCCAGAACTGATCTGGAATTAAAACAGGACTACAACAGTTCAAAATCAGGACTACTTAGGATTTAACCAAGACAGAACCAGAACTAGATGATAGCAGCACTAAAAATCATCATAGACCTGCACTACACTTATTTTTTAATTCTACCAAAGTCCACTATTTAGATTGAGAAAAGTTTATATAATTATTTAGCCTTGTTGTGCAAACAAGCCTGCATAACTTAATAAATGTAGAATTTGAAAAATAACAAACCTAAAAAGAAACACTAGGTACGAGATACATGTGTACCTATGATACGGTGATACTTTTGGTAAACAACCATTTGACTAACATGTGTGTCTCACCTGCTCTTGTTCCCTCTCTGTTCTGTCCTCATTCTCCTCTCTCTCCCTCTCTGTTCCTCTCTCGCCCTCTCTGTTCCTCTCTCTCCCTCTTTGTGCTGACAATCAAGCCAAACACCAACATCATCAAATATACAGTTGAAACCAGATATTTACATAATCTTCAGATAAAAACACTTTTTTAACTGTAACATCAAATCAGACTAAATGTTTATTTTTTTAGGTTGATAAATATAAAAAACACATTTGTTAACTTTAAGAGTAAAGAGAGAAATTGTCTGTATTTCTTAATTGTAAATGGCACCAAATTGTATTCAAAATTGAGCCACACTTATGGAGCTCCACAATTCTTTTCCTGGTGTTTTGGTTTATATCAAAACACAGGCTCTGTGTTTTGCCTTATATGCATCCACAGCTGTGCCACCAATTTACTCACATGGACTCTACTAACCTATCAGAAGCTTCTTCAGCTCAGAATGGAATCGTCTGGAGTTTTCTTATTAATTAACAATAAACTTAGTGTATATGTGCTCCTAAATGTGGACAAAATTGTTGGTACCCCTCAGTCAATGAAAGAAAAACTCACAATGGTCATAGAAATAAATTAAATAATTGTGAGTTTTTCTTTCATTGACCGAAGGGTACCAACAATTTTGTCCACATCTGTAGGTAAGGGTAGGGACGTACATCGACTGGTAAATTGAGAACTTCACTTTTACACTTAGCTACATCTTCACCACAACAGACTGGTACAGCACCCGCATCACTGCAGCCGCAGCACCAATCTGTCGGTCGATCTCCAGCTATCTTCTCCCATCACTCGTGAACAAGACCCCGAGATACTTAAACTCCTCTACTTGGAGCAGGGACTCGTCCCTGACCCAAAGTGAGCACTCCACTCTTTTCCGGCTGAATACCATGGCCTGAGATTTCGAGGTGCTGATTCTCAGTCCCACCATTTCACACTTGGCTGTGAACTGTTCTAGTGCAAGCATTAGGCGATCACCTGATGAACAACAGAACCACATCAATTGCGAAAAGCAGAAATGAGATTCTGAGACCTCTGAAACCTTCAGCCACTTGAAAATGCATATAAATTCTGTCCTTTAAAATTACGCACAGAATCAGTAACAAAGTGCAGTCCTGTGAGAATCTATCACCCACCGGAACTTGTATAAGGATCAAATGGCCCGTAACAATGGCCCAGAGACCACTCTTGAAACACCTCCCACAGGACACTTCGAGGGCCACAATCAAATGCCTTCTCCAAGTAAGGGTAAAAACCTGGTCCCGTGTTCCACGACCAGGACGAAAACCTCATTGTTCCTCCTGTATCTGAGGTTCGACTAATGGACGGACTCTCATTTCCAGCACCGTGGCATAGACTTTTTCAGGGAGATTGAGGAGTGTGATCCCCCTATAGTTGGAACACAACCTCCAGTGCCTCTTCTTAAAGATGGGAACCACCACTCAGGTCTGCTAATCCAGAAGTATCGCCCCTGATCTTCATGCAACAATGTAGAGGCGTGTCAACCAAGACAGCCCTATAATGTCCAGAGCCTTCAGGGACTCAGGGCAAACTTTATCCTCCCCAGGGGCCCTGCCACCAAGGAGGTGTTTAAGGGTGACCTCACCCCTGCAGTTAGATGAGCTATCCCCCTCATTCCCAGACTACTTGTTCTATGGGAGACTTACCAGTTTCATTTCACAGCACGACAATGTTCTTAGTCGAAGTCAGTAGCACTTCACCCACACTATACACAGTGCAGGTAGAGCACCATTTTCTCATCCTTAGTTACCTGATGGTTTGCCAGAATCTCTTCGAATCCAAAAGACTTTTTCCATGGCTCTCCAAACTGTGAGCCACTGCCTGAGCCCCATTCTACTTGTACTGTCTGTACATATCAGCTGCCTTCAAAGTCTCACAGGCTAACTGTCATGTTTCGGCTGTGTGCACGAGACACAACCTAAGAGCTAATCCCTCACCAAGAATAACTGAAACAGATCTATAATAATAATAATAATAATAATAATAATAATAATAATAAACAAAGCACCGGAACATCAGAAAATAATCCATAATGCAAAAATAAAACCAAAATATAAGAAACTCAAAATGCTGGGTCAACACTGACCCAGAACCATGACAACAATGAGACACAGAAGGAGAGCACAACTGGGGGAAATCAGAACTGACGAGACAAGGAAGCAAAGTAGGATACACTCACATGAGACACAGACCTTCAAAGTAAAACAGGAAGTAGCACAGACGCAGACTCGACTAGGGGAGACAGAGCAACTAAGAAACACAGAACAACAACAAAGAGACAGAGGGCAGCTACTAAATACTCAGAAAACTAAACAGAATACAAGAAAGCCAAACTAAGATGCTAGACCAGGCATGGGCAAACTACGGCCCGGGGGCCACAAACGTTTTGATCCGGCCCGCCAAACTTGAAAAAAATTTAATAAATTAACCTTGTTAATGTTTTATTTCCCCTGCAATTGTGATGTTTCCTCACTAGATGGCGCACTCTAGATATATTGGCTTTGTTGAAGTGAAGCGTAGGCCTATTACTCCACGTTTGCACTTTACCCTGTGACCCACCGCCCCTCTATGAAGATGAGCGGACCCAAGAAAAGGAAAGTGGACAGAGAATGTCGAGTGTTCAAAAAGGAGTGGACAGCTAAATATTTTTTCACTGAACACCGATCATCTGCTGTTTGCCTGATATGCCAAGAAACTGTGGCGGTTTTTAAAGAGTATAATATTAGCCGTCACTTTGCCACAAAGCACGCTAATTGTGCTAGCAAGCTCTCAACAAAAGAACGGGAAGCTGCTGCTGAGAAGTTGGCAGCTAATTTGAAGGCTCAGCAAAGTTTTTTTCACCGTCAAACTGCCATTCAAGAGTCAAGTACCAAGGCCAGTTTTATGCTTTTATTCAAAATAGCAAAGGCCAGCAAACCACTGTCAGAGGGCGAGTTTTTAAAAGAATGTATGGTAGAGACAGCAGGTATTTTGTGCCCGGAGACCAAAGACAAATTTGAGAAAATCAGTTTATCACGGCGGACAGTGACTCGCCGTGTAGAACTAATAGATGAAGATATCACCAGCATATTAAACAAAAAGGCGAAGTCATTCACTTTTTATTCTTTAGCACTGGATGAAAGCAACGATGTCAAAGACACTGCTCAGCTCATCATTTTTATCCGAGGAATCAACGGAACCTTTGAAATAACGGAGGAGTTTTTGACAATGGAGTCTCTGAAAGGACAAACACGGGGAGAGGAGTTGTTTGAACGGGTGTCTGCTGCCATCGAAAACATGAAGCTTCCCTGGAGTAAGCTTGTTAACGTCACCACAGATGGATCTCCGAATTTAACGGGAAAAAACGTTGGCCTGCTGAGGAGAATCCAGAATAAAGTGAAAGATGAAAACCCTGACCAGGATGTCATTTTCCTCCACTGCATCCTCCACCAGGAATCTCTATGTAAATCGGTGTTACAGCTGAATCATGTTGTGAATCCTGTGGTGAAACTTGTCAACTTCATACGCGCACGGGGACTTCAGCACCGTCAGTTCATTGCGTTCCTGGAGGAAACTGATGCGGATCACCAGGACCTGCTTTATCACTCCCGTGTCCGCTGGTTGAGTTTGGGCAAAGTGTTTCAACGAGTGTGGGAGCTCAAAGAGGAGATTGGCGTGTTTTTGGAGTGGCAGGGGAAGACTGATGAATTTCCTGAGCTGAGCAACAAGAGCTGGATGTGTGACTTTGCGTTTGCTACGGACGTATTTTCACACTTGAATGAGCTCAACGTGAAACTGCAGGGGAAGGAGCAGTTTGTGCATGACATGCACACAAACGTGAAAGCCTTCAAATCCAAGCTGGCTTTATTCTCCAGGCAGATTTTGAACAAGTCATTCACTCATTTTCCTACACTAGCCACGCTGAAAGAGGCCGGAGCAAAAGTAAAGAAACACAGTGAGTCACTGGATGCACTGCACGGAGAATTCTGCCGTCAGTTTTTGGATTTCGATAAAATTGACAAGTCACTTCAATTGGTGGCCTTTCCTCTGTCACAAGACCCCGAAACAGCTCCAGAGGAGCTTCAGCTCGAACTCATCGACCTTCAGTCCGACCCTGCCTTAAAAGAGAAGTTCAGCGCTCTGAAACTAAATGACTTCTATGCTTCACTCAATGATGCCGCGTTTCCAAATCTAAGGCGAAAAGCGCAGATGATGTTGGCTTTGTTCGGCTCTACCTTCGTGTGTGAACAGACATTCAGCGTCATGAACATCAACAAAGCCAGCCACAGATCCAAGTTAACAGACCTACACCTCAGATCCATCCTGAGAATCGCCACAACAAAACTAACTCCAGACTTTGATGCGCTGGCTAAAAAAGGAGACCAACAACACTGCTCCCATTAAAATGTGTGCGTCTCCGTGATACGCACGTTGTTAAAATGAACAGTGCGCGCAGATCAAATATAACGCTTCACAGACTGACTTGCTGCAACTGTTTCGTTCTTGCACTGGTCGTTGTTGACTTTTGGCACCGGGGAAACAAATTGAATAAAAGGAACAGGACAAGTACATCTGCATCTCCTACCGTTTTTGAAAAAAAAAAAAAAGAGTCAGGAGGAGAGTGATGTGATATCCTCAAGGATAACAGAACTTTCAGTACTTTAAAATAAAATGTTCATTTATTTGATTTTCAGAGTTTAAAGACTCATTTCGAAGTCAGAGATTTTATTGTAATGCTTTTCTTCATTTTCATTGGAAATTAAAGCACATGTTTTCTCCATATCCCAAGATGTGTATTTTTCCCCCAATGAGGTGATGTTTTCAAAGCATGCCATCTATCTGCTCCTGTTCCGGTCCCTTTGTCAAATGTTAGAACTCAATGTGGCCCACGAATCAAAAAGTTTGCCCACCCCTGTGCTAGACTATAGAATAAACTGGGGCAACAAGGAACTAAGATCATAATACAAAAACTCAGAGATACAAGAAACTCAAAACACTGGGTCACCGACCCAGAACCATGACACTAACCAAGCTAAACAGGACTCCTTCTCCAACCTGGTTGTTCACTTCACCTGTGGTATCCACCATTTGGTTTGAGGTTGCCAAGAGGCACCAACAACCTTGTGGCTGCAGCTCAGTGCAGCGGCTTCAGCAACGAAGTGCTGAACATTGTCCACTCAATGTCCCCAGCTTCCATCCGAATGCTGTTGAAGCTCTGCCAGAGGTGTGCATTGAAGATCTCATCGACCAGGGCCTCTGCCAGGCGTTCCCAGTGCACCCTTACTACACGTTTAGGTGCACCAGATTTGTCCAGCATCCTCCCACGCCACCTGGTCCAACTCGCCACCAAGTGGTGATCAGTTAACAGCTCAGCCCCTCACTTTACCAGAGTGTCAAGGACATATGGCCGCATGTCTGGTGATATGATTACAAAATCAATCCTGGTCCCATGTGCACCTATGGACACCCTTGTGTTCAAACATGATGTTCCTTATTGACAAAATGTAATTTGCACAAAAAATCCAACAACAAAACACTACTTGGGTTCAGATCTGGGAGGCTGCTAATCCCAATAACGCTTCTGCAGTTCTCTCTGCCGTTGCCCACATGAGTGTTGAAGTCTCCCTTTAGGACAACAAAGTCCCCAGGTGGAGGACTGTCAAGCACCCCGCCCAGGGACTCCAAGA
Organism: Perissodus microlepis; assembly: GCF_051167445.1. Classification (NCBI taxonomy): domain Eukaryota; kingdom Metazoa; phylum Chordata; class Actinopteri; order Cichliformes; family Cichlidae; genus Perissodus; species Perissodus microlepis. Next base: position 17,621,179 of record NC_140463.1, on the reverse strand, counting down.
AGGTTGGGTACTCTGAATTGTCATTCAGCATATAAGTGCAGACGACAGTCAGGGCTCATTCCCCAACCCGAAGGTGCAGGGCACAAACCCACTCCAGCCTGTTGCCTCTCACCAAGTGCAACTCCAGACTAAGACAGAGTCAAGCCCCTCTCCAGGAGGCTGGTTCCACAGCCCAAGCAGTCCTTTGAGGTGACCCTAACTATATCTAGCAAGAGCCTTTCAACCCCAGCTGATCCCTTTCGAATCAATCTTTGTCTGGTTCCTCAACAAGGAGAACGTTCCCATAGGAGACCCTACCAGGGGCCAAAAGCACCCTGAAAACATAGCCCCTGGGATCCCTGGGTCACACACACCATTCCACCACAATAAGGTAGCGATTCCTGGAGGAGTAGTGAAGTGTATTCATATATTTTTAAAAAATCATGAAACAATGAGTGATGTTCTCGATTACTATTTTTATGATGATTAAAGTTTAAATCCATTCGAATAAAAACAAATGTCTGTTTACAAATTGAGAACAATTTCATCAGTCTCTGGCATAAAGGAAAGGCCCATGCATGTGGAAGAGAAACCACATCAAAACACATCAAAAAAAAATATTCCGGTAAAATCTTGAGCACAGAGAAGTTTAAATTTATTAAACAAGAGTAGTAATAGCCACATGGTTCCTCAGAATGAGGAAGACACATCACTCAAAGTCGGTTATTAACAAAAAAACAAAAACAAATAATGAATGTATAATGTCAATGTTGCACCAATAAAATGTGACAGGTGATCTCTGAGCAGAGATGAAAAAGAAGAGAGTTCTCAGCAATGATGATGAAGACCAAATAAAGTGGAAATTAAAACACATTTTAAACAACTGTTTCTTAATGACTATTTCAATTTAATCAACTCTGCAGTGGCTCCGTAATTTGAAAGCCGAAGTCCAGCATAGAGCGGCTGAGTGAATGTGGTCTGGACTCTGTGGAGGAGAGTCATGGTTTCAGAGACGCTGTAGAAAGACAGAATACCTGCTCTGTGATCCAGGTACACTCCTACTCTGGAGGACCGAGGACCTGAAACTGGAGTTTGGACTTTGTTGAAGGAAAAATCATAACTGTTTTTATCACAACGTAATGCCCAAGATTCAACATTTCCTCCAAAAACACATTCATCTGAGTAAAATGCTCTGCTGATATTTTTATATGCAACTGCTACACAGACTGCTGCCCCTCTCCACTCCACCTCCCAGTAACAACGTCCAGTCAGACCCTCTCTACTCAGGGCCTGACACCATCCATTGAATCTGTCTGGATGATCAGAATAAGACTGTTCTTGTTTCATCGATGTTACTTTTCTTTTCCCCTCAGATAATAACTACGGTGGCCCCTAGAGACAAAGCACGTACAAACTCCAACACACTTGCAAACTCCAAAACACTTGCAAACTCCAACACACTTGCAAACTCCAAAACACATGCAAACTCCAAAACACTTGCAAACTCCAAAACACGTACAAACTCCAAAACACGTACAAACTCCAAAACACTTGCAAACTCCAAAACACTTGCAAAATCCAAAACGCATGCAAACTCCAAAACACGTGCAAACTCCAAAACACATGCAAATTCCAAAACACAACGGAAGTGCTCCAGGACACTAGGGGCAGTGTTGAGCTCGATTTGCAAAATAAACTGCAAGTTTGTCTGTATGGGACGGTCTAGTCTCCGTTGCGCTTCCCAGGTTGCCTAGCAACCATGATACTAACCGCTGGAAACGTGTCATACAACTTTGTTTGACAGAAATGAAGGAGAACATATTTTGTTCATTTGTTTGTTTGTTTCTACAAGAGCTTTGTGTGATTTGATAAGTATCTGAGGCTGAGACCACAGGACAGTAAAACATGATTTTTGGGCTTCATTTCTGTACTGAACAGTCATTTAAGATTAGCTAGTAAATAACAATTAGCTAATGTTGTTCATGAGACTAAAGTCATATCACTTTGGTAATGTAAATATAATATGGCCAATATTATAGTTATTATATTAATCAATATTAGCTATTACAGCAGTGAACATGAACTCTGTGTCAAATACTGAGCCTCAGTACAGATTCAAGTTGCAGTTATTTATATGTCTTATCACCTTAAATCTTCACTCAAAGACAAGTGTCTTTGACAGTGCATATATAGGTGTATCATATATAAGAGACAAATGTTGTTCCTTCAGTATGTTGGCATTACTAAATTTGGCTCATTGCTTACATATATTTATAAAAAGAAAATGTACAAGCTGTGATAACTGTTTCTGATAGAATGAAGAGTAGACTGATATATTAAATATTCCTTTATTGGGTGAGAAAATCAGACCATGTCATAACTGCTTTAAGTCATACAGAATAGATATCAGAGCCTTAAACAGGCTGACTTCTGCTTAATGGGTCAAACTGGGCAGAAAGTATACAAACACATAACATCCTTATAAAATATGATGTAACACTATAGATCAACTTACCTCAGAATATATAAAGCATATAAACAATTACAGCAATATGATGCAACAAACACAGCAGTGCTACTAATCCAAAATACTCAAAGCTTCATAGAACTGAAACAAACATTTATTTTTAGGTCCATTCTGCTGCTGATACATACTTTAGGTTTCTGAATATTAAACTTGTTGCTGCCTTTCATAGTGTGTAACTTGAAGGCCCTGAGTACTTTCTCCCACACTGAAAACACTGGAATGATAAAACTATTTGAACATTACCTAATAAGACTGATTCAGGACAGACAATTAGTTATGTTAAACGTCCCTAGCAGTCCTTCACAAACAGTCTGTCTATTCTCTCCATCTGTCAGCTGCTGCTGGCTCTTCCTCCTCCTCTTCCTCACACACTGCTGAGTTTGTCCTGGTGGATCATCAGGGGTGCAAAGCCTCACAGATGATGTGCAGCAGTGGGTCCCTCAGTCTGTCCTCACTCTGGACACTTGCAGTTGTCACACATGGAAATCAAATCTGTGATAAGCTGCAGGATTCAAACACAAGTGTAACTTATAAATACATGTTCATACTTTTATTACACAATCAGAGAGAAAGAAAAAGAGAGAGAGTGAAGGACAGACAGACAGGTGACAGTCTCAGGTGTATACACTGCTACAAAACAGCACAAAAGAAGGAGGATTGTGTTATTACGAAACAAGAAGAGTTCCCAGATGGTACAGTGGACACATGTGTGACTGCCGTGATTAAAGCATCTTTCTTTCAGCTTAACGAGTGAACCGTCAGCTCGTTCAACACACGTTAAAGTCCGTTTGGCTCGACACCACCGAACAGAGGCAGCAATATAACATAGCTAACATTAACAGTGCAGTGAATCCTGCTTGTGCCGTGATATTCAGGACTGCAAACCGAGCAGCATCACTGACTTTCAGCCTGTTGTGTTTGTGGATATATGACTGACTTTAATTATCCATAAAATCATCAGATTCTCTGTAAGATTAAAGTCAACTATTGAACGGCGTATATTTTGAAGTAAAGGCTTTAAAACCAAGTTAGTACAAACATCACTAATGTCACATAACTTTCCCGACATGTGGCCAATCAGTAATGTTTTAATGTTCTTCATTATAAAAACATTTACGCATAAATAAGTGACATAATATTCAGTACTTACTTCTGAAAGTTTACTCTTCGGCGGCTCCGCTTCCGCCGTTTTTTTCGGCAAAATTATCCACACCACCGCCGCGCTATGAAATCTGGGATATGTTGGGCCATGAAGGCTACACAGACCCATCCTTAAAATTCAGGGAAATTAAGGACGCATTTGAGGGCCGCATTTCGAGCAGCCTTTGAATTGGGACAGCCTTCGTCGTGTCGCTGTGACGTAATCGGCCTTAAAATGCGGCCTTTAAGGCTGCAGACCCTGAATTGGGATACAGCCCAAATCCGGTCATTGGTACTTCCTGGCTTGTGTAGTTACTAGGTAACAAAAGCTCAACACTGCCCCTAGCGTCCTGGAGCACTTCCGTTGTGTTTTGGAGTTTGCATGTGTTTTGGGGTTTGTACGTGCTTTGTCTCAAGGGGCCACCGTAAATAACAGATGTGTGTTTGCTGTGTTTGGATCCAGTGTGATTTCACGTGAATATTTTAAGAATCCAGCTCTGGTCTTTGGCTCTGGTGGTGACAGTAAAACATCCACTTCAGTGACTGTCAGTGAGATGTTTGTCCATTCCTCTCTCAGAATGTCCTGTAGTTTATCTCTGGTCTCTGACACAGCTGCTGTCACATCCTCAAAGTAGCTCAGAGGACAAATATTGATGCTGGATGAGTGTGTAGACTCACTGAGTGCTGACAGTGAGGGGTAGTTGTGTAGAAAATGGTTGTGATCCTCTGTGTGTGAGAGCTGCTCCAGCTCGCCGTCTTTCCTCTTCAGCTCAGCGATCTCCTGCTCCAGCTTCTCCTGAAGCTCTTTGACTCGACTCACTTCAGTTTCCTGCTGGGATCTGACCTGCTGCTTCACATCAGAGCTTCTTTTCTGGATGAGACGGATCAGCTCAGTGAACATCTTCTCACTGTCCTCCACTGCCTTATCAGCAGAGCCATTGATGGCCTCCACCTCCTGTTGAAGCAGCTTCACATCTTTCTCTCGCTCCTGGATTCTCTGCTGGATGTTTAGTCGTCTCACCTCGAGCTCCTTCTGCTTCTCAGTCCTTTCTGCTGCAGCTGGGACTGTTTCATGGCCTTTATGTTCATCCATTGTGCAGAGATAACAGATACTCTGCTGATCAGTACAACAGAAAATCTTCATCACTTCATCATGACGAGAGCAGATGTTCTCCTGGAGCTTCTTGGAGGGGGCCACCAGCTTGTGTTTCTTTAATGGAGCTGCATCATAGTGAGGTTGGAGATGTTTCTCACAGTAAGAAATTAAACAGACTAAACAGGATTTGATGGCTTTCAGCTTCCTCCCAGTGCAGACATCACAGGCCACATCTTCAGGTCCAGCATAGCAGTGATCAGCTGGAGCAGCTTGGAGTCCAGTCTTCTTCAGCTGCTCCACTAAAGCTGCTAACATGGTGTTTTTCTCCAGGACAGGCCTCGGTGTGAAAGTCTTCCTGTACTGAGGGCAGCTGTAGATTCCCTTCCTGTCCTCTTCATCAAAGTGGGTTTGAATACAGTTCATGCAGTAGCTGTGTCCACAGGCTGTAGTCACCGGATCCTTCAGTAGATCCAAACAGATCGAACAAGAGAAGGTTCGCTGAACTCCTTTCTGCGCCATTTCTCCTCTCAGTGTCAGTGACTGTGTGAGTTTATCTTCCTTATAACTGAAACTAGTCTGAGCTCTGATCTCAACAACATGTTTCTGCAGTGAATGGAGCCTGTCAGCTCTTACACGTCACCACATGTTGGTTACACCCATCTTCAAAGTGCAGATCTGAAGGTGAGGGAACGAGGAAACACATGGACAGAGAGGAGGTGCTGTGTTTAAGAGCAGGAAGAAGAGGGAGTTGAAATTGTTAAATACAAGTGAAACTGTTCTTAGAACATGTGGACAAACTGGATCTGCTGTGTTTAAGGTGAAAGAGGGAGGGATAGGGACAACAACGTCACATTAGAAAGGTATAGTAATCATCCACAACTATTTTCAGTTGCGGATGATAAAGGATTCAGAAAGTTTATTCATGCAGGCCCATATGACAGAGAATGTGCATCTTCTTTTTGTTTTCATATTTTAATTTATATTTAATTGTGTTGTGGTTTGCAGTGTTTTGTGTTGCTTCCCTTTAAATTTGTTTAAAAGGAAAAAGCTGAAAATTTAAATAGTTAAACGTTGATATGTAAATAATAGTTTTTTGTATTATAGGATTTATTTATTATTATTATTTATTTTATGTGGAGTGAATAAATAAAAGTTTATTTACGGTGGCCGCTAGAGACAAAGCACGTACAAACCCTGAAGCACGTAAAAACTCCAAAACACGTAAAAACTCAGAAGCACATAAAAACTCAAAACACGTACAAAACACAACAGAAGTGCTTCAGGATGCTCGGTGCAGTGTTGAGCTTTTGTTACCTAGTGGCTACACAAACCAGCAAGTACCAACGACTGGATTTGGTGTGTGGTAGTAACAGGTAAATTAACATTTTTGTTTAATTATTTGAATATGTGTGAGTGCTTGTGTATAAATACACAAACAATGCACATATGCTTTCAATTGTGTTATTTAAGTGACCTAGGTAGCTCTGTTTTGGAAAATTCATTTGGAGTTTGCAAGTGTTTTGGAGTTTGTACGTGCTTTGTCTCTAGGGGCCACCATATATATTTATATATAAACATATATAAATAAAACCTCATTTTTTACATTAATAATTCCTTTTGTGCATAATTTTATATTATTGTTAATAATAAATTAATTAAAGCAACAAAACAACCTGAAGAGCCGGTTCGGAGCCGAAAGAGCCGGTTCTCTAAAAAGAGCCAGAAATCCTATTACTACACCTGAAGACTAAGCTTTTGCTACATGCCCGTGTCTCACATCAATGCTAAAATAGTGTAGATTTAACAGACACTTCAAATGCTGAGGTTATCCATCGCTGAGAAATAACTCTCCAAGTTGCAGGACAACAGGTTGACTTTTGTGAAAAGAGACTGGTATGACCAACCAGTGATCAGACAATAAATGTAGTTTTAAAATAGTAAATTTTGTATGTCTTTTGCTGATTGAGTAATGCAAGTAATTTACTGTATGAAGGAAATTCTTTTTTGTGGTAATATTTCAAATATGCATTTCAGTTGTCTTGTCAACTTAGTGCAGCGGTTCCCAAACTTTTTATGCTGGGCCCCCCTTTGTTTTACAAGAAAACATGTTTACATGTTGGCCCCTCTCATGGGAGGGCTATACCTCCTCCCTCACAGAGAGAATTATGATCTTGTTTTCTACTTGGCCGTTGCCTAAGGATTTACATCCCTGATAAGCAGAAGGAGTCCCACTATCTGTTTAACATCTCCCATTACAATGGCCTCACTGTGTTAATATTCCACATGCAACTGGTGACAGGAGTGTTCTTAGTATAGTAAAGTGAGAAAGTGATATTACTGCAACTAATGTGATATGATTAAATATGTGATTAATACATGAGAAAAGAAGTCTGCCACCACATTCCACCCTTTGTGATATGTTACGTAAAACAGTTTCACCCCGGTTCTTTTTTATTCCTCGAGGCATCCAGAGACAGCACCAGACTCAGCAGTCATTACACAAAAACCTTTATTCATCTTCAGTTAAGCATGCATCTTCTAGAAGGGGAGATGTGCAAGGCCGGTGTCCCTCTGCAGATCTCCACTTCTTTGTTTGTTACAACCAGTTTTATAGAAGCGACCCCATCATAAAACCCCCATGGTGTGTTGCAAACTCTGTTTGTGTATTGTGAAATTATTATATTATCTTATGCCACGTTATACCCCTAATTAAAGATTGTGAAATTATTATGTAGTTTTAGTTTGCATTATTCTCCTGACTTAGAAAAAGGTGATAACTATTAAATTTATTAGTCTGCTGATTTATTACATTAGACTGCTGATTTATTGTGAATGAATGATATTGTTTTATGATCTGCTGCGTTATAAGAAATACTGTTTTCAGAGAATCACGGCCTTATTTGTCTGATTAGAAAAGAACAGGACATACTGCACAGGAAGCCAAGGTCATAACTTAGGCTCACTGAGAGAGAGAAAGAATGTGGATGTTTAGGTTTTATGACTTTGGAGGGGGGCTGAAGCTATAAGAATGTGAGAAACGGTCAGACACGTCGAGATCAGGCGGACACCCTCCTGTGCGCATCTCCCCACCGGATGGTTAATGCTCAAAAGTGTTGTATGGAATAATAACAATTGTATGGAATAAAATGATTGTTGATTGGGCATTTATACACCGAGTGTTGTCCTTCAGCCCAAAGATGAAAGAATTGGGAGATTTAACAGTATGTATGTGTGAGTGCACGTGAGTGACTGTGTATGTGTGGGCGTGGGTGCATTGTAGCAGTTAAAGCACTGTATGTCATTGTCTCTGTATCTGTGACTTCCTGCCAGTCATAAAAGTAATCTCCTCACCCAGGCTACACCAAATTCCTTAAGACATCTTGCATGCTATAATTACTCCAGTCACTTCTACTCAGGCTCAGGACTCTAACAGAGTTTGTGATGTTCGGAGAATCATGTAAATGCATATCATTTATAAAATGATTATTAACTTCATACCAATGACCACCTTAATTCAAAAACACACTGAACTACTAAAGGCACAACTGCCTGACTGATTAATCAGTTGTCATCTGTATTCATTCACTGATCCCTCTTCGAAGTCTGCTCTGCAGTCGCTTAGTTGGAGCTTGGCACGCCCTTGATGGAGGAGGGAGCTCGTTTTTTTCACCCCTCACTCTCTCGTTCCAATGCAACTTTATGGCTACAGCAATACTCTGGCCACTGCACCTGTTTCTCCTTACTAGAAGGAAAAACTTCTAACCATTTGGAAATTATATTAACCAACATCAATCCACATTTTCCTTTCAGTTTAGTGAACTTCACGTAAAGGTTATCCAAACCTCATCTGAACATGGGTGTACCACCTGTAGATTTTTAATACCTGTACATAACATGTTAATCCCACAAATCACAGTAAAAAAGCCATGGAAAAAATCATCATGAAAAACTCATGGAAAACACAGAAAGCATTGTTTCATGTTAAACCTGGAATCCCTCCTTTTGACACATGGTCTCTCCCATGAGTCAACTCATTGGAACTAGGAGAATAACAAAAGAAAAAGGGTAGTTAGATAATTTCGCAGACAACATCAGGGCTTCCACTCCGGAGTAACTTCGTTCCAGGCCTGTAAACCTTGTGTTAGAGAATAAAATTAATATTAATGTCATGTTAAGTGGGTCTAACTCTTGGCTCTGTCTGGAGCCTGCATACACACCACAATTACCTAGAAACCAAAATCAGTAAGTTAATACAAACTCCACAATTGCAAACAACTGTAGGTTATAAGAGTAATAAGGCATCACATACCACATACACAAGTGATTCATGCACAGTTTATTTCCCCAGATTTACTAAAACATGACTGTTGCCATTATTTGCCCAAATCATGTATCATCCCATGTGTTTATCCAAAGCTACTGTAACCAGTAACTTTTCTTAAGTAATGTCACTCACTTGTTTTCCACATTTTGAGCTTAACAGTGATATGATCATAAGCCCAACACTAAGATGTTCTGTTATGCACAACCTGCTTCATTTCACTCATGTCTGCCTGTGTGTTGCCGAATCCTCCACAAAGCAGGTGGTCCCGATGGAGCACGAGCTGCAAGTCCTTCCACTGTAACCCTTCAAGTGCCACCACAGGGACCACTATCCCAGGGCTCGTGAATCCTGTTTTCAACCCTGGCCTCTCAAGCATGCCACAGCAGCTTTGAGGAATGCATGGGGTGAGACCCCATGGTGCTGGGGCAGGACAGAGCACGTCTACCATCTCTCAAAGATCACTCGGAACGAGGATTGCACTCGCACCCCTGAGTCTACCAAAGTTCTCTGGGGACAGGAGGAGCTACTGGCATTGGAAGAGTAACAGGGGGACCCTCCAAGCATTAGCGGAACCCGAGGGTTCCTCAGAGTGCAGGTTCTTCCACCGGATAGACAGTATTGCTGATTCAGTAAAATGTGAACTTAGGCTGTCTCACTGCCGTACCATGGTGATCCTGTCAACAATGTCAGTCCACAGAACCGGTTTGATAAGCTATGGCAGTTCCTGAAAGATCAAAAGACGGTTCTGGTGAAACTGGAGCAGTTGCAATCCATCAGACAGTCCAATACTGCCAGAGCAGCTGATCCGAGCCCCCGTGAGAAACTAAAAGAGAGACCAGATTGGAGGATGGAGAGACGTTCGTTCACCAAGACTACTGCAAGCGAGACAAGAGGCGAGCTGTCACAGAATCCGTGCTGTTTGTGTGGTGAAGAGGGTCATACAGGGCGTTTATACCGCTGTAAGGCGTTCAAAAAAGCCAACCCGTTAGAGCGGAGAGCTTACGTGAAAAAGACAAAGGTATGTTCCAGGTGTCTGGACCTCCATGGGAGTGAGGACCCGTGTAGTAAAAACTTTCTGTGTCATGATGAGGAATGCAGAAGGGGTGATGCCTCATCGGATCACCATTTCTTCCTGTGTCTTAAGACCCCAACTAGGAAAGAAAAAAAGCTAGGCAAGGGACCAAAGGGGGTAAGAGGAGAGAACCCTGTGGCCCAACGGAAAAACAAGAGGCTGTGTTTGCTGGTCTAGGTCTCTCCCCGGAGCAGCTGGAGGCTGTTTGAAAGGCTTGCACAAAGAAAGTGACTTCAAAATTGTGTGCTAGCAGAGGCTCGGAAGATGAGTTATCTGAAGGAACTCATGATGTTGTTGGACGTCACCACCACGAGGGGAGACTGGATTGGAGCACTAATCAATTTAGCCTCTGACACGAACTACATCACCCACCAGGCGGCGGAGGGCCTTGTTCTGCCTGGTGAACCAATAGAAGCGTTTCAGGACTTATGCCTCGCTGCCCAAGCAGGTGTGACTTTCCCTACGACGACGCTCAACCACCTGGTTGTGCACAAGGATAAAACAATGGGGCTCTTGATGTGCTATGGCCGGATTAAATCCGTTGAGGAGGAGAGGTCCGGGGTCCCACTGATCCCCTACAAGTGTCGGTTAAGCTCTCTCCTTGCTGAGGATGCCCATCGTGTCAACCATGAAGGTGTTTCTGCCACCCTTCTTCGAATGAGGCAAAGAGGCTGGATAAATCGAGGTTCCAGGATTGTATGGAAGGTGATTGATTCGTGCATAAGTTGCAGAAAGTATAGGGCCAAGTTATGCACTCAGGTGATGAGTGATATTCCTCTTGTATGCATTACACCAGCAGCCCCTTTCGAGTATACACTACTTTGGACCTGTTTGGTCCGTATTTTGTCAGAGACTCAGTAAGGCGATGAGTGAAGAAAAAGTCTGGGGTGTAGTTTTTAGTTGTATGGCTTCAAGAGCAGTTCATGCAGACATAATTGAAGGTCATTCCACCATTCTCCACAGGGGCGTAAGGAGGCTGGTGGTGTTACTGCCAGTAAAGTAGCAAGAGGGACGTGGTTCGTCCCCCTGACTACCCGAGAAATACTTACATACTGTGGACTCTTTGGTGTGGGAATCAAATCTGGTGACTTTCTGTGTTGATTAAAAACGTGTTAAAGTTATAAACATGACTATTACCAAACTGTACTGTCATTAATAGGATTGCTTTATTACTGTTGTATGGTTGTTTTATTTAGTGTCTTTCAGTTGATTACCTAGCTTCTGTAAAGGCACAGTTACTGTAGTGTTGTTAGCTTATACTTGTGCAATAAAGCTTGTAAAAGGCAGCAATCAGATGTCCGAGCCTGAGTACGGCACCGTTTCATCAGTTAAAACACACCCTTACAGCACCCACATATCTGAGGACCTATCTTGGTCCACAAACACATCAGCCCTAGTAAAGAAAGCCCAGCAGCACCTCCATTTCTTGAGGGTTTTGAGATGGAACAGGCTACAGACTGAACTCCTAGTGTCCTTCTACCGTGCCAATATCAAGAGTGTGCTGGTGCACGCCATCCCTGTGTGGTATGCTGGTTGCACAAAAGCTGACAAGAAGAGACTACAGAGGGTCATCAGAACTGCAGAGAAGGTGATCGGCTGTCCACTCCCTTCCTTGGACTTAATTGCCAGCTCAAGATGTCTCTCCAGAGCCAGGGCAATTATAAAGGACCACCTCCATCCTAACCACCACCTTTTCAACATCCTGCCCTCTGGAAAAAGGTTCAGATCCATCAGGTGCAAAACCAACAGACTAAAGAACAGCTTCTTCCTGTGGGCTGCCAGAACTCTTAATGCAAACTAAGAGTGTGTACAGACTTCCCCAACACATCCACTCTGCCACTGCTATTGATCATCTATGTGCAATATCTCAGTATTCCCATGTTCTGTGGAATATGTTTGGCCCATGTGCAATATGCTTGGTGTGTGCAATATTTTTCAGTCCCGTGAAATATTCTGGTAGAAGTACCATCTCCACGCAAAATGACCATGGCCTCTCCATCCTTTTTTATTTATTATATTATATAACGGACATTTTATTTATGTTTCTGTTTCTGTTTCAATGTTTCTTGCACATACACTATGTATAAAGTGTCACTCTCATATATGCTTTTTATTTTATTTTATTTAATTTATTTATCCCCCCCCCTTGTTGCATATTGGTTTCTCTTCTTCTTACTTTTGCACCTTTGTGGTCCAGTTGCCCAATTTTGCTGTGCAAGAAACTGCACAACGACAATAAAAAGCTCTAAGTCCAAGTCTCTAAGTCATGCAATCATATGGCACGTTGACTTGTGGGGGAATTTTAGATGGCACTCATCATCAGAAAGGTTGCCAACCCCTGGGTTAAACAGACAGTATCACTCTCAAACTGCTCCTCTTCCTGGAATGAAGCACAGCCTGAAAATCCTCTTTTTCCTGCTTTTAAACACAGGAACTCCTCTCTCTCCAAATGTTTCCTTGTTCCCTCCCATTCAGATCTGCACTTTGAAGATGGGCTTAACCAACATGTGGTGACATGTAAGAGCTGACAAGCTCCATTCACTGCAGAAATACAGGTTGTTAAGATCAGAGCTCAGACTAGTTTCAGTTATAACGAAGATGAACTCACACAGTCACTGACACTGAGAGGAGAAATGGCACAGAAAGGAGTTCAGCTGGACCAAGAAACCTTCTCTTGCCCGATCTGTTTGGATCTACTGAAGGATCCGGTGACTACAACCTGTGGACACAGCTACTGCATGAGCTGTATTAAATCCCACTTTGATGGAGAGGACAAGAAGGGAATCCACAGCTGCCCTGAGTGCAGGAAGACTTTCATACCAAGGCCTGTCCTGGAGAAAAACACCATGTTAGCAGCTTTAGTGGAGCAGCTGAAGAAGACTGGACTCCGAGCTGCTCCAGCTGTTCACTGCTATGCTGGACCTGAAGATGTGGCCTGTGATGTCTGCACTGGGAGGAAGCTGAAAGCCATCAAGTCCTGTTTGGTCTGTTTAGCCTCTTACTGTGAGAAACATTTCCAACCTCACAATGATGCAGCTCCATTAAAGAAACACAAGCTGGTGGCCCCCTCCAAGAAGCTCCAGGAGAACATCTGCTCTCGTCATGATGAGGTGATGAAAATTTTCTGTCGTACTGATCAGCAGAGTATCTGTTATCTCTGCTTGATGGATGAACATAAAGGCCATGAAACCGTCCCAGCTGCAGCAGAAAGGACTGAGAAGCAGAAGGAGCTCGAGGTGAGACGACTAAACATCCAGCAGAGAATCCAGGAGCGAGAGAAAGATGTGAAGCTGCTTCAACAGGAGGTGGAGGCCATCAATGGCTCTGCTGATAAAGCAGTGGAGGACAGTGAGAAGATGTTCACTGAGCTGATCCGTCTCATCCAGAAAAGAAGCTCTGATGTGAAGCAGCAGGTCAGATCCCAGCAGGAAACTGAAGTGAGTCGAGTCAAAGAGCTTCAGGAGAAGCTGGAGCAGGAGATCGCTGAGCTGAAGAGGAAAGACGGCGAGCTGGAGCAGCTCTCACACACAGAGGATCACAACCATTTTCTACACAACTACCCCTCACTGTCAGCACTCAGTGAGTCTACACACTCATCCAGCATCAATATTCGTCCTCTGAGCTACTTTGAGGATGTGACAGCAGCTGTGTCAGAGACCAGAGATAAACTACAGGACATTCTGAGAGAGGAATGGACAAACATCTCACTGACAGTCACTGAAGTGGATGTTTTACTGTCACCACCAGAGCCAAAGACCAGAGCTGGATTCTTAAAATATTCAGGTGAAATAACACTGGATCCAAACACAGCAAACAGACATCTGTTATTATCTGAGGATTACAGAAACGTAACATTGATGAAACAACAACAGTCTTATTCTGATCATCCAGACAGATTCAATGGATGGGAAGAGGTCCTGAGTAGAGAAAGTCTGACTGGACGTTGTTACTGGGAGGTGGAGTGGAGAGGGAGAGGAGTTGGTGTTGCAGTCGCATACAAGAATATCAACAGAGCAGGGAGGGACAAAGAATGTGGTTTTGGATACAATGACAAGTCTTGGTCATTATATTGGTACACAAACGGTTATAGATTTTGGCACAACTTTGTCCAAACTGTCCTCTCAGGTCCTCGGTCCTCCAGAGTAGGAGTGTACCTGGATCACAAAGCAGGTATTCTGTCTTTCTACAGCGTCTCTGAAACCATGACTCTCCTCCACAGAGTCCAGACCACATTCACTCAGCCGCTCTATGCTGGACTTTATCTTTATGGAGTTGGAGCCACTGCGGAGCTGGTGTAGTCTTTACATTTTAGAAGCTGAGAAGTTCAGTGGTCCATTGATGTGTGAAAATAATATTGCACTGATTCAAACTGTACTTACATTTATATACCTTACATCAATATAAATCTGAATTTGTTCTTATGGCTGATAATCATGTGAGTTTAAATGATACTACTCTTCATATTCAGCATTTTTGAAATCTGTCATCAGTCTGGTTAGTGGTTTTATTCTGTAGTTGCTGTAGTGGGTTGTCAAATGCAACAATATATTGGAGCTGCAGTGATTCATTAGTTAGTCAATGATTAGAGAATTAATTGTTTTATCATTATTTTAGTCACATTTAAAGCTGGTTCCAGTTCCTGAAATGGGAAGATTGTTGATTTTCTTGATCATATATGACTGTAAACTTAATGTCTTTGAGGTCTGAACTTTTAAAATGAAACAAAACATTGAATCCTCAAGGTTTTTGATATTAGATTATCATTATTGTATGTAAAGTGATGACATTTAATGTCCTTTTTCATATGAAAATCTATTCACATTTGATAATTTATACATGTAAATATCAAAACTAAATGATACAGGCCTGTATATTGTGGAGGATAGACATGTGTCATCGCCCTGAACTGTGTCTGGCAGGCAGAGCGTCTCCACAAATCTGATGCTTCTGATTTGGAGAAAATGAGCTGAGGGAGACACCTGGTGGACAAACACGGACATGACAAGAACAAAGACTAAAGTGCAGAGCGGAGTAAAACAGCTAGAAATACTTGTCATGCTTCAGAAAAAAAGGTTGGAATTTTTTTTATATGAATGTTGAATTTGTTGTATTGGAATTGATTTTTACTGATGGATGATTCGTTGTAAAAAGTTTATTTCTGTGTTATTATGATTAAAAGTTAAAACAAATATATTGTACACTTTTTGAGTGACAGAGGCAGAAATGTCTCTGTCCTGCATCTAAATTTGTCCCGTAAAGTTGTTGAAATAATAAAAAAAAAAAAAAAAACCCAACATTTTTGTGTTTTGTGATATAAAATACAACTCAGTGTTGCCCGTTAAGCTAGAGAGGTCTTTGTTGGGAAGATACTTACACAATTCATAAACCAGCAAGAAGACATTTTCCCAGAAATGGAGTTTTGATTAGTGGACTCGACAAACAGTTTGAGGCTGATTTGGCTGATATGGGTGAATATTGTGCAGATAATGATAATGTAAGATATTACTGACATGTATAGATGGATTTTCTAAGTATTGTAGCGGGTCAGGGCTGTTCGGGGTTCTGTTTTTACAGTTATGTTTTGTTTATGTTACCATAGTGACAGGTGACGCCCTCTCGCTGCGACGGTGTGTCCTTCCGGGGTGAGAGGGCGCCCTGTGTGTTGTTGTTGTTGCTGTGCTGTTGCCGCGCTGAGCAGTTAGCTAGCGGCAGTGTTCTTCTGGCAGATGTAAATAAATGGCTGTGCTCCCTGGCTAAGAGGGCGGGGCAGCAAGACCGAACGGAATTCTGTCTCCTCCTTGTCTGAGCTCGCCACATTGGTGTCAGAAGTGGGATAGCTCACCCTCGCCGTAATGGAGAGAGACATTCAGAGGCTGGAGTAAGCTGTCGAGGAGAACATTCCCCGCTTGGGAAGCTGGCGATTGAAGAGAGAGGATGTGAGCGGCCATGTAAGTTCCCCGACGGGTCCCGATGGCGCGAGCGCACCGCGGCGGCGGCCCGTCGCGACAGACGCTAGGGCAATGCTTCATGGGCTACCTCTGTCGACCCACACACCGAGCCCCCAACCGCGAGCAGTTATGCCTACCACGGCAGTTAAGGTACCGAAATACAACGGGCTAACACCGCTAGAGCCCTACCTCTCACAAGTGCGGCTGGCCGCCAGGCATAGTGGCTGGAGCGAAGAGGAGACTGCTACACACCTAGCGCTAGCATTAGAGGGAGATGCACTGCAGATACTCTTTGACCTAGCCCCGGCAGAGCAGCATGAGCTCCAGGCCCTCACCGCGGCACTTGAGAGGCCATTCGGGCAGCGGCACTCCACTGATCAGAGCAGAGAGCGGCTGACCAACCCGAGCCGTCGGCCGGGGGAGAGCCTGGGCACCTTTGCAGCAGACGTGTTGCTGTATGCTTGTCGTGGCTACCCGGAGTTTCCAGCAGTAGCCCGTGAGGAGCTTAGCCTGCATGCTTTTCTGCGAGGACTTTTCCCAGAGCGACTACACCAACACGTCCGCCTGGCCATGCCTCAGACCCTCCGTGAGGCACTCCTTGAGGCTGAAAGGGCCGAGCTGGTGCTCACCTCGCGACCTCACCAGCAGGTGCCCCCCCCAAACTACCCCCAAATCAGAGCCGCAGACTGCGACGGGGAGGGGGAGGTCGCCGAGATATCCCAGCTGCAACCCTCGGTGCCCCGGAGGCGTCCTCGTCGACTGACCAACCGCTGCTACCGGTGCGATGAGCCTGGCCACGTGGCGCGTGACTGCCCAGCACCAGCCCCGAAGACCAGAACTACGCAGCCTCAGGGAAACGAGGAGGGAGCGGTGTAGCGAGGGGACCACCGCTCCAGCTTCCTGCCCCCCTCCAAGGACGATGCACGGTGGTGGGCCGAGTTGGGCACCTCAAGGGACTCTACCTGAGCTGCTGTGTTGAGGACCAGCCATGCCAGGCCCTGGTGGACACGGGGTCTACCATTTCCCTAATACGACCTGGCGTGCTCCCTGGAACATCCGGGCCACTGGTGAAGGGTTGGTTGCCCACAGACACCCAGCTGATGACAGTGACGGGGGAGAAAACTGTTATGCGGGGGAAGAAACCGTTGCGGATCCGAGTGAAGGATCTGGAGCTGGTGGTGCACGACTTCTGGCTCGCCGACATTCAAGACCGGTGCATCATTGGCCTGGATCTGCTGAGCCGCTGGGGGGCCTGCGTCGACACCGCGAAGCTGGCTATCACTCTTGGCGCAGAGACTTTTGCCCTCCAGCGCGGCCAAAAGCAGGGAGGGGAGGGGGCCAGACGAGACAGGCGTCGGGCAGCTGCCGCTCAGCAGATTTCGGACGCCGGTGGCTCCGGGTCATCTCCACTCGCCTCAGCCTCTCAGCCCGACAAACCTCCCTCGACCGAGACCATCAAGGCTGTTGATGACCTTTGGCAGCGCAGCAGCGTAGGCCTCAACGTCGACCAGCGCCAGCGGTTGAGGTGCCACCTGGATGAGAATGTGGACATCTTTGCCGCCAGTGACAAAGACTGTAGGCAGACGAGTCTGGTCCAGCACACCATCGACACCGGCTCTGCTCAGCCCATCCGTCTGCACCCACACCGGCTGCCCCTCTCAAACCGGCAGGTAGCGGAAGAGAAGATCCGTGAGATGGCTGCGGCTGGAGTGATCGAGCCGTCCAATAGCCCATGGGCGGCACCCGTGGTTCTGGTGGGGAAGAAGGATGGCAGCCCGAGGTTCTGCGTGGACTTTTGCCGTCTCAATGCAGTCACCAAGAAGGACTCGTACCCGCTTCCGCGGATTGACGAGGCCCTAGATTACGTTACCGGCTCCAGCTGGTTCAGCTCCCTCGACCTACTGATGGAGAGGGTGCTCGTGGATATCCCTCGTAGCCACTGCGTTGTGTACCTGGATGACCTGTTGGTACACGGTGGCGACTTCGACAGTGCACTGTCTCACCTGAGCGAGGTCTTGAGTGCCATCCGACGAGCTGGGCTGCGGCTCAACCCCGCGAAATGCTGGCTGTTGGCGAGAGAGACCACGTTCTTGGGCCATGTGATCAGCGCTCGAGGTGTCGCCACTGACCCCGCAAAAGTGGCTGCGGTCCGGGACTGGCCGACTCCCTCGAACGTCCAAGAACTGCGGAGCTTCCTGGGCCTAGCCTCCTACTACCGTCGGTTCATCAAGGGGTTCGCGACGATGGCCAGCCCCCTCCACCGCCTGACTGACAAGGGACAGCTGTTTGGCTGAGGGGATGCCTGTGCTGCGGCTTTTGCACAGCTGAAGGAGGCCCTCACCAGAGTCCCAGTCCTGGCCTACCCCGACGCCCGGCAACCTTTCATTGTGGACACTGATGCTAGCAATGTAGGAGTCGGGGCGGTCCTTTCCCAGCAGGACGAGGCTGGAGAACGGGTGGTGGCGTACTTCAGTGGTGCCTTGGGGCGAGCCGAGAGGAACTACTGTGTAACCCGGTGGGAGCTGCTGGCCGTAGTGCTAGCGGTGCGGCACTTCCAGCCATATCTGCACGGCTGCCGGTTCCTCCTGTGCACTGACCATGCGTCTCTGACTTGGTTCCTGAACTTCAAACACCCAGAAGGGCAGGTGGCCGCTGGCTGGAAGTCCTTCAGGGCTATGACTTCGAGATCCAGCATCGGGCAGGTCGACAGCATGGCAGCGCTGATGCCCTCTCCAGACGGCCCTGCGTAGCCGTCGAGTGCCGCTACTGCCTGCGACAGGAGGAGCGGGCATAGGAGGTGCTGGGGGTGGCTACTGCTCAGGCCACAGCCGGCGGAGGGGGGTGGCTCCCATTGACAACGCAGCAGCTGAAGCGGGAGCAGCTGTTGGTGCCTCGGTCGCTGCGGTCGCAGGTGCTTGAGCTGGTCCACGGCTCGGTGGGGGCAGGACACTATGGGAACGCCAAAACTCTCCGCCGCCTCAGGGGACGGTTCTACTGGCCTGGCTGTCGATGGGATGTGGAACTTCATGTGCACTGCTGTGACACCTGCACAGCACAGAAGGGCCCAACTCAACGCTCCACTGCCCCCCTTCAGCAGTACCTGGTGGGGGCCCCAATGGAAAGAGTGGGAGTGGACGTCCTAGGGCCTTTCCCCGTCACAGAGTCAGGGAACCGGTATGTGTTGGTGGCTATGGACTATTTCACGAAGTGGCCAGAGGCCTACGTGGTGCCGGACCAGAGTGCAATGACGACGGCCGAGAAGCTGGTGGAGGAGATGTTCACCCGTTTTGGGGTCCCGGCTGAGCTCCACAGTGACCAGGGGTGTAACTTCGAATCGAAGGTCTTCGGGGAGATCTGCCGGCGGCTGGGGGTGGAGAAGACGAGAACCACACTGCTCCACCCGCAAAGCGATGGCTTGGTTGAGCGTTTCAACCGCACGCTGGCCACCCAGCTCGCCATTCTCACCAGCCGCCACCAGCGGGATTGGGACCGACATCTGCCCCTGGTCCTTTGGTTGTATCGGACTGCGGTTCAGGAGTCCAGCCAGTGCACACCTGCCGCTCTGATGTTTGGACGGGAGCTCCGGACGCCTGTGGATCTGGTGTTTGGGTCCCCCCCCGAGCCGGAGATTGATTGTGGGCCAGAGATGGACTACTACAGGAGGCTGAGGGAGCGGCTGCAGGTGGTTCATGACTACACCCGCCAGGCCCAGGCCAGCGCCGGAGTACGACAGAAAAGAGCCTACGACACCAAGTGCCGAGGGGGGGTTTTCATGCCAGGCGACAAGTTTTGGGTGTACTGCCCGGTCCGCAAGAGAGGAGTATCCCCCAAACTGTGCAGTCACTGGCAAGGGCCGGCGGAGGTCGTGGAGCGGCTAACATAAGTGGTCTACCGCATCCGCATGCCGGGCCTGGGGCGCATGGTGGTGTTGCACTGGGACAGGCTCTCACCGTACCGACCGTTTGCTCCGGCAGATGCCGGGGCAGGGGATGCTGGTGGCACCCCATGTTCTGACCCGAGTGACTTTTCCCCCGCCGGTCGAGACCGGCCGGTGCGCCAAAAGAAGGCACCTGGACATTTGCAGGACTTTCTGTGGGGTAATGGGGTCGTTGGGGACGACTGACCCCTTAGGTGGGGGCTATGTAGCGGGTCAGGGCTGTTCGGGGTTCTGTTTTTACAGTTATGTTTTGTTTATGTTACCATAGTGACGGGTGACGCCCTCTCGCTGCGACGGTGTCCTTCCGGGGTGAGAGGGCGCCCTGTGTGTTGTTGTTGTTGCTGTGCTGTTGCCGCGCTGAGCAGTTAGCTAGCGGCAGTGTTCTTCTGGCAGTATACATGGGTCAGGTGTCTTCAAACCAAGGCAGGAGCATCTGTTGCATCTGCTTTTAAGGATGTTCTGAGTGAGAAACTTCAAACAGATGAAGGCAAGGAGTTTGGTATAATATCACACATTCTCAGCATAAAGCTTTTACTGTTTAACCTCAAAGCGGTTTGATTTGAGGCCTGCAGTGACAAAATAATAACTCACCCTTAAAGGTTTTAAACCTAAATTAACGAGTCTGTTTTGAAAATGTAAGGAGTAGACAGTAAAACGTCAGAAAAATAAGTACTCAAGTAAAATGCTACTGCAAATTCTACTTAAGTACAGTAAAGAAATATTTGTACGCTACTTCCTTCCTTCTTCTCAAGGCCCTGATGCTGATTGCCACACTGTGTTTATGTGCTAAAAGAGAAATCGTTTCCTGCCTTGTTACTAAAACTGATTCTGAAGCACAACTTAACTAACTCAGAGGGTATAGCAACCATTGCAGTTTGTCTCGAAACAATAATAATATTTTTTTAATGTGGCCCTAATACTCCTTTGTGCAACAACAATTAACTCGAGAAGCTTTATAAGGTAAAGACCCTACAATAATGCAAAGAATACAGAGAAAACCTAAGAGTCACATGACCCATTATGAGCAAGCACTTAGGCGACAGTGGCAAGGAAAAACTCCCTTTTAACAGAAAGAAACCTCCGGCAGAACCAGGTTTACCAAGGGGTGGAAAGTTTTAAGCCTGATCTTAAAGCTAGAGAGGGGCTCTAACTCCTGAATCCAAGCTGGAAGCTGGTTCCACAGAAGAGGGGCCTGAAAACTGAAGGCTCTCCCTCCCATTTTACTTTTAAACACTCTGGGAACAACAAGTAGGCCTGCAGTGCGAGAGTGAAGTGCACAAATGGGGTGATATGGTACTACAAGGTCATTAAAATAACACCGGGCCTGATTATTTAAGACCTTGTATGTGAGGTGCAGGAGTTTAGATTCAATTCTGGATTTAACAGGAAGCCAATGAAGGGAAGTCAATATAGAAACCATATATATACTGAGCTCTAAGACACTTTATCACTTAAGGATTTGCACATTTCACGAGGGGTGGGAGCAGCTTGAGCACCTGAGACTTCCTCCTCAGACTCATCAGATGTGTCTGTGTCTTCCGATTGATGCTCTATACTGTTGTCCTTCTCAGAAACTAGATCATGCATATCGCTATTCTGACCTATGTCCTCTGCCTCATTAGGAAAGTTATGGTCGACAACCTGGCTTATTGTGTCTTTATTTTCTCTTGCTGAAATCTGGAGTGTGTACTCTGTAAGTCACCATCTAATCCTAGCTGGCCTGTACATGCCTTACATGTCTGCATATTTTCTTTTCAGTCTTTGGAAGCAGAATATTAGTGACTATCTATATATGAACAGGTAAAGAGAGAAGGTCCTGAATAAATTCTCTCTCTGTGTGTCAGACAGCTTTCAGTGTGTTTATGATATCAATTTTGGTAGTACGTGTTGTTTTATAGTAACAACAAAGATCATTATTTTTGTCAGACTATTTTATAATGTTGTAACATTTATTTATTTTTTTGCTCTGTTTTCTTTAAATAAAAGTTCCATACAAAGTCATAAGGCCTGGATGGAGTGGACACAGTTAAACTGTACCTTTATACAAACCAGGTGAGAAATTTGGGTGTAGTGATGGACGCAGACTTAAACTTAGAAAAACATATTAAGACAATAACAAAATCAGCTTACTATCACCTCAAGAATATTTCAAGGATAAAAGATCTGATGTCTCAACAGGACCTGGAAAAACTAGTCCATGCATTCATCTTTAGTAGGCTTGATTACTGTAACAGCATCTTTACAGGTCTACCTAAAAAAATCAGTCAGACAACTACAGCTCATTCAGAACTCTGCTGCTCGAGTCCTCACTAAGACCAAAAAAGTGGACCACATCAGTCCAGCTCTGAGGTCTTTACACTGGCTGCCTGTCCGTCAGAGGATAGACTTTAAAGTTCTGATGCTGGTCTATAAAGCTCTGAATGGTTTAGGACCAAAATACCTCAGTGACCTTCTGACCCAGATCCCTCAGGTCATCTGGATCCGGTTTTTTAATCAGTTCTCAGAGTCAGAACCAGACACAGAGAAGCTGCATTCAGCTTTTATGCTCCTTATATCTGGAACAAACTCCCAGAAAGCCTCAGATCAGCTGAAACACTCAGGCTGAAGACTCACCTGTTCTCAGCTGCATATGAATAAAACACCAAATCCACACTGTTAAGCTTAAATTTCAAAACTTACATTTTAATTACTGATTTTATCTACTGTTCTGATTTTATCTACTGTTTTTTTAATCGATTTTAAATCATACTTTTTGTTTTTTTAATGTCTCTGTAAAGCACTTTGAATCACCTTGTTGTTGAATTGTGCTATATAAATAAACTTGCCTTCCCCTGCCTTGCCTTATACCGTACAGTCAAGAAATGTGAATATAATTTTAAATATGGCTTTATTGAAGATTATATAAAGACGAACATGAAAAGTTATTTGGTGAAGAATGCAAAAGATAAAAAGACAAAAATATAATGTACAGTTAATTTGCTATTAATTAGCCCTCTTCAGAACAAATAATAAAGGCATTATAACTATGACCCAGTTTTGTAACTATAATCAGAGTGTAGATTTTGCCTCGTGTCGCTTTGTGGCGCTGTTTAGAATTGATTTCTTTAAATCTAACAGAGCGCTTTAAATCCTTCAGGTAAACAACGTGTGGTGACCTTCAAAATAAAATACCTTAGAATTTCTTTGGTAAAGGTTGACTGTCAGAACACCTGCTGGACATTATTTATTAATGAATTAAAGCGAATTATTAGTGAATTAAAGTTTTAATCGAGCATCACAGACTTATAATTAAAAAAGTAAAATGTTTTTACTTTGCAGAGTAATAACCGGAAGTAACAGTCCACATTTCCGTAACTTTACCAGTGGACCGTGGCCCAGTCAAAACAATGCAGCCGCGCTGGCCTGCTGCTGCAGCTGCACTTAGCTTTAAATCTCCAACAAATTATTAACGTGTGCGCGCACTCAGCCAACCGCCTGGTGCTTCACTTCGGTGGGCTCACGTCGCGTCACTCCTGTGGTGATTTCTCCTTTCAGTTGTGCGCATTTAGGAGTTTTTTAGTGGGTGTTTCTCATCGAGTTAACGGTGGAGGCTGGAAATGGAGACTGCTAACAGGCGTCTGCTGCTAGGTAGCCTGAAAGTAGTGGAGGGGAGCGGCTAAAAACAGATTTTTTTTTTTTCTTTCGTGTGAAAAAAGGGGAGTGTAAGCGAGTTAAACACGCTCCTGGTGGTTTTGCCTTTTAGCATGGTGGAGTAGGAGGCTCCAGCGTTGAAGCGGCTCCTCCGACCTACCGACACACAGCTCGCTCTCACCCCGGGGAGGCTCGTCATGGCCCCGGGCTCGCTGGTGGCGGCCTGCCGCAGCCTGGCCCTCTCTACGTGGCTGCTCTCCTTCTGCTTCGTCCACCTGCTGTGCCTGGACTTCACCGTGGCCGAGCGGGAGGAGTGGTACACCGCCTTCGTCAACATCACCTACGTGGACCCGGCCACCTCGGAGCTGCGCACCGAGAAGACTGAGTGCGGGCGATATGGCGAGCACTCTCCGAAGCGGGACGCCAAGGGGGTGTTGGTCCTGCCCGCAGCACCGCTGGACCGCCAGGCCTGCGACCCCAACACCCGCTTTGCGGTGCCCGCTCAGGCCGGGGCCTGGGTGGCGCTCATAGCCCGGGGCAACTGCACCTACAAGGACAAGATCCGCCACGCTGCAGCCCACAACGCCTCTGCGGTGGTCATCTTTAATGTGGGCTCCACCAACACTAACGACACCATCACCATGCCTCACCCAGGTAGATGATGCTCTGCTTTATTCACCCCAATAAATGCGCATTTAACTCGATTTCCTCCCTCTGTGAAGGAGGCTTTGCTTAGCTTTTCTAAGTTGGGTAGTTTGCTGCTGGGGTGAACTATGGGGATTAAAGGTGACGTGTTTATCTTAATTTCTTAATAAAAATGTCATGGAAAGAGTCCAACTCACGAGGTATTTCTGTTATACGGGATGTGTTGTATCCAGAGGTGGAAAGAGTACTAAAATATTTTACTCAAGTAAAAGTACTATTACTTTGCTGAAATTTTACTCAAGTACAAGTAAAATTACCTGTCTAAAAATGTACTCAAGTAAAAGTAAAAAGTAGCTCATTTAAAATGTACTCAGAGTAAAAGTTACATAGTTACTTTTCTGTCAGCAGGAGGACAGCCGCTTCTGAGTAGTGCAAAAAAAGACAGTGGGATATAAATCTCAAAGTAGTTCTTTTTTAGTGAAAAGAAAAACTTACAAATTAAAGTGCAGTGGCAGTTAAACTGCAAGTCTATACATGAAAATGGATAATGGTCACCAAACCAATCAACCAAACTGTCAGGTATCACAGTGTTTTCAATACAAAACCATATCATTCTTTCACATGAGAATGTGTTCTAAACTGTCAAATAAGAGAACAAGTACTGAACTGAACGGCAGCTGCTTTAAAAATGTTTTTTAATTTTTTAAACTTGGCCCTGCCCTACTGTACCTCTAGATTAAAGTTCCTTTGTATCCATCCTAGAGTGTTACTCTCTGAACTTCCTGTTAATTTTGAGGAGCAGTTGATTTTCAAAGTTAGTAGAGTTCATCCTTGCTCACTTTGCAGTGAACAGTAGTCCAGCACAGCTAAAGAGACGCTCGAAGGCAGCTGAGGCAGGCAGGCCAGTGTTAAGTTTGAGAGAAAGTTTTTTGACGTCCCTAATAAGACATCAATGCATTACATAGCTACCGCTGGTAAATTATACCAATATATCTCGTGTTTTTTTTTTTTTTTAATTGGACAGTAACAGGCTAGTTAACGGGAGGTTGCAAGTGCTAATTAACAAGTAACAGAAGTCAGCTGTCTTTGACTAATCTAAGGTAAGTGAGCGCTCTGTTATTCTTTTGCCTGCAGTGTGAACATATGTGGGTTAAGTAAGAAAGTAGCCGCTTCTGTCTTTAATTTAACTATTTTTTAAAATAAATTATTATTATTAACAAACAGGAAAAATGTAGGTAAACACATTTTCTTTTAGCAATTTACCAACCCAGTAAAAAAAATGTAAGTTGCGTGGACAACAACGTGCCCGATTACAGCAAGTTGCTAGTACCAACCAACGTTATCTGTGTTCTTCACAGATGTCTTAACGTAATGTGATTAATTTGAACACAGCCTTTTTGCTACCATAACGGTACGAGTTGTATTTAACTTACCTCTACATGCTTGCGCAGGTTTGATGTGGAATTTTTAAAAGCTGCTAACTCGGTCTCTCTGGGCAAACACAGCTTACACTGCATAATAAAGCTGTTGCCTTTCTTGCACTTGAAGCCGAAATGGTCCCTTAAATACGGCCAGGGGTTCACATCGGTTTCTTCGAGTTCAGGGTCAGCAGAATTCGACGGGGCTTCTTTTTTCACTGGATCCGTAACACCGACGTCAGACTCCATCTTTAACGCGACCTTAGCGCCAATTTGTTCTACTACCCATTGTTCCCTGCAGTATTTCCGAACCGCAATGTTTTTTTTATATTTTTAATTTACTCAGTAACGGGTGTGATTGAAAACGTAGCGAACTACAATACTTTTTAAAAAATATACTTAAGTAAAAGTAAAATTACAGACTTGAAAAATGACTTTAAAAAGTACAAATACACAAAAAAACTACTCAATTACAGTAACGCAAGTAAATGTAATTCGTTACTTTCCACCTCTGGTTGTATCTTTCAGAGTCATTTAGTTTGATGTCAAGTCCAAGGAGGAGTGCACTCACACTGGAGACTGCTTTACTGTGGACACTGAGAAATAGTTGAGGGTAAAATGTAGATGTGTGTAGGTTAGGTTGGTGTCAAGTATAAATGTAGAACATAGCCACACTGACACCACCCATTTTTTGACTCATTTTTATATGTTGTGGTTGGTGTTTTGGTCTCACCTGTTGGGGCAAGAAATTGCCCCATTTAGATTAGAGCAGGGATGGCCAAGTCCAGGCCTCAAGGGCTGGTGTCCTGCATGTTTAAGATATCACCCTGGGTCAACACACCTGAATCAAATGATTAGTTCATTACCAGAACTTCAAGACATGTTGAGGAGGTAATTTAGCCATTCAAGGACACATCTAAAACCTGCAGGACACCAGCTCTTGAGGCCTGGAGTTGGCCATCCCTGGATTATAGGGTGAAGTGAATGGCTAGAACACTTAACAAGTTAAGTCTGAAGTAAACACACTCATGAAATCTCACGGTTGCACCCACCAAACCACCCGTCCGTCCATTTTCTGCTGCTTTTCTAGGCAGTGGCAGCTTGAGTAGAGGAGCCCTTCCTCTCCTTGTCCACCTCCTCTGGCTCTCCCAGCTTTCTCAGCCCAGTTGAGACATAATCTCTGTGTTATGTCAGGACATGACATGGCCATACCTGAAACACCTCACCCAGGAGGCATCTTAATCAAATGGCTGAACCACCTCAGCTGGCTCCTTTTATTGTGGAGGGATAGCCGACCCTGAAGCAGGAAACTTGTCAGTTCACCCATAAAAGCTGTTCTTAAAAAGAAAGTACCGTATTTCCCGGACTACAAAGCGCACCTGAATATTAGCCGCACAAGCTAAAATCAGGGGAAAATCCTGTTTTGTACATACATTAGCCGCACCTGACTAAAAAGCCGCAGGTGTTTCAATGTTGACTTATCATATGTAAGAGAATATGCACAAAGCGAATTGTCAGGAAACAGATGGCTGTTTGGAGACACATCACTTTTATTAATATTTTGAAAAACAAGTTATGGGTACATATTTGCATAACTTTTTAGGTATATGTACAAGTAGCGGTAATTACAAGTACGAAACATGTACTGTGCTTCATAAACGAGTAACAAATGTAGTACATAACAATAACCTACAGCACACCAGAAAAATAGATTCAGACTACCTTTCAGGCTCAGGTGCAGTGACACGGCTTTAACAAGAAGAAAATTCAGTCATTCACCACCATCTTTCTCTTCTTCCTGCGCACTAAAACCACCGAAGTCCTCTTCTCCAGTGTCGGATACGAACAGGCTCAGGATGGCTTCGTCATCCACTCTCCGCTTCTCTCCTTCGTTGTCACTTTCAAAACCAAACAAATCCTCGTTGTCAGTGTCGGAGTCGAACACCCTCTGAAGGGCTGTGGCGGTGTCCTCCTCTCCATCATGCAGCAGTCCAGCCCTTCGAAATCCGTTGGTGATCGTGGATGTTTTCACACTTTTCCACGCTGTCAGAATCCACTGGTGGAGTTGGGCATAACTTGCTTTTCGCAAGTTTATCGCCGCTCATCATCCACGCCTCCCGCTGAGCGCGTAGCGCTACTTTGAAGTTTGTTTTTCGCGCTACTTCGTACGGCACTACGTTGCCTGGCGGACGGACATGTGACCAACATACCACTCTTGAACCCCGATACTGTGTGTCTGATCGCATGCCCTTCCGCCAGGCAACGTAGTGCCGTACAACAGCGGAACAAACAAAACAAATCGTCTTATGATATCACAAAAATCATGGACAATCCATAGAAAAGCCGCACCTGACTAAAAGCCGCAGGGTTCAAAGCTTGTGCAAAAAGTAGCAGCTTATAGCCCGACAATTACGGTACTCTCTCAGTCTCTTGAAAACTTCGAGTCATGCTATCCTTTCCTTGTGACAAGGAATAGCATAGACTCTGAGTTTCTCAGACTCAAGACTCCACAGCATTGAACTGAAGCTTGCAGTTCTTGTTCTGCTCCTCGGCCTTTGTGAGCTCACCCTACTGACACATGAACCAGTTCTCCACCTGCTGCACGTTCTGGTTAGAGTGTGTCTCTTGCTCACTGAGGTTTTCACATCTGAACAAGGTCCAGCATCTTCAGGGCGGTGGAGTTGGCGAATTGCACAGTCTGATCAGCGTACTGGCAGGAAGCACAGGCGCTAAATGATTATCGGCATTTGACCTTTCAAAATAGTCCCGCAAGGATTTTTTTGGGTCGTAAATTGGAAAAAAATAATAAAAATAAATCACAAAATACACACGATGTAAACCAAAGTATGGGACCTTTCCTCTTAATATTTGAGTTCTGTCTTATTGCCACAGACGTATGAAATCAGGCACCTGGCCTTGCAGTCTGCTTTAGAGTGACTCTTTTTAAAGACCTCGCTGAATTATGAGCGTGGTGCTGTAATCTGATGCCACCGCTGCAAGAAGTCTGCTCAGTAAAAGTTTGAGTTGGCTACACGGGTAACAACACCCCAGTTCAGGACAGAGTGTACAGTTATTGGAGTTCATTTATATTCATGGTTGTGACTCTCTATATGTTCATATTGTATATCTATGAATATTAACATTTTCCTCATGAACTGATGCGGGCGGGCATGCATTTGAATATCTAAAAAGTGAGTTGCACAGCAGATTCAGGCAGGAAATCCAAGATTTTCTAGCAGAAAAGTTTTGGAGTTTAGAACAAGGATGCAGGTTTGTTATAAAGAAATCCATCATGTCTAAAAACATTAGTGGATTTTAATGTTCCTCAGCACCTGTTGTATTTCTGTTCAGTGCGTGACTCTACCCGTGCTGAATCGGATTCAATTTGCATTAAAATGCTCCACACTCACTGTCTTTCAGCTCGAGACATAAAGAGTTTTGGGCAATAAACTCTTATCTTGTGGAAGTGAAGCTGAACAGATGTCTGTAGATGACCTGTATGTAGAAGGATCATTAATGTTGCGGTCATCTTTGTCTCCAGGTCTTTGATGCTCAGATTTGTACCATAAACACACCAGGATACATCTGCCTTTCATCTCCTTTGACATATGAGGTGCTTATTCTGTTAGTGCTGTACAGACTCCGCCCCCTCATTTCTTTATATTTTGCTAGGAAAATGGGAAATACCTGCCTTACATACTGTATTTCCATGTATTGAAATACAGTATGTAACAGGTGGTACAAATTAAGTGAAACTGAAAGTCAGTTTTTGATATGATGACCTTAATTCGTCAACACAACCTGAACCATCTTTGGCAACTTTCTTGTAATTTCTTTAAGTAGTCTTCAGGAATGGTTCTCCAGGCTTCATGTTTTGGGTCCTTTTAGTTCTGTTCTTTATCGCGATGATCCAAACGACAATGCTGAGGTCTGGGCTCTGGGACCAGTCCATGACCAATAGTTTGTGTGTGCATTTTTTTCCTTCCTATCTGTGTATGCTTTTACTGTATTGGCTGTGTGTTAGGTAAAATTGGCATGCTGAAAAATAAAGCTGTCATCAATCAAACGCTTTCCTGGCAGTACTGCATGGTGGGTTATAATTTGACAGTACTTCTCTGTGCTCATAATTCCATCAGCTTTGAGAAGATGCCCAACACCACTGGTTGAAATGCAGCGCCAAACTGTGGCAAAGCCTCCAACCTGAGATCAACTGAAGGGTCAGATGCATCTCGCAGATCCGGAGTCGGGTTTTTGCTGCTTATTTCAGTTCTGTTTTGAAGCCGGCTACTTCATCTTTTGTCCGCCACTTGTATAGTTTCCAAAACATCTTTAACGACTGAGAGATGCTGATTTTTCAGCTAATAACTCTTTAGGAATCACTTTGTTGGTGCAAAAATATTTAACGTCTGTCAGACTGTATTTTTCAAACTAAAGAATTGGGAACAAATTATGTACTTGTGTAACAGGCTGCTAGTAACAAAGTGCCTAAATACAGAATTTAAAATATTTGATAAGTTGTGTTATTTATTGACACAACATTGGTCCTTTGAGTTAGGTGGGTTTTTTATGCTTAAACGATTCATAGGTCAGTGTTAACAAACAACAAAACATTCCTGTTAAACTGGTCTGTTGCAAGGACTGATCTGAAAATAGGTGGAAAGGCAGCCAAAGTCATAAGAAAAATGTTGAAAGACCTTCAGAGAGCCTGCAGAGCTGTTGCTCAAGACCAGTGTAAACAAATTAAAGGGAAGTCTGACTCAAAATGTAAAGAAATGAGGGCAGGCTTGGGACTTGTGCACAGTGCTGTATGTGTGGCACAGTTGTACTTACAGGCATATTCGCTTATCGAACAGACCATTTTGAGTCCAAAGATCCCCTTTGTGTAGTAACGATCACAAATGCAGACTCGTTACAGGTTGAATGGGCTCATTGCTGCAGACTCAACCACCAAGGGCTCTTTCTGTGAAGCTGTATTTTGTAAAGTTTTGTCAAGTCTTTTGTTTGAGATTTAAGTTTTCAGGATTTAGCTCATAGAAAAAAGAATATTTTGGAGACTTCTTAACAAGAAAGTAGTAATTTTTTGACCTTTTATTTGCATCCACTGGGTTGGAAGAGATAGAAATCAGAGATTGTCTCAGAGTTGCTGACTGAAGGCCTGTGATGCTTCTTTATCAATTTATTTCCATTTGTTAAACGATGCTGTCAGTGGCCGTCATCCACACAGTGCCTCTCTGACAGAAACAGTCGTGTGGATCAGGGATTCCCAGCCCCGCTGCATCCACAGTGACTGATTATGGAAAGCAGGCTCCTGTCATTCGATTATGTCCAGAGAAACTCCATGTGACGTTTGATGTTGGTCACGATTTAGCGCTGAGTTACATAACAGGACTGACTGCTCTGTAGCACCGTAAGTGGTGTTCTTTTGAGTCGCTCTGCTGCTGAGTGAAGTAACAGCTGTTTCTCTGACAGCTGGAAACTCCTTCAGGGATCCCTGGCAGGCCTACACACCCAAATTTAGATGCCATGAATTCAGGAAGGGGAAAAAAAGCCCTGGGTGGTTGGTTTGCTTTAAATCCTGTTTCTCATGATGTTTTTCTGTGTCCGGGTTATTTTCTGCAAATCAGTCTTTGCACAGTCGAGTGCCGGTTAAATAAGTTTTCCAGAAGTTCAACAGCTGGCTGGTCATCCACAAGTTCAACGACGCTGTGTTGTTTGGACATGTAATCATTTGGCTTCTTATTAAAAGCTGACTCATGTACTTAGTGAGGGCCATCACATAGCTTTTTCTTTAGTTTTTGCCAGAAAGTCAGATTCAGTTAGACCAGGGGTCTGCAAGCTTTAACACCCAAAGAGCCACTTGGACCCAGTTTCCACGCAAAAGAAAACACTGGGAGCCGCAAATACTTTTTGACATCTAAAATGAAGATAACACCGTATATATTGTTTTTCACCTTTATGCTTTGTGTGAACAACTACGGTGTGTTGCTTATGAAATCCATGAAGTGCTACAGAGAAAATTACATTTTATTTATGTAATTAACACATTTTGAACTCTTAAAGAAATATAACAAAAGGAAAGACACCCAGCTGAACTAAAATGATCCATGTAGCAAAGAAAACTGTTGTGCGTCGCCACCCTTATGTCGCCTTTGGGCTTTTGGAGCCTTGACCTGGCTTTTAAGAAATAATTGGGAAAAAAAAGCACTATTCTGCCTAAATATGTATTTTACCTGGTTAATGTGTGTGGCGGGGCGTGGTCTGCAGCACCGCTGCAGGGGAGGCGGACGCACCTGAGCGGACCCGCAATCACGCCTCGCCGCCTTAACGTCTGTTGTTGGTATGTGTCGGGCTGTGGGCTGAAAAGCTACAGCCGGCCGGTACACCGGCTTCCGCAAGTGCGACGCTTATTTTGAGCGATGAAAAAAATAATAGAATATAATTTTATTTTTATATTTCAATATCACAATAATCTTCCAATTTAGAACTACAAGTTAAAAAATAACTAACACAAATAAAATACACTTCAGCTAAATACTTCTAATTTATTTTCCCAATCCACGCGGAGCCGCACTATACGGACTAAAGAGCCGCAGGTTGCCGACTCCTGAGTTACAGCATTGCTGCTGAGACTTCACCGGGTGCCGGTTTATCTCGCAGGCTGAGCAGGCGACCATATGCCACAAAGGCTAAATGCAGGAGCCTGGGTTTGACTCTGACCTGAGGCCCTGCTTGGTTTCCTCCACTCGTTCTCTCCTCCTGCCTTCCTGCCTCTTCACCACATTATATAACAACACAGTAACATTTTTGACTGGAAACTGACTTCACTGCTCAGCAGAAAAGCTGCAGATTAAATACTCGCAGTAGGTGAGGATGAATCACGATTAATCTGCTGATTAGGTTTATCATGAATCATCTGCAGAAGGCAGGCAACTGTGCAAAATGTTTTTGTTTAGAGTGTGGTCTTGAACCTTTGTTCCTTTATCAAACAGTTGGTCCTAAACCAAAAGATGCTGTTTACTGTCTAATCAGCTGCGACCAACAATTATTTGCAGGGTTTTTGCTGCACAATAAAGAAAAATTAACTTTCTCCAAAGGAAAATCATGAGAATTGCAGTTGAACTGATTTCAACTAAACTTTTCTAAGGGGCATTTCTTTGGTTAATTGAGCAAAAAACTTTGGTTCTGTTTTGTGTGTTATTAAATGGATTGAAACAAGCAGGAAAATGATTTTCTTGCTGTTAATAATTCCAGTATAGTGCTGACATATTTTAACTGATTCCTGCACACTATTAGAGCAGCACTGCATCGATGTGCAGCCTGGACAGCACCAGCAGCTCTCTCTGCCTCTCCAGGCTTTTGCTGCTGTTTCAGGAAGTCTAGCAAACACAAACAAGCCTCAAAAATGTGAAGTTGAAGGTATGCAAACACGGGCAGCCAATTAAAAATATGAGTGTAAATAAGCTGAAGAGGATCCTGTTCAGCATGCTGAAATGACAAACAGTGAAGTTAATGTTAGAAACAGGAGTCCTGAAGCTCTGCAGAGAGGTAATGCAAACATTAGTAAAGTGAAGCAGCGGTCCGAAGACAAGTTTAACTGACTGGCTCATAATGTGTGGATGGCTCTGACTTACAGTGGTCAAGTTTGTTTATAAGCACATTTAAAAATAACAAGTGTTAACCAAATAAGAGTAGCACAATAAGAGCCATAAGGACTGATCAGGCCATCGGGTTTAAATACGAAGGAGTAAAAATGAATTTTCAGACGGGTTTTGAAGATGTTGCGTTTTGGTGAAGTTGTAAGTTGAAGGGCCAGACTGTAAAGGCTGTAATCTGAGTCATGGTACAACCAGAAGCATCTGGTCAGCTGACCTCAGTGATCTTTTAGAAGATCAGAAAGGTAAGAAGGTGCAAACACAATTTAATGACTTAAAAACAAATAAAGTCTTCAGATCGTTTCTAAAATGTATTGGGAGCCAGTGTTAAGAAGCCAAAACAGGGGACGTGTGGTCTAATTTGCGGGCGCCTGTCAGGCGTCGAGCCATCGCATTTTGAATAAAACAGCTGTAGATGAGAAATGAGTGTGCTGATTTGTAAAATACTCAGTAATGAGGTGTTGATGTGACAGAGGCAAGAGAAAAAGGGAAGAATTTGCTCCAGTTTTGAAATGTGATTTTGAAACTCTGCTGTAAACGGTAAATGTTTTAATTTTTAAATAGTTCAACCAGCAGAAGGACGGATGGCTTCATGCCTCTGTCCAGAAGGGTACACAGTGATCACGTAACAGGTCCTCTCCTACATTTTGCCCAAAGCCGAGCTCACATTTGTCCTTTTCCAGGCAATTTTTTAAAGGCATGTTTACTACTGAGCCTGTAGTCATAATACTCCTCAGTACAAACACTTTGTTTTTGGTGATTCGATTAATTTGTCCTGGATGTGGTTGCTTGTAGCCATTCTTGGCTTCTCAGTAGGTTTTTGGTTTTTATTAGTTTGTGCAGCACAGCCAACCAGTGACAACAAAACTTCCTATCTGTACATCACCCATTACTATAACCTGTGAACTGTGTCATGAGCCACTGTGTCCCTGACATTCTGTTTCTCGCCTAAATAATGAAGTTCCACATGAGGAAATCCCAGTCACAAGGCCTTAATGTTTTCTCCTGTTTTTTGTCTCTTCTTTTCTGTCACACCACAACCGGCAACCAACCTCTTTACAATTTAATATATTTAGAAATTAAATTGAATTGATTGATGTGGACAAAATAACATTAGTTTAACTTCTTATCTTTTGAAAGCCTACGAGAACCCTGCTGAGAGGTTTCTGTCACATTTCCGACCTGCTTATAGAAGAAAATGAGGTGTGGGTGGTCTTTGCCTGTGCAGCCACCCTTGGAAAAACCCAGAAACTATTCCAGTAGTCATGATTGGATGGATGGATACTTTATTGGTCCCATAAGGCAAATTGTTGTTGCAGCAGCATGATAAAGAGTAAAAATAACACAGCCTACAATAAACAACAAATAACGCAGTTGAAATAAAAGTGACTCTGGCACTCTGGAAAACTGAGACTTTATTTAGCTTTTTGGTCAGTTTATGGCAAAATAAGTTGATGTGGCAGGAAAGTGATGCCAAAACATCCACATGCAGGATTTCTGGTTGTAGAGGGGCTTTAAAAATCTCTGATATCGATGGAAATCAGTACTGTCAGAGTGAAAATCAAGTTGGTGAATTCCTCGGTTGGTCAGGAATTCACTCTGTGAAGCACCGCTAATCCACCTGGAAAAAAAGGTCTATGTGGAATCAGCTGCTTTATCGTCCCACCGTTTATCCGGTAGATTAGTTGGGAGCTGCTGATGACTGCGAGCTGAATCAGTCTCACTGCGTTCTAAAGTTAGAAAAATGACATAACACCTGAAATACAGAAACATTTGCAGAGGAGCTCAAAGCCTTCACAGATCTGAAGCTTGTCTGCTATTGGTTCCATGCAGAGATTTACTTGAGTTTTTAAAAAAAAAAAAAAAAAAAACTTACTAAAGAGACTAACCAAATTGCAGTTATTTAGCATGTAGTTTGTAGGTTTAACTGGAAAGTAAAAATCTCCTCATAACATAACATAACGATCCCAGGGGATTATTTTTAGGGCAAGACTAATCAATTTTTGTGTTCGTGTGTTGGTTGGGGTCATGTGAGTTCAGTGTAGGCCTCAGGGGAATTTTTCCTAAACTGTGGTCAGCTAGACTGTGCTTACTGAGCAAATATACTGATCTTTGTGCAAACATTAAAGTTCAGCCTCAGCTTCCTTAAGATTAGAATCGGAAGTATCTGCCATCTGTGTTTATCCAGGTCAAAGTCGATGGACATTGGGCTTTCACGTTGGAAGATTCCACATTAACGTAAACTGTTTCTCCATCATTTAGTCTATAATAAAAACCCTAAAACCTTCAAGTTACACAATAAAATAAACAAAAATGAAATTGATCAGATATTCCTGTTTTAATGAACCAGGAGGCAAAATGCTTGAAATGCATTTATAAAATGGTGGCAGTCTGAAGTAATTGATTCCTTTCATCTTTAGTAATTATGCTGCTACTTTACAGTTTTTAACATCCTTTTTTTTTTTTTTTTTTTTTTAGCAATGTATCAACAGATCAGAACAATCAATTCTTGTAATATCTCCAACAACACTGTCTGCAGTATTAGCCCCAACCCATGACAGTTTTTACATACTGAAAATGATTTTTAAAGCAGAAATTTAAATTTGTATTCATCACTCCATCAGACCTGTTACTGCTGATTTTTCAGTCCCGTTGTGTAATTTGGCTTCTTGAGAGCCACTTTTTCACTGACAGCAGCTGGATCAGCTGAAGGGTGTGATGCATGTCTCAGCTCCAGTGTCAGATCTTTGTTGGATTTTTTCTTTCTCCCCCTTTCCCCCCCCCCCCATGACTTTCAGGTGCCCCTCTCCCCATATATGACCAATCTCATATCTGAGAATGGTCAGATATGAGGACTGCCCATAAAATTTGTAAAGAACTTCAGAAAGTCTGGAAAACTAATCCTCAACCTCACGTTAAACAATCTGGCTTCTTGGAAGCAAAATATAAAGAAATAATCTGCAGCTAAGTAATTTTGCACAATATTATCAAAGCACACCAACTATTGTCTTGAGTGGATAATCTTGGCTAATTTATTGAAATTCTGGGGCAGATCTGGTCTTTTTATTCACTGTTTTCACATTTCTTTGTTACATTAATCAATCATCACTAGATTCATGTAGCATGGGTTGCTATCTGTTCGTAATGTGCTAATTTTAATGCAAACTCATACTGGAGTTGCTGATGTGATTTGTGTTGCAAAAGTCAAACAAGCTTTTACCAGTCGGTACATCCTGTAATGGCACAGAGCAAAAATGTTTAAGTAAACATGTTTTTGTTCTCTACAATAAGAACAGATTGGTCTCTGGACATTAGGAGTTCTGAGGTTCGAGATTCAAATCGTAAATATATCTGTATAAATCAGCCTTATGTTTCTGATGGTTTTGATCTGTGTGTAAATGAAGAAGAGTGTGGACTAAGCCTTCAGGAACTCCTTAAGTGAACTGTGAAATAGAAAAAAAATGTACCTTTATGATGGCCACACAGGAATAACTTGCATAACCATTTGCATGTCACGAGGAAGAGAAAATATTTCTGTTGCCATGCTCAGGATGGTTTGTTTCCATTATTTTTGAATAAAGTTACTGTACAAACTCTGATACCAGCCTTTGCTCCCAGTTTCTCCTGCAGTTAATCCCCAGCTTGTTGTGAAACGTTTGCCTAAATGTGCCAATGTCTGGCCATAAACTTGTAGTGAGACATTCTTGTACCACCTGTGAAAGAGTTTTTCCTTTGAGTGCATTTTGTAGTTAAACACTTCAACGTTGCAGATGAACTTGTTTTTACTTGTCAAATCTTTATTGTTAAATTGAACTTTTTCTTCAAAGCTGCAGATCAGTCTTAGTCTGGTAACAAACCTTCCTCTGGGATATTTTTCTGTGCGTTCAGGGTGACACGAGGGTGCGTTTGTACTGAGTCAGGCCTCAGTCACAAGGATGGCCTCAACTCTAAATCAAAACAGCCAAAATGACAGGCAAACACAAATTAAATTTTCTCCTCAGTTGTGCATAACTGAACTTGTTGTATTCATGAGTCTTTGTGCATTTGTGTATTTTCAGCTTCAGAATAAGCAGCTGTTGAAGCTTGGTGTTGTGGTTTGGCTCGGAGGTGCAGCTCACAATCCAGCGCCATGAGCATCCTTTAGCAACACACCGAATCGTTACCAGCTGCACACCCTGATCTGACCTCGGAGTTCAAAAATGTTACTTTTTTTTTTTTTCCAAGTCTCCTCCAAGCCCTTCGAGCCCACAAAAGTGCCAAATATTTGTCCTAGATCAACACTTCAGGTTGTAGGTTTAACAAAGTTGGACAGTTGTGCAGATCACTGGATATTTGTGATCCACTAACATTATAAAATCTTTTGGCCTGATGTTTGTTTCTGTTGTTTTGCCCTCTGTGTGGTCTGCCTTCTCGAGAAGTCAGCTTGGTAAATTGAAAATGGAAATTATGTAAAGAGGAGACATGGTGCTCAAATGAAGAAAATTAACAAAGAGTGCATGTGCACAATAGTTTCACAACATTTCAGCTTTGTGGTGGCAAGCATGCCTGCTGGGCGTGGAAGTAAAATGTCAGATATTTGTTTTCTTCCCATTCGTTAAGATAGAGGCTTCAAAAGAATGTTGGAAGCATTTCAAAGGAAGCTGCTAAGGGCATGACTTCTGGAAGAACTGTGGCGTGAACCAATGAAAGCTAGAGTCTGATTGGTTATCCTGCACCATACATTTAGATATTAACACCTTCTAATGTGAGTGGTAAATGGACAGATTTTTGTTTGTCTTCTTGAGCACTCAAATGCAGTTTACGCTTTCTAACATCCACACATGATGAACAGATCAGAGAGCAACTCAGGGCTTAGTGTCTTGAACAAAGTATGCAGCCAGGGATCAAACTGCCAACCTTCTGATTAATAGATGACCCTGCTCTACAGGGAGTGCAGAATTATTAGGCAAGTTGTATTTTTGAGGAATAATTTTATTATTGAACAACAACCATGTTCTCAATGAACCCAAAAAACTCATTAATATCAAAGCTGAATGTTTTTGGAAGTAGTTTGTAGTTTGTTTTTAGTTTTAGCTATTTTAGGGGGATATCTGTGTGTGCAGGTAACTATTACTGTGCATAATTATTAGGCAACTTAACAAAAAAAACAAATATATACCCTTTTCAATTATTTATTTTTACCAGTGAAACCAATATAACATCTCCACATTCACAAATATACATTTCTGACATTCAAAAACAAAACAAAGACAAATCAGCGACCAATATAGCCACCTTTCTTTGCAAGGACACTCAAAAGCCTGCCATCCATGGATTCTGTCAGTGTTTTGATCTGTTCACCATCAACATTGCGTGCAGCAGCAACCACAGCCTCCCAGACACTGTTCAGAGAGGTGTACTGTTTTCCCTCCTTGTAAATCTCACATTTGATGATGGACCACAGGTTCTCAATGGGGTTCAGATCAGGTGAACAAGGAGGCCATGTCATTAGTTTTTCTTCTTTTATACCCTTTCTTGCCAGCCACGCTGTGGAGTACTTGGACGCGTGTGATGGAGCATTGTCCTGCATGAAAATCATGTTTTTCTTGAAGGATGCAGACTTCTTCCTGTACCACTGCTTGAAGAAGGTGTCTTCCAGAAACTGGCAGTAGGACTGGGAGTTGAGCTTGACTCCATCCTCAACCCGAAAAGGCCCCACAAGCTCATCTTTGATGATACCAGCCCAAACCAGTACTCCACCTCCACCTTGCTGGCGTCTGAGTCGGACTGGAGCTCTCTGCCCTTTACCAATCCAGCCACGGGCCCATCCATCTGGCCCATCAAGACTCACTCTCATGTCATCAGTCCATAAAACCTTAGAAAAACCAGTCTTGAGATATTTCTTGGCCCAGTCTTGACGTTTCAGCTTGTGTGTCTTGTTCAGTGGTGGTCGTCTTTCAGCCTTTCTTACCTTGGCCATGTCTCTGAGTATTGCACACCTTGTGCTTTTGGGCACTCCAGTGATGTTGCAGCTCTGAAATATGGCCAAACTGGTGGCAAGTGGCATCTTGGCAGCTGCACGCTTGACTTTTCTCAGTTCATGGGCAGTTATTTTGCGCCTTGGTTTTTTCCACACGCTTCTTGCGACCCTGTTGACTATTTTGAATGAAACGCTTGATTGTTCGATGATCACGCTTCAGAAGCTTTGCAATTTTGAGACTGCTGCATCCCTCTGCAAGATATCTCACTATTTTTGACTTTTCTGAGCCTGTCAAGTCCTTCTTTTGACCCATTTTGCCAAAGGTAAGGAAGTTGCCTAATAATTATGCACACCTGATATAGGGTGTTGATGTCATTAGACCACACCCCTTCTCATTACAGAGATGCACATCACCTAATATGCTTAATTGGTAGTAGGCTTTCGAGCTTATACAGCTTGGAGTAAGACAACATGCATGAAGAGGATGATGTGGACAAAATACTCATTTGCCTAATAATTCTGCACTGCCTGTATGTCCTGAGCTATAACCATCCCATTCCTTTGCTTAATCAACCAAACCTTCCCTTTTCCTTTTAAAGAGGTTTTCCCTACTGAAAAAGTCACACTTTAGTTCAGCTCAAGCCAACGAGAATCTTTGATCAACAAGTTTGATCTAGAACTACTTTTAGGAATAATGTTACTGCCCTCAAACCTCTGACAGGATCACTTATTGCTGTCTGTAGCTGCCTACACACACAGATATCTCCACCGCTGTCCTTTAATGAGATGGTGTTTTTGGTGAGAAACGCCCCACCTTCTGGGCTTAACTTCCTATCAACAACCCCGCGTGTCCAACCATTTCCACTTTTTATTTATTTATTTATTTATTTATTTATTTAAAAAAAAAAAATCTATTTCAAGAAAAACTTCTGTAACCACACACTTAAAAAAATTATATTAAATACACGATGATTAAGTTGATGAATAATCATGTAAAATAAATATTGATCAGATAAATCTGACTGTACTGTTTGATGTCAGTATCACAGTAATCTGGTCCTCTGGACACATGTGAGTACACTGGAAACAGGAGCTTTCTAAACCTGCACCTTTCACAGACCCTTACAGGGTCACAGAGGCCTGTGCGCTTCTGTTCTCTTTACCTTCACTCCCCCGGTCGTTGCTGATTGATGCCCTCCCAGAGCCCGTTACAAATGGAGTGCTCTTCATCTTAAAAAGGAGCGTGTCCCACCCATAGCTTCCGGGTTCTTATCAGGAATCATCTGTTTGTTGGGGTTCTCTCTCTGTACGGTCTTTACCCTGCAGTATAAACAGCCTCCAGATGACTGTTATGAACTGGTGCTGAAATAAAAACTGATAACAGGCCCAACCAGCTTTCCTACTTTTCACTGCATTTTATTGGGGACCAAGTACACTCCTGTTACTGTGAACATTTCTGTCAAACTCACAATAATTGGTTATCAAACAATTTGGTTTAACACTGAGAGACTTTGTAATTGTATGTAATCTTCTCTGTGTGTACTTCAAAGCCATCATTTTAAACAACGATATCTGTGTTGGTGTGCTGTGGTTAAAAAAAGAAAAAAACAAAAAAAGAAAACAAAATCTCTGATAAGAGAAACTGCCTGTGATTAAGAGGTTTCAGATCTGCCGTAGGATTATAGAAATCCTGCAATAATCCTATAGTAGTCGCAGAGTCACTTATATAATCTTGTGTTCATCTAAATATGCAGTGCATCACAGATCGCGTATTCGGAGTATTTTTAGAGAGGCAGTCCCTTGTGTGTGGGAGAGGAGCTGGTCTCCATAGTGATGGGGGGATTTGTTGAGCAGAAGCTGTTATTGGATCAATAAACAGGCTACTAGTGCGGGTGTGTTTGTGTCGAGTACAAACTCTGTGAGGTTACCTCCACAACAAGGAGGTCGAGTGAACACAGTCAGTTTTCTGGACACTGAAAAGGTAAATAAATAAAAAGCGGATCAACATTTCCATATCCATAAATGGTGTTAAATAAATATTAAAGTCTGGCTGAACTCATTGCATAACATGCAAGTAAGGTCATTTGAACACTGATAGTCGATTAGTTGATTGGAAGTTATTATTTCTGCACAGAAAAACTGAATGGTCTGCAGCTTAGCCTGAAATGTGTTGTAAATGACTGGAAAGAATATATTTGAGTTTTAGATGCTGTTCTGGTAAAACGATTGCTTTTGAAGGACTTTTCTGACAAAAACTAAAGTTTTAGCTTTTAGCTCAGGTTTAGCTTTGAGTGGAATTAAGCCACTTATTTTTAATGACGCATAAAATCCAAACTTGAAATCAATGTGAGAAACACTAATGAGCTGAAGTTGGCACATCATCTTTGGCTTCTGTTCATTATTTCAGCGGTCCCCAACCTTTTTTGCACCACGGACCGGTTTATGTCTGACAGTATTTTCACAGACCGGCTTTAAGGTGTCGTGGATAAATACAACAAAATAAAACTAGTACTAAAAAAAGACGTTTTATTCATAGCACACAGGAA
Source organism: Perissodus microlepis (assembly GCF_051167445.1). Taxonomy (NCBI): domain Eukaryota; kingdom Metazoa; phylum Chordata; class Actinopteri; order Cichliformes; family Cichlidae; genus Perissodus; species Perissodus microlepis. The sequence goes on along the minus strand of NC_140463.1, from coordinate 17,579,306 downwards.
AAGACCCAGGGAAACAGATTTGAGGATACAAATGATTTAAAAACAACAAAAAAATAACACTAAAAGCCAATTTAAAAACCCTCAAAACCATAAATTCCACACCCCGGTACCGGCCCGTAGCCCGGGGGTTGGGGACCACTGCATTATTTAGTCTGTTCAACATTTAATGTCTATTAAATTAATTTAACCAGTTTTGTTCTGATTAGCTGCCCCTCATAAACTGAGAGTTTGAACAGCAGGTGGGCGGAGCTTCTATTTTTATAGCCATGCCATGCCAGGAGTAGGGAAAAAAACTTTATCAAACTGAGCGTTTAGAGCAGTCTAAAGCTTTGTGCTGATAACTGAGCTCATTATTTGAGCAGGTACTCAAGATTCCCAGTTTAAATGTTTGTTAGACCCTGAAAAGGAAACGCTTAATTTTTTTTTTTTTTTGAAAGTTTTCTCACAGTTAGTGGAAGTAAAGTTGGCCTGAAGTTAATAACAACTCTTCCTTCCTTCATTTATACCAAAGCACAGTTAAAACAAACGATAGTACGACATTGTCTGATGCATAAATAGGATAAAACTAATTGGAGGAAGTGGCAACTGTGAGTAACAGATAAAGTAGGACTTGCTGGTCTCAGGTTTATCCTACAGCGAGCTGAAGGTTTAGGAGAAAATGGTCAAACCATGTTAGCGAAGAGTGAAACCGCTTTTGGTTTGGGATGAGTTAGAAAGAAGTTTTAGAGCAAATGAAAAAGTGTAGCACATTTGTGTTAGGTTGTGCAACCCTGTTGGGACAAAGTTTCCAAACAATGTTTTATTTGTTTTTTGAGAAGAATGCTTGGAGTTACAAACTCTTGGCTCCTGAGCAGCAGGAGCCAAGAGTTTGTAACTTTTATAAGACTTAAAAATGCACTTGTTCATAAGAAGGATCTGCATAAGGAGTTAGTGAGGGTGATCTCTGCCTTGGAAAAATCAAACATATATTCTAATGGTCATCAAAACCACGTCTTTATTTATTATATGTACTAAGGGGTAGGGCAGGGCAATATGGCCAAAAATATTTCTCACAATATATGTTTGAAAATTTGTGATAACGCTATAACTGACGATATAATTGACGCGAGACAAAATACTTTACAACTCCACAACTTTATTAGTGGAAAAAACCCCATCAGTGTATTTTCACTTAAACAAGCAGCTGTTTTTTATGTGCATTAAAGTTATATAAAATTTTAACAGTGCAAATGCAAATTCCTTGCTGACAGTTTAACCAAAAGGCATTTCCAGTGGAAATGGGCTGACATATTATGACCATAACCATGTATAATATCCACAAAACTTAAAGAGGTTATACACACACACACACACACACACACACACACACACACACACACACACACACACACACACACACACACACACACACACACACACACACACACACACACACAATGCAGCACAGTACGTATCACTCTGCGAGGCTCCTGACTACGGTAGCCGTAATGCTCCAACAATCCATCAAGCGGTGCGGCTTTGTAGCTTAGCAAAGTCTTACTAAAACATTTTTGACAGATTTTTAAGTGCCGTGTATCACATAAAATTGGTTTGGTAATAACAGTAATAACGACCCGCCTGCATGCTCTACCAAATAATGTGCTTTGTTGTGTATCTGACGGACGAAAGCCAAACCACTTCCACACCACTGAAGTTGCACCATTTTTACAAACCAGTTCTGGTTCATCCGTTTCATTCAACAATCCACTTTCACCCTTCTCATTTTCCGTTGCTGCCATACTTTTTCCGCCAAGTGCATATGAAAATAAAGGCACTGTGTATGTGCGTTTTACTCTATCGCGTTATTCCCTTTTATCGTTGCCTAACATTATACCAGCATTACCGTGAACGGTATGATATGGCCCAGCTCTACTAAGGGGCGTTAAAGTTTCATTGCAGGTTCATCGACCTAAGGAGTAAAATTTAAATACTTGAATGCTTTTATATTTGTCACTGACTTAAAGTGCTTCTCACCTGTCCTCATCTTCAGGTGCGAGCGAGGTCGTCGCCATCATGATCCCGGAGCCAAAAGGCCGCGAGATCGTATCGCTGTTGGAACGAAATGTGACGGTCACCATGACGATCACCATCGGGACGAGGAACCTGCAGAAGTACGTGAGCAGGACGTCGGTGGTGTTCGTATCCATCTCCTTCATCGTGCTGATGATCATCTCCCTCGCCTGGCTCGTCTTCTACTACATCCAGAGGTTCAGATACGCCAACGCGCGGGACCGGAACCAGGTGCGAACACGGGTCTGCGTCTCCTGCTGTTCTGCTTAGTTTATGAAGACAGAAGGAACAGCATCATATAACTAGAACCTATGTTAATGAGGTTGTTCAGAAGAAGAGGTTTATCTTTTACAGTATAAGAGTAAATACTTTTTGTCAGCACTTTGTCAGTTGAAGCAACATTTTTTTTTTTTTAAACTTATCTTTGAAAATGTGTCGTCAGTAATGTAGTTCATCTCTGCTGAATAACAAGCCCATTATTGGAAAGTGTTTTGTTTTCAGCTTGTAAAACATGAATCACATTTTACAAGCTCAAAGTAAAGACTCACTGTCTCTCCAGCGGCGCCTTGGTGACGCAGCGAAGAAGGCCATCAGTAAACTGCAGCTTCGCACCATCAGGAAGGGCGACCAGGAGACCGAGCCCGACTTTGACAACTGCGCCGTCTGCATCGAGGGCTATAAGGCCAACGACGTGGTCCGCATCCTGCCCTGCAGGTAACCACAGCCTCAGAAACACCTCATGCAAATGTGGAAGTAAGGACTGAAAGATGGGGATCGTATTATGTTTGAGGACTGAGTGCTGAGTTTGAATGAAGACCTTCAGGATAGTATCTTCTATACAGTGCCAATTATTCTTTTTTTCTTTTTGGTGTTTGCTCGTTAGCTAATTTAGTATTTTCATGGTGTTTTTGAGTCAGTTGGTGTTCGTCAGGCCACTGTAACCTGCAGGAGCTTAGCTGCCACAGAAGAAACAGTCATCGAGACTGAAAAAGACCTCAGCGAGTCTCCTGACGTCTTCACGCTGTAGCTGTCGCAGGTTATGAGCTCAAAGTGTTAGTCTGTGCAGGGAAATGACTCAGAGCTGACACGACTGTTAGACAGGGATAGTGTGTTTGGGTTACTGAAAACAGATGATTTTTGATGCTTTATTTGCTGGTGGGTTGCGCTGTCTATAAGAATATACCTTGTTTTAATTAGCAGTGATGTGAATAATCTATATCAGTGAAATAATTACAAAGTAATTACTTAGTGCTTTGAAATAAATATAGTGCTGCAGGTGTCAGTGCTAGAATGAGGAGGACAACGATTAGAAGACGTTTAATAGTAATGGAAACTAAATAAGACAGCTGTGGTTTTAACTTCTTCTCACTTCAGTTGGGCTGTTTCTGCAACACATAGTGGGCTTGGATAGCAGCTGAAACAAGGCCTTTCTTCATGTTTACTGGTTTGTGCTGCTGCTGTCAACTACAGGAAAAACATGTTGGCTCCACCGCGGGTTCACTGACTCTGTTTTTTCTGCTTGTGTGTCAGACTACACAGTCCCACCAGAAACTGTGACCGCATCAGTCTTTGTTGTGATATTAACCTTTTTTCTTGACAACAGCTGAGCCTGCGGGGGCTACACTTTAGCCCTTAGGCTGGTTAGCAACCATCTGGCAACCTACGGTGACAAGAGCAAAGAGGGATTTCTGGTGATATTCAGATGAATTCAGTTGCACCAAAACTCTGCTTTTGAATGCTTTAATCACAAGCAGATTGCCACAGTCGTCTGTAGTGTCCTTGTTTACAAACACTCTGCATTTCACTATTTGAGCTTTAATGAAACTTGAAAAACTTGGACTTCAAGGTAAAAGTTGTGCCTTACTGTTAAAACCAACACTTTTAAAAGGGTCAGCTTTTACTTTGAAGGCCTTGTACAAAGAAGAATACCTGTTTTATGTTATGAGGGTCACTAAACAGTCTGTTAACCTACAGTATCCTCATGTGATTGATTCTAATGTGAAAATACTTTAAAAATATAAATAAAATTAATTATTGCGGGTTCAGCCTCTTTTAGTTGCTTCACAAGTAAAGTTGTTGTGGACTCTGATGGAAACCCCGTCACTGACCAAGGTGGACTTTAACTTGACCATCAGGCTGTTGTCTGTGCTGAACCCTGGCATGTAGAATTTTATATCTTTCTTTGTGAAAATGAGGGAAAACTGAAAGAAGAACGACAAGCATCCAAATATTTAAAGACAATGATGACCATCACTGGTAAACTGTTCAAATACCAGCGAGAAAACGCCCCGTCGAGTGTTTATTGTTCAGCCCTACCGAACTTGTTGAATGGAAGCCGTGATCGTTGCGGCAGAGTCGACCTTTTTATTAAATTGTTGCCAGTCTTGTTTTCATGTGATCACAAAACCACTTTGTGCCGATGGAAGCTGCTGAGTTGAGCTCAGGGCAGATTGTTTTCTTGTGATCAGAGGAAATGTATTTTTGGTTGTGACTACAATGACTATTTGTTTTGACCTCACAACACTCTGGCTGTGCGGCGCACTGTATGAGATTACGAACCAAGTTTCATGGGATAATAAAGCATGTTTGCGCAGATTCTTGTGTGCCGGCACTAAGTGAAAGCAGGTGTGATGTTTGTCTTTCCTCACAGCATTTTTCTAATGTCTTTCAGATCCACAGTAGAACGACTGATTTCACCATATTTTATTGTTTTTCTTCTTTGCAGACATTTGTTTCATAAGAGCTGCGTAGATCCGTGGCTGCTGGACCACCGCACATGTCCCATGTGCAAGATGAACATCCTGAAAGCTCTGGGCATCGCTGTGAGTGTGAAACTGGGTTTTATATTTCCTAGAGTGAGCACAGAGCAGGATATGCAGCCCTGAAAGGAAGTGATTTTATAGTTTAGGACTGTACAATAAAGTTATGACGTGTTTACGGCTGGTTAAATAACAGGTGATGATAATATCCTTCCTGGATCTTTTCATATATTTTCGCTGATCTATCATAGCTGCCCCAAGTCATGCATCCTCTGATCCGTAATGATAGCTGAAGATAAGACACGGGTGTCAAACATTGGGCTCGGGGGGCAGAATGAAGGCCGCAGTCCTACCCACTTTTCAGAGTGTGAAAATTGCAAAGAAGGAAATGAATTTTTTAGTGAGTTTTGTCCTTAAGAAGGGATCACGTCACAAAACTCCAAACTGTTAATTTAATCTAAGCCAGACGTCTGAATCATTCTCAGTTTTTACAGCTGTCTTACCGACAGAGACGTAACCCACTGTCTGTCTACGCAAGTGATACATAAACACACCAGAATGTGAGGTGTTTTCCATGAAAGTGTTCGTCATCAGTTTTGGAAATGCATAATTCATTAAATTAATGTTTTCTGAGTCTGTTTAAACGTTCTCACTTCTAAAGAAAGACCAACGACTTGCAATTCTTTGAGACACTCATCAGATAATATCCACTTTAGACCAGAAGTTGGGAAATTCCTCAAGCGGCAAGAAACAGTTGCAAAACAGAAAGTGTTCCTTTGTTCAAAAACTGAAGGGAGAAAACATACAATCCTGTGTTTGATGACTGCGATTGAAATGATCCTTTACTAGCTTTACTTGAATTATTTCTTTTAAGATTGTGTAAATGTTTTGAAGCTTTTCTCTGAACCGAGGGGTTTCTGCCATGTTTCAGGTCTGCTTAGAAACAAAATGACTAGGTTTGCATCAAGGGTTAGTGAGGGTGGTCTCTGTCTATGGAGCTACCCCTGGAGAAACCCAGAGCCTTTTCTAATGGTCATCAAACCATTAGACCATGTCTTTATTGAGATATTGTCAGTTGTCAAAAGTCGACTTTAAGGGTAAAAGCAAGGTCATCATCAAAGAGAGGAAAATACTTCATGCAAATGACAGGCTCTTTCTTTCTTCTCCTTTTTTAAAAAAAATATACTGGAGTAGCTTTGAATGATTCACTCCAAATAATCCTCGTTTATCTTATGCTGGGCTCTGGGCAGCTCCTCGGTCTCAAAGATCCACTTAGCTCAGCACCTTTCATGGACACGTCCCCCTCTTAGTTTTAATGACTGATTGCCGATTCCATTACCCAACCTATGAGTGAGGGCCACAAAAAAATTATGCCGTTTATCATATTTCCCTTCAGACTGGTGTTTTTAACTATTATTTGTGTAGTGGTTTTTTGTATTTTCTAACTATTATTGAGGCGTATTTCTCAAAATGAAGAAGCTTTAGTCCACCACCGCAACAACAGAAAAACACACAATAAAAGTACAAACGAACATCTCAACCAAAGGTCACCCCACTGACTTACATCTGCCAAGAAAATCACGTTAACTTGTATCAGTGGAGAGTATTTGTCTGACAGTTTGTTGTTAAAAACATACCATGGCCCGATGTTGGACTGGCCATTAAAGCAACAAAAATGAGTAGAAACCTAGTAGAAAATGTTAAATACTGACAGTTATAACACGAGAATGTCATTGGTACTGGAACTGTTTACTTTACTACATTAGACATCTGTTTTGTATTGCGTTTAACATTTAGGTTGAATTTGTTCAGTGATATAAAAATTGCTTTTATCATTTTCCAGTAAAAAAGTATTTTTTTCTGTGTTTGTAACAAAACTCAGTCATTCAGACTGTGACCCTCAGTGTTCAGAGCTAAAACGTTTTTAAGCTTAGAAGTAGAGGTTAGCTTGTGTCTCAGAACAAAGGTGTGAAGTCTGACATAGATCAAAGAAACTTTTAAAAAATGGCTGTTACACATGTTGTTGATTAGTTAGACCCTCACTGTATCTTAGGTAGAATGACATGATGTCAGTCGGCTCCTGGAGCTGGACAATCACACTGTGGTGTTCTTTCGTGTCGCTCTGCTACAGCTGAACGCAGACTGTCTGGACGACCTGCCTCTGGACTACGACCTGGACCTGGGCCGTGTAAGTGGGGTGGGCGGCGTTGGGGTTCTGGCCCTAGAAGCTGTGGTGTCCGGGGCATCCAGCGACGGCACGCTGAGCGAGGGCGGCTCCTCTGTGGTGCTGGACCCCGGCGTGCGGCGGGTCGGGCTCCCACAGGACTACCAGGACCCTGACACCCTGAGGGACAGCCCTGTGACCACCACCACGGACACCCACACAGGTGACTCTCACACTCCATCTGATAAGTGCTCGTACACTTGACACCCAGTGGTGTCTGTGCCCCATAACTCGCTTCCGTCATGGCTACTGCAGTCACACTGACAGAGCTATGTGATGCATCTTTACCCTGAGCACATTAAACTTCCTCTTTATTTCATAATGAGGAAGTTTGAGTGACTGCAAAAGAGGAAGCAGAAATACAATTTTAGCTTAATTTTATTGAATGAAAGGGTCCCATACCAACCATGCTACAAACTATTATAGAAACATAAAGCTAATGTGACACTTTTGGCAGATGTTTGGGGATGTTTTCATTTCTCTGTAGAAAAACGTTCTCTTGTCTTGTCCTGGAAGTATTACTACCATGTCTGTCATGCTTTAATGTCATCCTTTCTAACATTCTTTCGACTGGTTCTTATATAGCACTATTCTGCTCTACTTGAGCACTCAAAGCAGTCTATACACAACATATCCCATTCACCTACTCACACATACAGTTATGTAAGCAGTTTTTTTCTACTTCTAAGTGCTTTCTAACATTCATACTCCAATGAACACATCAGGGGCAACTTGGTTTTCAGTGTCTTGCCCAAGGATACTTTAGCATCCAGACTGGAGCAGGGCTCAAACCACCAACCTGCAAATTGAATGACCTGCCTGAAGTCCTGAGCCACAGACATTAACACAGTCTTAATTCTAGGTTCTGTTTAGCAAAACCGAGATTAGATTGCTCTCAAATGTCTTTGCATTGTTATTGTAGACTAGAACAGCTGGCTTTACCTGGCCAAGTTTGAATTGAACTTATTTATCATTATTATTGGAAGGAGTTTCACACAAGACTTTCAGACAACCGTGAAAGTGAAAAGAGCGAACCCTCTCTGTAATCTGAATTAAAAACAAAAGTTAAGTCTCCAGAAACTCAGGAATAGCCCTCTTTTTCTCTCTTTCAGGTGAGCTTCAGCCAATGGCGAGCAGCGCCTCAGTGGCATCATTTGTCATCGCTGTGGAAACGGGTCTGTCAGACGAGGAAGTGTCCTTGGAGCAACCTCAGTTGGTGGACAAGTCCTGAGAGCAGCACAGCAGAACCTAACCAGAATCGGCCCAAACCAGGCTCTAATCAGGTTCAGATTAGACAAATAACAGACCTGACTGTTATATTTAAAAAAAAAACAAAAAAAAACAAAATGATGAAAAAGAAAAAAATATCTGAACCAAACCTGACCGCATTCGACTGAGCAAAACCTGAGCTAGGCCTAGGATCTGGTTCTGGTTTTCTCTGGTTCCAAGTGGATGCTAAAACCCAGATCCAGCACCAGGGTTCTTCTTGGCTCTTCTACATGGATATGTGATACAAGATTTCGCCAAACCAACTTGTCTGGACCAGACATATTGAAACTAAGTTAAGTGGGTCTTTTCCAGTGTGTTCACCTCAGTCCTTTCCTTGGTTCTCGAGTTAACCAGGATTTTTCTCCAGTGCAACTCAGTCTACAGATGTCTTGGTTAAATCCAGTTCTGCCTCAGTCAGACTCGCATCTTGTTATCCTTACGAACCTTTCATTGACCCTGACAAGCTTCCGCAGTATAGATCGAGTCCTTCATTTCAAGACTTTTTTTTTGTCTCCTGACTTTGAGGACTTTCAAGAAGCAGTAGGCTGTATTTCTGTATGCAGTCCGTGAATATAGATTAAGGTTTTGTTCTGTAACTTTTCTCTGGATCTCCTGGAATATTCTCTTTTACCTGGTTTTCCCGAATAGGGAAGCACAACAGCAAAAACCAATCATGATGGACTGCTCGCTTCCTCTCCAGGTTCGCATTATTGGAAAACGCTGTTAAATAAGCTTATTTTAATTTGCCTGCCAAAAGGCCAGGCAGGGCCTGTTTCTTGATGTGTGTGTGAGTATCTGCGGTGGATGATTTACATTTTGCAAAGGTGGACATTTATTTTGAAAGGACACAAGCTACTCTGAGCAGTGGTTTTCTTTAGTCTGTAGTTTATGTAAAGAGGTAGCTTTGTCCTGAAATAATTACTACCACAGTTTGACTGCAGTTTGAACAGCAATTACACACAGTATTGTTTTATTTTAATCCCCCCCCCCCCCCTCCCCCCCTCTTTTTCCCTGTCTGTGTTATTCTAGGCTTTGTTATCTTAACAATACTCTGACAGTATTTAGTTTAGTTGCTTTCTGTCCACAGTTGGGTTTCCAAACAGGGTTCCTATGTTTGTCTGCAAGAGTGATGACATTTAAACCACTTTTTTTCCCCATTTTTTTATAATGTTTGTAGATTACAGGGTTCCACAGAAAAATAGAGGATTGATATGGTCTGGCGTTTCTGTACAAGAAGTGCATATGGAGGCAATAAATCCTGCACCTTGGGTAATTGGGTCAATAGACATCCTGTTATAATGTATCAATCATCTTTCGAAATATTTAAAACGCTTCCAATGCTGAGCAGAAACATTTCTGTCCATCCTTTGTTGTGTTAACCCGAGATAACCGTTTAAACCACCTGCATGGCCTACACATGCAACTTTTATTCTCAGCAAAACAATCAATGTGTGCACATGTCAGCTCTGGTCTGTTCTGATAAAGTGGACAGAAAGAATGAAGAGGAGTCAGAGTTTAGTTCAGACTGTATTTTTGTCCACATGTCAAATTCCATTTTCTTGATACGAGTTATGCAGAAAATTGCAATAAATTAATTAAGAGGGATCCAGTCAGACCTTAGAAGCTGAAAACAATTTCAGAAAATGGGATGAAAATGTGACAGTTTTGAGATTTCTTCTTCAAACCCATAATCACAAAATAAAAGTGCAATAAAGATAGCTGTCGAGTCCATACTTCGGCCAGTGCCGGGTCAGATAATGTTTTTTTTTTTTTTTTTTCACATAAGCCATTTGGAAAATTTCTATCACCAAAGTGCACGAGAAGGGAATAAGTTTAAAAACTCCAACGCTTGCAGTTGCTGTGCTATGTTACTTTAACATCAGATGTTCGAGTTGGGATCCAAGTTTAGAGTTGACCGCGCTGTAGTAGTCTGAATGACAGGCTTACTTTGTTCCTTAGCAAGGTAGAGTTATTTGGCCATAAACAGTGAATTTGCAATCTCCGACTTCCCTGAGGTGGTCTAACTGAGGTGTGAACTTGAGATTTTCATTTTCAGCTTCAGGTGGAACACAGCACGGGGCCGGTTTGTTGTGGTTTGTGGTCTCTGACGAACTCGTTGGCCTAAAACGGTTGTTGGAGATTCCTACTTTTTGGGTCAACTCGAGCTAAGAGAAGTATTTTGTTGCAATTTTTGCACTGATCATTTGTGCAATTGATGTAGAACTGATTTTAATTAGGAACAAGATATCGAAGTCTGCCCACCCTTTAAGGTACACAGTGGAAACACTTCCCTTGTCATTCTTCCGTCACCTTAACCTTAGCTAAGCAAACTTTCTGTGGCAGTCATACATCCAAATGCCACGTAGGAACCCTGTCTATAGCGTTGCCTTGTTTTGTTTGACTGTCCAGCCGTCTGTCCGTCTGCCTCACCACACGTGTCTGTTACCATGGCCTCATGCTGCCTTTTTTTTTTCTTTTTTTTTTTTTTTTTTTTTTAAAGACACATTTACCTTTAAACCCTGACAATCAAGGATTGGATCCTTTATTTGCTAGTCAGGAATCCTCTCTCTGAACCTTAGGAAACCTAAGAAGCGCTTTCAAATCTGCAGTCAGATCACCACACAGTAGAGGTTAGATGCTATTACTACTTCCACAGATCAAGAAATTATCACCACCTCCTGTGAATTAAAGTACCTGGGATAGA